>NC_064642.1:837687199-838312199 GCF_023864345.2 Schistocerca serialis cubense
AGCGATTCAAAACAGAAGACGCGACATGCTGACAAAGGAAATTGTTCTTCTCCATGACAATGCAAGATCTCACACTGAAGGTCAGACATGCGATTTATTGGACAGTTTTGGCTGGGAAGTTTTAGACCACCCACCCTACAGTTCTGATCTTGCACCGAGCGATTAACATCTGTTCCTCCACCTCAAACAACACCTCAGTGGCAACCGTTACAATGATGATGATGACGATGTGAAAACAGCAGTCAACTCTTGGTTATCGGAGCAGGCGACAAGTTTTTATGAAGAGGGTATTTTAAAATTGGATGAGAGATATGATGCGTGTTTCAACTAACTTGGGCAACTATGTTGAAAAATATAGTGAAGTATGTACTTTCTGGAAATAAATTTACTTTTTGAAATAATCTTTCATTGCGTACTTATGTTCAAATGGACCTTACTTAAAAAAGATGCCTCATATTTTCTTGAAAGAAAAAGAACTAGGTCATATATACAACATTTTGCCCTCTCTTCAGATTTCCTAAGAGATCTGCTTATAGGTAATTTAAAGCAAAGTCGGCTGAAAAAATAGACACTCAAAAAAAATTTAAGTTCAGCTGTTTATAGTTAGTGAAGTTAATCATGGGATACACTTAAAATCTTGCACGTAATAACTTGCCAATAAAAGGCCTTACAACATATGATTTCGTTCTCCTACTGCAGTCCAATAGTTTACTAACTGAGTATTAAGTTGACAATTTTTTCTAAAAATGACAAAAATGGCCATTGTTAGCTCATGTAAAAAAAGATAGAGCTACAGGGAGCGGGGGGCGTGAGTGAGAGAGGGGTATATCTGTGTTACATCGTCAATAAGGTCAGAGGGATACAGTAAACCTGAAGTGAAGCATCGGAATCTATAAGCAGTGTCACAGGAATGGTTCAAAACATAGTCAGTAAGAAGAGTCAGTCTTCTTGTACTTAAGTCGGCATTGTGTCTTTTGTATTTAATTCCGATGCAATTTCTGTGTATCATCGTCAATAAGAAGGTCCATGGGATACAGTAAACCTGACGTGAAGCATCGCAATCTACAACTAGTGTCACAGGAATGGTTCAAAACATAGACAGTAAGAAGAGTCAGTCTTCTTTTACTTAATTCGGCATTGTGCCTTTTGTATTTAATTCCGATGCAATTTCTGTGTTTCATCGTCAGAGGGATACAGTAAACCTGAAGTGAAGCATCGGAGTTCATAACTAGTGTCACAGGAATGGTTCAAAACATAGTCAGTAAGAAGAGTCAGTCTTCTTGTACTTAAGTCGGCATTGTGCCTTTTTATTGAATTCCAATGCAGTTTCTGTGTTTCATCGGCAATAAAAAGGTCAGAGGGATACACTAAACCCCAAGTGAAACATCGAAATCTATAACTAGTGTCGCAGGAATGGTTCAAAACATAGTAAGTAAGAAGAGTCAGTCTTCTTGTACTTAAGTCGGCATTGAGCCCTTTCTAGTTAATTTCTATGCAATTTCCGTGTTTCATCGTCAATAACAAGGTCCAAGGGATGCAGTACACCTGAAGTGAATCATCGGAATCTATAACTAGTGTCACAGGAATGGTTCATAACATAGTCAGTAAGAAGAGTCACTCTTCTTGTACCTTAAACGGCATTGTGCATTTTGTATTTAGTTCCTATGCAATTTCTGTGTTTCATCGTCAATAAGAAGGTCCAAGAGACACAGTAAACCTGACGTGAAGCATCGGAATCGATAACTAGTGTCACAAGAATGGTTCAAAACATAGGCAGTAAGAAGAATCAGTCTTCTTGTACTTACGTCGGCATTGTGCACTTTTTAATTTAATTCCTATGCAATTACTGTGTTTCATCGTCAATAAGAAGGTCAGAGGGATACGGTAAACCTGAAGTGAAGCATCGGAATCTCTAACTAGTGTCACAATAATGGTTCAAAACATAGCCAGAAAGAAGAGGCAGTCTTCTTGTACTTAAGTCGGCATTGTGCCTTTTGTATTTAATTCCGATGCAATTTCTGTGTTCCTTCGTCAGTAAGAAGGTCCAAGGGATACAGTAAACCTGAAGTGAGGCATCGGAATCTATAACTAGCGTCACTGGAATGGTTCAAAACAATGTCAGAAAGAAGAGTCAGTCTCCTTGTACTTAAGTCGGCATTGTGCCTTTTGTATTTAATTCCGATGCAATTTCTGTGTTTCATCGTCAATAAAAAGGTCCAAGGGATACAGTACACCTGAAGTGAAGCATCGGAATCTATAACTAGTGTCACAGGAATGGTTCAAAACATAGGCAGTATGAAGAGTCCGTCTTCTTGTACTTATGTCGGCATTGTGCCTTTATATTTAATTCCGATGCAATATCTGTGTTGCATCGTCAATAAGGTCAGAGGGATACAGTAAACCTGAAGTGAAGCATCGGAATCTATAAGCAGTGTCACAGGAATGGTTCAAATCATAGTAAGTAAGTAGAGTAAATCTTCTTGTACTTAAGTCGGCTTTGTGCCTTTTCTACTTTATTCCGATGCAATTTCTGTATTTCATCGTCAATAATCAGGTCAGAGGTATACAGTAAACCTGAAGTGAAGCATCGGAGTCTATAACTAGTGTAACAGGAATGTTTCAAATCATAGACATGGGAAGAGTCAGTCTTCTTGTACATAAGTCGGCATTGTGCCTTTTCTATTTATTTCCAATGCAATTTATGTGTTTCATCGTCAATAAGAAGGTCCAAGGGATACAGTAAACCTGATGTGAGGCATCGGAATCTATAACTAGTGTCACAGGAATGGTTCAAAACATAGTCAGAAAGAAGAGTCAGTTTTCTTGTACTTAAGTCGGCATTGTGACTTTTTATTGAATTCCGATGCAATTTCTGTGTTTCATCATCAATAAGAAGGTCAGAGGTATACAGTAAACCAGAAGTGAAGCATCGGAGTCTATAACTAGTGTCAGAGGGATGGTTCAAATCATAGTCAGTAGGAAGAGACAGTCTTCTTGTACTTAAGTCGGCATTGTGCCATTTCTATTTAATTCCGATGCAATATCTGTGTTCCATCGTCAATAAGGTCAGAGGGATACAGTAAACCTGAAATGAAGGATCGGAATCTACAAGCAGTGTCACAGGAATGGTTCAAAACATAGTCAGTAAGAAGAGTCAGTCTTCTTGTACTTAAGTCGGCATTTTGCCTTTTGTATTTAATTCCGATGCAATTTCTGTGTATCATCGTCAAGAAGAAGGTCCATGGGATACAGTAAACCTGACGTGAAACATGGGAATCTATAACTAGTGTCACAGGAATGGTTCAAAACATAGACAGTAGGAAGGGTCAGTCTTCTTGCTCTTAAGTTGGCATTGTATCTTTTCTATTTAATTCCGATGCAATTTCTGTGTTTCGTCGTCAATAAGGTCAGAGGGATACAGTAAACCTGAAGTGAAGCATCGGACTCTGTAACTAGTGTCATAGGAATGGTTCAAAACATAGTAATAAGAGTCAGTCTTCTTGTACTTAAGTCGGCATTGTGCCTTTTAATTGATTTCCGATGCAATTTCTGTGTTTCATCGTCAATAAGAAGGTCAGAGGGATACCGTAAACCTGAAGTGAAGCATCAGAATCTATAACTAGTGTCACAGGAATGGTTCAAAACATAGCCAGTAAGAAGAGTCAGTTTTTTTGTACTTAAGTCGGCATTGTGCCTTTTGTATTTAATTCCGATGCAATTGCTGTGTTTCGCCGTCAATAAGAAGGTCAGTGGGATACAGTAAACCTGAAGTGAGCATCCGAATCTATAACTAGTGTCACAGGAATGGTTCAAAACATAGACAGTAAGAAGAGTCAGTCTACCTGTACCTAAGTCGGCATTGTACCTATTGTATTTAATTCCGATGCAATTTCTGTGTTACATCGTCAATATGAAAGTCCAAGGGATACAGTACACCTGAAGTGAAGCATCGGAATCAATAACTAGTGTCACAGGAATGGTTCAAATCACAGACAGTTGGAAGAGTCAGTCTTCTCGTATTTGAGTCGGCATTGTGCCATTTGTATTTCATTCCGATGCAATTTCTGTGTTTCATGGTCAATAAGAAGGTCAGAGGTATACAGTAAACCTGAAGTGAAGCATCGGAATCTATAACTAGTGTCGCAGGAGTGGTTCAAAACATAGACAACAGGAAGGGTCAGATTTCTCGCACTCAAGTCGGCATTGTGCCTTTTCTATTTAATTCCGATGCAATTTCTGTGTTTCGTCGTCAATAAGAAGGTCAGAGGGATACAGTAAACCTGAAGTGAAGCATCGGAATCTATAATTAGTGTCACAGAAATGGTTCAAAACATAGACAGTAAGATGAGTCAGTCTTCTTGTACTTAAGTCGGCATTGTGCATTTTGTATTTAATTCCGATGCAATGTCTGTGTTTCATCGTCAATAAGGTCAGAGGGATACAGTAAACCTCAACTGAAGCATCGGAATCTATAACTAGTGTCACACGAATGGTTCAAAACATAGTCAGTAAGAAGAGTCAGTCATCTTGTACTTATGTCGGCATTGAGCCTTTTCTAGTTAATTCCGATGTAATTTCCGTGTTTCATCGTCAATAACAAGGTCCAAGGGATGCAGTACACCTGAACGGAAGCATCGGAATCTATAACTAGTGTCACAGGAATGGTTCAAAACATAGAGAGTAAGTAGAGTCAGTCGTCTTGTACTTAAGTCGGCAGTGTGCCTTTTGTATTTAATTCCGATGCTATTTCTATGTTTCATCGTCAATAAGAAGGTCCAAGGGATACTTTAAGACTGAAGTGAAGCATCGGAATCTATAACTATAGTCACAGGAATGGTTCAATACATAGACAGCAAGAAGGGTCAGTCTTCTTGTACTTAAGTCGGCATTGTGCCTTTTGTTTTTAATTCCGATTCCATTTCGGTGTTTCATCGTCAATAAGAAGGTCAGAGGGATACAGTAAACCTGAAGCGAAGCATCGGAATCTATAACTAGTGTCACAGGAAAGGTGCATAACATAAACAGTAGGAAGAGTCAGTCTTCTTGTACTTAAGTCGGCATTGTGCCTTTTGTATTAAATTCCGATGCAATTTCTGTGTTTCATCGTCAATAAGAAGGTCAGAGGGATACAGTGAACCTGAAGTAAAGCATCGGAATCTCTAACTAGTGCCACAGGAATGGTTCAAAACATAGTCAGTAAGAAGAGTGAGTATTCTTGTACTTAAGTCGGCATTGTGCCTTTTGCATTTAATTCCGATGCAATATCTGTGTTTCATCGTCAATAAGCAGGTCCAAGCGATACAGTAAACCTGAAGTGAAGCATCGGAATCTGTAACTAGCGCCACCGGAATGGTTCAAATCATAGACAGTAAGATGAGTCTGTCTTCTTGTACTTAAGTCGGCATTGTGCCTTTTCTATTTTATTCCGATGCAATTTCTGTGTTTCATCGTCAATAAGAAGATTTAAAGGGATACAGTAAACCTGAAGTGAGGCATCGGAATCTAAAACTAGTGTCACAGGAATGGTTCAAATCATAGACAGTAAGAAGAATCGGTGCTCTTGGTTGAGGTCGGCATTGTGCTTTTTGTATCTAATTCAGATGCAATTTCTGTGTTTTATCGTCAATAAGAAGGTCAGAGAGATACAGTAAGTCTGAGGTGAAGCATCTGAATCCATAACTAGTGTCACAGGATTGGTTCAAAACATAGACAGTAGGAAGAGTCAGTCTTCTTGTACTTAAGTCGGCATTGTGCCTCTTCTATTTAATTCCGATGCAATTTCTGTGTTTCGTCGTCAATAAGAAGGTCAGAGGGATACAGTAAACCTGAAGTGAAGCATCGAAATCTATAACTAGTGTCACAGGAATGGTTCAAAACATAGACCGTAAGATGAGTCAGTCTTTTGTACATAGGTCGGCATTGTGCCTTTTGTATTTAATTCCGATGCAATTTCTGTGTTTCATCGTCAATAGGAAGGTCCAAGGGATACAATACACCTGAAGTGAAGCATCGGAATCTATAACTAGTGTCACAGGAATGGTTCAAAACATAGACAGTAATAAGAGTCAGTCTTCTTGTACTTAAGTCGGCATTGTGCCTTTTGTATTTAATTCCGATGCAATTTCTGTGTTTCATCGGCAATAAGAAGGTCAGAGGGATATAGTAAACCTGAAGTGAAGCATCGGAATCTATAACTAGTGTCACAGGAATGGTTCAAAACATAGTCAGTCAGAAGAGTCAGTCTTCTTATACTTAAGTCGGCATTGAGCCTTTTCTAGTTAGTTCCGATGCAATTTCCGTGTTTCATCGTCAATAACAAGGTCCAAGGGATGCCGTACACCTGAACTGAAGCATCGGAATCCATAACTAGTATCACAGGAATGGTTCAATACATAGACAGTAAGAAGAGTCAGTCTTCTTGTACTTAAATGGGCATTGTGCCTTTTCTATTTAATTCCGACACAATTTCTGCGTTTCATCGACGATAAGAAGGTCCAAGGGATACAGTAAACCTGAAGTGAAGAATCGGAATCTATAACTAGTGTCACAGGAAATTTTTCAAAACTTAGACAGTAAGATGAGTCAGTCTTCTTGTACATAAGTCGGCATTTCGCCTTTTCTATATAATTCCGATGCAATTTCTGTGGTTCATCGTCAATAAGAAGGTCCAAGGAATACAGTAAACCTGTAGTGAAGCATCGGAATCTATAACTAGTGTCACAAGAATGGTTCAAAACTTAGACAGTAAGATGAGTCAGTCTTCTTGTACTTAAGTCGGCATTGTGCCTTTTGTATTTAATTCCGATACAATTTCTACGTTTCATCGTCGATAAGAAGGTCCAAGGGATACAGTAAACCTGAAGTGAAGAATCGGAATCTACAACTAGTGTCACAGGAAATTGTTCAAAACTTAGACAATAAGATGAGTCAGTCTTCTTGTACATAAGTCGGCATTTCGCCTTTTCTATATAATTCCGATGTAATTTCTGTGGTTCATCGTCAATAAGAAGGTCCAAGGAATACAGTAAACCTGTAGTGAAGCATCGTAATCTATAACTAGTGTCACAGGAATGGTTCAAAACATAGACAGTCAGAAGAGTCAGTCTTCTTGTACTTAAGTCGGCATTGTGCCTTTTCTATTTAATTCCGATGCAATTTCTGTGTTTCGTCTTCAATAGGAAAGTCAGAGGGGTACAGAAAACCTGAAGTCAAACATCGGAATCTATGACTAGTGTCACAGAAACGGTTCAAAACATAGACAGTAAGAAGTGTCAGTCTTCTTGTACTTAAGTCGGCATTGTGCCTTTTCTAATTAATTCCGAGCAATTTCTGTGTTTCATCGTCAATAAGAAGGTCAGAGGGATACAGTAAACCTGAAGTGAAGCATCGGAATCTGTAACTAGTGTCACAGAAATGGTTCAGAACATAGACATTAGAAAGGGTCAGTCTTCTTGTACTCAAGTCGGCATTGTGCCTTTTCTATTTAATTCCGATGCAATTTCTGTGTTTCATCGGCAATAAGAAGGTCAGAGGGATACAGTAAACCTGAAGTGAAACATCGGAATCTATAACTAGTGTCACAGGAATAGTTCAAACATAGACAGTAAGAAGAGTCAGTCTTCTTGTACTTAAGTCGGCATTGTGCCTTTTCTATTTAATTCCGATGCAATTTCTGTGTTTCATCAACAATAACAAGGTCAGAAGTGAAGCATCGGAATCTATAACTAGTGTCACAGGAATGGTTTAAAACATAGACAGTAGGAAGAGTCAGACTACTTGTTCTTAAGTCGGCATTGTGCCTTTTGTATTTAATTCCAATGTAATTTCTGTGTTTCATCGTCAATAAGAAGGTCCAAGCGATACAGTAAACCTGAAGTGAGGCCTCGGAATCTATAACTAGTGTCACAAGAATGGTTCAAAACATAGTCAGTTAGAAGAGTCAGTCTTCTTGTACTTAAGTCGGCGTTGTGCCTTTTCTATTTAAATCCGTTGCAATTTCTGTGTTTCATCGTCAATTAGAAGGTCCAAAGGATGCAGTACACCTGAAGGGAAGCATCGGAATCTATAACTAGTGTCACAGGAATGGTTCAAAACATAGACAGTAAGAAGAGTCAGTCTTCTTGTACTTAAGTCGGCATTGTGCCTTTCGTATTTAATTCTGATGCAATTTCGGTGTTTCATCGTCAATAAAAAGGTCCAAGGGATACAGTAATCATGAAGTGAAGCATCGGAAGCTATACCTAGAGTCACAGGATCGGTTCAAAACATAGACAGTATGAAGAGTCAGTCTTCTTGTACTTAAGTGGGCATTGTGCCTTTTGTACTTAATTCCGATGCAATTTCTGTGTTTCATCATCAATAAGAAGGTCTGAGGGATACAGTAAACCTGAAGTGAAGCATCGGAGTCTAAAACTAGTGTCACAGGGATGGTTCAAAACATAGTCAGTAGGAAGAGTCAGCCGTCTTGTACTTAAGTCGGCATTGTGCCTTTAAATTTAATTCCGATGCAATATCTGTGTTCAATCGTCAATAAGAAGGTCAGAGGGATACAGTAAACCTGAAGTGAAGCATCGGAAACTATAACTAGTGTTACAGGAATAGTTCAAACATAGACATAAAGACGAGTCAGTCTTCTTATACATAAGTCGGCATTGTGCCTTTTCTATTTATTCCGATGTAATTTCTGTGGTTCATCGTCAATAGGAAGGTCCAAATGATACAGTAAACCTGAAGTGAAGCATCGGAATCTATAACTAGTGTCACAGGAATGGTCCATTACATAGACAGTAAGAAGAGTCAGTCTTCTTGTACTTAAGTCGGCATTGTGCCTTTTCTATTTAATTCCGATGGAATTTCTGCGTTTCATCTTCAATAGGAATTTCAGAGGGGTACAGTAAACCAGAAGTCAAACATCGGAATCTATAACTAGTGTCACAGGAATGGTTCAAAACATAGACAGTAAGAAGAGTCAGTCTTCTTATACTTAAGTCGGCATTGTGCCTTTTCTATATAATTCCGATGCAATTTCTGTGTTTCATCGTCAATAAGAAGGTCAGAGGGATACAGTAAACCTAAAGTGAAGCATCGGAATCTATAACTAGTGTCACAGGAATGGTTCAAAACATAGACAGTAAGAAGATTCGGTCCTCTAGTACTGAAGTCGGCATTGTGCTTTTTGTATCTAATTCCTATGCAATTACTGTGTTTCATGTTCAATAAGAAGGTCAGAGTGATACAGTAAACCTGAGGTGAAGCATCGGAATATATAACTAGTGTCACAGGAATGGTTCAAAACATACACAGTAGGAAGAGTCAGTCTTCTTGTACTTAGGTCGGCATTGTGCCTCTTCTATTTAATTCCGATGCAATTCCTGTCTTTCGTCGGCAATATGAATGTCAGAGTGATACAGTAAACCTGAAGTGACGCATCGGACTCTTTAACTAGTGTCACAGGAATGTTTCAAAACATAGACAGTAAGATGAGTCAGTCTTTAGTACATAAGTCGGCATTGTGCCCTTTGTATTTAATTCCGATGCAATTTCTGTGTTTCATCGTCAATAAGAAGGTCAAAGGGATACAGTAAACCTGAAGTGAAACATAGGAATCTATAACTAGTGTCACAGAATGGTTCAAAACATAGAGAGTAGCAAGAGTCAGTCTCCTTGTACTTAAATCGGCACTATGCCTTTTGTATGTAATTCCGATGCAATTTCTGTGTTTCATCGTCAATAAGAGGGTCAGAGTGATACAGTAAACCTGAAAGGAAGCATCGGAATCCATAACTAGTGTCACAGGAATGGTTCAAAACATAGTCAGTAAGAAGAGTCAGTCTTCTTGTATTTAAGTCGGCATTGTGCCTTTTGTATTTAATTCCGATGCAATTTCTGTGTTTCGCCGTCAATAAGATGGTCAGAGGGACACTGTAAACCTGAAGTGAAGCATCAGAATCTAAAACTAGTGTCACAGGAATGATTCAAAACATAGACAGTAAGAACAGTCAGTCTACTTGTACTTAAGTCGGCATTGTGCCTTTTGCATTTAATTCCGATGCAATTTCTGTGGTTCATCGTCAATAAGAAGGTCAGAGGGATAAAGTAAAACTGAGTGAAGCATCAGAATCCATATCTAGTGTCACAGGAATGGTTCAAAACATAGACAGTAAGAAGAGTCAGTCTACTTGTACTTAGTCGGCATTGTGCCTCTTGTATTTAATTCCGATGCAATTTCTGTGTTTCATCGTCGATAAGAAGGTCCAAGGGATACAGTACACCTGAAGTGAAGCATCGGAATCTATAACTAGTGTCACAGGATCGGTTTAAATCATAGACAGTATAAAGGGTCTGTTTTCTTGTATTTATTTCGGCATTGTGAATTTTCTAATTAATTCCGATGCAATTTCAGTCTTTCATTATCAATAAGAAGGTCAGAGGGATACAGTAAACCTGAAGTGAAGCATCGGAGTCTATAACTAGTTTCAGAGGGATGGTTCAAAACATAGAACGTAAGAAGTGTCAGTCTTCTTGTACTTAAGTCGGCATTGTGCCTTTATATTTAATTCCGATGCCATATCTGTGTTCCATCGTCAATAAGAAGGTCAGAGGGATACAGTAAACCTGAAGTGAAGCATCGGAATCTATAACTAGAGACACAGGAATGGTTCAAAACATAGTCAGTAAGAAGAGTTAGTCTTCTTGTACTTATGTCGGCATTGTGCCTTTTCTATTTAACTCCGATGCAATTTCTGTGTTTCATCGTCAATAAGAAGGTCCAAGGGATACAGTAAACCAGAAGTGAAGCATCGCAATCTGTATCTAGTGTCACAGGAATGGTTCAGAACATAGTCAGTAAGAAGACTCAGTCTTCTTGTACTTAAGTCGGCATTGTGCCTTTTCTATTTAATTCCGATGCAATTTCTGTGTTTCATCGACAATAAGAAGGTCAGAGGTATACCGTAAACCTGAAGTGAAGCATCGGAATCTATAACTAGTGTAACAGGAATGGTTCAAACATAAACATGGGAAGGGTCAGTCTTCTTGGACTTAGGTCGGCATTGTGCCTTTTCCATTTAATTCCGATGAAATTTCTGTGTTTCATCGTCAATAAGAAGGTCAGAGGGATACAGTGAACCTGAAGTAAAATATCGGAATCTCTAACTAGTGCCACAGGAATGGTTCAAAACATAGTCAGTAAGAAGAGTGAGTATTCTTGTACTTAAGTCGGCATTGTGCCTTTTGCATTTAATTCCGATGCAATATCTGTGTTTCATCGTCAATAAGCAGGTCCAAGGGATACAGTAAACCTGAAGTGAAGCATCGGAATCTGTAACTAGCGCCACCGGAATGGTTCAAATCATAGACAGTAAGATGAGTCTGTCTTCTTGTACTTAAGTCGGCATTGTGCCTTTTCTATTTTATTCCGATGCAATTTTTGTGTTTCATCGTCAATAAGAAGGTCAGAAGTGACGCATCGTAATCTATAACTTGTGACACTGGAATGGTTTAAAACATAGACAGTAGGATGAGTCAGACTACTTTTACTTAAGTCGGCATTGTGCCTTTTGTATTTAATTCCGATGCAATTTCTGTGTTTCATCGTCAATAAGAAGATTTAAAGGGATACAGTAAACCTGAAGTGAGGCATCGGAATCTAAAACTAGTGTCACAGGAATGGTTCAAATCATAGACAGTAAGAAGAATCGGTGCTCTTGGTTGAGGTCGGCATTGTGCTTTTTGTATCTAATTCAGATGCAATTTCTGTGTTTTATCGTCAATAAGAAGGTCAGAGTGATACAGTAAGTCTGAGGTGAAGCATCTGAATCCATAACTAGTGTCACAGGATTGGTTCAAAACATAGACAGTAGGAAGAGTCAGTCTTCTTGTACTTAAGTCGGCATTGTGCCTCTTCTATTTAAATCCGATGCAATTTCTGTGTTTCGTCGTCAATAAGAAGGTCAGAGGGATACAGTAAACCTGAAGTGAAGCATCGAAATCTATAACTAGTGTCACAGGAATGGTTCAAAACATAGACCGTAAGATGAGTCAGTCTTTTGTACATAGGTCGGCATTGTGCCTTTTGTATTTAATTCCGATGCAATTTCTGTGTTTCATCGTCAATAGGAAGGTCCAAGGGATACAGTACACCTGAAGTGAAGCATCGGAATCTATAACTAGTGTCACAGGAATGGTTCAAAACATAGACAGTAATAAGAGTCAGTCTTCTTGTACTTAAGTCGGCATTGTGCCTTTTGTATTTAATTCCGATGCAATTTCTGTGTTTCATCGGCAATAAGAAGGTCAGAGGGATATAGTAAACCTGAAGTGAAGCATCGGAATCTATAACTAGTGTCACAGGAATGGTTCAAAACATAGTCAGTCAGAAGAGTCAGTCTTCTTATACTTAAGTCGGCATTGAGCCTTTTCTAGTTAGTTCCGATGCAATTTCCGTGTTTCATCGTCAATAACAAGGTCCAAGGGATGCCGTACACCTGAACTGAAGCATCGGAATCCATAACTAGTATCACAGGAATGGTTCAATACATAGACAGTAAGAAGAGTCAGTCTTCTTGTACTTAAATGGGCATTGTGCCTTTTCTATTTAATTCCGACACAATTTCTGCGTTTCATCGACGATAAGAAGGTCCAAGGGATACAGTAAACCTGAAGTGAAGAATCGGAATCTATAACTAGTGTCACAGGAAATTTTTCAAAACTTAGACAGTAAGATGAGTCAGTCTTCTTGTACATAAGTCGGCATTTCGCCTTTTCTATATAATTCCGATGCAATTTCTGTGGTTCATCGTCAATAAGAAGGTCCAAGGAATACAGTAAACCTGTAGTGAAGCATCGGAATCTATAACTAGTGTCACAAGAATGGTTCAAAACTTAGACCGTAAGATGAGTCAGTCTTCTTGTACTTAAGTCGGCATTGTGCCTTTTGTATTTAATTCCGATACAATTTCTACGTTTCATCGTCGATAAGAAGGTCCAAGGGATACAGTAAACCTGAAGTGAAGAATCGGAATCTATAACTAGTGTCACAGGAAATTGTTCAAAACTTAGACAATAAGATGAGTCAGTCTTCTTGTACATAAGTCGGCATTTCGCCTTTTCTATATAATTCCGATGTAATTTCTGTGGTTCATCGTCAATAAGAAGGTCCAAGGAATACAGTAAACCTGTAGTGAAGCATCGTAATCTATAACTAGTGTCACAGGAATGATTCAAAACATAGACAGTCAGAAGAGTCAGTCTTCTTGTACTTAAGTCGGCATTGTGCCTTTTCTATTTAATTCCGATGCAATTTCTGTGTTTCGTCTTCAATAGGAAAGTCAGAGGGGTACAGAAAACCTGAAGTCAAACATCGGAATCTATGACTAGTGTCACAGAAACGGTTCAAAACATAGACAGTAAGAAGTGTCAGTCTTCTTGTACTTAAGTCGGCATTGTGCCTTTTCTAATTAATTCCGAGCAATTTCTGTGTTTCATCGTCAATAAGAAGGTCAGAGGGATACAGTAAACCTGAAGTGAAGCATCGGAATCTGTAACTAGTGTCACAGAAATGGTTCAGAACATAGACATTAGAGAGGGTCAGTCTTCTTGTACTCAAGTCGGCATTGTGCCTTTTCTATTTAATTCCGATGCAATTTCTGTGTTTCATCGGCAATAAGAAGGTCAGAGGGATACAGTAAACCTGAAGTGAAACATCGGAATCTATAACTAGTGTCACAGGAATAGTTCAAACATAGACAGTAAGAAGAGTCAGTCTTCTTGTACTTAAGTCGGCATTGTGCCTTTTCTATTTAATTCCGATGCAATTTCTGTGTTTCATCAACAATAACAAGGTCAGAAGTGAAGCATCGGAATCTATAACTAGTGTCACAGGAATGGTTTAAAACATAGACAGTAGGAAGAGTCAGACTACTTGTTCTTAAGTCGGCATTGTGCCTTTTGTATTTAATTCCAATGTAATTTCTGTGTTTCATCGTCAATAAGAAGGTCCAAGCGATACAGTAAACCTGAAGTGAGGCCTCGGAATCTATAACTAGTGTCACAAGAATGGTTCAAAACATAGTCAGTTAGATGAGTCAGTCTTCTTGTACTTAAGTCGGCGTTGTGCCTTTTCTATTTAAATCCGTTGCAATTTCTGTGTTTCATCGTCAATTAGAAGGTCCAAAGGATGCAGTACACCTGAAGGGAAGCATCGGAATCTATAACTAGTGTCACAGGAATGGTTCAAAACATAGACAGTAAGAAGAGTCAGTCTTCTTGTACTTAAGTCGGCATTGTGCCTTTCGTATTTAATTCTGATGCAATTTCGGTGTTTCATCGTCAATAAAAAGGTCCAAGGGATACAGTAATCATGAAGTGAAGCATCGGAAGCTATACCTAGAGTCACAGGATCGGTTCAAAACATAGACAGTATGAAGAGTCAGTCTTCTTGTACTTAAGTGGGCATTGTGCCTTTTGTATTTAATTCCGATGCAATTTCTGTGTTTCATCATCAATAAGAAGGTCTGAGGGATACAGTAAACCTGAAGTGAAGCATCGGAGTCTAAAACTAGTGTCACAGGGATGGTTCAAAACATAGTCAGTAGGAAGAGTCAGCCGTCTTGTACTTAAGTCGGCATTGTGCCTTTAAATTTAATTCCGATGCAATATCTGTGTTCAATCGTCAATAAGAAGGTCAGAGGGATACAGTAAACCTGAAGTGAAGCATCGGAAACTATAACTAGTGTTACAGGAATAGTTCAAACATAGACATAAAGACGAGTCAGTCTTCTTATACATAAGTCGGCATTGTGCCTTTTCTATTTATTCCGATGTAATTTCTGTGGTTCATCGTCAATAGGAAGGTCCAAATGTTACAGTAAACCTGAAGTGAAGCATCGGAATCTATAACTAGTGTCACAGGAATGGTCCATTACATAGACAGTAAGAAGAGTCAGTCTTCTTGTACTTAAGTCGGCATTGTGCCTTTTCTATTTAATTCCGATGGAATTTCTGCGTTTCATCTTCAATAGGAATTTCAGAGGGGTACAGTAAACCAGAAGTCAAACATCGGAATCTATAACTAGTGTCACAGGAATGGTTCAAAACATAGACAGTAAGAAGAGTCAGTCTTCTTATACTTAAGTCGGCATTGTGCCTTTTCTATATAATTCCGATGCAATTTCTGTGTTTCATCGTCAATAAGAAGGTCAGAGGGATACAGTAAACCTAAAGTGAAGCATCGGAATCTATAACTAGTGTCACAGGAATGGTTCAAAACATAGACAGTAAGAAGATTCGGTCCTCTAGTACTGAAGTCGGCATTGTGCTTTTTGTATCTAATTCCTATGCAATTACTGTGTTTCATGTTCAATAAGAAGGTCAGAGTGATACAGTAAACCTGAGGTGAAGCATCGGAATATATAACTAGTGTCACAGGAATGGTTCAAAACATACACAGTAGGAAGAGTCAGTCTTCTTGTACTTAGGTCGGCATTGTGCCTCTTCTATTTAATTCCGATGCAATTCCTGTCTTTCGTCGGCAATATGAATGTCAGAGTGATACAGTAAACCTGAAGTGACGCATCGGACTCTTTAACTAGTGTCACAGGAATGTTTCAAAACATAGACAGTAAGATGAGTCAGTCTTTAGTACATAAGTCGGCATTGTGCCCTTTGTATTTAATTCCGATGCAATTTCTGTGTTTCATCGTCAATAAGAAGGTCAAAGGGATACAGTAAACCTGAAGTGAAACATAGGAATCTATAACTAGTGTCACAGAATGGTTCAAAACATAGAGAGTAGCAAGAGTCAGTCTCCTTGTACTTAAATCGGCACTATGCCTTTTGTATGTAATTCCGATGCAATTTCTGTGTTTCATCGTCAATAAGAGGGTCAGAGTGATACAGTAAACCTGAAAGGAAGCATCGGAATCCATAACTAGTGTCACAGGAATGGTTCAAAACATAGTCAGTAAGAAGAGTCAGTCTTCTTGTATTTAAGTCGGCATTGTGCCTTTTGTATTTAATTCCGATGCAATTTCTGTGTTTCGCCGTCAATAAGATGGTCAGAGGGACACTGTAAACCTGAAGTGAAGCATCAGAATCTAAAACTAGTGTCACAGGAATGATTCAAAACATAGACAGTAAGAACAGTCAGTCTACTTGTACTTAAGTCGGCATTGTGCCTTTTGCATTTAATTCCGATGCAATTTCTGTGGTTCATCGTCAATAAGAAGGTCAGAGGGATAAAGTAAAACTGAGTGAAGCATCAGAATCCATATCTAGTGTCACAGGAATGGTTCAAAACATAGACAGTAAGAAGAGTCAGTCTACTTGTACTTAGTCGGCATTGTGCCTCTTGTATTTAATTCCGATGCAATTTCTGTGTTTCATCGTCGATAAGAAGGTCCAAGGGATACAGTACACCTGAAGTGAAGCATCGGAATCTATAACTAGTGTCACAGGATCGGTTTAAATCATAGACAGTATAAAGGGTCTGTTTTCTTGTATTTATTTCGGCATTGTGAATTTTCTAATTAATTCCGATGCAATTTCAGTCTTTCATTATCAATAAGAAGGTCAGAGGGATACAGTAAACCTGAAGTGAAGCATCGGAGTCTATAACTAGTTTCAGAGGGATGGTTCAAAACATAGAACGTAAGAAGTGTCAGTCTTCTTGTACTTAAGTCGGCATTGTGCCTTTATATTTAATTCCGATGCCATATCTGTGTTCCATCGTCAATAAGAAGGTCAGAGGGATACAGTAAACCTGAAGTGAAGCATCGGAATCTATAACTAGAGACACAGGAATGGTTCAAAACATAGTCAGTAAGAAGAGTTAGTCTTCTTGTACTTATGTCGGCATTGTGCCTTTTCTATTTAACTCCGATGCAATTTCTGTGTTTCATCGTCAATAAGAAGGTCCAAGGGATACAGTAAACCAGAAGTGAAGCATCGCAATCTGTATCTAGTGTCACAGGAATGGTTCAGAACATAGTCAGTAAGAAGACTCAGTCTTCTTGTACTTAAGTCGGCATTGTGCCTTTTCTATTTAATTCCGATGCAATTTCTGTGTTTCATCGACAATAAGAAGGTCAGAGGTATACCGTAAACCTGAAGTGAAGCATCGGAATCTATAACTAGTGTAACAGGAATGGTTCAAACATAAACATGGGAAGGGTCAGTCTTCTTGGACTTAGGTCGGCATTGTGCCTTTTCCATTTAATTCCGATGAAATTTCTGTGTTTCATCGTCAATAAGAAGGTCAGAGGGATACAGTGTACCTGAAGTAAAATATCGGAATCTCTAACTAGTGCCACAGGAATGGTTCAAAACATAGTCAGTAAGAAGAGTGAGTATTCTTGTACTTAAGTCGGCATTGTGCCTTTTGCATTTAATTCCGATGCAATATCTGTGTTTCATCGTCAATAAGCAGGTCCAAGGGATACAGTAAACCTGAAGTGAAGCATCGGAATCTGTAACTAGCGCCACCGGAATGGTTCAAATCATAGACAGTAAGATGAGTCTGTCTTCTTGTACTTAAGTCGGCATTGTGCCTTTTCTATTTTATTCCGATGCAATTTTTGTGTTTCATCGTCAATAAGAAGGTCAGAAGTGACGCATCGTAATCTATAACTTGTGACACTGGAATGGTTTAAAACATAGACAGTAGGATGAGTCAGACTACTTTTACTTAAGTCGGCATTGTGCCTTTTGTATTTAATTCCGATGCAATTTCTGTGTTTCATCGTCAATAAGAAGATTTAAAGGGATACAGTAAACCTGAAGTGAGGCATCGGAATCTAAAACTAGTGTCACAGGAATGGTTCAAATCATAGACAGTAAGAAGAATCGGTGCTCTTGGTTGAGGTCGGCATTGTGCTTTTTGTATCTAATTCAGATGCAATTTCTGTGTTTTATCGTCAATAAGAAGGTCAGAGTGATACAGTAAGTCTGAGGTGAAGCATCTGAATCCATAACTAGTGTCACAGGATTGGTTCAAAACATAGACAGTAGGAAGAGTCAGTCTTCTTGTACTTAAGTCGGCATTGTGCCTCTTCTATTTAATTCCGATGCAATTTCTGTGTTTCGTCGTCAATAAGAAGGTCAGAGGGATACAGTAAACCTGAAGTGAAGCATCGAAATCTATAACTAGTGTCACAGGAATGGTTCAAAACATAGACCGTAAGATGAGTCAGTCTTTTGTACATAGGTCGGCATTGTGCCTTTTGTATTTAATTCCGATGCAATTTCTGTGTTTCATCGTCAATAGGAAGGTCCAAGGGATACAGTACACCTGAAGTGAAGCATCGGAATCTATAACTAGTGTCACAGGAATGGTTCAAAACATAGACAGTAATAAGAGTCAGTCTTCTTGTACTTAAGTCGGCATTGTGCCTTTTGTATTTCATTCCGATGCAATTTCTGTGTTTCATCGGCAATAAGAAGGTCAGAGGGATATAGTAAACCTGAAGTGAAGCATCGGAATCTATAACTAGTGTCACAGGAATGGTTCAAAACATAGTCAGTCAGAAGAGTCAGTCTTCTTATACTTAAGTCGGCATTGAGCCTTTTCTAGTTAGTTCCGATGCAATTTCCGTGTTTCATCGTCAATAACAAGGTCCAAGGGATGCAGTACACCTGAACTGAAGCATCGGAATCCATAACTAGTATCACAGGAATGGTTCAAAACGTAGACAGTAAGAAGAGTCAGTCTTCTTGTACTTAAATGGGCATTGTGCCTTTTCTATTTAATTCCGACACAATTTCTGCGTTTCATCGACGATAAGAAGGTCCAAGGGATACAGTAAACCTGAAGTGAAGAATCGGAATCTATAACTAGTCTCACAGGAAATTTTTCAAAACTTAGACAGTAAGATGAGTCAGTCTTCTTGTACATAAGTCGGCATTTCGCCTTTTCTATATAATTCCGATGCAATTTCTGTGGTTCATCGTCAGTAAGAAGGTCCAAGGAATACAGTAAACCTGTAGTGAAGCATCGGAATCTATAACTAGTGTCACAAGAATGGTTCAAAACTTAGACAGTAAGATGAGTCAGTCTTCTTGTACTTAAGTCGGCATTGTGCCTTTTGTATTTAATTCCAATACAATTTCTGCGTTTCATCGTCGATAAGAAGGTCCAAGGGATACAGTAAACCTGAAGTGAAGAATCGGAATCTATAACTAGTGTCACAGGAAATTGTTCAAAACTTAGACAATAAGATGAGTCAGTCTTCTTGTACATAAGTCGGCATTTCGCCTTTTCTATATAATTCCGATGTAATTTCTGTGGTTCATCGTCAATAAGAAGGTCCAAGGAATACAGTAAACCTGTAGTGAAGCATCGTAATCTATAACTAGTGTCACAGGAATGGTTCAAAACATAGACAGTCAGAAGAGTCAGTCTTCTTGTACTTAAGTCGGCATTGTGCCTTTTCTATTTAATTCCGATGCAATTTCTGTGTTTCATCTTCAATAGGAAAGTCAGAGGGGTACAGAAAACCTGAAGTCAAACATCGGAATCTATGACTAGTGTCACAGAAACGGTTCAAAACATAGACAGTAAGAGGTGTCAGTCTTCTTGTACTTAAGTCGGCATTGTGCCTTTTCTAATTAATTCCGAGCAATTTCTGTGTTTCATCGTCAATAAGAAGGTCAGAGGGATACAGTAAACCTGAAGTGAAGCATCGGAATCTGTAACTAGTGTCACAGAAATGGTTCAGAACATAGACATTAGAAAGGGTCAGTCTTCTTGTACTCAAGTCGGCATTGTGCCTTTTCTATTTAATTCCGATGCAATTTCTGTGTTTCATCGGCAATAAGAAGGTCAGAGGGATACAGTAAACCTGAAGTGAAACATCGGAATCTATAACTAGTGTCACAGGAATGGTTCAAACATAGTCAGTAAGAAGAGTCAGTCTTCTTGTACTTAAGTCGGCATTGTGCCTTTTCTATTTAATTCCGATGCAATTTCTGTGTTTCATCAACAATAACAAGGTCAGAAGTGAAGCATCGGAATCTATAACTAGTGTCACAGGAATGGTTTAAAACATAGACAGTAGGAAGAGTCAGACTACTTGTTCTTAAGTCGGCATTGTGCCTTTTGTATTTAATTCCAATGTAATTTCTGTGTTTCATCGTCAATAAGAAGGTCCAAGCGATACAGTAAACCTGAAGTGAGGCCTCGGAATCTATAACTAGTGTCACAAGAATGGTTCAAAACATAGTCAGTTAGAAGAGTCAGTCTTCTTGTACTTAAGTCGGCGTTGTGCCTGTTCTATTTAAATCCTTTGCAATTTCTGTGTTTCATCGTCAATTAGAAGGTCCAAGGGATGCAGTACACCTGAAGGGAAGCATCGGAATCTATAACTAGTGTCACAGGAATGGTTCAAAACATAGACAGTAAGAAGAGTCAGTCTTCTTGTACTTAAGTCGGCATTGTGCCTTTCGTATTTAATTCTGATGCAATTTCGGTGTTTCATCGTCAATAAAAAGGTCCAAGGGATACAGTAATCATGAAGTGAAGCATCGGAAGCTATACCTAGAGTCACAGGATCGGTTCAAAACATAGACAGTATGAAGAGTCAGTCTTCTTGTACTTAAGTGGGCATTGTGCCTTTTGTATTTAATTCCGATGCAATTTCTGTGTTTCATCATCAATAAGAAGGTCTGAGGGATACAGTAAACCTGAAGTGAAGCATCGGAGTCTAAAACTAGTGTCACAGGGATGGTTCAAAACATAGTCAGTAGGAAGAGTCAGCCGTCTTGTACTTAAGTCGGCATTGTGCCTTTAAATTTAATTCCGATGCAATATCTGTGTTCAATCGTCAATAAGAAGGTCAGAGGGATACAGTAAACCTGAAGTGAAGCATCGGAAACTATAACTAGTGTCACAGGAATAGTTCAAACATAGACATAAAGACGAGTCAGTCTTCTTATACATAAGTCGGCATTGTGCCTTTTCTATTTATTCCGATGTAATTTCTGTGGTTCATCGTCAATAGGAAGGTCCAAATGATACAGTAAACCTGAAGTGAAGCATCGGAATCTATAACTAGTGTCACAGGAATGGTCCATTACATAGACAGTAAGAAGAGTCAGTCTTCTTGTACTTAAGTCGGCATTGTGCCTTTTCTATTTAATTCCGATGGAATTTCTGCGTTTCATCTTCAATAGGAATTTCAGAGGGGTACAGTAAACCAGAAGTCAAACATCGGAATCTATAACTAGTGTCACAGGAATGGTTCAAAACATAGACAGTAAGAAGAGTCAGTCTTCTTATACTTAAGTCGGCATTGTGCCTTTTCTATATAATTCCGATGCAATTTCTGTGTTTCATCGTCAATAAGAAGGTCAGAGGGATACAGTAAACCTAAAGTGAAGCATCGGAAGCTATAACTAGTGTCACAGGAATGGTTCAAAACATAGACATTAGGAAGGGTCAGTCTTCTTGTACTCAAGTCGGCATTGTGCCTTTTCTATTTAATTCCGATGCAATTTCTGTGTTTCGTCGTCAATAAGAAGGTCCATGGGGTACAGTAAACCTGAAGTGAAACATCGGAATCTATAACTAGTGTCACAGGAATGGTTCAAAACATAGACAGTAAGAAGATTCGGTCCTCTAGTACTGAAGTCGGCATTGTGCTTTTTGTATCTAATTCCTATGCAATTACTGTGTTTCATGTTCAATAAGAAGGTCAGAGTGATACAGTAAACCTGAGGTGAAGCATCGGAATATATAACTAGTGTCACAGGAATGGTTCAAAGCATACACAGTAGGAAGAGTCAGTCTTCTTGTACTTAGGTCGGCATTGTGCCTCTTCTATTTAATTCCGATGCAATTCCTGTCTTTCGTCGGCAATATGAATGTCAGAGTGATACAGTAAACCTGAAGTGACGCATCGGACTCTTTAACTAGTGTCACAGGAATGTTTCAAAACATAGACAGTAAGATGAGTCAGTCTTTAGTACATAAGTCGGCATTGTGCACTTTGTATTTAATTCCGATGCAATTTCTGTGTTTCATCGTCAATAAGAAGGTCAAAGGGATACAGTAAACCTGAAGTGAAACATAGGAATCTATAACTAGTGTCACAGAATGGTTCAAAACATAGAGAGTAGCAAGAGTCAGTCTCCTTGTACTTAAGTCGGCACTATGCCTTTTGTATGTAATTCCGATGCAATTTCTGTGTTTCATCGTCAATAAGAGGGTCAGAGTGATACAGTAAACCTGAAAGGAAGCATCGGAATCCATAACTAGTGTCACAGGAATGGTTCAAAACATAGTCAGTAAGAAGAGTCAGTCTTCTTGTATTTAAGTCGGCATTGTGCCTTTTGTATTTAATTCCGATGCAATTTCTGTGTTTCGCCGTCAATAAGATGGTCAGAGGGACACTGTAAACCTGAAGTGAAGCATCAGAATCTAAAACTAGTGTCACAGGAATGATTCAAAACATAGACAGTAAGAACAGTCAGTCTACTTGTACTTAAGTCGGCATTGTGCCTTTTGCATTTAATTCCGATGCAATTTCTGTGGTTCATCGTCAATAAGAAGGTCAGAGGGATAAAGTAAACCTGAAGTGAAGCATCGGAATCTATAACTAGAGACACAGGAATGGTTCAAAACATAGTCAGTAAGAAGAGTTAGTCTTCTTGTACTTATGTCGGCATTGTGCCTTTTCTATTTAACTCCGATGCAATTTCTGTGTTTCATCGTCAATAAGAAGGTCCAAGGGATACAGTAAACCAGAAGTGAAGCATCGCAATCTGTATCTAGTGTCACAGGAATGGTTCAGAACATAGTCAGTAAGAAGACTCAGTCTTCTTGTACTTAAGTCGGCATTGTGCCTTTTCTATTTAATTCCGATGCAATTTCTGTGTTTCATCGACAATAAGAAGGTCAGAGGTATACCGTAAACCTGAAGTGAAGCATCGGAATCTATAACTAGTGTAACAGGAATGGTTCAAACATAAACATGGGAAGGGTCAGTCTTCTTGGACTTAGGTCGGCATTGTGCCTTTTCCATTTAATTCCGATGAAATTTCTGTGTTTCATCGTCAATAAGAAGGTCCAAGGGATACAGTAAACCTGAAGTGAAACATCGGAATCTATAACTAGTGTCACAGGAATGGTTCAAAACATAGACAGTCGGATGAGTCAGTCTTCTTGTACTTAAGTCGGCATTGTGCCTTTTCTATTTAATTCCGAAGCAATTTCTGTGGTTCATTGTCAATAAGAAGGTCCAAGGGATACAGTAAACCAGAAGTCAAACATCGAAATCCATAACTAGTGTCACAGGAATGGTTCAAACATAGACAGTAAGAAGAGTCAGTCTTCATGTACTTAAGTCGGCATTGTGCCTTTTCTATTTCATTCCGATGCAATTTCTTTGTTTCATCGGCGATAAGAAAGTCCAAGGGATACAGTAAACCTGAAGTGAAACTTCGGAATCTATAACTAGTGTCACAGGAATGGTTCAAAACATACACAGTAAGAAGAGTCGGTCCTCTTGTACTGAAGTCGGCATTGTGCTTTTTGTATCTAATTCCGATGCAATTTCTGTGTTACATGTTCAATAAGAAGGTCAGAGAGATACAGTAAACCTGAGGTGAGGCATCGTAATCTATAACTAGTGTCACAGGAATGGTTCAAAACATAGACATTAGGAAGAGTCAGTCATCTTGTACTTAGGTCGGCATTGTGCCTCTTCTATTTAATTCCGATGCAATTTCTGTGTTTCGTCGTCAGTAAGAAGGTCAGAGGGATACAGTAAACCTGAAGTGAAGCATCGGACTTTATAACTAGTGTCACAGGAATGCTTCGAAACATAGACAGTAAGATGAGTCAGTCTTTTGTACATAAGTCGGCATTGTGCCTTTTGTATTTAATTCCGATGCAATTTCTGTGATTTATCGTCAATAAGAGGGTCAGAGGGACACAGTAAACCTGAACTGAAGGATCGGAATCTATAACTAGTGTCTCAGGAATGGTTCAAAGATAGAAAGTGGGAAGAATCAGTCTTCTTGTACTTAAGTCGGCATTGTGCCTTTTGTATTTAATTCCGATGCAATTTCTGTGTTTCGCCGTCAATAAGATGGTCAGAGGGACTCAGTAAACCTGAAGTGAAGCATCAGAATCTATAACTAGTGTCACACGAATGGTTGAAAACATAGACAGTAAGAAGAGTCAGTCTACGTGTACTTAAGTCGGCATTGTGCCTTTTGTATTTAATTCCGATGCAATTTCTGTGTTACATCGTCAATAAGAAGGTCAGAGGTATACAGTAAACCTGAAGTGAAGCATCGTAATCTATAACTAGTGTCACAGGATTGGTTCAAAACATAGACAATAGGAAGGGTCAGTCTTCTTGTACTCAAGTCGGCATTGTGCCTTTTCTATTTAATTCCGATGCAATTTCTGTGTTTCGTCGTCAATAAGATGGTCCAAGGGATACAGTAAACCTGAAGTGCAGCATCGGAATCTATAACTAGTGTCACAGGATTGGTTCAAAACATAGACAATAGGAAGGGTCAGTCTTCTTGTACTCAAGTCGGCATTGTGCCTTTTCTATTTAATTCAGATGCAATTTCTGTGTTTCATCGTCAATAAGAAGGTCAGAGAGATACAGTAAACCTGAGGTGAAGCATCGGAATCTATAACTAGTGTCACAGGAATGGTTCAAAACATAGACTGTAGGAAGAGTCAGTCTACTTGTACTTAAGTCGGCATTGTGCTTCTTCTATTTAATTCCGATGCAATTTCTGTGTTTCGTCGTCAATAAGAAGGTCAGAGGGATACAGTAAACCTGAAGCGAAGCATTGGAATCTATAACTAGTGTCACAGGAATGGTTCCAAACATAGACAGTAAGATGATTTAGTCTTTTGTACATAAATCGGCATTGTGCCTTTTGTATTTAATTCCGATGCATTTTCTGTGTTTCATCAACAATAAGAAGGTCCAAGGGATACAGTAAACCTGAGGTGAAGCATCGGAATCTATAACTAGTGTCACAGGAATGGTTCAAAACATAGTCAGTAAGAAAAGTCAGTCTTCTTGTTCTTAAGTCGGCATTGTGCCTTTGTATTCAATTCCGATGCAATTTCTGTGTTTAATCGACAATAAGAAGGTCAGAGGGATACAGTAAACCTGAAGTGAAGCATCGGAAATTATAACTAGTGTCACAGGAATGGTTCAAACATAGAGAGTGGGAAGAGTCAGTCTTCTTGTACTTAAGTCGGCATTATGCCTTTTGTATTTAATTCCGATGCAATATCTGTGTTTCATCGTCAATAAGAAAGTCCAAGGGATACAGTACACCTGAAGTGAAGCATCGGAGTCTATAACTAGTGTCACAGGAAAGGTTCAAATCATAGACAGTAAGATGAGTCAGTATTTTGTACATAAATCTGGATTGTGCCTTTTGTATTTAATTCCGATGCAATTTCTGTGTTTCATCGTCAATAAGATGGTCCAAGGGAAACAGTAAACCTGAAGTGAAGCATCGGAATCTATAACTAGTGTCACAGGAATGGTTCAAATCATAGACTGTAATAAGGGTCAGTCATCTTGTACTTAAGTCGGCATTGTGCCTTTTGTATTTAATTCCGATGCAATTTCTGTGATTCGCCGTCAATAAGAACTTCAGTGGGACACAGTAAACCTGTAGTGAAGCATCAGAATCTATAACTAGTGTCACAGGAATGGTTCAAAACATAGACAGTAATAAGAGTCAGTCTTCTTGTACTTAAGTCGGCATTGTGCCTTTTGTATTTGATTCCGATGCAATTTCTGTGTTTCATCGTCAATAAGAGAGTCCAAGGGATACAGTACACCTGAAGTGAAGTATCGGAATCTATAACTAGTGTCACAGGAATGGTTCAAATCATAGACAGTAAGATGAGACAGTCTTCTTGTACTTAAGTCGGCATTGTGCCTTTTCTATTTAATTCCGATGCAATTTCTGTGTTACATCGTCAATAAGATGGTCGAAGGGATACAGTAAACCTGAAGTGAAGCGTCGGAATCTATAACTAGTGTCACAGGAATGGTTCAAATCGTAGACAGTAAGAAGAGTCGGTCCTCTTGTACTGAAGTCGGCATTGTGCTTTTTGTATCTTATTCAGATGCAATTTCTGAGTTTCATCGTCAATAAGAAGGTCAGAGAGATACAGTAAACCTGAGGTGAAGCATCGGAATCTTTAACTAGTGTCACAGGAATGGTTCAAAACATAGACTGTAGGAAGAGTCAGTCTTCTTGTACTTAAGTCGGCATTGTGCCTCTTCTATTTAATTCCGCTGCAATTTCTGTGTTTCGTCGTCAATAAGAAGGTCAGAGGGATACAGTAAACCTGAAGTGAAGCATCGGACTCTATAACTAGTGTCACAGGAATGGTTCAAAACATAAACAGTAAGATGAGTCAGTCATTTGTACATACGTCGGCATTGTGCCTTTTGTATTTAATTCCGATGCAATTTCTGTGTTTCATCGTCAATAAGATGGTCCAAGGGATACAGTAAACCTGAAGTGAAGCATCGGAATCTATAACTAGTGTCACAGGAATGGTTCAAATCATAGACTGTAATAAGAGTCAGTCTTCTTGTAGTTATGTCGGCATTGTGCCTTTTGTATTTGATTCCGATGCAATTTCTGTGATTCGCCGTCAATAAGAAGGTCAGTGGGACACAGTAAACCTGAAGTGAAGCATCAGAATCTATAACTAGTGTCACAGGAATGGTTCAAAATATAGACAGTAAGAAGAGTCAGTCTACTTGTACATAAGTCGGCATTGTGCCTTTTGTATTTAATTCCGATGCAATATCTGTGTTTCATCGTCAATAAGAAAGTCCAAGGGATACAGTACACCTGAAGTGAAGCATCGGAATCTATAACTAGTGTCATAGGGATGGTTCAAATCATAGACAGTACGATGAGTCAGTCGTCCTGTACTTGAGTCGGCATTGTGCCTTTTGTATTTAATTCCGATGCAATTTCTGTGTTACATCGTCAATAAGAAGGTCAGAGGGATACAGTAAACCTGAAGTGAAACATCGGAATCTATAACTAGTGTCACAGGAATGGTTCAAAACATAGACAATTGGAAGGGTCAGTATTCTTGTACTCAATTATGCATTGTCACTTATCTATTTAATTCCGATGCAATTTCTGTGTTTCGTCGTCAATAAGAAGGTCCAAGGGATACAGTAATCCTGAAGTGAAGCATCGGAATCTATAACTAGTGTCACAGGAATGGTTCAAATCGTAGACAGTAAGAAGAGTCGGTCCTCTTGTACTGAAGTCGGCATTGTGCTTTTTGTATCTTATTCAGATGCAATTTCTGAGTTTCAGCGTCAATAAGAAGGTCAGAGAGATACAGTAAACCTGAGGTGAAGCATCGGAAACTATAACTAGTGTCACAGGAATGGTTCAAATCATACACAGTAAGAAGAGTCAGTCTTCTTGTACTTAAGTCGGCATTGTGCCTTTTCTATTTAATTCCGATTCAATTTCTGTGATTCATCGTCAATAAGAATTTCCAAGGGATGCAGTACACCTGAAGTGAAGCATCGGAATATATAACTTGTGTCACAGGAATGGTTCAAAACATAGACAATAAAAAGAGTCAGTCTTCTTGTACTTAAGTCGGCATTGTGCCTTTTCTATTTAGTGCGGATGCAATTTCTGTGTTTCGTCGTCAATAAGAAGGTCAGAGGTATACAGTAAACCTGAAGTGAAGCATCGGAATCTATAACTAATGTCACAGGAATGGTTCAAAACATAGGCAGTAGGATGAGTCAGTCTTTTTGTACTTAAGTCGGCATTGTGCCTTTTGTATTTAATTCCGATGCAATTTCTGTGTTTCTTCGTCAAAAAGAAGGTCAGGGAGATACAGTAAACCTGAGGTGAAGCATCGGAATCTTTAACTAGTGTCACAGGAATTGTTCAAATTATAGACTGTAATAAGAGTCAGTCTTCTTATACTTAAGTCGGCATTGTGCCTTTTGTATTTAATTCCGATGCAATTTCTGTGTATCATCGTCAACAAGAAAGTCCAAGGGATACAGTAAACCTGAAGTGAAGCATCGGAAATTATAACTGGTGTCACAGGAGTGGTTCAAATCATAGACTGTAATAAGAGTCAGTCTTCTTGTACTAAAGTCTTCATTGTGCCTTTTGTATTTAATTCCGATGCAATTCCTGTGATTCGCCGTCAATAAGAAGGTCAGTGGGACACAGTAAACCTGAAGTGAAGCATCAGAATCTATAACTAGTGTCACAGGAATGGTTCAAAATATAGGCAGTAAGAAGAGTCAGTCTACTTGTACAAAAGTCGGCATTGTGCCTTTTGTATTTAATTCCGATGCAATTTCTGTGTTTCATCGTCAACAAGAAAGTCCAAGGGATACAGTACACCTGAAGTGAAGCATCGGAATCTATAACTAGTGTCATAGGGAATGGTTCAAATCATAGACAGTAAGATGAGTCAGTCGTCTTGTACTTGAGTCGGCATTGTGCCTTTTGTATTTAATTATGATGCAATTTCTGTGTTTCATCGTCAATAAGAAGGTCAGAGGGATACAGTAAAACTGAAGTGAAACATCGGAATCTATAACTAGTGTCACAGGTATGGTTCAAAACATAGACAATTGGAAGGGTCAGTCTTCTTGTACTCAATTCGGCATTGTTACTTATCTATTTAATTCCGATGCAATTTCTGTGTTTCGTCGTCAATAAGAAGGTCCAAGGGATACAGTAAACCTAAAGTGAAGCATCGGAATCTATAACTAGGGCCACAGGAATGGTTCAAATCGTAGACAGTAAGAAGAGTCGGTCCTCTTGTACTGAAGTCGGCATTGTGCTTTTTGTATCTAATTCAGATGCAATTTCTGTGTTTCAGCGTCAATAAGAAGGTCAGAGAGATACAGTAAACCTGAGGTGAAGCATCGGAAACTATAACTAGTGTCACAGGAATGGTTCAAATCATACACAGTTAGAAGAATCAGTCTTCTTGTACTTAAGTCGGCATTGTGCCTTTTGTGTTTAAATCCGATGCAATTTTTGTGTTTCATCGTCGATAAGAAGGTCCAAGGGATAGAGTAAACCTGAAGAGAAGCATAGGAATCTACAACTAGTGTCACAGGAATTGTTCAAAACATAGACAGTAAGAAGAGTCAGTCTTCTTGTACTTAAGTCGGCATTGTGCCTTTTGTATTTAATTCCGATGAAATTTCTGTGTTTCATCGTCAATAAGAAGGCCCAAGGGATACAGTAAACCTGAAGTGAAGCATCGGAATCTATAACTAGTGTCACAGGAGTGGTTCAAAACTTAGACAGTAAGAAGAATCAGTCGTCTTGTACTTCAGTCGGCATTGTGCCTTTTGTATTTAATTCCGATGCAATTTCTGTATTTCATCGCCAATAAGAAGGTCAGAGGGATACAGTAAACATGAAGTGAAGCATCGGAATCTGTAACTAGTGTCACAGGAATGGTTCAAAACATAGACAGTCGGATGAGTCAGTCTTCTTGTACTTAAGTCGGCATTGTGCCTTTTCTATTTAATTCCGAAGCAATTTCTGTGGTTCATCGTCAATAAGAAGGTCCACGGGATACAGTAAACCTGAAGTCAAACTTCGAAATCCATAACTAGTGTCACAGGAATGGTTCAAACATAGACAGTAAGAAGAGTCAGTCTTCTTGTACTTAAATCGGCATTGTGCCTTTTCTATTTCATTCCGATGCAATTTCTGTGTTTCATCGGCAATAAGAAAGTCCAAGGGATACAGTAAACCTGAAGTGGAACATCGGAATCTATAACTAGTGTCACAGGATTGGTTCAAAACATACACAGTAAGAAGAGTCGGTCCTCTTGTACTGAAGTCGGCATTGTGCTTTTTGTATCTAATTCCGATGCAATTTCTGTGTTTCAAGTTCAATAAGAAGGTCAGAGTCATACAGTAAACCTGAGGTGAAGCATCGTAATCTATAACTAGTGTCACAGGAGTGGTTCAAAACATAGACAGTAGGAAGAGTCAGTCTTCTTGTACTTAAGTCAGCATTGTGCCTCTTCTATTTAATTCCGATGCAATTTCTGTGTTTCGTCGTCAATAAAACGGTCAGAGGGATACAGTAAACCTGAAGTGAAACATCGGACTTTATAACTAGTGTCACAGGAATGCTTCGAAACATAGACAGTAAGATGAGTCAGTCTTTTGTACATAAGTCGGCATTGTGCCTTTTGTATTTAATTCCGATGCAATTTCTGTGTTTCATCGTCATTACGAAGGTCCAAGGGATACAGCAAACCTGAAGTGCCTGAAGTGTGGCATCGGAATCTATAACTAGTGTCACAGGAATGGTTCAAAACATAGACAGTAATAAGAGTCAGTCTTCTTGTACTTAAGTCGGCATTGTGCCTTTTGTATTTGATTCCGATGCAATTTCTGTGTTTCATCGTCAATAAGAATTTCCAAGGGATGCAGTACACCTGAAGTGAAGCATCGGAATCTATAACTAGTGTCATAGGAATATTTCAAAGCATAGACACTAGGAAGGGTCAGTGTTCTTGTGCTCAAGTCGGCATTGTGCCTTTTCTTTTTAATTCTGATGCAATTTCTGTGTTTCGTCGTCAATAAGAAGGTCCAAGCGATACAGTAAACCCGAAGAGAAACATCGGAATCTATAACTAGTGCCACAGGAATGGTTCAAAACGTAGACAGTAAGAAGAGTCGATCCTCTTGTACTGAAGTCGGCATTGTGCTTTTTGTAACTAATTCCGATGCAATTTCTGTGTTTCATCGTCAAAAAGAAGGTCAGAGAGATACAGTAAACCTGAGGTGAAGCATCGGAATCTTTAACTAGTGTCACAGGAATGATTCAAATCATAGACTGTAATAAGAGTCAGTCTTCTTATACTTAAGTCGGCATTGTGCCTTTTGTATTTAATTCCGATGCAATTTCTGTGTTTCATCGTCAATAAGAAAGTCCAAGGGATACAGTACACCTGAAGTGAACCATCGGAATTTATAACTAGTGTCATAGGGATGGTTCAAATCATAGACAGTAAGAAGAGTCAGTCTTCTTGTACTTAAGTCAGCATTGTGCCTTTTCTATATAATTCCGATGCAATTTCTGTGTTTCATCGTCATTAAGAAGGTCAGAGGGATACAGTAAACCTGAAGTTAAACATCGGAATCCATAACTAGTGACACAGGAATGGTTCAAAGCATAGACAGTAATAAGAGTCAGTCTTCTTGTACTTAAGTCGGCTTTGTGCCTTTAGTATTTGATTCCGATGCAATTTCTGTGTTTAGCCGTCAATAAGAAGGACATTGGGACACAGTAAACCTGAAGTGAAGCATCAGAATCTATAACTAGTGTCACAAAAATGGTTCAAAACATAGACAGTAAGAAGAGTAAGTCTACTTGTACTTACGTCGGCATTGTGCCTTTTGTTTTTAATTCCGATGCAATTTCTGTGTTTCATCGTCAACAAGAAAGTCCAAGGGATACAGTACACCTGAAGTAAAGCATAGGAATCTATAACTAGTGTCACAGCAATGGTTCGAAACATAGACAGTAAGAAGAGTCGGTCCTCTTGCACTGAAGTCGGCATTGTGCTTATTGTATTTCATTCAGATGCAATTTCTGTGTTTCATCGTCAATAAGAAGGTCAGAGGGATACAGTAAACCTGAAGTGAGGCATCGGAATTTATAACTTGTGACACAGGAATGGTTCAAAACATAAACAGTCAATAGAGTCAGTCTTCTTCCACTTAAGTCGGCATTGTGCGTTCTCTAGTTAATTCCGATGCAATTTCTGTATTTCATCGTCAATAAGAAGGTCCAAGAGATACAGTAGACCTGAAATTTAGCATCTGAATCTATAACTAGTGTCACAGGAATGGTTCAAACATAGACAGTAACAAGAGTCAGTCTTCTTGTTCATATGTCGGCATTGTGCCTTTTGTATTTAATTCCAATGCAATTACTGTGTTTCATCGTCTACAAGATGGGCAGAGGGATACAGTAAACCTGAAGTGAAGCATCGGAATCTGTAACTAGTGTCACAGGAAAGGTTCAAAACATAGAGAGTAGGAAGAGTCAGTCTTCTTGTACTTAAGTCGGCATTGTGCCTTTTGTATTTAATTCCGATGCAATTTCTGTGTTTCATCGGCAATAAAAAGGTCCAAGGGATACAGTAAACCCGAAGTGAAGAATCGGAAGCTATAACTAGTGTCACAGGATCGGTTCAAAACATAGACAGTATGAAGAGTCAGTCTTCTTGTACTTAAGTCGGCATTGTGCCTTTTCTATTTAATTCTTATGCAATTTCTGTGTTTCATCATCAATAAGAAGGTCAGAGGTATACAGTAAACCTGAAGTGAAGCATCGGAATCTATAACTAATGTCACAGGAATGGTTCAAAACATAGGCAGTAGGATGAGTCAGTCTTTTTGTACCTAAGTCGGCATTGTGCCTTTTCTATTTAATTCCGATGCCATTTCTGTGTTTCGTCGTCAATAAGAAGGTCCAAGGGATACAGGAAACCTGAAGTGAAGTATCGGAATCTATAACTAATGTCACAGGATTAGTTCAAACATAGACATTAAGATGAGTCAGTCTTCTTGTACATAATTCGGCATTGTGCCTTTTCTATTTCATTCCGATGTATTATCTGTGGTTCATCTTCAATACGAAGGTCCAAGGGATACAGTAAACATGAAGTGAAGCATCGGAATCTATAACTAGTGTCACAGGAATGGTTCAAAACATAGACAGTAAGAAGAGTCAGTCTTCTTGTACTTAAGTCGGCATTGTGCCGTTTCTATTTAATTCCGATGTAATCTCTGTTTTTCATCGTCAACAAGAAGGTCAGAGGGATTCCGTAAACCTGAAGTGAAGCATCGGAATCTATAACTAGTGTCACAGGAGTGGTTCAAAGCATAGACAATAGGAAGGGTCAGTTTTCTTGTACTCAAGTCGGCATTGTGCCTTTTCTTTTTAATTCCGATGCAATTTCTGTGTTTCGTCGTCAACAAGAAGGTCCAAGGGATACAGTAAACCCGAAGTGAAACATCGGAATCTATAACTAGTGTCACAGGAATGGTTCAAACATAGACAGTTGGAAGGGTCAGTCTTCTTGTACTCAATTCGGCATTGTGCCTTATCTATTTAATTCCGATGCAATTTCTGTGTTTCGTCGTCAATAAGAAGGTCCAAGGGATACAGTAAACCTGAAGTGAAGGATCGGAATCTATAACTAGTGTCACAGGAATGGTTCAAATCATAGACAGTAAGAAGAGTCGGTTCTCTTGTACTGAAGTCGGCATTGTGCTTTTTGTATATAATTCAGATGCAATTTCTGTGTTTCAGCGTCAATAAGAAGGTCAGAGAGATACAGTAAACCTGAGGTGCAGCATCGGAATCTGTAACTAGTGTCACAGGAATGGTTCGAGACATAGACAGTAGGAAGAGTCAGCCTACATGTACTTAAGTCGGCATTGTGCCTTTTGTATTTAATTCCGATGCAGTTTCTGTGATTCGCCGTCAATAAGAAGGTCAGTGGGACACAGTAAACCTGAAGTGAAGCATCAGAATCTATAACTAGTGTCACAGGAATGGCTCAAACATAGACAGTAAGAAGAGTCAGTCTACTTGTACATATATTGGCATTGTGCCTTTGTATTTAATTCTAATGCAATTTCTGTGTTTCATCGTCGATAAGAAAGTCCAAGGGATGCAGTACACCTGAAGTGAAGCATCGGAATTTATAACTAGTGTAATAGGGATGGTTCAAATCATAGACAGTAAGAAGAGTCAGTCTTCTTGTACTTAAGTCGGCATTGTGCCGTTTCTATTTAATTCCGATGCAATTTCTGTGTTTCATCGTCAATAAGAAGGTCCAAGAGATACAGGAAACCTGAAGTGAAGCGTCGGAATCTATAACTAGTGTCACAGGAATGGTTCACACATAGACAGTAAGAAAAGTCAGTCTTGTTGTACTTAAGTCGGCATTGTGCCCTTTTGTATTTAATTCCGATGCAATTTCTGTGTTTCATCGTCAATAAGAAGGTCAGAGGGATACAGTAAACCTGAAGTGAAACATCGGAATCTATAACTAGTGTCACAGGAATGGTTCAAACATAGACAGTTGGAAGGGTCAGTCTTCTTGTACTCAATTCGGCATTGTGCCTTATCTATTTAATTCCGATGCAATTTCTGTGTTTCGTCGTCAATAAGAAGGTCCAAGGGATACAGTAAACCTGAAGTGAAGGATCGGAATCTATAACTAGTGTCACAGGAATGGTTCAAATCATAGACAGTAAGAAGAGTCGGTTCACTTGTACTGAAGTCGGCATTGTGCTTTTTGTATATAATTCAGATGCAATTTCTGTGTTTTAGCGTCAATAAGAAGGTCAGAGAGATACAGTAAACCTGAGGTGCAGCATCGGAATCTGTAACTAGTGTCACAGGAATGGTTCGAGACATAGACAGTAGGAAGAGTCAGCCTACATGTACTTAAGTCGGCATTGTGCCTTTTGTATTTAATTCCGATTCAATTTCTGTGTTTCATCGTCAATAAGATGGTCCAAGGGATACAGTAAACCTGAAGTGAAGCATCGGAATCTATAACTAGTGTCACTGGAATGGTTCAAAACATAGAGAGTAGTAAGAGTCAGTCTTCTTGTACTTAAGTTGGCTTTGTGCCTTTAGTATCTAACTCCGATGCAATTTCTGTGTTTCGCCGCCAATAAGAAGGTCAGTGGGACACAGTAAACCTGAAGTGAAGCATCAGAATCTATAACTAGTGTCACAGGAATGGTTCAAATCATAGACAGTAAGAAGAGTAAGTCCACTTGTACTTACGTCGGCATTGTGCCTTTTGTATTTAATTCCGATGCAATTTCTGTGTTTCATCGTCAATAAGAAAGTCCAAGGTATACAGCACACCTGAAGTGAAGCATCGGAATCTATAACTAGTGTCACAGGAATGGTTCAAAACATAGACAGTAAGAAGAGTCGGTCCTCTTGCACTGAAGTCGGCATTGTGCTTATTGTATCTAATTCAGATGCAATTTCTGTGTTTCATCGTCAATAAGAAGGCCAGAGGGATACAGTAAACCTGAAGTGAGGCATCGGAATTTATAACTAGTGTCACAGGAATGGTTCAGAACATAGACAGTCAATAGAGTCAGTCTTCTTGCACTTAAGTCGGCATTGTGCCTTTTGTATTTATTTCCGATGCAATTTCTGTGTTTCATCGGCAATAAAAAGGTCCAAGGATACATTAAACCTGAAGTGAAGAATCGGAAGCTGTAACTAGTGTCACAGGATCGGTTCAAAACAAAGACAGTATGAAGAGTCAGTCTTCTTGTACTTAAGTCGGCATTGTGCCTTTTCTATTTAATTCCTATGCAATTTCTGTGTTTCATCATCAATAAGAAGGTCAGAGGGATACAGTAAACCTGAAGTGAAGCATCGGAGTCTCTAACTAGTGTCACAGGGATGGTACAAAACATAGTCAGTAGGAAGAGTCGGTCTTCTTTTACTTGAGTCGGCATTGTGACTTTATATTTAATTCCGATGGAATATATGTGTTCCATCGTCAAGAAGAAGGACAGAGGGATACAGTAAACCTGAAGTGAAGCATCGGAATCTATGACTAGTGTAACAGGAATGGTTCAAATCATAGTCAGTAACAAGAGTCAGTCTTCTTGTACTTAAGTCGACATTGTGCCTTTTCTATTTTATTCCGATGCAATTTCTGTGTTTCATCGTCAATAAGAAGGTCAGAGGTATACAGTAAACCTGAAGTGAAGCATCGGAATCTATAACTAGTGTAACAGGAATGGTCCAAAGCATAGACATGGGAAGAGTCAGTCTTCTTGTGCTTAAGTCGGCATTGTGCCTTTTCAATTTATTTCCCATGCAATTTCTCTGTTTCATCGTCAATAAGAAGGTCCAAGGGATACAGTAAACCTGATGTGAGGGATCGGAATCTATAACTAGTGTCACAGGAATGGTTCAAAACATAGTCAGAAAGGAGAGTCAGTCTTCTTGTACTTAAGCCGACATTGTGCCTTTTGTTTTTAATTCCGATTCAATTTCTAGGTTTCATCGTCAATAAGAAGGTTAGAGGGATACAGTAAACCAGAAGTGAAGCATTAGAATCCATAACTAGTGTCACAGGATTGGTTCAAATCATAGACAGAAAGAAGGGTCAGTCTACTTGTAGTTAAGTCGGCATTGTGCCTTTTGTATTTCATTCCGATGTAATTTGTGTGTTTCATCGTCAATAAGAAGGTCAGAGGGATACAGTAAACCTGAAGTGAAACATCGGAATCTATAACTAGTGTCACAGGAATGGTTCAAAACATAGACAATTGGAAGGGTCAGTCTTCTTGTACCCAATTCGGCATTGTGCCTTATCTATTTAATTCCGATGCAATTTCTGTGTTTCGTCGTCAATGAGAAGGTCCAAGGGATACAGTATACCTGAAGTGAAGCATCGGAATCTATAACTAGTGTCACAGGAATGGTTCAAATCATAGACAGTAAGAAGAGTCGGTCCTCTTGTACTGAAGTCGGCATTGTGCTTTTTGTATCTAATTCAGATGCAATTTCTGTGTTTCAGCCTCAATAAGAAGGTCAGAAAGATACAGTAAACCTGAGGTGAAGCATCGGAATCTATAACTAGTGTCACAGGAATGGTTCAAGACATAGACAGTAGGATGAGTCAGCCTACTTGTACTGAAGTCGACATTGTGCCTTTTGTATTTAATTCCGATGCAATCTCTGTGTTTCATCGTCAATAAGATGGTCCAAGGGATACAGTAAACCAGAAGTGAAGCATCGGAATCTATAACTAGTGTCACTGGAATGGTTCAAAACATAGACAGTAATAAGAGTCACTCCTCTTGTTCTTATGTCGGCATTGTGCCTTATGTATTTCATTCCGATGCAATTTCTGTGTTTCATCGTCAATAAGATGGGCAGAGGGATACAGTAAACCTGAAGTGAAGCATCTGAATCTATAACTAGTGTCACAGGAATGGTTCAAACATAGACAGTAATAAGAGTCAGTCTTCTTGTTCTCATGTCAGCATTGTGCCTTTTGTATTTAATTCCGATGCAATTTCTGTGTTTCATCGTCAATAAGATGGGCAGAGGGATACAGTAAACCTGAAGTGAAGCATCGGAATCTGTAACTAGTGTCACAGGAATGGTTCAAATTAGAGAGAGTAGGAAGAGTCAGTCATCTTGTACTTAAGTCGGCATTGTGCCTTTTGTATTTAATTCCGATGCAATTTCTGTGTTTCATCGGCAATAAAAAGGTCCAAGGGATACAGTAAACCTGAAGTGTAGTATCGGAAGCTATAACTAGTGTCACAGGATCGGTTCAAAACATAGACAGTATGAAGAGTCAGTCTTCTTTTACTTGAGTCGGCATTGTGCCTTTATATTTAATTCCGATGCAATATATGTCTTCCATCGTCAAAAAGAAGGACAGAGGGGTACAGTAAATCTGAAGTGAAGCATCGGAATCTATAACTAGTGTCACAGGAATGGTTCAAATCATAGTCAGTAAGAAGAGTCAGTCTTCTTGTACTTAAGTCGGCATTGAGCCTATTCTATTTAATTCCGATGCAATATCTGTGTTTCATTGTCAATAAGAAGGTCAGAGGTATACAGTAAACCTGAAGTGAAGCATCGGAATCTATAACTAGTGTAACAGGAATGGTTCAAAACATAGACATGGGAAGAGTCAGTCTTCTTGTGCTTAAGTCGGCATTGTGCCGTTTCTATTTATTTCCCATGCAATTTCTGTGTTTCATCGTCAGCAAGAAGGTCCAAGGGATACAGTAAACCTGATGTGAGGCATGGGAATCTATAACTAGAGTCACAGGAATGGTTCAAAACATAGTCAGAAAGAAGAGTCAGTCATCTTGTACTTAAGCCGGGATTGTGCCTTTTGTATTTAATTCCGATTCAATTTCTGTGTTTCATCGTCAATAAGAAGGTTAGAGGGATACAGTAAACCAGAAGTGAAGCATCAGAATCCATAACTAGTGTCACAGGATTGGTTCAAATCATAGACAGAAAGAAGAGTCAGTCTACTTGTTGTTAAGTCGGCATTGTGCCTTTTGTATTTAATTCCGATGTAATTTCTGTGTTTCATCGTCAATAAGAAGGCCAGGGGGATAGAGTAAACCTGAAGTGAAGCATCGGAATCTATAACTTGTGTCACAGGAATGGTTCAAAACATAGAGAGTAGGAAGAGTCAGTCTTCTTGTACTTAAGTCGGCATTGTGCCATTAGTATTTAATTCCGATGCAATTTCTCAGTTTCATCGGCAACAAGAAGGTCAGAGGGATACAGTAAACCTGAAGTGAAGCATCGGAATTTATAACTAGTGTTACAGGAATGGTACAAACATAGACTGTAAGAAGAATCAGTCCTCTTGTACTGAAGTCGGCATTATGCTTTTTATATCTAATTCCGATGCAATCTCTCTGTTTCATCGTCAATAAGAAGGTCAGAGAGATACAGTAAACCTGAGGTGAAGCATCGGAATCTATAACTGGCGTCACAGGAATGGTTCAAACATAGACAGTAGGAAGAGTCAGTCTTCTTTTACTTGAGTCGGCATTGTGCCTTTATATTTAATTCCGATGCAATATGTGTATTCCATCGTCAAGAAGAAGGACAGAGGGATACAGTAAACCTGAAGTGAAGCATCGGAATCTATAACTAGTGTCACAGGAATGGTTCAAATCATAGTCAGTAAGAAGAGTCAGTCTTCTTGTACTTAAGTCGGCATTGTGCCTTTTCTATTTAATTCCGATGCAATTTCTGTGTTCCATCGTCAATAAGGTCAAAGGGATACAGTAAACCTGAAGTGAAGCAACGGAATCTATAACCAGTGTCACAGGAATGGTTCAAAACATAGTCAGTAAGAAGTGTCAGTCTTCTTGTACTTAAGTCGGCATTGTGACTTTTGTATTTAATTCCGATGCAATCGCTGTGTTTCGCCGTCAATAAGAAGGTCAGTGGGACACAGTAAACCTGAAGTGAGCTTCTGAATCTATAACTAGTGTCACAGGAATGGTTCAAAACATAGACAGTAGGAAGAGTCAGTCTTCTTGTACTTAAGTCGGCATTGTGCCTTTTGTATTTAATTCCGATGCAATTTCTGAGTTTCGTCGTCAATAAGAAGGTCCAAGGGATACAGTAAACCTGAAGTGAAGCTTCGGAAGTTATAACTAGTGTCACAGAATGCTTCAAAACATAGAGAGTAGGAAGAGTCAGTCTTCTTGTACTTAGGTCGGCATTGTGCCTTTTGTATTTAGTTCCGATGCAATTTCTGTGTTTCATCGTCAGTAAGAGGGTCAGAGGGATACAGTAAACCTGAAGTGAAGCATCGGAATCTATAACTAGTGTCACAGGAATGGTTCAAATCATAGTCAGTAAGAAGAGCCAGTCTTCTTGTACTTAAGTCGGCATTGTGCCTTTTAATTGATTTCCGATGCAATTTCTGTGTTTCATCGTCAATAAGAAGTTCAGAGGGATACCGTATACCTGAAGTAAAGCATCAGAATCTATAACTACTGCCACAGGAATGGTTCAAAACATAGCAAGTAAGAAGAGTCAGTCTTCTTGTACTTAAGTCGGCATTGTGACTTTTGTATTTAATTCCGATGCAATTGCTGTGTTTCGCCGTCAATAAGAAGGTCAGTGGGACACAGTAAACCTGAAGTGAGCATCTGAATCTATAACTAGTGTCACAGGAATGGTTCAAAACATAGACAGTAAGAAGAGTCAGTCTACCTGTACTTAAGTCGGCATTGTTCCCATTGTATTTAATTCCGATGCAATTTCTGTGTTACATCGTCAATAAGAAAGTCCAAGGGATACAGTACACCTAAAGTGAAGCATCGGAATCTATAACTAGTGTCACAGGAATGGTTCAAATCATAGTCAGTAAGAAGAGTCAGTCTTCTTGTACTTAAGTCGGCATTGTGCCTTTTCTTTTTAATTCCGATGCAATTTCTGTGTTTCATCGTCAATAAGAAGGTCAGAGGTATATAGTAAACCTGAAGTGAAGCATCGGAATCTATAACTAGTGTAACAGGAATGGTTCAAAACATAGACATGGGAGGAGTCAGTCTTCTTGTGCTTAAGTCGGCATTGTGCCTTTTCTATTTATTTCCCATGCAATTTCTGTGTTTCATCGTCAATAAGAAGGTCCAAGGGATACAGTAAACCTGAAGTGAGGCATAGGAAACTATAACTAGTGTCACAGGAATGGATCAAAACATAGTCAGTAAGAAGAGTCAGTCTTCATGTACTTAAGTCGGCATTGTGCCTTTTGTATTTAATTCCGATGCAATTTCTGTGTTTCGTCGTCAATAATAAGGTTAGAGGGACACAGTAAACCTGAAGTGAAGCATCAAAATCTATAACTAGTGTCAGAGGAATGGTTCAAAACATAGACAGTGAGAAGAGTCAGTCTAATTGTACTTAAGTCGGCATTGTGCCTTTTGTATTTAATTCCGATGCAATTTCTGTGTTTCATCGTCAATAAGAAGGTCTGAGGGATACAGTAAACCTGAAGTGAAGCATCGGAATTTATAACTAGTGTCACAGGAATGGTTCAAAACATAGACAGTAGGAAGAGTCTGACTACTTGTACTTAAATCGGCATTGTGCCTTTTGTATTTAATTGCGATGCAATTTCTGTGTTTCATCGTCAATAAGAAGGTTCAAGGGATACAGTAAACCTGAAGTGAGGCATCGGAATCTATAACTAGTGTCACAGGAATGGTTCAAAACATAGTAAGAAGAGTCAGTCTTCTTGTACTTAAGTCGGCATTGTGCCTTTTCCATTTAATTCCGATGCAATTTCTGTGATTCATCGTCAATAAGAAGGTCAGAGGGATACAGTAAACCTGAAGTGAAGCATCGGAGTCTATAACTAGTGTAACAGGGATGGTTCAAAACATGGTCAGTAGGAAGAGTCAGTCTTCATGTACTTAAGTCGGCATTGTGCCTTTTCTATTTAATTCCGATGCAATATCTGTGTTCCATCGTCAATAAGGTCAGAGGGATACAGTAAACCTGAAGTGAAGCATCGGAATCTATAACCAGTGTCACAGGTATGGTTCAAAACAATGTCAGTAAGAAGAGTCAGTCTTCTTGTACTTAAGTCGGCATTGTGCCTTTTGTATTTAATTCCGATGCAATTTCTGTGTTTCATTGTTAATAAGAAGGTCCATGGGATACAGTAGACCTGACGTGAAGCATCGCAATCTATAACTAGTGTCACAGGAATGGTTCAAAACATAGTCAGTAAGAAGAGTCAGTCTTCTTGTACTTAAGTCGGCATTATGCCTTTTCTATTTAATTCCGATGCAATTCCTGTGTTTCATCGTCAATAAGAAGGTCAGAAGTATACAGTAAACCTGAAGTGAAGCATCGGAATCTATTACTAGTGTAACAGGAATGGTTCAAAACATAGACCGTGAGAAGAGTCAGTCTTCTTGTACTTAAGTCGGCATTGTGCCTTTTCTATTTATTTCCAATGCAATTTCTGTGTTTCGTCGTCAATGAGAAGGTCCAAGGGATACAGTAAATCTGAAGTGAAGCATCGGAATCTATAACTAGTGTCACAGGAGTGGTTCAAATCATAGACAGTAAGATGAGTCAGTCTTCTTGTACTTAAGTCAGCATTGTGCCTTTTCTATTTAATTCCGATGCAATTTCTGTGTTTCATCGTCAATAAGAAGGTCAGAGGGATACAGTAAACCTGAAGTCAAGCATCGGAATCTATAACTAGTGTCACAGGAATGGTTCAAAACATAGACAGTTGGAACAGTCAGTCTTCTAGTACTTGGGTTCTTCATTGTGCCTTTTGTATTTAATTCCGATGCAATTTCTGTGTTTCATGGTCAATAAGAAGTTCAGAGGGATACAGTAAACTTGAAGTGAAGCATCGGAGCCTATAACTAGTGTCACAGGAGTGGTTCAAAACATAGACAGTAGGAAGAGTCAGTCTTCTTGTACTTAAGTCGGCATTGTGCCTCTTTGATTTAATTCCGATGCAATTTCTGTGTTTCGTCGTCAATAAAAAGGTCAGAGGGATACAGTGAACCTGAAGTGAAGCATCGGAATCATTAACTAGTGTCACAGGAATGGTTCAAAACATAGACAGTAAGATGTGTCAGTCTTTTGTACATTAGCCGGCATTGTGCCTTTTGTATTTAATTTCGATGCAATTTCTGTGTTTCATCGTCAATAGGAACGTCCAAGGGATACAGTACACCTGAAGTGAAGCATCGGAATCTATAACTAGTGTCACAGGAATGGTTCAAAACATAGACAGTAATAAGAGTCAGTCTTCTTGTACTTAAGTCGGCATTGTGCCTTTTGTATTTAATTCCGATGCAATTTCTGTGTTTCATCGGCAACAAGAAGGTCAGAGGGATATAGTAAACCTGAAGGGAAGCATCGGAAACCATAGCTAGTGTCACAGGAATGCTTCAAAACATAGTCAGTAAGAAGAGTCAATTTTCTTGTACTAAAGTCGGCATTGTGACTTTTTATTGAATTCCGATGCAATTTCTGTTTTTCATCCTAAGGAAGAAGGTCAGAGGGATACAGTAAACCTGAAGTGAATCATCGGAATCTATAACTAGTGTCACAGGAATGGATCAAAACATAGTCAGTAAGAAGAGTCAGTCTTCTTGTACTTAAGTCGGCATTGTGCCTTTTGTATTTAATTCCGATGCAATTTCTGTGTTTCGTCGTCAATAATAAGGTTAGAGGGACACAGTAAACCTGAAGTGAAGCATCAAAATCTATAACTAGTGTCAGAGGAATGGTTCAAAACATAGACAGTGAGAAGAGTCAGTCTAATTGTACTTAAGTCGGCATTGTGCCTTTTGTATTTAATTCCGATGCAATTTCTGTGTTTCATCGTCAATAAGAAGGTCTGAGGGATACAGTAAACCTGAAGTGAAGCATCGGAATTTATAACTAGTGTCACAGGAATGGTTCAAAACATAGACAGTAGGAAGAGTCTGACTACTTGTACTTAAATCGGCATTGTGCCTTTTGTATTTAATTCCGATGCAATTTCTGTGTTTCATCGTCAATAAGAAGGTTCAAGGGATACAGTAAACCTGAAGTGAGGCATCGGAATCTATAACTAGTGTCACAGGAATGGTTCAAAACATAGACAGTAGGAAGAGTCAGTCTTCATGTACTTAAGTCGGCATTGTGCCTTTTCTATTTAATTCCGATGCAATATCTGTGTTCCATCGTCAATAAGGTCAGAGGGATACAGTAAACCTGAAGTGAAGCATCGGAATCTATAACCAGTGTCACAGGAATGGTTCAAAACATAGTCAGTAAGAAGAGTCAGTCTTCTTGTACTTAAGTCGGCAATGTGCCTTTTGTATTTAATTCCGATGCAATTTCTGTGTTTCATTGTTAATAAGAAGGTCCATGGGATACAGTAGACCTGACGTGAACCATCGCAATCTATAACTAGTGTCACAGGAATGGTTCAAAACATAGTCAGTAAGAAGAGTCAGTCTTCTTGTACTTAAGTCGGCATTGTGCCTTTTCTATTTATTTCCAATGCAATTTCTGTGTTTCGTCGTCAATGAGAAGGTCCAAGGGATACAGTAAATCTGAAGTGAAGCATCGGAATCTATAACTAGTGTCACAGGAGTGGTTCAAATCATAGACAGTAAGATGAGTCAGTCTTCTTGTACTTAAGTCAGCATTGTGCCTTTTCTATTTAATTCCGATGCAATTTCTGTGTTTCATCGTCAATAAGAAGGTCAGAGGGATACAGTAAACCTGAAGTCAAGCATCGGAATCTATAACTAGTGTCACAGGAATGGTTCAAAACATAGACAGTTGGAAAAGTCAGTCTTCTTGTACTTGGGTTCTTCATTGTGCCTTTTGTATTTAATTCCGATGCAATTTCTGTGTTTCATGGTCAATAAGAAGTTCAGAGGGATACAGTAAACTTGAAGTTAAGCATCGGAGTCTATAACTAGTGTCACAGGAGTGGTTCAAAACATAGACAGTAGGAAGAGTCAGTCTTCTTGTACTTAAGTCGGCATTGTGCCTCTTTGATTTAATTCCGATGCAATTTCTGTGTTTCGTCGTCAATAAAAAGGTCAGAGGGATACAGTGAACCTGAAGTGAAGCATCGGAATCTTTAACTAGTGTCACAGGAATGGTTCAAAACATAGACAGTAAGATGTGTCAGTCTTTTGTACATTAGTCGGCATTGTGCCTTTTGTATTTAATTTCGATGCAATTTCTGTGTTTCATCGTCAATAGGAACGTCCAAGGGATACAGTACACCTGAAGTGAAGCATCGGAATCTATAACTAGTGTCACAGGAATGGTTCAAAACATAGACAGTAATAAGAGTCAGTCTTCTTGTACTTAAGTCGGCAATGTGCCTTTTGTATTTAATTCCGACGCAATTTCTGTGTTTCATCGTCAATATGAAGGTCAGGGGGATACAGTAAACCCTTAAGTGAAGCATCGGAGTCTACAACTAGTGTCACAGGAATGGTTCAAAACATTGAGAGTAGGAAGAGTCAGTCTTCTTGTACGTAAGTCGGCATTGTGCCTTTTGTATTTAATTCCGATGCAATTTCTGTGTTTCATCGTCAATAAGAAGGTCAGAGGGAAACAGTAAACATGAAGTGAAGCATCGGAATCTATAACTAGTGTCACAGGAATGGTTCATAACATAGTCAGTAATAAGAGTCACTCTTCTTGTACTTAAGTCGGCATTGTGCATTTTGTAGTTACTTCCGCTGCAATTTCTGTGTTTCATCGTCAATAAGAAGGTCCAAGAGATACAGTAAACCTGAAGTGAAGCATCGGAATCTATAACTAGTGTCACAAGAATGGTTCAAAACATAGTCAGTAAGAAGAGGCAGTCTTCTCGTACTTACGTCGGCATTGTGCCCTTTTCAATTTAATTCCAATTCAACTACTGTGTTTCATCGTCAGTAAAAAGGTCAGAGGGATACAGTAATCCTGAAGTGAAGCATCGGAATCTCTAACTAGTGTCACAGGAATGGTTCAAAACATAGTCAGTAAGAAGAGTCAGTCGTCTTGTAATTAAGTCGGCATTGTGCCTTTTGTATTTAATTGCGATGCAATATCTGAGTTTCATCGTCAATAAGAAGGTCCAAGGGATACAGTAAACCTGAAGGGAAGCATCGGAATCTGTAACTAGTGTCACAGGAATGGTTCACATCATAGAGAGTAAGATGAATCAGTCTTTTCTACATAGGTCGGCATTGTGCCTTTTGTATTTAATTCCGATGCAATTTCTGTGTTTCATCGACAATAGGAAGGTCCAAGGGATACAGTACACCTGAAGTGAAGCATCGGAATCTATAACTAGTGTCACAGGAATTGTTCAAAACATAGACAGTAATAAGAGTCAGTCTTCTTGTACTTATGTCGGCATTGAGCCTTTTGTATTTCATTCCGATGCAATTTCTGTGTTTCATTGTCAATAAGAAGGTCAGTGGGATACAGTAAACCTGAAGTGAAGCATCGGAGTCAATAACTAGTGTCACAGGAATGGTTCAAAACATAGAGAGTAGGAAGAGTCAGTCTTCTTGTACTTAAGTCGGCATTGTGCCTTTTGTATTTAATTCCGATGCAATTTCTGTGTTTCATTGTTAATAAGAAGGTCCATGGGATACAGTAGACCTGACGTGAAGCATCGCAATCTATAACTAGTGTCACAGGAATGGTTCAAAACATAGTCAGTAAGAAGAGTCAGTATTCTTGTACTTAAGTCGGCATTATGCCTTTTCTATTTAATTCCGATGCAATTTCTGTGTTTCATCGTCAATAAGAAGGTCAGAAGTATACAGTAAACCTGAAGTGAAGCATCGGAATCTATTACTAGTGTAACAGGAATGGTTCAAAACATAGACCGTAGGAAGAGTCAGTCTTCTTGTACTTAAGTCGGCATTGTGCCTTTTCCATTTATTTCCAATGCAATTTCTGTGTTTCGTCGTCAATGAGAAGGTCCAAGGGATACAGTAAATCTGAAGTGAAGCATCGGAATCTATAACTAGTGTCACAGGAGTGGTTCAAATCATAGACAGTAAGATGAGTCAGTCTTCTTGTACTTAAGTCAGCATTGTGCCTTTTCTATGTAATTCCGATGCAATTTCTGTGTTTCATCGTCAATAAGAAGGTCAGAGGGATACAGTAAACCTGAAGTCAAGCATCGGAATTTATAACTAGTGTCACAGGAATGGTTCAAAACATAGACAGTTGGAACAGTCAGTCTTCTTGTACTTGGGTTCTTCTTTGTGCTTTTGTATTTAATTCCGATGCAATTTCTGTGTTTCATGGTCAATAAGAAGTTCAGAGGGATACAGTAAACTTGAAGTGAAGCATGGGAGTCTATAACTAGTGTCACAGGAGTGGTTCAAAACATAGACAGTAGGAAGAGTCAGTCTTCTTGTACTTAAGTCGGCATTGTGCCTCTTTGATTTAATTCCGATGCAATTTCTGTGTTTCGTCGTCAATAAAAAGGTCAGAGGGATACAGTGAACCTGAAGAGAAGCATCGGAATCTTTAACTAGTGTCACAGGAATGGTTCAAAACATAGACAGTAAGATGAGTCAGTCTTTTGTACATTAGTCGGCATTGTGCCTTTTGTATTTAATTTCGATGCAATTTCTGTGTTTCATCGTCAATAGGAACGTCCAAGGGATACAGTACACCCGAAGTGAAGCATCGGAATCTATAACTAGTGTCACAGGAATGGTTCAAAACATAGACAGTAATAAGAGTCAGTCTTCTTGTACTTGAGTCGGCATTGTGCCTTTTGTATTTAATTCCGATGCAATTTCTGTGTTTCATCGTCAATAAGAAGGTCAAAGGGATGCAGTAAACCTGAAGTGAAGCATCGGAGTCTACAACTAGTGTCACAGGAATGGTTCAAAACATTGAGAGTAGGAAGAGTCAGTCTTCTTGTACGTAAGTCGGCATTGTGCCTTTTGTATTTAATTCCGATGCAATTTCTGTGTTTCATCGTCAATAAGAAGGGCAGAGGGAAACAGTAAACATGAAGTGAAGCATCAGAATCTATAACTAGTGTCACAGGAATGGTTCATAACATAGTCAGTAAGAAGAGTCACTCTTCTTGTACTTACGTCGGCATTGTGCATTTTGTAGTTACTTCCGCTGCAATTTCTGTGTTTCATCGTGAATAAGAAGGTCCAAGAGATACAGTAAACCTGAAGTGAAGCATCGGAATCTATAACTAGTGTCACAAGAATGGTTCAAAACATAGTCAGTATGAAGAGGCAGTCTTCTCGTACTTACGTCGGCATTGTGCCCTTTTCAATTTAATTCCAATTCAACTACTGTGTTTCATCGTCAGTAAGAAGGTCAGAGGGATACAGTAATCCTGAAGTGAAGCATCGGAATCTCTAACTAGTGTCACAGGAATGGTTCAAAACATAGTCAGTAAGAAGAGTCAGTCGTCTTGTAATTAAGTCGGCATTGTGCCTTTTGTATTTAATTGCGATGCAATATCTGAGTTTCATCGTCAATAAGAAGGTCCAAGGGATACAGTAAACCTGAAGGGAAGCATCGGAATCTGTAACTAGCGTCACAGGAATGGTTCAAATCATAGACAGTAAGAAGAGTCAGTCTTCTTGTACCTGAGTCGGCATTGTGCCTTTTCTATTTTATTCCGATGCAATTTTTGTGTTTCATCGTCAATAAGAAAGTCAGAAGTGAGGCATTGGAATCTATAACTAGTGTCAAGGGAATGGTTTAAAACATAGACAGTAGGATGAGTCAGACTACTTGTACTTAAGTCGGCATTGTCCCTCTCCTATTTAATTCCGATGCAATTTCTGTGTTTCGTCGTCAATAAGAAGGTCAGAGGGATACAGTAAACCTGAAGTCAAGCATCGGAATCTGTAACTAGTGTCACAGGAATGGTTCAAATCATAGAGAGTAAGATGAGTCAGTCTTTTCTACATAGGTCGGCATTGTGCCTTTTGTATTTAATTCCGATGCAATTTCTGTGTTTCATCGACAATAGGAAGGTCCAAGGGATAAAGTACACCTGAAGTGAAGCATCGGAATCTATAACTAGTTTCACAGGAATTGTTCAAAACATAGACAGTTATAAGAGTCAGTCTTCTTGTACTTAAGTCGGCATTGTGCCTTTTGTATTTAATTCCGATGCAATATCTGAGTTTCATCGTCAATAAGATGGTCCAAGGGATACAGTATACCTGAAGTGAAGCATCGGAATCTGTAACTAGCGTCACAGGAATGGTTCAAATCATAGACAGTAAGAAGAGTCTGTCTTCTTGTACTTATGTCGGCATTGTGCATTTTCTATTTAATTCCGTTGCAATTTCTGTGTTTCATCGTCAATGAGAAGGTCAGAGGGATTCAGTAAACCTGAAGTCATGCATCGGAATCTATATCTAGTGTCACAAGAATGGTTCAAATCATAGTCAGATAGAAGAGGCAGTCTTCTTGTACTTAAGTCGGCATTGTGCCCTTTGTATTTAATTCCGATGCAATTTATCTGTTTCATCGTCAATAAGGTCAGAGGGATACAGTAAACCTGAAGTGAAGCATCGGAATCTATAACTAGTGTCACAGGAATGGTTCAAAACATAGACAGTAAGTAGATGGAGTCTTCTTGTACTTAAGTCGGCATTGTGCCCTTTGTATTTAATTCCGTTGCAATTTCTGTGTTTCATCATCAATAAGAAGGTCAGAGGGATACAGTAAACCTGAAGTGAAGCATCGGAGTCTCTAACTAGTGTCACAGGGATGGTTCAAAGCATAGTCAGTAGGAAGAGTCAGTCTTCTTTTACTTAAGTCGGCATTGTGCCTTTATATTTAATTCCGTTGCAAAATCTGTGTTCCATCGTCAAAAAGAAGGTCAGAGGGATACAGTAAACCTAAAGTGAAGCATCGGAATCTTTAACTAGTGTCACAGGAATTTTTCAAAACATAGTCAGTAAGATGAGTCAGTCTTCTTGTACTTAAGTAGGCATTGTGCCTTTTGTATTTCATTGCGATGCAATTTCTGTGTTTCATCGGCAATAAGAAGGTCAGAGGTATACAGTAAACCTGAAGCGTAGCATCGGAGTCTATAACTAGTGTCACAGGAATGGTTCAAAACATAGTCAGTAAGAAGAGTCAGTCTTCTTGTTCTTAAGTCGGCATTGTGCCTTTTTATTGAATTCCGATGCAATTTCTGTGTTTCATCATCAATAAGAAGGTCAGAGGCATACAGCAATCCTCAAGTGGAGCATCGGAATCAATAACTAGTGTCACAGGAATGGTTCAAAACACAGTCAGAAAGAAGAGTCAGTCTTCTTGTACTTAAGTCGGCATTGAGCCTTTTCTAGTTGTTTCCGATGCAATTTACGTGTTTCATCGTCAATAAAAACGTCCAAGGGATGCAGTACAACTGAACTGAAGCATCGGAATCTATAACTAGTGTCACAGGAATGGTTCAAACATAGACAGTAAGAAGAGTCAGTCTTCTTGTACTTAAGTCGGCATTGTGCCTTTTCTATTTATTTCCGATGCAATTTCTGTGTTTCATCGTCAATAAGAAGGTCCAAGGGATACTGTAAGACTGAAGTGAAGCATCGGAATATGTAACTAGAGCCACAGGAATGGTTCAAATTATAGACAGTAAGAAGAGTCTGTCTTCTTGTACTTAAGTCGGCATTGTGCCTTTTCTATTTCATTCCGATGCAATTTCTGTGTTTCATCGGCAATAAGAAGGTCAGAGGGATACAGTAAACCTGACGTGAAGCATCGGAATCTATAACTAATGTCACAGGAATGGTTCAAAACATAGTCAGTAAGAAGAGTCAGTCTTCTTGTACTTAAGTCGGCACTGTGCCTTTTTATTGCATTCCGATGCAATTTCTGTGTTTCATCGTCAATAAGAAGGTCAGAGGGATACGGTAATTCTCAAGTGAAGCATCTGAATCTATAACTAGTGTCCCAGGAATGGTTCAAAACATAGTCAGAAAGAAGAGTCAGTCTTCTTGTACTTAAGTCGGCATTGTGCCTTTTCTATTTCATTCCGATGCAATTTCTGTGTTTCATCGGCAATAAGAAGGTCAGAGGGATACAGTAAACCTGAAGTGAAGCATCGGAATCTATAACTAATGTCACAGGAATGGTTCAAAACATAGTCAGTAAGAAGAGCGAGTCTTCTTGTACTTAAGTCAGCATTGTGCCTTTTGTATTTAATTCCGATGCAATATCTGTGTTTCATCGTCAATAAGAAGGTCCAAGTGATACAGTAATCCTGAGGTGAAGCATCGGAATCTGTAACTAGCGCCACAGGAATGGTTCAAATCATAGACAGTAAGAAGAGACTGTCTTCTTGTACTTAAGTCGGCATTGTGCCTTTTCTTTTTCATTCCGATGCAATTTTTGTGTTTCATCGTCAATAAGAAGGTCAGAAGTGATGCATCGGAATCTATATTTAGTGTCACAAGAATGGTTTAAAACACAGGCAATAGGATGAGTCAGACTACTTGTACTTAAGTCGGCATTGTGCCTTTTGTGTTTAATTCCGATTCAATTTCTGTGTTTCACCGTCAATACGAAGGTCAGAGGGGTACAGTAAACCTGAAGTGAAGCATCGGAATCTATAACTAGTGTCACAGGAATGGTTCAAAACATAGTTTGTAAGAAGAGTCAGTCTTCTTGTACTTAAGTCGGCATTGTGCCTTTTGTATTTAATTCCGATGCAATATCTGAGTTTAATCGTCAATAAGATGGTCCAAGGGATACAGTATACCTGAAGTGAAGCATCGGAATCTGTAACTAGCGTCACAGGAATGGTTCAAATCATAGACAGTAAGAAGAGTCTGTCTTCCTGTACTTAAGTCGGCATTGTGCCTTTTGTATTTAATTCCGATGCAATATCTGTGTTTCATTGTCAAAAAGAAGGTCCAAGTGATACAGTAAACCTGAGGTGAAGCATCGGAATCTGTAACTAGCGCCACAGGAATGGTTCAAATCATAGACAGTAAGAAGAGTCTGTCTTCTTGTACTTAAGTCGGCATTGTGCCTTTTCTATTTTATTCCGATGCAATTTTTGTGTTTCATCGTCAATAAGAAGGTCAGAAGTGATGCATCGGAATCTATATTTAGTGTCACAGGAATGGTTTAAAACATAGACTGTAAGAAGGGTCAGTCTTCTTGTACTAAAGTCGGCATTGTGCCTGTCGAATTTAATTCCGATGCAATTTCGGTGTTTCATCGTCAATAAAAAGGTCCAAGGCATACAGTGAACCTGAAGTGAAGCATCGGAAGTAATAACTAGTGTCACAGGATCGGTTCAAAACATAGGCAGAATGAAGAGTCAGTCTTCTTGTACTTAAGTCAGAATGGTGCCTTTTCTATTTAATTCCGATGCAATTTCTGTGTTTCATCATTAATAAGAAGGTCAGAGGGATACAGTAAACCTGAAGTGAAGCATCGGAGTCTCTAACTAGTGTCACAGGGATTGTTCAAAGCATAGTCAGTAGGAAGAGTCAGTCTTCTTTTACTTAAGTCGGCATTGTGCCTTTATATTTAATTCCGATGCAAAATCTGTGTTCCATCGTCAAAAAGAAGGTCAGAGAGATACAGTAAACCTGAAGTGAAGCATCGGAATCTTTAACTAGTGTCACGATAATTTTTCAAATTTTTCATCGTGAATAAGAAGGTCCAAGAGATACAGTAAACCTGAAGTGAAGCATCGGAATCTATAACTAGTGTCACAAGAATGGTTCAAAACATAGTCAGTATGAAGAGGCAGTCTTCTCGTACTTACGTCGGCATTGTGCCCTTTTCAATTTAATTCCAATTCAACTACTGTGTTTCATCGTCAGTAAGAAGGTCAGAGGGATACAGTAATCCTGAAGTGAAGCATCGGAATCTCTAACTAGTGTCACAGGAATGGTTCAAAACATAGTCAGTAAGAAGAGTCAGTCGTCTTGTAATTAAGTCGGCATTGTGCCTTTTGTATTTAATTGCGATGCAATATCTGAGTTTCATCGTCAATAAGAAGGTCCAAGGGATACAGTAAACCTGAAGGGAAGCATCGGAATCTGTAACTAGCGTCACAGGAATGGTTCAAATCATAGACAGTAAGAAGAGTCAGTCTTCTTGTACCTGAGTCGGCATTGTGCCTTTTCTATTTTATTCCGATGCAATTTTTGTGTTTCATCGTCAATAAGAAAGTCAGAAGTGAGGCATTGGAATCTATAACTAGTGTCAAGGGAATGGTTTAAAACATAGACAGTAGGATGAGTCAGACTACTTGTACTTAAGTCGGCATTGTCCCTCTCCTATTTAATTCCGATGCAATTTCTGTGTTTCGTCGTCAATAAGAAGGTCAGAGGGATACAGTAAACCTGAAGTCAAGCATCGGAATCTGTAACTAGTGTCACAGGAATGGTTCAAATCATAGAGAGTAAGATGAGTCAGTCTTTTCTACATAGGTCGGCATTGTGCCTTTTGTATTTAATTCCGATGCAATTTCTGTGTTTCATCGACAATAGGAAGGTCCAAGGGATAAAGTACACCTGAAGTGAAGCATCGGAATCTATAACTAGTTTCACAGGAATTGTTCAAAACATAGACAGTTATAAGAGTCAGTCTTCTTGTACTTAAGTCGGCATTGTGCCTTTTGTATTTAATTCCGATGCAATATCTGAGTTTCATCGTCAATAAGATGGTCCAAGGGATACAGTATACCTGAAGTGAAGCATCGGAATCTGTAACTAGCGTCACAGGAATGGTTCAAATCATAGACAGTAAGAAGAGTCTGTCTTCTTGTACTTATGTCGGCATTGTGCATTTTCTATTTAATTCCGTTGCAATTTCTGTGTTTCATCGTCAATGAGAAGGTCAGAGGGATTCAGTAAACCTGAAGTCATGCATCGGAATCTATATCTAGTGTCACAAGAATGGTTCAAATCATAGTCAGATAGAAGAGGCAGTCTTCTTGTACTTAAGTCGGCATTGTGCCCTTTGTATTTAATTCCGATGCAATTTATCTGTTTCATCGTCAATAAGGTCAGAGGGATACAGTAAACCTGAAGTGAAGCATCGGAATCTATAACTAGTGTCACAGGAATGGTTCAAAACATAGACAGTAAGTAGATGGAGTCTTCTTGTACTTAAGTCGGCATTGTGCCCTTTGTATTTAATTCCGTTGCAATTTCTGTGTTTCATCATCAATAAGAAGGTCAGAGGGATACAGTAAACCTGAAGTGAAGCATCGGAGTCTCTAACTAGTGTCACAGGGATGGTTCAAAGCATAGTCAGTAGGAAGAGTCAGTCTTCTTTTACTTAAGTCGGCATTGTGCCTTTATATTTAATTCCGTTGCAAAATCTGTGTTCCATCGTCAAAAAGAAGGTCAGAGGGATACAGTAAACCTAAAGTGAAGCATCGGAATCTTTAACTAGTGTCACAGGAATTTTTCAAACATAGTCAGTAAGATGAGTCAGTCTTCTTGTACTTAAGTAGGCATTGTGCCTTTTGTATTTCATTGCGATGCAATTTCTGTGTTTCATCGGCAATAAGAAGGTCAGAGGTATACAGTAAACCTGAAGCGTAGCATCGGAGTCTATAACTAGTGTCACAGGAATGGTTCAAAACATAGTCAGTAAGAAGAGTCAGTCTTCTTGTTCTTAAGTCGGCATTGTGCCTTTTTATTGAATTCCGATGCAATTTCTGTGTTTCATCATCAATAAGAAGGTCAGAGGCATACAGCAATCCTCAAGTGGAGCATCGGAATCAATAACTAGTGTCACAGGAATGGTTCAAAACACAGTCAGAAAGAAGAGTCAGTCTTCTTGTACTTAAGTCGGCATTGAGCCTTTTCTAGTTGTTTCCGATGCAATTTACGTGTTTCATCGTCAATAAAAACGTCCAAGGGATGCAGTACAACTGAACTGAAGCATCGGAATCTATAACTAGTGTCACAGGAATGGTTCAAATCATAGACAGTAAGAAGAGTCAGTCTTCTTGTACTTAAGTCGGCATTATGCCCTTTTCAATTTCATTCCAATGCAATTACTGTGTTTCATCGTCTATAAGAAGGTCAGAGGGATACAGTAAACCTGAAGTGAAACATCGGAATCTCTAACTAGTGCCACAGGAATGGTTCAAAACATAGTCAGTAAGAAGAGTGAGTCTTCTTGTACTTAAGTTGGCATTGTGCCTTTTGTATTTAATTCCGATGCAATATCTGTGTTTCATCGTCAATAAGAAGGTCCAAGTGATACAGTAAACCTGAGGTGAAGCATCGGAATCTGTAACTAGCGCCACAGGAATGTATCAAATCATAGACAGTAAGAAGAGACTGTCTTCTTGTACTTAAGTCGGCATTGTGCCTTTTCTTTTTTATTCCGATGCAATTTTTGTGTATCATCGTCAATAAGAAGGTCAGAAGTGATGCATCGGAATCTATATTTAGTGTCACATGAATGGTTTAAAACACAGACAATAGGATGAGTCAGACTACTTGTACTTAAGTCGGCATTGTGCCTTTTGTGTTTAATTCCGATTCAATTTCTGTGTTTCACCGTCAATAAGAAGGTCAGAGGGATACAGTAAACCTGAAGTGAAGCGTCAGAATCCATAACTAGTGTCACAGGATTGGTTCAAAACATAGACAGTAAGAAGAGGCAGCCTACTTGTACTTAAGTCGGCATTGTGCCTTTTGTATTTAATTCCGATTCAATTTCTGTGTTTCATCGTCAATAAGAAGTTACAAGGGATACAGTAAACCTGAAGTGAAGCATCGGAGTCTATAACCAGTGTCACAGGAATGGTTCAAAACATAGAGAGCAGGAAGAGTCAGTCTTCTTGTACTTAAGTCGGCATTGTGCCTTTTGTATTTCATTCCGATGCAATTTCTGTGTTTCATCGGCAATAAGAATGTCAGAGGCATATAGTAAACCTGAAGTGAAACTTCGGAATCTATAACTGGTGTCACAGGAATGGTTCAAAACATAAACAGTAGGAGGAGTCAGTCTTCTTGTACTTAAGTCGGCATTGTGCCATTTGTATTAAATTCCGATGCAATTTCTGTGTTTCATCGTCAATACGAAGGTCAGAGGGATACAGTAAACCTGAAGTGAAACATCGGAATCTATAACTAGTGTCACAGGAATGGTTCAAAACATGAACAGTAAGAAGAGTCCGTCTTCTTGTACTTAAGTCGGCATTGTGCCTTTTCTAGTTAATTGCGATGCAAATTCTGTGCTTCATCGTCAATAAGAAGGTCCAAGGGATACTGTAAGACTGAAGTGAAGCATCGGAATCTATAACTATAGTCACAGGAGTGGTTCAAAACATAGACAGTAAGAAGGGTCAGTCTTCTAGTACTCAAGTCGGCAATTTGCCTTTTGTTTTTAATTCCGATGCGATTTCGGTGTTTCATCGTCAATAAGAAGGTCAGAGGGATACAGTAAACCTGAAGTGAAGCATCGGAATCTATAACTAGTGTCACAGGAATGGTTCAAAACATAAACAGTAGGAAGAGTCAGTCTTCTTGTACTTAAGACGGCATTGTGCCATTTGTATTACATTCCGATGCAATTTCTGTGTTTCGTCGTCAATACGAAGGACAGAGGGATACAGTTAACCTGAAGTGAAGCATCTAGTGTCACAAGAATGGTTCAAAACATAGACAGTAAGAAGAGGCAGTCTTCTTGTACTTACGTCGGCATTGTGCCCTTTACAATTTAATTCCAATGCAATTACTGTGTTTCATCGTCAATAAGAAGGACAGAGGGATACAGTAAACCTGAAGTGAAGCATCGGAATCTCTAACTAGTGTCACAGGATGGGTCAAAACATAGTCAGTAAGAAGAGTGAGTCTTCTTGTACTTATGTCGGCATTGTGCCTTTTGTATTTAATTCCGATGCAATATCTGAGTTTCATCGTCAATGAGATTGTCCAAGGGATACAGTAAACCTGAAGTGAAGCATCTGAATCTGTAACCAGCGTCACAGGAATGGTTCAAATCATAGACAGTATGAAGAGTCTGTCTTCTTGTACTTAAGTCGGCATTGTGCTTTTTCTATTTAGTTCCGTTGCAATTTCTGTGTTTCATCGTCAATAAGGAGGTCAGAGGGATTCAGTAAACCTGAAGTCAAGCATCGGAATCTATAACTAGTGTCACAAGAATGGTACAAAACATAGTCAGTAAGAAGAGTGAGTCTTTATGTACTTAAGTCGGCATTGTGCCTTTTGTACTTAATTCAGATTCAATTTCTGTGTTTCACCGTCAATAACAAGGTCAGAGGGATACAGTAAACCTGAAGTGAAGAGTCAGAATCCATAACTAGTGTCACAGGATTGGTTCAAAACATAGACAGTAAGAAGAGTCAGTCTACTTGTAGTCAAGTCGGCATTGTGCCTTTTGTATTTAATTCCGATGTAATTTCTCTGTTTCATCGTCAATAAAATGGTCCAAGGGATACAGTACACCTGAAGTGAAGCATCGTTATCTATAACTAGTGTCACAAGAATGGTTCAAAACATAGACAGGAAGAAGAGTCAGTCTTCTTGTACTTAAGTCGGCATTGTGAATTTTCTGTTTAATTCCGATGCAATTTCTGTGTTTCATCGTCAATAAGAAGGTCCAAGGGATACTGTAAGACTGAAGTGAAGCATCGGAATCTATGACTATAGTCACAGGAATGGTTCAAAACATAGGCAGTAAGAAGGGTCAGTCTTCTAGTACTTAAGTCGGCATTGTGCCTTTTCTTTTTAATTCCGATGCAATTTCGGTGTTTCATCGTCAATAAGAAGGTCAGAGGGATACAGTAAACCTGAAGTGAAGCATTGGAATCTATAACTAGTGTCACAGGAGTGGTTCAAAACATAAACAGTAGGAAGAGTCAGTCTTCTTGTACTTAAGTCGGCATTGTGCCCTTTTCAATTTAATTCCGATGCAATTACTGTGTTTCATCGTCAATAAGAAGGTCAGAGGGATACAGTAAACCTGAAGTGAAACTTCGGAATCTCGAACTAGTGCCACAGGAATGGTTCAAAACATAGTCAGTAAGAAGAGTGAGTCTTTATGTACTTAAGTCGGCATTGTGCCTTTTGTACTTAATTCAGATTCAATTTCTGTGTTTCACCGTCAATAACAAGGTCAGAGGGATACAGTAAACCTGAAGTGAAGCGTCAGAATCCATAACTAGTGTCACAGGATTGGTTCAAAACATAGACAGTAAGAAGAGTCAGTCTACTTGTAGTCAAGTCGGCATTGTGCCTTTTGTATTTAATTCCGATGTAATTTCTCTGTTTCATCGTCAATAAAATGGTCCAAGGGATACAGTACACCTGAAGTGAAGCATCGAAATCTATAACTAGTGTCACAGGAATGGTTCAAAACATAGACAGTAGGAGGAGTCAGACTACTTGTACTTAAATCGGCATTGTGCCTTTTGTATTTAATTCCGACACAATTTCTGTGTTTCATCGTCAATAAGAAGTTCCAAGGGATACAGTAAACCTGAAGTGAAGCATCGGAGTCTATAACTTGTGTCACAGGAATGGTTCAAAAATAGAGAGTAGGAAGAGTCAGTCTTCTTGTACTTAAGTCGGCATTGTGCCTTTTGTATTTAATTCCGATGCAATTTCTGTGTTTCATCGGCAATAAGAAGGTCAGAGGGCTACAGTAAACCTGAAGTGAAGCATCGGATTCTATAACTAGTGTCACAGGAATAGTTCAAAACATAGTCAGTAAGAAGAGTCAGTCTTTTTGTACTTAAGTCGTCATTGTGCCGTTTTATTGCATTCCGATGCAATTTCTGTGTTTCATCGTCAATAAGAAGGACAGAGGGATACGGTAATCCTGAAGTGAAGCATCGGAATCTATAACTAGTGTCACAGGAATGGTTCAAAACATAGTCAGAAAGAAGAGTCAGTCTTCTTGTACATAAGTCGGCATTGAGCCTTTTCTAGTTAGTTCCGATGCAATTTCCGTGTTTCATCGTCAATAACAAGGTCCAAGGGATACAGTACACCTGAACTGAAGCATCGTAATCTATAACTAGTGTCACAAGAATGGTTCAAAACATAGACAGGAAGAAGAGTCAGTCTTCTTGTACTTAAGTCGGCATTGTGAATTTTCTGTTTAATTCCGATGCAATTTCTGTGTTTCATCGTCAATAAGAAGGTCCAAGGGATACTGTAAGACCGAAGTGAAGCATCGTAATCTATGACTATAGTCACAGGAATGGTTCAAAACATAGGCAGTAAGAAGGGTCAGTCTTCTAGTACCTAAGTCGGCATTGTGCCTTTTCTTTTTAATTCCGATGCAATTTCGGTGTTTCTTCGTCAATAAGAAGGTCGGAGGGATACAGTAAACCTGAAGTGAAGCATCGGAATCTATAACTAGTGTCACAGGAGTGGTTCAAAACATAAACGGTAGGAAGAGTCAGTCTTCTTGTACTTAAGTCGGCATTGTGCCATTTGTATTAAATTACGATGCAATTTCTGTGTTTCATCGTCGATACGAAGGTCAGAGGGATACAGTAAATCTGAAGTGAAGCATCGGAATCTATAACTAGTGTCACAGGAATGGTTCATAACTTAGTAAGAATAGTCACTCTTCTTGTACTTAACTCGGCATTGTGCCTCTTCTATTTAATTCCGATGCAATTTCTGTGTTTCGTTGTCAATAAGAAGGTCAGAGGGATACAGTAAACCTGAAGTGAAGCACCGGAATCTATAACTAGTGTCATAAGAATGGTTCAAATCATAGACAGTAAGAAGAGTCTGTCTTCTTGTACTTAAGTCGGCATTGTGCCCTTTCTATTTTATTCCAATGCAATTTTTGTGTTTCATCGTCAATAAGAAGGTCAGAAGTGATGCATCGGAAGCTATATTTAGTGTCACAGGAATGGTTTAAAACTTAGACAGTAGGATGAGTCAGACTACTTGTACTTAAGTCGGCATTGTGCCTTTTCTATTTAATTCCGATGCTACTTCTGTGTTTCGTCATCAATAAGAAGGTCAGAGGGATACAGTAAACCTGAAGTGAAGCATCGGAATCTCTAACTAGTGTCACAGGGATGGTTCAAAACATAGTCAGTAGGAAGAGTCAGTCTTCTTTTACTTAAGTCGGCATTGTGACTTTATATTTAATTCCGATGCAATATCTGTGTTCCATCGTCAAAAAGAAGGTCAGAGTGATACAGTAAACCTGAAGTGAAGCATCGGAATCTATAACTAGTGTCACAGGAATTTTTCAAAACATAGTCAGTAAGATGCGTCAGTCTTCTTGTACTTAAGTCGGCATTGTGCCTTTTGTATTTAATTCCGATGCAATTTCTGTGTTTCATCGACAATAAGAACGACCAAGGGATACAGTAAACCTGAAGTGAAGCATCGGAGTCTATAACTTGTGTCACAGGATTGGTTCAAAACATAGAGAGTAGGAAGAGTCAGTCTTCTTGTACTTAAGTCGGCATTGTGCCTTTTGTATTTAATTCCGATGCAATTTCTGTGTTTCATCGGCAATAAGAAGGTCAGAGGGATTTATTAAACCTGAAGTGAAGCATCGGAATCTATAACTAGTGTCACAGGAATAGTTCAAAACATAGTCAGTAAGAAGAGTCAGTCTTCTTGTACTTAAGTCGTCATTGTGCCGTTTTATTGCATTCCGATGCAATTTCGGTGTTTCATCGTCAATAAGAAGGACAGAGGGATACGGTAATCCTCAAGTGAAGCATCGGAATGTATAACTAGTGTCACAGGAATGGTTCAAAACATAGTCAGAAAGAAGAGTCAGTCTTCTTGTACTTAAGTCGGCATTGAGCCTTTTCTAGTTAGTTCCGATGCAATTTCCGTGTTTCATCGTCAATAACAAGGTCCAAGGGATACAGTACACCTGAACTGAAGCATCGTTATCTATAACTAGTGTCACAAGAATGGTTCAAAACATAGACAGGAAGAAGAGTCAGTCTTCTTGTACTTAAGTCGGCATTGTGAATTTTCTGTTTAATTCCGATGCAATTTCTGTGTTTCATCGTCAATAAGAAGGTCCAAGGGATACTGTAAGACTGAAGTGAAGCATCGGAATCTATGACTATAGTCACAGGAATGGTTCAAAACATAGGCAGTAAGAAGGGTCAGTCTTCTAGTACCTAAGTCGGCATTGTGCCTTTTCTTTTTAATTCCGATGCAATTATGGTGTTTCATCGTCAATAAGAAGGTCAGAGGGATACAGTAAACCTGAAGTGAAGCATCGGAATCTATAACTAGTGTCACAGGAGTGGTTCAAAACATAAACAGTAGGAAGAGTCAGTCTTCTCGTACTTAAGTCGGCATTGTGCCCTTTTCAATTTAATTCCGGTGCAATTACTGTGTTTCATCGACAATAAGAAGGTCAGAGTTATACAGTAAACCTGAAGTGAAACTTCGGAATCTCGAACTAGTGCCACAGGAATGGTTCAAAACATAGTCAGTAAGAAGAGTGAGTCTTTATGTACTTAAGTCGGCATTGTGCCTTTTGTACTTAATTCAGATTCAATTTCTGTGTTTCACCGTCAATAACAAGGTCAGAGGGATACAGTAAACCTGAAGTGAAGCGTCAGAATCCATAACTAGTGTCACAGGATTGGTTCAAAACATAGACAGTAAGAAGAGTCAGTCTACTTGTAGTTAAGTCGGCATTGTGCCTTTTGTATTTAATTCCGATGTAATTTCTGTGTTTCATCGTCAATAAAATGGTCCAAGGGATACAGTACACCTGAAGTGAAGCATCGGAATCTATAACTAGTGTCACAGGAATGGTTCAAAACATTGACATGGGAAGAGTCAGTCTTCTTGTACTTAAGTCGGCATTGTGCCCTTTGTATGTAATTCCGATGCAATTTCTGTGTTTCATCGTCAATAAGAAGGTCCAAGGAATACAGTAAACCTGAAGTGAAGCATCGGAATCTATAACTAGTGTCACAGGAATGGTTCAAAACATAGACAGTAAGAAGAGTCAGTCTTCTTGTACTTAAGGCTTCATTGTGCCTTTTGTACTTAATTCCGATGCCATTTCTGTGTTTCATCGTCAATAAGAAGGTCCAAGGAATACAGTAAACCTGAAGTGAAGCATCGGAAGCTGTAACTAGTGTCATAGGATCGGTTCAAAACATATACAGTATGAAGAGTCAGTCTTCTTGTACTTAAGTCTGCATTGTGCCTTTTGTATTTAATTCCGATGCAATTTCTGTGTTTCATCGTCAATAAGAAGATCCAAGGGATACAGTAATCCTGAAGCGAAGCATCGCAATCTATAACTAGTGTCACAGGAATTGTTCAAAGCAGACTGTAAGAAGAGTCAGTCTTCTTGTACTTAAGTCGGCATTGTGCCTTTATATTTAATTCCGATGCAATATCTGTGTTTCATCGTCAACAAGAAGGTCAGAGCTATACAGTAAACCTGAAGTGAAGCATCTAAATCTATAACTAGTGTAACAGGAATGGTTCAAACATAGACATGGGAAGAGTCAGTCTTCTTGTACTTAAGTCGGCATTGTGCCTTTTGTATTTCATTCCGATACAATTTCTGCGTTTCATCGTCGATAAGAAGGTCCAAGGGATACAGTGAACCAAAAGTGAAGCATCGGAATCTATAACTAGTGTCACAGGAATGGTTCAAAACGTAGACAGTAGGATGTGTCAGCCTTCTTGAACTTAAGTCGGTATTGTGCCTTTTCCATTTAAGTCCGATGCAATTTCTGTGTTTCATCGTCAATAAGAAGGTCAGAGGGATACAGTAAACCTGAAGTGAAGCATCGGAATCTGTAACTAGTGTCACAGGAATGGTTCAAATCATAGACATTAGGAAGGGTCAGTCTCCTTGTACTCATGTCGGCATTGTGCCTTTTCTATTTAATTCCGATGCAATTTCTGTGTTTCGTCGTCAATAAGATGGTCCAAGGGATACAGTAAACCTGAAGTGAAGCATCGGAATCTATAACTAGTGTCACAGGAATGGTTCAAAGCATAGACAGTAAGAAGAGTCAGTCTACTTGTACTTAAGTCGGCATTGTGCCCTTTTCAATTTCATTCCGATGCAATTTCTGTGTTTCTTCGTCAATAAGAAGTTCAGAAGTGTAGCATCAGAAACTATAACTAGTGTCACAGGAATGGTTTAAAACATAGACAGTAGGAAGAGTCAGGCTACTTGTACTTAAGTCGGCATTGTGCCATTTATATTTAATTCGGATGCAATTTCTGCGTTTCATCGTCAAAAAGAGGGTCCATGGGATACAGTAAACCTGAAGTGAGGCATCGGAAACTATAACTAGTGTCACAGGCATGGTTCAAATCATAGTCAGAAAGCAGAGTCAGTCTTCTAGTACTTAAGTCGGCATTGTGCCTTTTGTATTTAATTCCGATGCGATTTCTGTGTTTCATCGTCAATAACAAGGTCAGAGGGATACAGTTAACCTGAAGTGAAGCATCGGAGTCTATAACTAGTGTCACAGGGATGGTTCAAAACATAGACAGTAAGAAGAGTCAGTCTACTTGTAGTTAAGTCGGCATTGTGCTTTTAAATTTAATTCCGATGCAATATCTGCATTCAATCGTCAATAAGAAGGTCAGAGGGATACAGTTAACCTGAAGTGAAGCATCGGAATCTATAACTAATGTCACAGGATCGGTTGAAAACATAGTCAGTAAGAAGAGTCAGTCTTCTTGAACTTAAGTCGGCATTGTGCCTTTTTGTATTTAATTCCGATGCAATTTCTGTGTTTCATCGTCAATAAGAAGGTCCAAGGGATACAGTAAACCTGAAGTGAAGCATCGGAATCTATAACTAGTGTCACAGGAATAGTTCAAACATAGACATAAAGATGAGTCAGTCTTCTTATACATAAGTCGGCATTGTGCCTTTTCTATTTATTCCGAGGTAATTTCTGTGGTTCATCGTCAATAAGAAGGTCCAAATGATACAGTAAACCTGAAGTAAAGCATCGGAATCTATAACTAGTGTCACAGGAATGGTTCATAACATAGACAGAAAGATGAGTCAGTCTTCTTGTACGTAAGTCGGCATTGTGCCTTTTCTATTTAAATCCGATGCAATTTCTGTGTTTCATCTTCAATAGGAAGGTGAGAGGGGTACAGTAAACCTGAAGTGAAACATCGGAATCTATAACTAGTGTCACAGGAATGGTTCAAAACGTAGACAGTAAGAAGATTCGGTCCTCTTGTACAGAAGTCGGCATTGTGCTTTTTGCATCTAAATCCTATGCAATTACTGTGTTTCATGTTCAATAAGACGGTCAGAGAGATACATTAAACCTGAGGTGAAGCATCGGAATCTATAACTAGTGTCACAGGAATGATTCAAAACATAGACAGTAGGAAGAGTCAGTCGTCTCGTACTTAAGTCGGCATTGTGCCTCTTCTATTTACTTCCGATGCAATTTCTGTCTTTCGTCGTCAATAAGAATGTCAGAGGGATACACTAAACCGGATGTGAAGCATCGGACTCTATAACAAGTGTCACAGGAATGGTTCAAATCATAGACAGTAAGATGAGTCAGTCTTTTGTACATATGTCGACATTGTGCCTTTTGTATTTAATTCCGATGCAATTTCTGTGTTTCATCGACAATAAGTAGGTCAGAGGGATATAGTAAACCTGAAGTGAAGCATAGGAATCTACAACTAGTGTCACAGAATGGTTCAAAACATAGAGAGTAGCAAGAGTCAGTCTTCTTGTACTTAAGTCGGCACTATGCCTTTTGTATTTAATTCCGATGCAATTTCTCTGTTTCATCGTCAATAAGGTCAGAGGGATACAGTAAACCTGAAGTGAAGCATCGGAATCTATAACTAGTGTCACAGGAATGGTTCAAAACATAGACAGTAAGAAGAGTCAGTCTTCTTGTACTTTAGTCGGCATTGTGCCCTTTTCAATTTAATTCCGATGCAATTACTGAGTTTCATCGTCAATAAGAAGGTCAGAGGGATACAGTAAACCTGAAGTGAAACTTCGGAATCTCTAACTAGTGCCACAGGAATGGTTCAAAACATAGTCAGTAAGAAGAGTGTGACTTCTTGTACTTAAGTCAGCATAGTGCCTTTTGTATTTAATTCCGATGCAATATCTGTGTTTCATCGTCAATACGAAGGTCCAAGTGACACAGTAAACCTGAGGAGAAGCATCGGAATCTGTAACTAGCGCCACAGGAATGGTTCAAATCATAGACAGTAAGAAGAGTCTGTCTTCTTGTACTTAAATCGGCATTGTGCCTTTTCAATATTATTCCGATGCAATTTTTGTGTTTCATCGTCAATAAGAAGGTCAGAAGTGATGCATCGGAATCTATATTTAGTGTCACAGGAATGGTTTAAAACACAGACAGTAGGATGAGTCAGACTACTTGTACTTAAGTCGGCATTGTGCCTTTTGTATTTAATTCCGATTCAATTTCTGTGTTTCACCGTCAATAACAAGGTCAGTGGGATACAGTAAACCTGAAGTGAAGCGTCAGAATCCATAACTAGTGTCACACGATTGGTTCAAAACATAGACAGTAAGAAGAGTCAGTCTACTTGTAGTTAAGTCGGCATTGTGCCTTTTGCATTTAATTCCGATGTAATTTCTGTGTTTCATCGTCAATAAGATGGTCCAAGGGATACAGTACACCTGAAGTGAAGCATCGAAATCTATAACTAGTGTCACAGGAATGTTTCAAAACATAGACAGTAGGAGGAGTCAGACTACTTGTACTTAAGTCGGCATTGTGCCTTTTGTATTTAATTCCGATGCAATATCTGTGTTTCATCGTCAATAAGAAGTTCCAAGGCATACAGTAAACCAGAAGTGAAGCATCGGAGTCTATAACTAGTGTCACAGGAATGGTTCAAAACATAGAGAGTAGGAAGAGTCAGTCTTCTTGTACTTAAGTCGGCATTGTGCCTTTTGTATTTAATTCCGATGCAATTTCTGTGTTTCATCGGCAACAAGAAGGTCAGAGGGATACAGTAAACCTGAAGTGAAGCATCGGAATCTATAACTAGTGTCACAGGAATAGTTCAAAACATAGTCAGTAAGAAGAGTCAGTCTTTTTGTACTTAAGTCGTCATTGTGCCGTTTTATTGCATTCCGATGCAGTTTCTGTGTTTCATCGTCAATAAGAAGGTCAGAGGGATACGGTAATCCTCAAGTGAAGCATCGGAACTTATAATTAGTGTCACAGGAATGGTTCAAAACATAGTCAGAAAGAAGAGTCAGTCTTCTTGTACTTAAGTCGGCATTGAGCCTTTTCTAGTTAGTTCCGATGCAATTTCCGTGTTTCATCGTCAATCACAAGGTCCAAGGGATACAGTACACCTGAACTGAAGCATCGGAATCTATAACTAGTGTCACAAGAATGGTTCAAAACATAGACAGGAAGAAGAGTCAGTCTTCTTGTACTTAAGTCGGCATTGTGCCTTTTCTGTTTAATTCCGATGCAATTTCTGTGTTTCATCGTCAATAAGAAGGTCAGAGGGATATAGTAAACCTGAAGTGAAGCATAGGAATCTACGACTAGTGTCACAGAATGGTTCAAAACATAGAGAGTAGCAAGAGTCAGTCTTCTTGTACTTAAGTCGGCACTATGCCTTTTGTATTTAATTCCGATGCAATTTCTATGTTTCATCGTCAATAAGGTCAGAGGGATACAGTAAACCTGAAGTGAAGCATCGGAATCCATAACTAGTGTCACAGGAATGGTTCAAAACATAGACAGTAACAAGAGTCAGTCTTCTTGTACTTAAGTCGGCATTGTGCCTTTTCTATATTATTCCGATGCAATTTTTGTGTTTCATCGTCAATAAGAAGGTCAGAAGTGATGCATCGGAATCTATTTTTAGTGTCACAGGAATGGTTTAAAACACAGACAGTAGGATGAGTCAGACTACTTGTACTTAAGTCGGCATTGTGCCTTTTTCAATTTAATTCCGATAAAATTACTGAGTTTCATCGTCAATAAGAAGGTCAGAGGGATACAGTAAACCTGAAGTGAAACTTCGGAATCTCTAACTAGTGCCACAGGAATGGTTCAAAACATAGTCAGTAAGAAGAGTGTGTCTTCTTGTACTTAAGTCGGCATTGTGCCTTTTGTATTTAATTCCGATGCAATATCTGTGTTTCATCGTCAATAAGAAGGTCCAAGTAATACAGTAAACCTGAGGTGAAGCATCGGAATCTGTAACTAGCGCCACAGGAATGGTTCAAATCATAGACAGTAAGAAGAGTCTGTCTTCTTGTACTTAAGTCGGCATTGTGCCTTTTCTATATTATTCCGATGCAATTTTTGTGTTTCATCGTCAATAAGAAGGTCAGAAGTGATGCATCGGAAGCTATATTTAGTGTCACAGGAATGGTTTAAAACATAGACAGTAGGATGAGTCAGACTACTTGTACTTATGTCGGCATTGTGCCTTTTCTATTTAATTCCGATGCAATTTCTGTGTTTCATCAATAATAAGAACGTCAGAGGGATACAGTAAACCTGAAGTGAAGCATCGGAATCTCAAACTAGCGTCACAGGGATGGTTCAAAACATAGTCAGTAGGAAGAATCAGTCTTCTTTTACTTAAGACGGCATTGTGCCTTTATATTTAATTCCGATGCGATATCTGTGTTCCATCGTCAAAAAGAAGGTCAGAGGGATACAGTAAACCTGAAGTGAAGCATCGGAATCTATAACTAGTGTCACAGGAATTTTTCAAAACATAGTCAGTAAGATGAGTTACTCCTCTTGTACTTAAGTCGGCATTGTGCCTTTTGTATTAAATTCCGATGCAATTTCAGTGTTTCATCGTCAATAAGAAGGTCAGTGGTATACAGTAAACCTGAAGTGAAGCATCGGAATCTATAACTAGTGTAACAGGAATGGTTCAAAACATTGACAGGGGAAGAGTCAGTCTTCTTGTACTTAAGTCGGCATTGTGCCTTTTGTATGTAATTCCGATGCAATTTCTGTGTTTCATCGTCAATAAGAAGGTCCAAGGAATACAGTAAACCTGAAGTGAAGCATCGGAATCTATAACTAGTGTCACAGGAATGGTTCAAACCATAGACAGTAAGAAGAGTCAGTCTTCTTGTACTTAAGGCTTCATTGTGCCTTTTGTATTTAATTTCGATGCCATTTCTGTGTTTCATCGTCAATAAGAAGGTCCAAGGTATACAGTAAACCTGAAGTGAAGCATCGGAATCTATAACTAGTGTCACAGGAATGGTTCAAAACATAGACAGTAAGAAGAAACAGTCTTCTTGTAGTTAAGTCGGCATTGTGCCTTTTGTATGTAATTCCGATGCAATTTCTGTCTTTCATCGTCAATAAGAAGGTTCAAGGAATACAGTAAACCTGAAGTGAAGCATCGGAAGCTGTAACTAGTGTCACAGGATCGGTTCAAAACATATACAGTATGTAGAGTCAGTCTCCTTGTACTTAAGTCGGCATTGTGCCTTTATATTTAATTCCGATGCAATTTCTGTGTTTCATCGTCAATACGAAGGTCCAAGGGATACAGTAAACCTGAAGCGGAGCATCGCTATCTATAACTAGTGGCACAGGAATTGTTCAAAACAGACTGTAAGAAGAGTCAGTCTTCTTGTACTTAAGTCGGCATTGTGCCTTTATATTTAATTCCGATGCAATATCTGCGTTTCATCGTCGATAAGAAGGTACAAGGAATAGAGTGAACCTGAAGTGAAGAATCGGAATCTATAACTAGTGTAACAGGAATGGTTCAAACATAGACATGGGAAGAGTCAGTCTTCTTGTACTTAAGTCGGCATTGTGCCTTTTGTATTTAATTCCGATACAATTTCTGCGTTTCATCGTCGATAAGAAGGTCCAATGGATAGAGTGAACCTGAAGTGAAGAATCGGAATCTATAACTAGTGTCACAGGAATTGTTCAAAACATAGACTGTAAGAAGAGTCAGTCTTCTTGTACTTAAGTCGGCATTGTGCCTTTTGTATTTAATTCCGATGTCATTTCTGTGTTTCATCGTCAATAAGTAGGTCCAAGGGATACAGTAAACCTGAAGTGAAGCATCGGAATCTATAACTAGTGTCACAGGAATGGTTCAAAACATAGACGGTAAGGAGAATCAGTCTTCTTGTACTTAAGTCAGCATTGTGACTTTTCTATTTAATTCCGACGCAATTTCTGTGTTACATCGTCAATAAGAAGGTCCAAGGGAAACAGTAAACCAGAAGTGAAGCATTGGAATCTATAACTAGTGTCACAGGAATGGTTCAAAACATAGACAGTAAGATGTGTCAGCCTTCTTGAACTTAAGTCGGCATTGTGCCTTTTCCATTTAATTCCGATGCAATTTCTGTGTTTCATCGTCAATAAAAAGGTCAGAGGGATACAGTAAACCTGAAGTGAAGCATCGGTATCTGTAACTAGTGTCACAGGAATGGTTCAAAGCATAGACATTAGGAAGGGTCAGTCTTCTTGTACTCAAGTCGGCATTGTGCCTTTTCTATTTAATTCCGATGCAATTTCTGTGTTTCGTCGTCAATAAGATGGTCCAAGGGATACAGTAAACCTGAAGTGAAGCACCGGAATCTATAACTAGTGTCACAGGAATGGTTCAAAGCATAGACAGTAAGAAGAGTCAGTCTACTTGTACTTAAGTCGGCATTGTGCCTTTTGTATTTAATTCCGATGCGATTTCTGTGTTTCATCGTCAATAAGAGATCCCATGGGATACAGTAAACCTGAAGTGAGGCATCGGAAACTATAACTAGTGTCACAGGCATGGTTCAAATCATAGTCAGAAAGAAGAGTCAGTCTTCTTGAACTTAAGCCGGCATTGTGCCTTTTGTATTTAATTCCGATGCAATTTCTGTGTTTCATCGGCAATAAGAAGGTCAGAGGGATACAGTAAACCTGAAGTAAAGCATCGGAATCTATAACTAGTGTCACAGGAATAGTTCAAAACATAGTCAGTAAGAAGAGTTAGTCTTTTTGTACTTAGGTCGTCATTGTGCCGTTTTATTGCATTCCGATGCAATTTCTGTGTTTCATCGTCAATAAGAAGGTCAGAGGGATACGGTAATCCTCAAGTGAAGCATCGGAATCTGTATCTAGTGTCACAGGAATGGTTCCAAACATAGTCAGAAAGAAGAGTCAGTCATGTTGTACTTAAGTCGGCATTGAGCCATTTCTAGTTAGTTCCGATGCAATTTCCGTGTTTCATCGCCAATAACAAGGTCCAAGGGATACAGTAAACCTGAACTGAAGCATCGGAAACTATAACTAGTGTCACAGGAATAGTTCAAAACATAGTCAGTAAGAAGAGTTAGTCTTTTTGTACTTAGGTCGTCATTGTGCCGTTTTATTGCATTCCGATGCAATTTCTGTGTTTCATCAATAATAAGAAGGTCAGAGGGATACAGTAAACCTGAAGTGAAGCATCGGAATCTCTAACTAGCGTCACAGGGATGGTTCAAAACATAGTCAGTAGGAAGAGTCAGTCTTCTTTTACTTAAGTCGGCATTGTGACTTTATATTTAATTCCGATGCAATATCTGTGTTCCATCGTCAAAAAGAAGGTCAGAGGGATACAGTAAACCTGAAGTGAAGCATCGGAATCTATAACTAGTGTCACAGGAATTTTTCAAAACATAGTCAGTAAGATGAGTTAGTCTTCTTGTACTTAAGTCGGCATTGTGCCTTTTGTATTTAATTCCGATGCAATTTCTGTGTTTCATCGTCAATAAGAAGGTCCAAGGAATACAGTAAACCTGAAGTGAAGCATCGTAATCTATAACTAGTGTCACTGGAATGGTTCAAACCATAGACAGTAAGAAGAGTCAGTCTTCTTGTACTTAAGGCTTCATTGTGCCTTTTGTATTTAATTCCGATGCCATTTCTGTGTTTCATCGTCAATAAGAAGGCCGAAGGGGTACAGTAAACCTGAAGTGAAGCATCGGAATCTATAACTAGTGTCACAGGAATGGTTCAAAACATAGACAGTAAGAAGAAACAGTCTTCTTGTACTTAAGTCGGCATTGTGCCTTTTGTATGTAATTCCGATGCAATTTCTGTGTTTCATCGTCAATAAGAAGGTCCAAGGAATACAGTAAACCTGAAGTGAAGCATCGGAAGCTGTAACTAGTGTCACAGGATCGGTTCAAAACATATTCAGTATGAAGAGTCAGTCTTCTTGTACTTAAGTCGGCATTGTGCCTTTATATTTAATTCCGATGGAATATCTGTGTTCCATCGTCAATAAGAAGGTCAGAGGGATACAGTAAACGTGACGTGAAGCATCGGAATCTATAACTAGTGTCACAAGAATGGGTCAAAACATAGACAGGAAGAAGAGTCAGTCTTCTTGTACTTAAGTCGGCATTGTGCCTTTTCTGTTTAATTCCGATGCAATTTCTGTGTTTCATCGTCAATAAGAAGGTCCAAAGGATACTGTAAGACTGAAGTGAAGCATCGGAATCTGTAACCATAGTCACAGGAATGGTTCAAAACATAGGCAGTAAGAAGGGTCAGTCTTCTAGTACCTAAGTCGGCATTGTGCCTTTTGTTTTTAATTCCGATGCAATTTCGGTGTTTCATCGTCAATAAGAAGGTCAGAGGGATACAGTATACCTGACGTGAAGCATCGGAATCTATAACTAGTGTCACAGGAATGGTTCATAACTTAGTCAGTAAGAAGAGTCACTCTTCTTGTACTTAACTCGGCATTGTGCCTTTTCTATTTTATTCCGATGCAATTTTTGTGTTTCATCGTCAATAAGAAGGTCAGAAGTAATGCATCGGAAGCTAAATTTTGTGTCACAGGAATGGTTTAAAACATAGACAGTAGGATGAGACAGACAACTTGTACTTAAGTCGGCATTGTGCCTTTTCTATTTAATTCCGATGCAATTTCTGTGTTTCATCAATAATAAGAAGGTCAGAGGGATACAGTAAACCTGAAGTGAAGCATCGGAATCTCTAACTAGCGTCACAGGGATGGTTCAAAACATAGTCAGTAGGAAGAGTCAGTCTTCTTTTACTTAAGTCGGCATTGTGACTTTATATTTAATTCCGATGCAATATCTGTGTTCCATCGTCAAAAAGAAGGTCAGAGGGATAAAGTAAACCTGAAGTGAAGCATCGGAATCTATAACTAGTGTCACAGGAATTTTTCAAAACATAGTCAGTAAGATGAGTCAGTCTTCTTGTACTTAAGTCGGCATTGTGCCTTTTGTATTTAATTCCGATGCAATTTCTGTGTTCCATCGTCAATAAGAAGGTCAGAGGGATACAGTAAACGTGACGTGAAGCATCGGAATCTATAACTAGTGTCACAGGAATGGTTCAAAACATAGACAGTAAGGAGAATCAGTCTTCTTGTACTTAAGTCAGCATTGTGACTTTTCTATTTAATTCCGACGCAATTTCTGTGTTACATCGTCAATAAGAAGGTCCAAGGGAAACAGTAAACCAGAAGTGAAGCATCGGAATCTATAACTAGTGTCACAGGAATGGTTCAAAGCATAGACAGTAAGATGTGTCAGCCTTCTTGAACTTAAGTCGGCATTGTGCCTTTGCCATTTAATTCCGATGCAATTTCTGTGTTTCATCGTCAATAAAAAGGTCAGAGGGATACAGTAAACCTGAAGTGAAGCATCGGTATCTGTAACTAGTGTCACAGGAATGGTTCAAAACATAGACATTAGGAAGGGTCAGTCTTCTTGTACTCAAGTCGGCATTGTGCCTTTTCTATTTAATTCCGATGCAATTTCTGTGTTTCGTCGTCAATAAGATGGTCCAAGGGATACAGTAAACCTGAAGTGAAGCATCGGAATCTATAACTAGTGTCTCAGGAATGGTTCAAAGCATAGACAGTAAGAAGAGTCAGTCTACTTGTACTTAAGTCGGCATTGTGCCTTTTGTATTTAATTCCGATGCGATTTCTGTGTTTCATCGTCAATAAGAAGGTCCAAGGAATACAGTAAACCTGAAGTGAAGCATCGGAAGCTGTAACTAGTGTCACAGGATCGGTTCAAAAACATATACAGTATGAAGAGTCAGTCTTCTTGTACTTAAGTCGGCATTGTGTCTTTATATTTAATTCCGATGCAATATCTGTGTTCCATCGTCAATAAGAAGGTCAGAGGGATACAGTAAACCTGACGTGAAGCAACGGAATCTATAACTAGTGTCACAGGAATGGTTCAAAACATAGTCAGTAAGAAGAGTCAGTCTTCTTGTACTTAAGTTGGCATTGTGCCTTTTGTATTTACTTCCGATGCAATTTCTGTGTTTCATCGTCAATACGAAGGTCCAAGGGATACAGTAAACCTGAAGCGGAGCATCGCAATCTATAACTAGTGTCACAGGAATTGTTCAAAACAGACTGTAAGAAGAGTCAGTCTTCTTGTACTTAAGTCGGCATTGTGCCTTTATATTTAATTCCGATGCAATATCTGCGTTTCATCGTCGATAAGAAGGTCCAAGGGATAGAGTGAACCTGAAGTGAAGAATCGGAATCTATAACTAGTGTAACAGGAATGGTTCAAACATAGGCATGGGAAGAGTCAGTCTTCTTGTACTTAAGTCGGCATTCTGCCTTTTGTATTTAATTGCGATACAATTTCTGCGTTTCATCGTCGATAAAAAGGTCCAAGGGATAGAGTGAACCTGAAGTGAAGAATCGGAATCTATAACTAGTGTCACAGGAATTGTTCAAAACATAGACTGTAAGAAGAGTCAGTCTTCTTGTACTTAAGTCGGCATTGTGCCTTTTGTATTTAATTCCGATGTCATTTCTGTGTTTCATCGTCAATAAGAAGGTCCAAGGAATACAGTAAACCTGAAGTGAAGCATCGGTATCTGTAACTAGTGCCACAGGAATGGTTCAAAACATAGTCAGTAAGAAGAGTGTGACTTCTTGTACTTAAGTCAGCATAGTGCCTTTTGTATTTAATTCCGATGCAATATCTGTGTTTCATCGTCAATACGAAGGTCCAAGTGACACAGTAAACCTGAGGAGAAGCATCGGAATCTGTAACTAGCGCCACAGGAATGGTTCAAATCATAGACAGTAAGAAGAGTCTGTCTTCTTGTACTTAAATCGGCATTGTGCCTTTTCAATATTATTCCGATGCAATTTTTGTGTTTCATCGTCAATAAGAAGGTCAGAAGTGATGCATCGGAATCTATATTTAGTGTCACAGGAATGGTTTAAAACACAGACAGTAGGATGAGTCAGACTACTTGTACTTAAGTCGGCATTGTGCCTTTTGTATTTAATTCCGATTCAATTTCTGTGTTTCACCGTCAATAACAAGGTCAGTGGGATACAGTAAACCTGAAGTGAAGCGTCAGAATCCATAACTAGTGTCACACGATTGGTTCAAAACATAGACAGTAAGAAGAGTCAGTCTACTTGTAGTTAAGTCGGCATTGTGCCTTTTGCATTTAATTCCGATGTAATTTCTGTGTTTCATCGTCAACAAGATGGTCCAAGGGATACAGTACACCTGAAGTGAAGCATCGAAATCTATAACTAGTGTCACAGGAATGTTTCAAAACATAGACAGTAGGAGGAGTCAGACTACTTGTACTTAAGTCGGCATTGTGCCTTTTGTATTTAATTCCGATGCAATATCTGTGTTTCATCGTCAATAAGAAGTTCCAAGGCATACAGTAAACCAGAAGTGAAGCATCGGAGTCTATAACTAGTGTCACAGGAATGGTTCAAAACATAGAGAGTAGGAAGAGTCAGTCTTCTTGTACTTAAGTCGGCATTGTGCCTTTTGTATTTAATTCCGATGCAATTTCTGTGTTTCATCGGCAACAAGAAGGTCAGAGGGATACAGTAAACCTGAAGTGAAGCATCGGAATCTATAACTAGTGTCACAGGAATAGTTCAAAACATAGTCAGTAAGAAGAGTCAGTCTTTTTGTACTTAAGTCGTCATTGTGCCGTTTTATTGCATTCCGATGCAGTTTCTGTGTTTCATCGTCAATAAGAAGGTCAGAGGGATACGGTAATCCTCAAGTGAAGCATCGGAACTTATAATTAGTGTCACAGGAATGGTTCAAAACATAGTCAGAAAGAAGAGTCAGTCTTCTTGTACTTAAGTCGGCATTGAGCCTTTTCTAGTTAGTTCCGATGCAATTTCCGTGTTTCATCGTCAATCACAAGGTCCAAGGGATACAGTACACCTGAACTGAAGCATCGGAATCTATAACTAGTGTCACAAGAATGGTTCAAAACATAGACAGGAAGAAGAGTCAGTCTTCTTGTACTTAAGTCGGCATTGTGCCTTTTCTGTTTAATTCCGATGCAATTTCTGTGTTTCATCGTCAATAAGAAGGTCAGAGGGATATAGTAAACCTGAAGTGAAGCATAGGAATCTACGACTAGTGTCACAGAATGGTTCAAAACATAGAGAGTAGCAAGAGTCAGTCTTCTTGTACTTAAGTCGGCACTATGCCTTTTGTATTTAATTCCGATGCAATTTCTATGTTTCATCGTCAATAAGGTCAGAGGGATACAGTAAACCTGAAGTGAAGCATCGGAATCCATAACTAGTGTCACAGGAATGGTTCAAAACATAGACAGTAACAAGAGTCAGTCTTCTTGTACTTAAGTCGGCATTGTGCCTTTTCTATATTATTCCGATGCAATTTTTGTGTTTCATCGTCAATAAGAAGGTCAGAAGTGATGCATCGGAATCTATTTTTAGTGTCACAGGAATGGTTTAAAACACAGACAGTAGGATGAGTCAGACTACTTGTACTTAAGTCGGCATTGTGCCTTTTTCAATTTAATTCCGATAAAATTACTGAGTTTCATCGTCAATAAGAAGGTCAGAGGGATACAGTAAACCTGAAGTGAAACTTCGGAATCTCTAACTAGTGCCACAGGAATGGTTCAAAACATAGTCAGTAAGAAGAGTGTGTCTTCTTGTACTTAAGTCGGCATTGTGCCTTTTGTATTTAATTCCGATGCAATATCTGTGTTTCATCGTCAATAAGAAGGTCCAAGTAATACAGTAAACCTGAGGTGAAGCATCGGAATCTGTAACTAGCGCCACAGGAATGGTTCAAATCATAGACAGTAAGAAGAGTCTGTCTTCTTGTACTTAAGTCGGCATTGTGCCTTTTCTATATTATTCCGATGCAATTTTTGTGTTTCATCGTCAATAAGAAGGTCAGAAGTGATGCATCGGAAGCTATATTTAGTGTCACAGGAATGGTTTAAAACATAGACAGTAGGATGAGTCAGACTACTTGTACTTATGTCGGCATTGTGCCTTTTCTATTTAATTCCGATGCAATTTCTGTGTTTCATCAATAATAAGAACGTCAGAGGGATACAGTAAACCTGAAGTGAAGCATCGGAATCTCAAACTAGCGTCACAGGGATGGTTCAAAACATAGTCAGTAGGAAGAATCAGTCTTCTTTTACTTAAGACGGCATTGTGCCTTTATATTTAATTCCGATGCGATATCTGTGTTCCATCGTCAAAAAGAAGGTCAGAGGGATACAGTAAACCTGAAGTGAAGCATCGGAATCTATAACTAGTGTCACAGGAATTTTTCAAAACATAGTCAGTAAGATGAGTTACTCCTCTTGTACTTAAGTCGGCATTGTGCCTTTTGTATTAAATTCCGATGCAATTTCAGTGTTTCATCGTCAATAAGAAGGTCAGTGGTATACAGTAAACCTGAAGTGAAGCATCGGAATCTATAACTAGTGTAACAGGAATGGTTCAAAACATTGACAGGGGAAGAGTCAGTATTCTTGTACTTAAGTCGGCATTGTGCCTTTTGTATGTAATTCCGATGCAATTTCTGTGTTTCATCGTCAATAAGAAGGTCCAAGGAATACAGTAAACCTGAAGTGAAGCATCGGAATCTATAACTAGTGTCACAGGAATGGTTCAAACCATAGACAGTAAGAAGAGTCAGTCTTCTTGTACTTAAGGCTTCATTGTGCCTTTTGTATTTAATTTCGATGCCATTTCTGTGTTTCATCGTCAATACGAAGGTCCAAGGTATACAGTAAACCTGAAGTGAAGCATCGGAATCTATAACTAGTGTCACAGGAATGGTTCAAAACATAGACAGTAAGAAGAAACAGTCTTCTTGTAGTTAAGTCGGCATTGTGCCTTTTGTATGTAATTCCGATGCAATTTCTGTCTTTCATCGTCAATAAGAAGGTTCAAGGAATACAGTAAACCTGAAGTGAAGCATCGGAAGCTGTAACTAGTGTCACAGGATCGGTTCAAAACATATACAGTATGTAGAGTCAGTCTCCTTGTACTTAAGTCGGCATTGTGCCTTTATATTTAATTCCGATGCAATTTCTGTGTTTCATCGTCAATACGAAGGTCCAAGGGATACAGTAAACCTGAAGCGGAGCATCGCTATCTATAACTAGTGGCACAGGAATTGTTCAAAACAGACTGTAAGAAGAGTCAGTCTTCTTGTACTTAAGTCGGCATTGTGCCTTTATATTTAATTCCGATGCAATATCTGCGTTTCATCGTCGATAAGAAGGTACAAGGAATAGAGTGAACCTGAAGTGAAGAATCGGAATCTATAACTAGTGTAACAGGAATGGTTCAAACATAGACATGGGAAGAGTCAGTCTTCTTGTACTTAAGTCGGCATTGTGCCTTTTGTATTTAATTCCGATACAATTTCTGCGTTTCATCGTCGATAAGAAGGTCCAATGGATAGAGTGAACCTGAAGTGAAGAATCGGAATCTATAACTAGTGTCACAGGAATTGTTCAAAACATAGACTGTAAGAAGAGTCAGTCTTCTTGTACTTAAGTCGGCATTGTGCCTTTTGTATTTAATTCCGATGTCATTTCTGTGTTTCATCGTCAATAAGTAGGTCCAAGGGATACAGTAAACCTGAAGTGAAGCATCGGAATCTATAACTAGTGTCACAGGAATGGTTCAAAACATAGACGGTAAGGAGAATCAGTCTTCTTGTACTTAAGTCAGCATTGTGACTTTTCTATTTAATTCCGACGCAATTTCTGTGTTACATCGTCAATAAGAAGGTCCAAGGGAAACAGTAAACCAGAAGTGAAGCATTGGAATCTATAACTAGTGTCACAGGAATGGTTCAAAACATAGACAGTAAGATGTGTCAGCCTTCTTGAACTTAAGTCGGCATTGTGCCTTTTCCATTTAATTCCGATGCAATTTCTGTGTTTCATCGTCAATAAAAAGGTCAGAGGGATACAGTAAACCTGAAGTGAAGCATCGGTATCTGTAACTAGTGTCACAGGAATGGTTCAAAGCATAGACATTAGGAAGGGTCAGTCTTCTTGTACTCAAGTCGGCATTGTGCCTTTTCTATTTAATTCCGATGCAATTTCTGTGTTTCGTCGTCAATAAGATGGTCCAAGGGATACAGTAAACCTGAAGTGAAGCACCGGAATCTATAACTAGTGTCACAGGAATGGTTCAAAGCATAGACAGTAAGAAGAGTCAGTCTACTTGTACTTAAGTCGGCATTGTGCCTTTTGTATTTAATTCCGATGCGATTTCTGTGTTTCATCGTCAATAAGAGATCCCATGGGATACAGTAAACCTGAAGTGAGGCATCGGAAACTATAACTAGTGTCACAGGCATGGTTCAAATCATAGTCAGAAAGAAGAGTCAGTCTTCTTGAACTTAAGCCGGCATTGTGCCTTTTGTATTTAATTCCGATGCAATTTCTGTGTTTCATCGGCAATAAGAAGGTCAGAGGGATACAGTAAACCTGAAGTAAAGCATCGGAATCTATAACTAGTGTCACAGGAATAGTTCAAAACATAGTCAGTAAGAAGAGTTAGTCTTTTTGTACTTAGGTCGTCATTGTGCCGTTTTATTGCATTCCGATGCAATTTCTGTGTTTCATCGTCAATAAGAAGGTCAGAGGGATACGGTAATCCTCAAGTGAAGCATCGGAATCTGTATCTAGTGTCACAGGAATGGTTCCAAACATAGTCAGAAAGAAGAGTCAGTCATGTTGTACTTAAGTCGGCATTGAGCCATTTCTAGTTAGTTCCGATGCAATTTCCGTGTTTCATCGCCAATAACAAGGTCCAAGGGATACAGTAAACCTGAACTGAAGCATCGGAAACTATAACTAGTGTCACAGGAATAGTTCAAAACATAGTCAGTAAGAAGAGTTAGTCTTTTTGTACTTAGGTCGTCATTGTGCCGTTTTATTGCATTCCGATGCAATTTCTGTGTTTCATCAATAATAAGAAGGTCAGAGGGATACAGTAAACCTGAAGTGAAGCATCGGAATCTCTAACTAGCGTCACAGGGATGGTTCAAAACATAGTCAGTAGGAAGAGTCAGTCTTCTTTTACTTAAGTCGGCATTGTGACTTTATATTTAATTCCGATGCAATATCTGTGTTCCATCGTCAAAAAGAAGGTCAGAGGGATACAGTAAACCTGAAGTGAAGCATCGGAATCTATAACTAGTGTCACAGGAATTTTTCAAAACATAGTCAGTAAGATGAGTCAGTCTTCTTGTACTTAAGTCGGCATTGTGCCTTTTGTATTTAATTCCGATGCAATTTCTGTGTTTCATCGTCAATAAGAAGGTCCAAGGAATACAGTAAACCTGAAGTGAAGCATCGTAATCTATAACTAGTGTCACTGGAATGGTTCAAACCATAGACAGTAAGAAGAGTCAGTCTTCTTGTACTTAAGGCTTCATTGTGCCTTTTGTATTTAATTCCGATGCCATTTCTGTGTTTCATCGTCAATAAGAAGGCCGAAGGGGTACAGTAAACCTGAAGTGAAGCATCGGAATCTATAACTAGTGTCACAGGAATGGTTCAAAACATAGACAGTAAGAAGAAACAGTCTTCTTGTACTTAAGTCGGCATTGTGCCTTTTGTATGTAATTCCGATGCAATTTCTGTGTTTCATCGTCAATAAGAAGGTCCAAGGAATACAGTAAACCTGAAGTGAAGCATCGGAAGCTGTAACTAGTGTCACAGGATCGGTTCAAAACGTATTCAGTATGAAGAGTCAGTCTTCTTGTACTTAAGTCGGCATTGTGCCTTTATATTTAATTCCGATGGAATATCTGTGTTCCATCGTCAATAAGAAGGTCAGAGGGATACAGTAAACGTGACGTGAAGCATCGGAATCTATAACTAGTGTCACAAGAATGGGTCAAAACATAGACAGGAAGAAGAGTCAGTCTTCTTGTACTTAAGTCGGCATTGTGCCTTTTCTGTTTAATTCCGATGCAATTTCTGTGTTTCATCGTCAATAAGAAGGTCCAAAGGATACTGTAAGACTGAAGTGAAGCATCGGAATCTGTAACCATAGTCACAGGAATGGTTCAAAACATAGGCAGTAAGAAGGGTCAGTCTTCTAGTACCTAAGTCGGCATTGTGCCTTTTGTTTTTAATTCCGATGCAATTTCGGTGTTTCATCGTCAATAAGAAGGTCAGAGGGATACAGTATACCTGACGTGAAGCATCGGAATCTATAACTAGTGTCACAGGAATGGTTCATAACTTAGTCAGTAAGAAGAGTCACTCTTCTTGTACTTAACTCGGCATTGTGCCTTTTCTATTTTATTCCGATGCAATTTTTGTGTTTCATCGTCAATAAGAAGGTCAGAAGTAATGCATCGGAAGCTAAATTTTGTGTCACAGGAATGGTTTAAAACATAGACAGTAGGATGAGACAGACAACTTGTACTTAAGTCGGCATTGTGCCTTTTCTATTTAATTCCGATGCAATTTCTGTGTTTCATCAATAATAAGAAGGTCAGAGGGATACAGTAAACCTGAAGTGAAGCATCGGAATCTCTAACTAGCGTCACAGGGATGGTTCAAAACATAGTCAGTAGGAAGAGTCAGTCTTCTTTTACTTAAGTCGGCATTGTGACTTTATATTTAATTCCGATGCAATATCTGTGTTCCATCGTCAAAAAGAAGGTCAGAGGGATAAAGTAAACCTGAAGTGAAGCATCGGAATCTATAACTAGTGTCACAGGAATTTTTCAAAACATAGTCAGTAAGATGAGTCAGTCTTCTTGTACTTAAGTCGGCATTGTGCCTTTTGTATTTAATTCCGATGCAATTTCTGTGTTCCATCGTCAATAAGAAGGTCAGAGGGATACAGTAAACGTGACGTGAAGCATCGGAATCTATAACTAGTGTCACAGGAATGGTTCAAAACATAGACAGTAAGGAGAATCAGTCTTCTTGTACTTAAGTCAGCATTGTGACTTTTCTATTTAATTCCGACGCAATTTCTGTGTTACATCGTCAATAAGAAGGTCCAAGGGAAACAGTAAACCAGAAGTGAAGCATCGGAATCTATAACTAGTGTCACAGGAATGGTTCAAAGCATAGACAGTAAGATGTGTCAGCCTTCTTGAACTTAAGTCGGCATTGTGCCTTTGCCATTTAATTCCGATGCAATTTCTGTGTTTCATCGTCAATAAAAAGGTCAGAGGGATACAGTAAACCTGAAGTGAAGCATCGGTATCTGTAACTAGTGTCACAGGAATGGTTCAAAACATAGACATTAGGAAGGGTCAGTCTTCTTGTACTCAAGTCGGCATTGTGCCTTTTCTATTTAATTCCGATGCAATTTCTGTGTTTCGTCGTCAATAAGATGGTCCAAGGGATACAGTAAACCTGAAGTGAAGCATCGGAATCTATAACTAGTGTCTCAGGAATGGTTCAAAGCATAGACAGTAAGAAGAGTCAGTCTACTTGTACTTAAGTCGGCATTGTGCCTTTTGTATTTAATTCCGATGCGATTTCTGTGTTTCATCGTCAATAAGAAGGTCCAAGGAATACAGTAAACCTGAAGTGAAGCATCGGAAGCTGTAACTAGTGTCACAGGATCGGTTCAAAAACATATACAGTATGAAGAGTCAGTCTTCTTGTACTTAAGTCGGCATTGTGTCTTTATATTTAATTCCGATGCAATATCTGTGTTCCATCGTCAATAAGAAGGTCAGAGGGATACAGTAAACCTGACGTGAAGCAACGGAATCTATAACTAGTGTCACAGGAATGGTTCAAAACATAGTCAGTAAGAAGAGTCAGTCTTCTTGTACTTAAGTTGGCATTGTGCCTTTTGTATTTACTTCCGATGCAATTTCTGTGTTTCATCGTCAATACGAAGGTCCAAGGGATACAGTAAACCTGAAGCGGAGCATCGCAATCTATAACTAGTGTCACAGGAATTGTTCAAAACAGACTGTAAGAAGAGTCAGTCTTCTTGTACTTAAGTCGGCATTGTGCCTTTATATTTAATTCCGATGCAATATCTGCGTTTCATCGTCGATAAGAAGGTCCAAGGGATAGAGTGAACCTGAAGTGAAGAATCGGAATCTATAACTAGTGTAACAGGAATGGTTCAAACATAGGCATGGGAAGAGTCAGTCTTCTTGTACTTAAGTCGGCATTCTGCCTTTTGTATTTAATTGCGATACAATTTCTGCGTTTCATCGTCGATAAAAAGGTCCAAGGGATAGAGTGAACCTGAAGTGAAGAATCGGAATCTATAACTAGTGTCACAGGAATTGTTCAAAACATAGACTGTAAGAAGAGTCAGTCTTCTTGTACTTAAGTCGGCATTGTGCCTTTTGTATTTAATTCCGATGTCATTTCTGTGTTTCATCGTCAATAAGAAGGTCCAAGGAATACAGTAAACCTGAAGTGAAGCATCGGTATCTGTAACTAGTGTCACAGGAATGGTTCAAAACATAGACATTAGGAAGGGTCAGTCTTCTTGTACTCAAGTCGGCATTGTGCCTTTTCTATTTAATTCCGATGCAATTTCTGTGTTTCGTCGTCAATAAGATGGTCCAAGGGATACAGTAAACCTGAAGTGAAGCATCGGAATCTATAACTAGTGTCACAGGAATGGTTCAAAGCATAGACAGTAAGAAGAGTCAGTCTACTTGTACTTAAGTCGGCATTGTGCCTTTTGTATTTAATTCCGATGCGATTTCTGTGTTTTATCGTCAATAAGAGGCCCCATGGGATACAGTAAACCTGAAGTGAGGCATCGGAAACTATAACTAGTGTCACAGGCATGGTTCAAATCATAGTCAAAAAGAAGAGTCAGTCTTCTTGAACTTAAGTCGGCATTGTGCCTTTTGTATTTAATTCCGATGCAATTTCTGTGTTTCATCGGCAATAAGAAGGTCAGAGGGATACAGTAAACCTGAAGTAAAGCATCGGAATCTATAACTAGTCTCACAGGAATAGTTCAAAACATAGTCAGTAAGAAGAGTTAGTCTTTTTGTACTTAAGTCGTCATTGTGCCGTTTTATTGCATTCCGATGCAATTTCTGTGTTTCATCGTCAATAAGAAGGTCAGAGGGATACGGTAATCCTCAAGTGAAGCATCGGAATCTGTATCTAGTGTCACAGGAATGGTTCCAAACATAGTCAGAAAGAAGAGTCAGTCATCTTGTACTTAAGTCGGCATTGAGCCTTTTCTAGTTAGTTCCGATGCAATTTCCGTGTTTCATCGCCAATAACAAGGTCCAAGGGATACAGTACACCTGAACTGAAGCATCGGAATCTATAACTAGTGTCACAAGAATGGGTCAAAACATAGACAGGAAGAAGAGTCAGTCTTCTTGTACTTAAGTCGGCGTTGTGCCTTTTCTGTTTAATTCCGATGCAATTTCTGTGTTTCATCGTCAATAAGAAGGTCCAAAGGATACTGTAAGACTGAAGTGAAGCATCGGAATCTGTAACCATAGTCACAGGAATGGTTCAAAACATAGGCAGTAAGAAGGGTCAGTCTTCTAGTACCTAAGTCGGCATTGTGCCTTTTGTTTTTAATTCCGATGCAATTTCGGTGTTTCATCGTCAATAAGAAGGTCAGAGGGATACAGTATACCTGAAGTGAAGCATCGGAATCTATAACTAGTGTCACAGGAATGGTTCATAACTTAGTCAGTAAGAAGAGTCACTCTTCTTGTACTTAACTCGGCATTGTGCCTTTTCTATTTTATTCCGATGCAATTTTTGTGTTTCATCGTCAATAAGAAGGTCAGAAGTAATGCATCGGAAGCTAAATTTTGTGTCACAGGAATGGTTTAAAACATAGACAGTAGGATGAGTCAGACAACTTGTACTTAAGTCGGCATTGTGCCTTTTCTATTTAATTCCGATGCAATTTCTGTGTTTCATCAATAATAAGAAGGTCAGAGGGATACAGTAAACCTGAAGTGAAGCATCGGAATCTCTAACTAGCGTCACAGGGATGGTTCAAAACATAGTCAGTAGGAAGAGTCAGTCTTCTTCTACTTAAGTCGGCATTGTGACTTTATATTTAATTCCGATGCAATATCTGTGTTCCATCGTCAAAAAGAAGGTCAGAGGGATAAAGTAAACCTGAAGTGAAGCATCGGAATCTATAACTAGTGTCACAGGAATTTTTCAAAACATAGTCAGTAAGATGAGTCAGTCTTCTTGTACTTAAGTCGGCATTGTGCCTTTTGTATTTAATTCCGATGCAATTTCTGTGTTTCATCGTCAATAAGAAGGTCCAAGGAATACAGTAAACCTGAAGTGAAGCATCGTAATCTATAACTAGTGTCACTGGAATGGTTCAAACCATAGACAGTAAGAAGAGTCAGTCTTCTTGTACTTAAGGCTTCATTGTGCCTTTTGTATTTAATTCCGATGCCATTTCTGTGTTTCATCGTCAATAAGAAGGCCGAAGGGATACAGTAAACCTGAAGTGAAGCATCGGAATCTATAACTAGTGTCACAGGAATGGTTCAAAACATAGACAGTAAGAAGAAACAGTCTTCTTGTACTTAAGTCGGCATTGTGCCTTTTGTATGTAATTCCGATGCAATTTCTGTGTTTCATCGTCAATAAGAAGGTCCAAGGAATACAGTAAACCTGAAGTGAAGCATCGGAAGCTGTAACTAGTGTCACAGGATCGGTTCAAAACATATACAGTATGAAGAGTCAGTCTTCTTGTACTTAAGTCGGCATTGTGCCTTTATATTTAATTCCGATGCAATATCTGTGTTCCATCGTCAATAAGAAGGTCAGAGGGATACAGTACACCTGAACTGAAGCATCGGAATCTGTAACTAGTGTCACAGGAATGGTTCAAAACATAGACAGTAAGGAGAATCAGTCTTCTTGTACTTAAGTCAGCATTGTGATTTTTCTATTTAATTCCGACGCAATTTCTGTGTTACATCGTCAATAAGAAGGTCCAAGGGAAACAGTAAACCAGAAGTGAAGCATCGGAATCTATAACTAGTGTCACAGGAATGGTTCAAAACATAGATAGTAAGATGTGTCAGCCTTCTTGAACTTAAGTCGGCATTGTGCCTTTTCCATTTAATTCCGATGCAATTTCTGTGTTTCATCGTCAATAAAAAGGTCAGAGGGATACAGTAAACCTGAAGTGAAGCATCGGTATCTGTAACTAGTGTCACAGGAATGGTTCAAAACATAGACATTAGGAAGGGTCAGTCTTCTTGTACTCAAGTCGGCATTGTGCCTTTTCTATTTAATTCCGATGCAATTTCTGTGTTTCGTCATCAATAAGATGGTCCAAGGGATACAGTAAACCTGAAGTGAAGCATCGGAATCTATAACTAGTGTCACAGGAATGGTTCAAAGCATAGACAGTAAGAAGAGTCAGTCTACTTGTACTTAAGTCGGCATTGTGCCTTTCGTATTTAATTCCGATGCGATTTCTGTGTTTCATCGTCAATAAGAGGGCCCATGGGATACAGTAAACCTGAAGTGAGGCATCGGAAACTATAACTAGTGTCACAGGCATGGTTCAAATCATAGTCAAAAAGAAGAGTCAGTCTTCTTGAACTTAAGTCGGCATTGTGCCTTTTGTATTTAATTCCGATGCAATTTCTGTGTTTCATCGGCAATAAGAAGGTCAGAGGGATACAGTAAACCTGAAGTAAAGCATCGGAATCTATAACTAGTGTCACAGGAATAGTTCAAAACATAGTCAGTAAGAAGTGTTAGTCTTTTTGTACTTAAGTCGTCATTGTGCCGTTTTATTGCATTCCGATGCAATTTCTGTGTTTCATCGTCAATAAGAAGGTCAGAGGGATACGGTAATCCTCAAGTGAAGCATCGGAATCTGTATCTAGTGTCACAGGAATGGTTCCAAACATAGTCAGAAAGAAGAGTCAGTCATCTTGTACTTAAGTCGGCATTGAGCCTTTTCTAGTTAGTTCCGATGCAATTTCCGTGTTTCATCGCCAATAACAAGGTCCAAGGGATACAGTACACCTGAACTGAAGCATCGGAATCTATAACTAGTGTCACAAGAATGGGTCAAAACATAGACAGGAAGAAGAGTCAGTCTTCTTGTACTTAAGTCGGCATTGTGCCTTTTCTGTTTAAATCCGATGCAATTTCTGTGTTTCATCGTCAATAAGAAGATCCAAAGGATACTGTAAGACTGAAGTGAAGCATCGGAATCTGTAACCATAGTCACAGGAATGGTTCAAAACATAGGCAGTAAGAAGGGTCAGTCTTCTAGTACCTAAGTCGGCATTGTGCCTTTTGTTTTTAATTCCGATGCAATTTCGGTGTTTCATCGTCAATAAGAAGGTCAGAGGGATACAGTATACCTGAAGTGAAGCATCGGAATCTATTACTAGTGTCACAGGAGTGGTTCAAAACATAAACAGTAAGAAGAGTCAGTCTTCTTGTACTTAAGTCGGCATTGTGCCATTTGTATTAAATTCCGATGCAATTTCTGTGTTTCATCGTCAATACGAAGGTCAGAGGGATACAGTAAACCTGAAGTGAAGCATCGGAATCTATAACTAGTGTCACAGGAATGGTTCATAACTTAGTCAGTAAGAAGAGTCACTCTTCTTGTACTTAACTCGGCATTGTGCCTTTTCTATTTTATTCCGATGCAATTTTTGTGTTTCATCGTCAATAAGAAGGTCAGAAGTAATGCATCGGAAGCTAAATTTTGTGTCACAGGAATGGTTTAAAACATAGACAGTAGGATGAGTCAGACAACTTGTACTTAAGTCGGCATTGTGCCTTTTCTATTTAATTCCGATGCAATTTCTGTGTTTCATCAATAATAAGAAGGTCAGAGGGATACAGTAAACCTGAAGTGAAGCATCGGAATCTCTAACTAGCGTCACAGGGATGGTTCAAAACATAGTCAGTAGGAAGAGTCAGTCTTCTTTTACTTAAGTCGGCATTGTGACTTTATATTTAATTCCGATGCAATATCTGTGTTCCATCGTCAAAAAGAAGGTCAGAGGGATAAAGTAAACCTGAAGTGAAGCATCGGAATCTATAACTAGTGTCACAGGAATTTTTCAAAACATAGTCAGTAAGATGAGTCAGTCTTCTTGTACTTAAGTCGGCATTGTGCCTTTTGTATTTAATTCCGATGCAATATCTGTGTTTCATCGTCAATAAGACGGTCCAAGGAATACAGTAAACCTGAAGTGAAGCATCGTAATCTATAACTAGTGTCACTAGAATGGTTCAAACCATAGACAGTAAGAGGAGTCAGTCTTCTTGTACTTAAGGCTTCATTGTGCCTTTTGTATTTAATTCCGATGCCATTTCTGTGTTTCATCGTCAATAAGAAGGCCGAAGGGATACAGTAAACCTGAAGTGAAGCATCGGAATCTATAACTAGTGTCACAGGAATGGTTCAAAACATAGACAGTAAGAAGAAACAGTCTTCTTGTACTTAAGTCGGCATTGTGCCTTTTGTATGTAATTCCGATGCAATTTCTGTGTTTCATCGTCAATAAGAAGGTCCAAGGAATACAGTAAACCTGAAGTGAAGCATCGGAAGCTGTAACTAGTGTCACAGGATCGGTTCAAAACATATACAGTATGAAGAGTCAGTCTTCATGTACTTAAGTCGGCATTGTGCCTTTATATTTAATTCCGATGCAATATCTGTGTTCCATCGTCAATAAGAAGGTCAGAGGGATACAGTAAACGTGACGTGAAGCATCGGAATCTATAACTAGAGTCACAGGAATGGTTCAAAACATAGACAGTAAGGAGAATCAGTCTTCTTGTACTTAAGTCAGCATTGTGACTTTTCTATTTAATTCCGACGCAATTTCTGTGTTACATCGTCAATAAGAAGGTCCAAGGGAAACAGTAAACCAGAAGTGAAGCATCGGAATCTATAACTAGTGTCACAGGAATGGTTCAAAGCATAGACAGTAAGATGTGTCAGCCTTCTTGAACTTAAGTCGGCATTGTGCCTTTGCCATTTAATTCCGATGCAATTTCTGTGTTTCATCGTCAATAAAAAGGTCTGAGGGATACAGTCAACCTGAAGTGAAGCATCGGTATCTGTAACTAGTGTCACAGGAATGGTTCAAAACATAGACATTAGGAAGGGTCAGTCTTCTTGTACTCAAGTCGGCATTGTGCCTTTTCTATTTAATTCCGATGCAATTTCTGTGTTTCGTCGTCAAAAAGATGGTCCAAGGGATACAGTAAACCTGAAGTGAAGAATCGGAATCTGTAACTAGTGCCTCAGGAATGGTTCAAAGCATAGACAGTAAGAAGAGTCAGTCTACTTGTACTTAAGTCGGCATTGTGCCTTTTGTATTTAATTCCGATGCGATTTCTCTGTTTCATCGTCAATAAGAGGGTCCATGGGATAAAGTAAACCTGAAGTGAGGCATTGGAAACTATAACTAGTGTCACAGGCATGGTTCAAATCATAGTCAGAAAGAAGAGTCAGTCTTCTTGTACTTAAGTCGGCATTGTGCCTTTTGTATTTAATTCCGATGCGATTTCTGTGTTTCATCGTCAATAAGAAGGTCAGAGGGATACAGTAAACCTGAAGTGAAGCATCGGAATCTATAACTAGTGTCACAGGATCGGTTGAAAACATAGTCAGTAAGAAGAGTCAGTCTTCTTGAACTTAAGTCGGCATTGTGCCTTTTTGTATTTAATTCCGATGCAATTTCTGTGTTTCATCGTCGATAAGAAGGTCCAACGGATACAGTAAACCTGAAGTGAAGCATCGGAATCTATAACTAGTGTCACAGGAATAGTTCAAACATAGACATAAAGATGAGTCAGTCTTCTTATACATAAGTCGGCATTGTGCCTTTTCTATTTATTCCGATGTAATTTCTGTGGTTCATCGTCAATAAGAAGGTACAAATGATACAGTAAACCTGAAGTGAAGCATCGGAATCTATAACTAGTGTCACAGGAATGGTTCATAACATAGACAGTAACATGAGTCAGTCTTCTTGTACTTAAGTCGGCATTGTGCCTTTTCTATTTGATTCCGATGGAATTTCTGTGTTTCATCTTCAATAGGAAGGCCAGAGGGATACAGTAAACCTGAAGTGAAGCATCGGAATTTATAACTAGTGTCACAGGAATGGTGCAAAACATAGACATTAGGAAGGGTCAGTCTTCTTGTACTCAAGTCTGCATTGTGCCTTTACTATTTAATTCCGATGCAATTTCTGTGTTTCGTCGTCAATAAGAAGGTCGAAGGATACAGTAAACCTGAAGTGAAACATCGGAATCTATAACTACGGTCACAGGAATGGTTCAAAACATAGACAGTAAGAAGATTCGGTCCTCTTGTACTGAAGTCGGCATTATGCTTTTTGTATCTAATTCCTATGCAATTACTGTGTTTCATGTTCAATAAGAAGGTCAGAGAGATACAGTAAACCTGAGGTGAAGCATCGGAATCTATATTTAGTGTCACAGGAATGATTCAAAACATAGACAGTAGGAAGAGTCAGTCTTCTTGTACTTAAGTCGGCATTGTGCTTTTTGTATTTAATTCCGATGAAATTTCTGTGTTTCACCGTCAACAAGAAGGTCTAAGGGATACAGTAAACCTGAAGTGAGGCATCGCAATCTATAATAAGTGTCACCGAAATGGTTCAAAACATAGACAGTAAGAAGAATCAGTCTTCTTGTACTTAAGTCGGCATTGTGCCTTTTGTATTTAATTCCGATGTGATCTCTGTGTTTCATCGTCAATAAGAAGGTCAGAGGGATACAGTAAACCTGAAGTAAAGCATCAGAATCCATAACTAGCGTCAAAGGATTGGTTCAAAACATAGACAGTAAGAAGAGTCAGTCTACTTGTAGTTAAGTCGGCATTGTGCCTTTTTGTATTTAAGTCCGTGCAATTTCTGTGTTTCATCGTCAATAAGACGTTCCAAGGGATACAGTAAACCTGAAGTGAAGCATCGGATCTATAACTAGTGTCACAGGAATAGTTCAAACATAGACATAAAGATGAGTCAGTCCTATTATACATAAGTCGGCATTGTGCCTTTTCTATTTATTCCGATGTAATTTCTGTGGTTCATCGTCAATAAGAAGGTCCAAATAGTACAGTAAAGCTGAAGTGAAGCATCGGAATCTATAACTAGTGTCACAGGAGTGGTTCATAACATAGACAGTAACATGAGTCAGTCTTCTTGTACTTAAGTCGGCATTGTGCCTTTTCTATTTGATTCCGATGTGATCTCTGTGTTTCATCGTCAATAAGAAGGTCAGAGGGATACAGTAAACCTGAAGTAAAGCATCAGAATCCATAACTAGCGTCAAAGGATTGGTTCAAAACATAGACAGTAAGAAGAGTCAGTCTACTTGTAGTTAAGTCGGCATTGTGCCTTTTTGTATTTAAGTCCGTGCAATTTCTGTGTTTCATCGTCAATAAGACGTTCCAAGGGATACAGTAAACCTGAAGTGAAGCATCGGATCTATAACTAGTGTCACAGGAATAGTTCAAACATAGACATAAAGATGAGTCAGTCCTATTATACATAAGTCGGCATTGTGCCTTTTCTATTTATTCCGATGTAATTTCTGTGGTTCATCGTCAATAAGAAGGTCCAAATAGTACAGTAAAGCTGAAGTGAGGCGTCGGAATTTATAACTAGTGTCACAGGAATGGTTCAAAACATAGTCAGTTAGAAGAGTCAGTCTTCTTGTACTTAAGTCGGCATAGTGCCTTTTCTATTTAATTCCGATGCAATTTCGGAGTTTCATCGTCAATAAAAAGGTCCAAGGGATACAGTAATCCTGAAGTGAAGCATCGGAAGCTATACCTAGTGTCACAGGATCGGTTCAAATCATAGACAGTTTGAAGAGTCAGTCTTCTTGTACTTAAGTGGGCATTGTGCCTTTTGTATTTCATTCCGATGCAATTTCTGTGTTTCATCATCAATAAGAAGGTCAGAGGGATACAGTAAACCTGAAGTGAAGCATCGGAGTCTATAACTAGTGTCACAGGGATGGTTCAAAACATAGTCAGTAGGAAGAGTCAGTCTTCTTGTACTTAAGTCGGCATTGTGGCTTTAAATTTAATTCCGATGCAATATCTGTGTTCAATCGTCAATAAGAAGGTCAGAGGGATACAGTAAACCTGAAGTGAAGCATCGGAATCTATAACTAGTGTCACAGGATTGGTTCAATACATAGTCAGTAAGAAGAGTCAATCTTCTTGTACTTAAGTCGGCATTGTGCCTTTTTGTATTTAAGTCCGTGCAATTTCTGTGTTTCATCGTCAATAAGACGGTCCAAGGGATACAGTAAACCTGAAGTGAAGCATCGGATCTATAACTAGTGTCACAGGAATAGTTCAAACATAGACATAAAGATGAGTCAGTCCTATTATACATAAGTCGGCATTGTGTCTTTTCTATTTATTCCGATGTAATTTCTGTGGTTCATCGTCAATAAGAAGGTCCAAATAGTACAGTATAGCTGAAGTGAAGCATCGGAATCTATAACTAGTGTCACAGGAATGGTTCATTACATAGACAGTAACATGAGTCAGTCTTCTTGTACTTAAGTCGGCATTGTGCCTTTTCTATTTGATTCCGATGGAATTTCTGTGTTTCATCTTCAATAGGAAGGTCAGAGGGAAACAGTAAACCTGAAGTGAAGCATCGGAATTTATAACTAGTGTCACAGGAATGGTGCAAAACATAGACATTAGGAAGGGTCAGTCTTCTTGTACTCAAGTCTGCATTGTGCCTTTACTATTTAATTCCGATGCAATTTCTGTGTTTCGTCGTCAATAAGAAGGTCGAAGGATACAGTAAACCTGAAGTGAAACATCGGAATCTATAACTAGGGTCACAGGAATGGTTCAAAACATAGACAGTAAGAAGATTCGGTCCTCTTGTACTGAAGTCGGCATTATGCTTTTTGTATCTAATTCCTATGCAATTACTGTGTTTCATGTTCAATACGAAGGTCGGAGAGATACAGTAAACCTGTGGTGAAGCATCGGAATCTATATTTAGTGTCACATAAATGATTCAAAACATAGACAGTAGGAAGTGTCAGTCTTCTTGTACTTATGTCGGCATTGTGCCTCTTCTATTTAATTCCGATGCAATTTCTGTGTTTCGTCGTCAATAAGAAGGTCAGAGGGATACAGTAAACCTGAAGTGAAGCATCGGACTTTATAACTAGTGTCACAGGAATGCTTCGAAAAATAGACAGTAAGATGAGTAAGTCTTTTGTACATATGTCGGCATTGTGCCTTTTGTATTTAATTCCGATGCAATTTCTGTGTTTCATCGTCAATAAGAAGGTCCAAGGGATACAGTAAACCTGAAGTGTGGCATCGGAATCTATAACTAGTGTCACAGGAATGGTTCAAAACATTGACAATAGGAAGGGTCAGTCTTCTTGTACTTAAGTCGGCATCGTGTCTTTTCTATTTGATTCCGATGCAATTTCTGTGTTTCATTGTCAACAAGAAGGTCAGAGGGATACAGTAAACCTGAAATGAAGCATCGGAATTTTATAACTAGTGTCACAGGAATGGTTCAAAACATAGACAATTGGAAGGGTCAGTCTTCTTGTACTCAAGTCGGCATTGTGCCTTTTCTATTTAATTCCGATGCAATTTATGTGTTTCGTCGTCAATAAGAAGGAACAAGGGATACAGTAAACCTGAAGTGCAGCGTCGGAATCTATAACTAGTGTAACAGGAATGGTTCAAAACGTAGACAGTAAGAAGAGTCGGTCCTCTTGTACTGAAGTCGGCATTGTGCCTTTTGTATCTAATTCTGATGCAATTTCTGTGTTTCATCGTCAATAAAAAGGTCAGAGAGATACAGTAAACCTGAGGTGAAGCATCGGAATCTATAACTAGTGTCACAGGAATGGTTCAAAACATAGACAGTAGGAAGAGTCAGTCTTCTTGTACGTATGTCGGCATTGAGCCTCTTCTATTTAATTCCGATGCAATTTCTGTGTTTCGTCGTCAATAAGAAGGTCAGAGGGATACAGTAAACCTGAAGTGAAGCATCGGAATCTATAACTAGTGTCACAGGAATGGTTCAAAACATAGACAGTAGGATGAGTCAGTCTTTTGTACATAAATCGGGATTGTGCCTTTTGTATTTATTCCGATGCAATATCTGTGTTTCATCATCAATAAGAAGGTCCAAGGGATACAGTAAACATGAAGTGAAGCATCGGAATCTATAACTAGTGTCTCAGGAATGGTTCAAAACATAATCAGTAAGAAGAGTCAGTCTTCTTGTACATAAGTCGGCATTGTGCTTTTCTATTTAATTCCGATGCAATTTCTGTGTTTCGCCGTCAATAAGATGGTCAGAGGACACAGTAAACCTGAAGTGAAGCATCAGAATCTATAACTAGTGTCACAGGAATGGTTCAAAACATAGACAGTAAGAAGAGTCAGTGCACTTGTACTTAAGTCGGCATTGTGCATTTTGTAATTAATTCCGATGCAATTTCTGTGTTTCATCGTCAATAAGAGAGTCCAAGCGATACAGTACACCTGAAGTGACGTATCGGAATCTATAACTAGTGTCACAGGAATGGTTCAAATGATAGACAGTAAGATGAGTCAGTCTTCTTGTACTTATGTTGGCATTGTGCCTTTTCTATTTAATTCCGATGCAATATCTGTGTTACATCGTCAATAAGAAGGTCAGAGGGATACAGTAAACCTGAAGTGAAGCATCGGAATCTATAACAAGTGTCACAGCAATGGTTCAAAACATAGACAATAGGAAGGGTCAGTCTTCCTGTACTTAAGTCGGCATTGTGCCTTTTCTATTTAAATCCGATGCAATTTCTGTGTTTCATTGTCAATAAGAAGGTCAGAGGGATGCAGTAAACTTGAAGTGAAGCATCGGAATCTATCATAAGTGTCACAGGAATGGTTCAAAACATAGACAGTAAGAAGAATCAGTCTTCTTGTACTTAAGTCGGCATTGTGCCTTGTAATTGAATTCCGATGCAATTTCTGTGTTTCATCGTTAGAAGGTCAGAGGGATACCGTGAACCTGAAGTGAAGCATTGGAATCTATAACTAGTGTCACAGGAGTGGTTCAAAACATAGACAATAGGAAGGGTCAGTCTTCTTGTACCCAAGTCGGAATTGTGCCTTTTGTATTTAATTCCGATGCAATTTCTGTGTTTCGTCGTCAATAAGAATGTCCAAGGGATACAGTAAACCAGAAGTGAAGCATCAGAATCTATAACTAGTGTCACAGGAATGGTTCAAAACATAGACAGTAAAATGAGTCAGTCTACTTGTACTTAAGTCGGCATTGTGCCTTTTGTATTTAATTCCGATGCAATTTCTGTGTTTCATCGTCAATAAGAAGGTCAGAGGGATACGGTAAAACTGAGTGAAACATCAGAATCCATATCTAGTGTCACAGGAATGTTTCAAAACATAGACAGTAAGAAGAGTCAGTCTACTTGTACTTAAGTCGGCATTGTGCCTTTTCTATTTAATTCCGATGCAATTTCTGTGTTCCATCTTCAATAGGAAGGTCAGAGGGATACAGTAATCCTGAAGTGAAGCATCGGACTTTATAACTAGTGTCACAGGAATGCTTCGAAACATAGACAGTAAGATGAGTCAGTCTTTTGTACATAAGTCGGCATTGTGCGTTTTGTATTTAATTCCGATGCAATTTCTGTGTTTCATCGTCAATAAGAAGGTCCAAGGGGTACAGTAAACCTGAAGTGTGGCATCGGAATCTATAACTAGTGTCACAGGAATGGTTCAAATCATAGACAGTAAGATGGGTCAGTCATTTGTACATAAGTCGGCATTGTGCCTTTTCTATTATGTTCCGATGCAATTTCTGTGTTTCGTCGTCAATAAGAAGGTCGAAGGGATACAGTAAACCTGAAGTGCAGCATCGGAATCTATAACTAGTGTCACAGGAATGGTTGCAAACATAGACAGTAAGAAGAGTCGGTCCTCTTGTACTGAAGTCGACATTGTGGCTTTTGTATCTAATTCTGATGCAATTTCTGTGTTTCATCGTCAATAAGAAGGTCAGAGAGATACAGTAAACCTGAGGTGAAGCATCGGAATCTATAACTAGTGCCACAGGAATGGTTCAAAACATAGACAGTAGGTAGAGTCAGTCTTCTTGTACGTAAGTCGGCATTGAGCCTTTTCTATTTAATTCCGATGCAATTTCTGTGTGACATCGTCAATAAGAAGGTCAGAGGGATACAGTAAACCTGAAGTGAAGCATCGGAGTCTATAACTAGTGTCACAGGAATGGTTCAAAACATAGACAATAGGAAGGGTCAGTCTTCTTGTACTTAAGTCGGCATTGTGCCTTTTCTATTTAATTCCGATGTAATTTCTGTGTTTCATTGTCAATAAGAAGGTCAGAGCAATACAGTAAACCTGAAGTGAAGCATCGGAATCTATAACTAGTGTCACAGGAATGGTTCAAAACATAGACAGTAAAATGAGTCAGGCTTTTGTACATAAATCGGCATTGTGCCTTTTGTATTTAATTCCGATGCAATTTCTGTGTTTCATCGTCAATAAGAAAGACCAACGGATACAGTACACCTGAAGTGAAGCATCGGAATATATAACTAGTGTCACAGGAATGGTTCAAATCATAGACTGTAAGATGAGTCAGTCTTCTTGTACTTAAGTCAGCATTGTGCCTTTTCTATTTAATTCCTATGCAATTTCTGTTTTTCATCATCAATAAGAAGGTCAGAGGGATTCAGTAAACCTGAAGTGAAGATTCGGAATTTATAATTAGTGTCACAGGAGTGGTTCAAAACTTAGACATTAGGAAGAATCAGTCTTCTTGTACTTGAGTCGGCATTGTGCCTTTGGTATTTAATTCCGATGCAATTTCTGTGTTTCAACGTCAATAAGATGGTCAGAGGGATACAGAAAACCCGAAGTGAAGCATCGGAATCTATAACTAGTGTCACTGGAATGGTTCAAAACATAGACAGTAGGAAGAGTCAGACTACTTGTACTTAAGTCGGCATTGTCCCTTTCGTATTTAATTCCGATGCAATTTCTGTGTTTCATCACCAATAAGAAGGTCCACGGAATACAGTACACCTGAAGTGAGGCACCGTAATCTATAACTAGTGTCGCAGGAATGGTTCAATACATAGTCAGTAAGAAGAGTCAGTCTTCTTGTACTTAAGTAGGCATTGTGCCTTTTCTATTTAATTCCGATGCAATTTCTGTGTTTCATCGTCAATAAGAGGGTCAGAGGTATACAGTAAACCTGAAGTGAAGCATCGGAATCTATAACTAGTGTAACAGGAATGGTTCAAAACATATACTGTGGGAAGAGTAAGTCTTCTTGTACTTAAGTCGGCATTGTGCATTTTCTATTTAATTCCGATGCAATTTCTGTCTTTCATCGTCAATAAGAAGATCCAAGGGATACAGTAAACCTGAAGTGAAGCATCGCAATCTATAACTAGTGTCACAGGAATGGTTCAAAGCATAGACAATAGGAAGGGTCAGTCTTCTTGTACTCAAGTCGGCATTGTGCCTTTTCTTTTTAATTCCGATGCAATTTCTGTGTTTCGTCGACAATTAGAAGGTCCCAGGGATACAGTAAACCCGAAGTGAAACATCGGAATCTATAACTAGTGTCACAGGAATGGTTCAAAACGTAGACAGTAAGAAGAGTCGATCCTCTTGTACTGAAGTCGGCATTGTGCTTTTTGTATCTAATTCCGATGCAATTTCTGTGTTTCATCGTCAAAAAGAAGGTCAGAGAGATATAGTAAACCTGAGGTGACGCATCGGAATCTTTAACTAGTGTCACAGGAATGGTTCAAAACATAGACAGTAGGAAGAGTCAGTCTTCTTGTACTTAAGTCGGCATTGTGCCTCTTCTATTTAATTCCGATGCAACTTCTGTGTTTCGTCGTCAATAAGAAGGTCAGAGGGATACAGTAAACCTGAAGTGAAGCATCGGACTCTATAACTAGTGTCACAGGAATGGTTCAAAACATAGACAGTAAGATGAGTCAGTCTGTTGTACATAAATCGGGATTGTGTCTTTTGTATTTAATTCCGATGCAATTTCTGTGTTTCATCATCAATAAGAGGGTCCAAGGGATACAGTAAACATGAATTGAAGCATCGGAATCTATAACTAGTGTCACAGGAATGGTTCAAAGCATAGACAGTAATAAGAGTCAGTCCTCTCGTACTTAAGTCGGCATTGTGCCTTTTGTATTTGATTCCGATGCAATTTCTGTGTTTCAGCGGCAATAAGAAGGCCAGAGGGATACAGTTAACCTGAAGTGAAGCATCGGAATCTATAGTTAGTATCACAGGTATGGTTCAAAACATAGTCAGTAAGAAGAGTCAGTCTTTTTGTACTTAAGTCGGCATTGTGCCTTTTTATAGAATTCCGATGCAATTTCTGTGTTTCATCATCAATAAGAAGGTCAGAGGGATACAGTAAACCTGAAGTGAAGCATAGGAATCTATAACTAGTGTCACAGAATGGTTCAAAACATAGAGAGTAGGAAGAGTCAGTCTTCTTGTACTTAAGTCGGCATTGTGCCTTTTGTATATACTTCCGATGCAATTTCTGTGTTTCATCGTCAATAAGAGAGTCCTAGGGATACAGTACACCTGACGTGAAGTATCGGAATCTATAACTAGTGTCACAGGAATGGTTTAAATGATAGACAGTAAGATGAGTCAGTCTTTTTGTACTTAAGTCGGCATTGTGCCTTTTCTATTTAATTCCGATGCAATTTCTGTGTTACATCGTCAATAAGAAGGTCAGAGGGATACAGTAAACCAGAAGTGAAGCATCGGAATCTATAACTAGTGTCACAGGAATGGTTCAAAACATAGACAATAGGAAGGTCAGTCTTCTTGTACTTAAGTCGGCATTGTGCCTTTTCTATTTAATTCCGATGCAATTTCTGTGATTCATTATCAATAAGAAGGTCAGAGGGATACAGTAAACCTGAAGTGAAGCATCGGAATCTATAACTATTGTCACATGATTGGTTCAAAACATAGACAATAGGAAGGGTCAGTCTTCTTGTACCAAAGTCGGCATTGTGCCTTTTCTATTTAATTCCGATGCAATTTCTGTGTTTCGTCGCCAATAAGAAGGTCGAAGGGATACAGTAAACTTGAAGCGCAGCATCGGAATCTATAACTAGTGTCACTGGAATGGTTCAAATCGTAGAAAGTAAGAAGATTCGGTCCTCTTGTACTGAAGTCGCCATTGTGCCTTTTGTATCTAATTCAGATGCAATTTCTGTGTTTCATCGTCAATAAGAAGGTCAGAGAGATACAGTAAACCTGAGGTGAAACATCGGAATCTATAACTAGTGTCACAGGAATGGTTCAAAACATAGACAGTGGGAAGAGTCAGTCTTCTTGTACTGAAGTCGGCATTGTGCCTCTTCTATTTAATTCCGATGCAATTTCTGTGTTTCGTCGTCAATAAGAAGGTCAGAGGGATACAGTAAACCTGAAGTGAAGCATCGGAATCTATAACTAGTGTCACAGGAATGGTTCAAAACATAGACAGTAAGATGAGTCAGGCTTTTGTACATAAATCGGCATTGTGGCTTTTGTATTTAATTCCGATGCAATTTCTGTGTTTCATCATCAATAAGAAGGTCCAAGGGACACAGTAAACCTGAAGTGAAGCATCGGAATCCATAACTAGTGTCACAGGAATGGTTCAAAACATAGATAGTGAGAAATGTCAGTCTTCTTGTACTTAAGTCGGCATTGTGCCTTTGTATTGAATTCCTATGCAATTTCTGTGTTTAATCGTCAATAAGAAGGTCAGAGGGATACAGTAAACCTGAAGTTAAACATCGGAATTTATAACTAGTGTCACAGGAATGGTTCAAAACATAGACAGTAGGAAGAGTCAGTCTTCTTGTACCAAAGTCGGCATTATGCCTTTTCTATTTAAGTCCGATGCAATTTCTGTGTTTCATCGTCAATAAGAGGGTCAGAGGTATACAGTAAACCTGAAGTGAAGCATTGGAATCTATAACTAGTGTCACAGGAACGGTTAAAAGCGTAGACAGTAAGAAGAGTCGATCCTCTTGTACTGAAGTCGGCATTGTGCTTTTTGTATCTAATTCCGATGCAATTTCTGTGTTTCATCGTCAAAAAGAAGGTCAGAGAGATACAGTATACCCGAAGTGAAGCATCGGAATCTATAACTAGTGTCACAGGAATGGTTCAAAACATAGACAGTAATAAGAGTCAGTCTTCTTGTACTTAACTCGGCATTGTGCCTTTTGTACTTAATTCCGATGCAATTTCTGTGTTTCGCAATCAATAAGAAGGTCAGTGGGACACAGTAAACCTGAAGTGAAGCATCAGAATCTATAACTAGTGTCACAGGAATGGTTCAAAACATAGACAGTAAGAAGAGTCAGTCTACTTGTACATAAGTCGGCATTGTGCCTTTTGTATTTATTTCCGATGCAATTTCTGTGTTTCATCGTCAATAAGAAAATCGAAGGGATACAGTACACCTGCAGTGAAGCATCGGAATCTATAACTAGTGTCACAGGGATGGTTCAAATCATAGACAGTAAGATGAGTCAGTCTTCTCGTACTGACGTCAGCATTGTGCCTTTTCTATTTAATTCCGATGCAATTTCTGTGTTTCATCGTCAATAAGAAGGTCAGAGGGATACATTAAACCTGAAGTTAAACATCGGAATCTATAACTAGTGTCACAGGAATCGTTCATAGCATAGACAGTAGGAAGAGCCAGTCTTCTTGTACTTAAGTCGGCATTGTGCCTTTTGTATTTAATTCCGATGCAATTTCTGTGTTTCATCGTCAATAAGAAGGTCAGAGGGATACAGTAAACCTGAAGTGAAACATCGGAATCTATAACTAGTGTCACAGGAATGGTTCAAAACACAGACAATTGGAAGGGTCTTTCTTCTTGTACTCAATTCGGCAATGTGCCTTATCTATTTAATTCCGACGCAATTTCTGTGTTTCGTCGTCAATAAGAAGGTCCAAGGGATACAGTAAACCTGAATGAAGCATCGAAATCTATAACTAGTGTCACAGGAATGGTTCAAAACAGACAGTAAGAAAGGTCGGTCCTCTTCTACTGAAGTTGGCATTGTGCTTTTTGTATCTAATTCAGATGCAATTTCTGTGTTTCATCGTCAGTAAGATGGTCCAAGGGATACAGTAAACCTGAAGTGAAGCATCGGAATCTATAACTAGTGTCACTGGAATGGTTCAAAACATAGACAGTAATCAGTGTCAGTCTTCTTGTACTTAAGTCGGCATTGTGCCTCTTGTATTTAATTCCGATGCACTTTCTGTGTTTCGCCGTCAATAAGAAGGTCAGTGGGACACAGTAAACCTGAAGTGAAGCATCGGAATCTATAACTAGTGTCACAGGAATGGTTCAAAACAGACTGTAAGAAGAGTCGGTCCTCTTGTACTGAAGTAGGCATTGTGCTTTTTGTATCTAATTCGGATGCATTTTCTGTGTTTCAGCGTCAATACGAAGGTCCGAGAGATACAGTAAACCTGAGGTGAAGCATCGGAATCTATAACTAGTGTCACAGGAATGGTTCAAAACATAGACAGTAGGAAGAGTCAGCCTACATGTACTTAAGTCGGCATTGTGCCTTTTGTATTTAATTCCGATGCACTTTCTGTGTTTCGCCGTCAATAAGAAGGTCAGTGGGACACAGTTAACCTAAAGTGAAGCATCAGAATCTATATCTAGTGTCACAGGAATGGTTTAAAACGTAGACAGTAAGGAAGTCAGTCTACTTGTACTTACGTCGGCATTGTGCCTTTTGTATTTAATTCCGATGCAATTTCTGTGTCTCATCATCAATAAGAAAGTCCAAGGGATACAGTACACCTGAAGTGAAGCATCGGAATCTATAACTAGTGTCACAGGAATGGTTCAAAACATAGACAGTAAGAAGAGTCGGTCCTCTTGTACTGAAGTCGGCATTGTGCTTTTTGTAACTAATTCAGATGCAATTTCTGTGTTTCATCGTCAATAAGAAGGTCAGAGGGATACAGTAAACCTGAAGTGAGGCATCGGAATTTATAACTAGTGTCACAGGAATGGTTCAAAACGTAGACAGTCAGAAGAGTCAGTCTTCTTGCACTTAGGTCGGCATTGTGCGTTTTCTAGTTAATTCCGATGCAATTTCCGTGTTTCTTCGTCAATAACAGGGTCCAAGGGATACAGTAAACCTGAAGTGAAGCATCGGAATCAGAAACTAGGTTCACAGGAATGGTTCAAATCATAGACGGTAAGAAGAGGCAGTCTTCTTGTACTTAGGTCGGCATTGCAACTTTTGTTTTTAATTCCGATGCAATTTCTGAGTTTCATTGGCAATAAGAAAGTCCAAGGGATACAGTAAACCTGAAGTAAAGCATCGGAATCTGTAACTAGTGTCACAGGAATGGTTCAAAACATAGTCAGTAAGAAGAGTCAGTCTTCATGTACTTAAGTCGGCATTGTGGCATTTTATTGAATTCCGATGCAATTTCTGTGTTTCATCGTCAATAAGAAGGTCAGAGGGATACAGTAAACCTGAAGTGAAGCATCGGAATCTATAACTAGTGTCACAGGAATGGATCAAAACATAGTCAGTAAGAAGAGTCAGTCTTCTTGTACTTAAGTCAGCATTTCTATTTAATTCCAATGCAATTTCTGTGTTTCATCGTCAATAAGAAGGTCAGAGGGATACAGTAAACCTGAAGTGAAGCATCGGAATCTGTAACTAGTGTCACAGGAATGGTTCAAAACATAGAGAGTAGGAAGAGTCAGTCTTCTTGTACTTAAGTCGGCATTGTGCCTTTTGTATTTAATTCCGATGCAATTTCTGTGTTTCATCGTCAATAAGAAGGTCAGAGGGATACAGTAAACCTGAAGTGAAGCATCGGAATCTATAACAAGTGTTACAGGAATGGTTCAAAACATAGACAGTAAGAAGAGTCAGTCTACTTCTACTTAAGTCAGCATTGTGCCTTTTGTATTTAATACTGATGCAATTTCTGTGTTTCATCGTCAATGAGAAAGTCCAAGGGATACCGTACACCTTAAGTGAAGCATCGGAATGTATAACTAGTGTCACAGGAATATTTCAAATCATAGACAGTAAGATGAGTCAGTCTTCTTGTACTTAAGTCAGCATTTCTATTTAATTCCAATGAAATTTCTGTGTTTCATCGTCAATAAGAAGGTCAGAGTTATACAGTAAACCTCAAGTGAAGCATCGGAATCTATAACTAGTGTCACAGGAAGTGTTTGAAACATAGACTGTAGGAAGAGTCAGTCTTATTGTACTTGAGTCGGCATTGTGCCTTTTGTATTTAATTCCGATGCAATTTCTGTGTTTCATCGTCAATAAGAAGGTCAGAGGGATACAGTAAACCTGAAGTGAAGCATCGGAATCTATAAGTAGTGTCACAGGAATGGTTCAAAGCATACAGAGTATTAAGAGTCAGTCTTCTTGTACTTAAGTCGGCATTGTGCCCTTTCTATTTAATTCCGATGCAATTTCTGTGTTTCATCGTCAATAAGAAGTTAGAGGGACACAGTAAACCTGAAGTGAAGAATCGGAATCAATATCTAGTGTCACATGAATGGTTCAAAGCATAGAAAGTAGGAAGAGTCAGTCCTCTTGTACTTATGTTGGCATTGTGCATTTTCTATTTAATTCCGATGTAATTTCTGTATTTCATCGTCAATAAGAAGGTCAGAGGGATACAGTAAACCTGAAGTGAGGCATCGGAATTTATAACTAGTGTCACAGGAATGGTTCAAAGCATAGACAGTCAGAAGAGTCAGTCTTCGTGTACTTAAGTCGGCATTGTGCATTTTCTAGTTAATTCCGATGCAATTTCCGTGTTTCATCGTCAATACGAAGGTCAAAGGGATACAGTAAACCTGAAGTGAAGCATCGCAATCTGTAACTAGTGTCACAGGAATGGTTCAAAACATAGACAGTAGGAAGAGTCAGTCTTCTTGTACTTAAGTCGGCATTGTGCCTTTTCTATTTAATTCCGTTGCACTTTCTGTGTTTCATCGTCAATAAGAAGGTCCAAGGGATACAGTAAACCTGAAATGAAGCATCGGATTCGATAACTACTGTCACAGGAATGGTTCAAAACATAGACAGTAGGAAGAGTCAGTCTACATGTACTTAAGTCGGCATTGTGCCTTTTGTATTTAATTCCGATGCAATTTCTGTGTTTCATCGTCATTACGAAGGTCAGAGGGTTACAGTAAACCTAAAGTGAAGCATCGGAATCCATAACTAGTGTCACAGGAATGGTTCAAATAATAGTCAGTAAGAAGCGTCAGTCTTCTTGTACTTAAGTCGGCGTTGTGCATTTTGTATTTATTTCCGATGCAATTTCTGTTTTTCATCGTCAATTACAAGGTCCAAGAGATACAGTAAACCCGAAGTGAAGCATCGGAATCTATAACTAATGTCACAGGAATGGTTCAAAGCATAGACAGTAAGAAGAGTCAGTCTTCTTGTACTTAAGTCGGCATTGTGCCCTTTTCAATTTAATTCCCATGCAATTACTGTGTTTCATCGTCAATAAGAAGGTCAGAGGGATACTGTAAACCTGAAGTGAAGCATCGGAATCTCTAACTAGTGTCACAGGAATGGTTCAAAACATAGTCAGTAAGAAAAGTCAGTCTTCTTGTACTTATGTCGGCATTGTGCCTTTTGTATTTGATTCCGATGCAATATATGTGTTTCTTCGTCAATAAGAAGGTCCAAGGGATACAGTAACCCTGAAGTGAAGCATCGGAATCTGTAACTAGCGTCACAGGAATGGTTCAAATCATAGATAGTAAGAAGAGTCTGTCTTCTTGTAGTTATATCGGCATTGTGCCCTTCTCAATTTACTTCCGATGCAATTACTGTGTTTCATCGTAAATAAAAAGGTCAGAGGGATACAGTAAACCTGAAGTGAAGCATCGGAATCTATAAGTAGTGTCACAGGAATGGTTCAAAGCATACAGAGTATTAAGAGTCAGTCTTCTTGTACTTAAGTCGGCATTGTGCCCTTTCTATTTAATTCCGATGCAATTTCTGTGTTTCATCGTCAATAAGAAGTTAGAGGGATACAGTAAACCTGAAGTGAGGCATCGGAATCTATAACTAGTGTCACAGGAATTTTTGAAATCATAGACAGTAAGAAGAGTCAGTCTTCTTGTACTTGAGTCGGCATTGTGCCTTTTGTATTTAATTCCGATGCTATTTCTGTGTTTCATCGTCAATAAGAAGGTCAGAGGGATACAGTAAACCTGAAGTGAAGAATCGGAATCAATATCTAGTGTCACATGAATGGTTCAAAACATAGAAAGTAGGAAGAGTCAGTCCTCTTGTACTTATGTCGGCATTGTGCATTTTCTATTTAATTCCGATGCAATTTCTGTGTTTCATCGTCAATAAGAAGGTCAGAGGGATACAGTAAACCTGAAGTGAGGCATCGGAATTTATAACTAGTGTCACAGGAATGGTTCAAAACATAGACAGTCAGAAGAGTCAGTCTTCGTGTACTTAAGTCGGCATTGTGCGTTTTCTAGTTAATTCCGATGCAATTTCCGTGTTTCATCGTCAATACGAAGGTCAAAGCGATACAGTAAACCTGAAGTGAAGCATCGCAATCTGTAACTAGTGTCACAGGAATGGTTCAAAACATAGACAGTAGGAAGAGTCAGTCTTCTTGTACTTAAGTCGGCATTGTGCCTTTTCTATTTAATTCCGTTGCACTTTCTGTGTTTGATCGTCAATAAGAAGGTCCAAGGGATACAGTAAACCTGAAATGAAGCATCGGATTCGATAACTACTGTCCCAGGAATGGTTCAAAACATAGACAGTAGGAAGAGTCAGTCTTCTTGTACTTAAGTCGGCATTGTGCCCTTTTCAATTTACTTCCGATGCAATTACTGTGTTTCATCGTAAATAAAAAGGTCAGAGGGATACAGTAAACCTGAAGTGAAGCATCGGAATCTCTAACTAGTGTCACAGGAATGGTTCAAAACATAGTCAGTAAGGAGAGTAAGTCTTCTTGAAATTAAGTCGGCATTGTGCCTTTAGTATTTAATTCCGATGCAATATCCGTGTTTCATCGTCAGTAAGAAGGTCCAAGGGATACAGTAAACCTGAAGTGAAGCATCGGAATCTGTAACTAGCGTCACAGGAATGGTTCAAATCATAGACAGTCAGAAGAGTCAGTCATCTTGTACTTAACTCGGCATTGTGCGTTTTCTAGTTAATTCCGATGCAATTTCCGTGTTTCATCGTCAATAACAAGGTCCAAGGGATACAGTAAACCTGAAGTGAAGCATCGGAATCTATAACTAGGTTCACAGAAATGGTTCAAATCATAGACAGTAAGAAGAGTCAGTCTTCTTGTACTTAGGTCGGCATTATGCCTTTAGTATTTAATTCCGATGCAATTTCTGTGTTTCATCGTCATTAAGAAGGTCAGAGGGTTACAGTAAACCTGAAGTGAAGCATCGGAATCCATAACTAGTGACACAGGAATGGTTCAAATCATAGTCAGTAAGAAGCGTCAGTCTTCGTGTACGTAAGTCGGCGTTGTGCATTTTGTATTTATTTCCGATGCAATTTCTGTTTTTCATCGTCAATAAGAAGGTCCAAGAGATACAGTAAACCCAAAGTGAAGCATCGGAATCTATAACTAATGTCACAGGAATGGTTCAAAACATAGTCAGTAAGAAGGGTCAGTCTTCTTGTACTTACGTCGGCATTGTGCCTTTTTATAGAATTCCGATGCAAATTCTGTGTTTCATCGTCAATAAGAAGGTCAGAGGGATACAGTAAACCTGAAGTGAAGCATCGGAATCTGTAACTAGCGTCAGAGGAATGGTTCAAATCATAGACAGTAAGAAGAGTCAGTCTTCTTGTACTTAAGTCGGCATTGTGCCTTTTCTATTTAATACCGTTGCACTTTCTGTGTTTCATCGTCAATAAGAAGGTCCAAGGGATACAGTAATCCTGAAATGAAGCATCGGAATCTATAACTAATGTCACAGGAATGGTTCAAAACATAGACAGCAAGAAGAGTCAGTCTTCTTGTACTCAAGTCGGCATTGTGCCCTTTTCAATTTAATTCCGATGCAATTACTGTGTTTCATCGTCAATAAGAAGGTCAGAGGGATACAGTAAACCTGAAGTGAAACATCGGAATCTCTAACTAGTGTCACAGGAATGGTTCATAACATAGTCAGTAAGAAAAGTCAGTCTTCTTGTACTTAAGTCGGCATTGTGCCTTTTGTATTTGATTCCGATGCAACATATGTGTTTCATCGTCAATAAGAAGGTCCAAGGGATACAGTAAACCTAAAGTGAAGCATCGGAACCTGTAACTAGCGTCACAGGAATGGTTCAAATCATAGACAGTAAGAAGAGTCTGTCTTCTTGTACTTAAGTTGGCATTGTGCCTTTTCTATTTAATTAAGATGCAATTTCTGCGTTTCTTCGTCAATAAGAAGGTCCAAGGGATACAGTAAACCTGAAATGAAGCATCGGAATCTATAACTAATGACACAGGAATGGTTCAAAACATAGACAGCAAGAAGAGTCAGTCTTCTTGTACTCAAGTCGGCATTGTTCCCTTTTGAATTTAAATCCGATGCAATTACTGTGTTTCATCGTCAATAAGAAGGTCAGAGGGATACAGTAAACCTGAAGTGAAGCATCGGAATCTCTAACTAGTGTCACAGGAATGGTTCAAAACATAGTCAGTAAGAAAAGTCAGTCTTCTTGTACTTAAGTCGGCATTGTGCCTTTTGTATTTGATTCCGATGCAATATATGTGTTTCATCGTCAATAAGAAAGTCCAAGGGATACAGTAAACCTGAAGTGAAGCATCGGAATCTATAGCTAGTGTCACACGAATGGTTCAAAACATATACAGTAGGAAGGGTCAGTCTTCTTGTACTTAGGTCAGCATTGTGCCTTTTCTATTTAATTCCGATGCAATTTCTGTTTTTCGTCGTCAATAAGAAGGTCAGAGGGATACAGTAAACCTGAAGTGAAAGATCGGAATCTATAACTAGTGTCACAGGAATGGTTTAAAACATAGACAGTAGGAAGAGTCAGACTACTTGTACTTAGGTCGGCATTGTGCCTTTAGTATTTTATTCCGATGCAATTTCTGTGTTTCATCGGCAATACGAAGGTCCAAGGGGTACAGTAAACCTGAAGTGAAGCATCGGAATCTGTAACTAGCGTCACAGGAATGGTTCAAATCATAGACAGTAAGAAGAGTCTGTCTTCTTGTACTTAAGTCGGCATTGTGCCTATTCTATTTAATTCCAATGCAATATCTGTGTTTCCTCGTCAATAAGAAGGTCAGAGGTATACAGTAAACCTGAAGTAAAGCGTCGGAATCTATAACTAACGTCACAGGAATGGTTTAAAACATAGACAGTAGGAAGAGTCAGTCTTCTTGTACTTAAGTCGGCATTGTGCCTTTTCTATTTAATTCCGATGCAATTTCTGTGTTTCATCGTCAATAAGAAGGTCAGAGGGATCCAGTAAACCTGAAGTGAAGCATCGGAATCTATAACTAGTGTCACAGGAATGGTTCAAAACATAGTCAGTAAGAAGAGTCAGTCTTCTTGTACTTATGTCTGCATCTGTGCATTTTGTATTTAATTCCGATGTAATTTCTGTGTTTCATCGTCAATAAGAAGGTCCAAGGGATACAGTAAACCTGAAGTGAAGCATCGGAATCTGCAACTAGCGTCACAGGAATGGTTCAAATCATAGACAGTAAGGAGAGTCTGTCTTCTTGTGCTTAAGTCGGCATTGTGCCTTTTCTATTTAATTCCGATGCAATTTCTGTTTTTCGTCGTCAATAAGAAGGTCAGAGGGATAAAGTAAACCTGAAGTGAAAGATCGGAATCTGTAACTAGTGTCACAGGAATGGTTTAAAACATAGACGGTAGAAAGAGTCAGACTACTTGTACTAAAGTCGGCATTGTGCCCTTTGTAATTAATTCCGATGCAATTTCTGTGTTTCATCGGCAATAAGAAGGTCAGAGGGATACAGTAAACCTGAAGTGAGGCATCGGAATCTATAACTAGAGTCACAGGAATTTTTGAAATCATAGACAGTAAGAAGAGTCAGTCTTCCTGTACTTGAGTCGGCATTGTGCCTTTTGTATTTCATTCCGATGCTATTTCTGTGTTTCAAAGTCAATAAGAAGGTCAGAGGGATACAGTAAACCTGAAGTGAAGAATCGGAATCTATATCTAGTGACACAGGAATGGTTCAAAGCATAGAAAGTAGGAAGAGTCAGTCTTCTTGTAGTTAAGTCGGCATTGTGCCATTTCTATTTAAATCCGATGCAATTTCTGTGTTTCATCGTCAATAAGAAGGTCAGAGGGATACAGTAAAATTGAAGTGAGGCATCGGAATTTATAACTAGTGTCACAGGAATGGTTCAAAACATAGACAGTCAGAAGAGTCACTCTTCTTGTACTTAAGTCGGCATTGTGCGTTTTCTAGTTAATTCCGATGCAATATCCGTGTTTCATCGTCAATAACAAGGGAAAAGGGATACAGTAAACCTGAAGTGAAGCATCGGAATCTATAGCTAGTGTCACAGGAATGGTTCAAAACATATACAGTAGGAAGAGTCAGTCTTCTTGTACTTAGGTCAGCACTGTGCCTTTTCTATTTAATTCCAATGCAATTTCTGTTCTTCGTCGTCAATAAGAAGGTCAGAGGGATACAGTAAACCTGAAGTGAAGCATCGGAATCTATAAGTAGTGTCACAGGAATGGTTCAAAACATAGTCAGTAAGAAGAGTCAGTCTTCTTGTACTCATGTCGGCATTTGTGCATTTTGTATTTAATTCCGATGTAATTTCTGTGTTTCATCGTCAATAAGAAGGTCCGAGGGATACAGTAAACCTGAAGTGAAGCATCGGAATCTGCAACTAGCGTCACAGGAATGGTTCAAATCATAGACAGTAAGAAGAGTCTGTCTTCTTGTGCTTAAGTCGGCATTGTGCCTTTTCTATTTAATTCCGATGCAATTTCTGTTTTTCGTCGTCAATAAGAAGGTCAGAGGGATACAGTAAACCTGAAGTGAAAGATCGGAATCTATAACTAGTGTCACAGGAATGGTTTAAAACATAGACGGTAGGAAGAGTCAGACTACTTGTACTAAAGTCGGCATTGTGCCTTTTCTACTTAATTCCGATGCAATTTCTGTGTTTCATCGGCAATAAGAAGGTCAGAGGGATACAGTAAACCTGAAGTGAGGCATCGGAATCTATAACTAGGTTCACAGGAATGGTTCAAATCATAGCCAGTAAGAAGAGTCAGTCTTCTTGTACTTAAGTCGGCATTGTGCCTTTTCTATTTAATTCCGTTGCACTTTCTGTGTTTCATCGTCAATAAGAAGGACCGAGGGATACAGTAAACCTGAAATGAAGCATCGGAATCTATAAGTAATGTCACAGGAATGGTTAAAAGCATAGACAGCAAGAAGAGTCAGTCTTCTTGTACTCAAGTCGGCATTGTGAACTTTTCAATTTAATTCCGATGCAATTACTGTGTTTCATCGTCAATAAGAAGGTCAGAGGGATACAGTAAACCTGAAGTGAAGCATCGGAATCTCTAACTAGTGTCACAGTAATGGTTCAAAACATAGTCAGTAAGAAAAGTCAGTCTTCTTGTACTTAAGTCGGCATTGTGCCTTTTGTATTTGATTCCGATGCAATATATGTGTTTCATCGTCAATAAGAAGGTCCAAGGGATACAGTAAACCTAAAGTGAAGCATCGGAACCTGTAACTAGCGTCACAGGAATGGTTCAAATCATAGAGAGTAAGAAGAGTCTGTCTTCTTGTACTTAAGTTGGCATTGTGCCTTTTCTATTTAATTAAGATGCAATTTCTGTGTTTCATCGTCAATAAGAAGGTCCAAGGGATACAGTAAACCTGAAATGAAGCATTGGAATCTATAACTAATGTCACAGGAATGGTTCAAAACATAGACAGCAAGAAGAGTCAGTCTTCTTGTACTCAAGTCGGCATTGTGCCCTTTTCAATTTAATTCCGATGCAATTACTGTGTTTCATCGTCAATAAGAAGGTCAGAGGGATGCAGTAAACCTGAAATGAAGCATCGGAATCTATAACTAAAGTCACAGGAATGGTTCAAAACATATACAGTAGGAAGAGTCAGTCTTCTTGTACTTAGGTCAGCATTGTGCCTTTTCTATTTGATTCTGATGCAATTTCTGTGTTTCATCGTCAATAAGAAGGTCAGAGGGATACAGTAAACCTGACGTGAAGCATCGGAATCTATAGCTAGTGTCACAGGAATGGTTCAAAACATAGACAGTAGGATGAGTCAGTCTTCTTGTACTTGAATCGGCATTGTGCCTTTTTTATTTAATTCCGATGCAATTTCTGTGTTTCATCGTCAATACGAAGATCAGAGGGATACAGTAAACCTGAAGTGAAGCATCGGAATCTATAACTAGTTTCACAGGAATGGTTCAAAGCATAGAAAGTATTAAGAGTCCGTCTTCTTGTACTTTAGTCGGCATTGTGCTTTTACTATTTAATTCCGATGCAATTTCTGTGTTTCATCGTCAATACGAAGTCAGAGGGATACAGTAAACCTGAAGTGAGGCATCGGAATCTACAACTAATGTCACAGGAATGGTTCAAAACATAGACAGTAAGAAGAGTCAGTCTTCTTGTACTTAAGTCGGCATTGTGCCCTTTTCAATTTACTTCCGATGCAATTACTGTGTTTCATCGTCAATAAAAAGGTCAGAGGGATACAGTAAACCTGAAGTGAAGCATCGAAATCTCTAAGTAGTGTCACAGGAATGGTTCAAAGCATAGTCAGTAAGAAGAGTGAGTCTTCTTGAACTTAAGTCGGCATTGTGTCTTTAGTATTTAATTCCGATGCAATATCCGTGTTTCATCGTCAATAAGAAGGTCCAAGGGATACAGTAAACCTGAAGTGAAGCATCAGAATCTCTAACTAGCGTCACAGGAATGGTTCAAATGACAGACAGTAAGAAGAGCCTGTCTTCTTGTACTTAAGTCGGCATTGTGCCTTTTCTATTTAATTCCGATGCAATTTCTGTTTTTCGTCGTCAATACGTAGGTCAGAAGGATACAGTAAACCTGAAGTGAAAGATCGGAATCTACAACTAGTGTCACAGGAATGGTTTAAAACATTGACAGTAGGAAGAGTCAAACTACTTGTACTTAAGTCGGCATTGTGCCTTTTGTATTTAATTCCGATGCAATTTCTGTGTTTCATCGTCAATAAGAAGGTCAGAGGGATACAGTAAACCTGAAGTGAAGCATCGGAATCTATAACTAGTGTCACTGGAATGGTTCAAAACATAGTCAGTAAGAAGAGTCAGTCTTCTTGTACTTATGTCGGCATTTGTGCATTTTGTATTTAATTCCGATGTAATTTCTGTGTTTCATCGTCAATAAGAAGGTCAGAGGTATACAGTAAACCTGAAGTGAAGAATCGGAATCTATACCTAGTGACACAGGAATGGTTCAAAGCATAGAAAGTAGGAAGAGTCAGTATTCTTGTAGTTAAGTCGGCATTGTGCCTTTTCTATTTAATTCCGATGCAATTTCTGTGTTTCATCGTCAATAAGAAGGTCAGAGAGATACAGTAAAATTGAAGTGAGGCATCGGAATTTATAACTAGTGTCACAGGAATGGTTCAAAACATAGACAGTAAAATGAGTCAGGCTTTTGTACATAAATCGGCATTGTGCCTTTTGTATTTAATTCCGATGCAATTTCTGTGTTTCATCGTCAATAAGAAAGACCAACGGATACAGTACACCTGAAGTGAAGCATCGGAATATATAACTAGTGTCACAGGAATGGTTCAAATCATAGACTGTAAGATGAGTCAGTCTTCTTGTACTTAAGTCAGCATTGTGCCTTTTCTATTTAATTCCTATGCAATTTCTGTTTTTCATCATCAATAAGAAGGTCAGAGGTATTCAGTAAACCTGAAGTGAAGCTTCGGAATTTATAATTAGTGTCACAGGAGTGGTTCAAAACTTAGACATTAGGAAGAATCAGTCTTCTTGTACTTGAGTCGGCATTGTGCCTTTTGTATTTAATTCCGATGCAATTTCTGTGTTTCAACGTCAATAAGATGGTCAGAGGGATACAGAAAACCCGAAGTGAAGCATCGGAATCTATAACTAGTGTCACTGGAATGGTTCAAAACATAGACAGTATGAAGAGTCAGACTACTTGTACTTAAGTCGGCATTGTCCCTTTCGTATTTAATTCCGATGCAATTTCTGTGTTTCATCACCAATAAGAAGGCCCACGGAATACAGTACACCTGAAGTGAGGCACCGTAATCTATAACTAGTGTCGCAGGAATGGTTCAATACATAGTCAGTAAGAAGAGTCAGTCTTCTTGTACTTAAGTAGGCATTGTGCCTTTTCTATTTAATTCCGATGCAATTTCTGTGTTTCATCGTCAATAAGAGGGTCAGAGGTATACAGTAAACCTGAAGTGAAGCATCGGAATCTATAACTAGTGTAACAGGAATGGTTCAAAACATATACTGTGGGAAGAGTAAGTCTTCTTGTACATAAGTCGGCATTGTGCATTTTCTATTTAATTCCGATGCAATTTCTGTCTTTCATCGTCAATAAGAAGATCCAAGGGATACAGTAAACCTGAAGTGAAGCATCGCAATCTATAACTAGTGTCACAGGAATGGTTCAAAGCATAGACAATAGGAAGGGTCAGTCTTCTTGTACTCAAGTCGGCATTGTGCCTTTTCTTTTTAATTCCGATGCAATTTCTGTGTTTCGTCGACAATTAGAAGGTCCCAGGGATACAGTAAACCCGAAGTGAAACCTCGGAATCTATAACTAGTGTCACAGGAATGGTTCAAAACGTAGACAGTAAGAAGAGTCGATCCTCTTGTACTGAAGTCGGCATTGTGCTTTTTGTATCTAATTCCGATGCAATTTCTGTGTTTCATCGTCAAAAAGAAGGTCAGAGAGATATAGTAAATCTGAGGTGACGCATCGGAATCTTTAACTAGTGTCACAGGAATGGTTCAAAACATAGACAGTAGGAAGAGTCAGTCTTCTTGTACTTAAGTCGGCATTGTGCCTCTTCTATTTAATTCCGATGCAACTTCTGTGTTTCGTCGTCAATAAGAAGGTCAGAGGGATACAGTAAACCTGAAGTGAAGCATCGGACTCTATAACTAGTGTCACAGGAATGGTTCAAAACATAGACAGTAAGATGAGTCAGTCTGTTGTACATAAATCGGGATTGTGTCTTTTGTATTTAATTCCGATGCAATTTCTGTGTTTCATCATCAATAAGAGGGTCCAAGGGATACAGTAAACATGAATTGAAGCATCGGAATCTATAACTAGTGTCACAGGAATGGTTCAAAACACAGACAGTAATAAGAGTCAGTCCTCTCGTACTTAAGTCGGCATTGTGCCTTTTGTATTTGATTCCGATGCAATTTCTGTGTTTCAGCGGCAATAAGAAGGCCAGAGGGATACAGTAAACCTGAAGTGAAGCATCGGAATCTATAGTTAGTATCACAGGTATGGTTCAAAACATAGTCAGTAAGAAGAGTCAGTCTTTTTGTACTTAAGTCGGCATTGTGCCTTTTTATAGAATTCCGATGCAATTTCTGTGTTTCATCATCAATAAGAAGGTCAGAGGGATACAGTAAACCTGAAGTGAAGCATCGGAATCTATAACTATTGTCACATGATTGGTTCAAAACATAGACAATAGGAAGGGTCAGTCTTCTTGTACCAAAGTCGGCATTGTGCCTTTTCTATTTAATTCCGATGCAATTTCTGTGTTTCGTCGCCAATAAGAAGGTCGAAGGGATACAGTAAACTTGAAGCGCAGCATTGGAATCTATAACTAGTGTCACTGGAATGGTTCAAATCGTAGAAAGTAAGAAGATTCGGTCCTCTTGTACTGAAGTCGCCATTGTGCCTTTTGTATCTAATTCAGATGCAATTTCTGTGTTTCATCGTCAATAAGAAGGTCAGAGAGATACAGTAAACCTGAGGTGAAACATCGGAATCTATAACTAGTGTCACAGGAATGGTTCAAAACATAGACAGTGGGAAGAGTCAGTCTTCTTGTACTGAAGTCGGCATTGTGCATCTTCTATTTAATTCCGATGCAATTTCTGTGTTTCGTCGTCAATAAGAAGGTCAGAGGGATACAGTAAACCTGAAGTGAAGCATCGGAAGCTATAACTAGTGTCACAGGAATGGTTCAAAACATAGACAGTAAGATGAGTCAGGCTTTTGTACATAAATCGGCATTGTGGCTTTTGTATTTAATTTCGATGCAATTTCTGTGTTTCATCATCAATAAGACGGTCCAAGGGACACAGTAAACCTGAAGTGAAGCATCGGAATCCATAACTAGTGTCACAGGAATGGTTCAAAACATAGATAGTGAGAAATGTCAGTCTTCTTGTACTTAAGTCGGCATTGTGCCTTTGTATTGAATTCCCATGCAATTTCTGTGTTTAATCGTCAATAAGAAGGTCAGAGGGATACAGTAAACCTGAAGTTAAACATCGGAATTTATATCTAGTGTCACAGGAATGGTTCAAAACATAGACAGTAGGAAGAGTCAGTCTTCTTTTACCTAAGTCGGCATTATGCCTTTTCTATTTAAGTCCGATGCAATTTCTGTGTTTCATCGTCAATAAGAGGGTCAGAGGTATACAGTAAACCTGAAGTGAAGCATCGGAATCTATAACTAGTGTCACAGGAACGGTTCAAAACGTAGACAGTAAGAAGAGTCGATCCTCTTGTACTGAAGTTGGCATTGTGCTTTTTGTATCTAATTCCGATGCAATTTCTGTGTTTCATCGTCAAAAAGAAGGTCAGAGAGATACAGTATACCCGAAGTGAAGCATCGGAATCTATAACTAGTGTCACAGGAATGGTTCAAAACATAGACAGTAATAAGAGTCAGTCTTCTTGTACTTAACTCGGCATTGTGCCTTTTGTACTTAATTCCGATGCAATTTCTGTGTTTCGCAATCAATAAGAAGGTCAGTTGGACACAGTAAACCTGAAGTGAAGCATCAGAATCTATAACTAGTGTCACAGGAATGGTTCAAAACATAGACAGTAAGAAGAGTCAGTCTACTTGTACATAAGTCGGCATTGTGCCTTTTGTATTTATTTCCGATGCAATTTCTGTGTTTCATCGTCAATAAGAAAATCGAAGGGATACAGTACACCTGCAGTGAAGCATCGGGATCTATAACTAGTGTCACAGGGATGGTTCAAATCATAGACAGTAAGATGAGTCAGTCTTCTCGTACTGACGTCAGCATTGTGCCTTTTCTATTTAATTCCGATGCAATTTCTGTGTTTCATCGTCAATAAGAAGGTCAGAGGGATACATTAAACCTGAAGTTAAACATCTGAATCTATAACTAGTGTCACAGGAATCGTTCATAGCATAGACAGTAGGAAGAGCCAGTCTTCTTGTACTTAAGTCGGCATTGTGCCTTTTGTATTTAATTCCGATGCAATTTCTGTGTTTCATCGTCAATAAGAAGGTCAGAGGGATACAGTAAACCTGAAGTGAAACATCGGAATCTATAACTAGTGTCACAGGAATGGTTCAAAACCGACAGTAAGAAAGGTCGGTCCTCTTCTACTGAAGTTGGCATTGTGCTTTTTGTATCTAATTCAGATGCAATTTCTGTGTTTCATCGTCAGTAAGATGGTCCAAGGGATACAGTAAACCTGAAGTGAAGCATCGCAATCTATAACTAGTGTCACTGGAATGGTTCAAAACATAGACAGTAATCAGAGTCAGTCTTCTTGTACTTAAGTCGGCATTGTGCCTCTTGTATTTAATTCCGATGCACTTTCTGTGTTTCGCCGTCAATAAGAAGGTCAGTGGCACACAGTAAACCTGAAGTGAAGCATCGGAATCTATAACTAGTGTCACAGGAATGGTTCAAAACAGACTGTAAGAAGAGTCGGTCCTCTTGTACTGAAGTCGGCATGTGCTTTTTGTATCTAATTCGGATGCAATTTCTGTGTTTCAGCGTCAATACGAAGGTCAGAGAGATACAGTAAACCTGAGGTGAAGCATCGGAATCTATAACTAGTGTCACAGGAATGGTTCAAAACATAGACAGTAGGAAGAGTCAGCCTACATGTACTTAAGTCGGCATTGTGCCTTTTGTATTTAATTCCGATGCACTTTCTGTGTTTCGCCGTCAATAAGAAGGTCAGTGGGACACAGTAAACCTAAAGTGAAGCATCAGAATCTATATCTAGTGTCACAGGAATGGTTTAAAACGTAGACAGTAAGAAAGTCAGTCTACGTGTACTTACGTCGGCATTGTGCCTTTTGTATTTAATTCCGATGCAATTTCTGTGTCTCATCGTCAATAAGAAAGTCCAAGGGATACAGTACACCTGAAGTGAAGCATCGGAATCTATAACTAGTGTCACAGGAATGGTTCAAAACATAGACAGTAAGAAGAGTCGGCCCTCTTGTACTGAAGTCTTCATTGTGCTTTTTGTAACTAATTCAGATGCAATTTCTGTGTTTCATCGTCAATAAGAAGGTCAGAGGGATACAGTAAACCTGAAGTGAAGCATCGGAATCTATAACTAGTGTCACAGGAATGGATCAAAACATAGTCAGTAAGAAGAGTCAGTCTTCTTGTACTTAAGTCAGCATTTCTATTTAATTCCAATGCAATTTCTGTGTTTCATCGTCAATAAGAAGGTCAGAGGGATACAGTAAACCTGAAGTGAAGCATCGGAATCTGTAACTAGTGTCACAGGAATGGTTCAAAACATAGAGAGTAGGAAGAGTCAGTCTTCTTGTACTTAAGTCGGCATTGTGCCTTTTGTATTTAATTCCGATGCAATTTCTGTGTTTCATCGTCAATAAGAAGGTCAGAGGGATACAGTAAACCTGAAGTGAAGAATCGGAATCTATAACAAGTGTTACAGGAATGGTTCAAAACATAGACAGTAAGAAGAGTCAGTCTACTTCTACTTAAGTCAGCATTGTGCCTTTTGTATTTAATACTGATGCAATTTCTGTGTTTCATCGTCAATGAGAAAGTCCAAGGGATACCGTACACCTTAAGTGAAGCATCGGAATGTATAACTAGTGTCACATGAATATTTCAAATCATAGACAGTAAGATGAGTCAGTCTTCTTGTACTTAAGTCAGCATTTCTATTTAATTCCAATGAAATTTCTGTGTTTCATCGTCAATAAGAAGGTCAGAGGGATACAGTAAACCTCAAGTGAAGCATCGGAATCTATAACTAGTGTCACAGGAATTGTTTAAAACATAGACTGTAGGAAGAGTCAGTCTTATTGTACTTGAGTCGGCATTGTGCCTTTTGTATTTAATTCGGATGCAATTTCTGTGTTTCATCGTCAATAAGAAGGTCAGAGGGATACAGTAAACCTGAAGTGAAGCATCGGAATCTATAAGTAGTGTCACAGGAATGGTTCAAAGCATACAGAGTATTAAGAGTCAGTCTTCTTGTACTTAAGTCGGCATTGTGCCCTTTCTATTTAATTCCGATGCAATTTCTGTGTTTCATCGTCAATAAGAAGTTAGAGGGATACAGTAAACCTGAAGTGAAGAATCGGAATCAATATCTAGTGTCACATGAATGGTTCAAAACATAGAAAGTAGGAAGAGTCAGTCCTCTTGTACTTATGTTGGCATTGTGCATTTTCTATTTAATTCCGATGTAATTTCTGTATTTCATCGTCAATAAGAAGGTCAGAGGGATACAGTAAACCTGAAGTGAGGCATCGGAATTTATAACTAGTGTCACAGGAATGGTTCAAAGCATAGACAGTCAGAAGAGTCAGTCTTCGTGTACTTAAGTCGGCATTGTGCATTTTCTAGTTAATTCCGATGCAATTTCCGTGTTTCATCGTCAATACGAAGGTCAAAGGGATACAGTAAACCTGAAGTGAAGCATCGCAATCTGTAACTAGTGTCACAGGAATGGTTCAAAACATAGACAGTAGGAAGAGTCAGTCTTCTTGTACTTAAGTCGGCATTGTGCCTTTTCTATTTAATTCCGTTGCACTTTCTGTGTTTCATCGTCAATAAGAAGGTCCAAGGGATACAGTAAACCTGAAATGAAGCATCGGATTCGATAACTACTGTCACAGGAATGGTTCAAAACATAGACAGTAGGAAGAGTCAGTCTACATGTACTTAAGTCGGCATTGTGCCTTTTGTATTTAATTCCGATGCAATTTCTGTGTTTCATCGTCATTACGAAGGTCAGAGGGTTACAGTAAACCTAAAGTGAAGCATCGGAATCCATAACTAGTGTCACAGGAATGGTTCAAATAATAGTCAGTAAGAAGCGTCAGTCTTCTTGTACTTAAGTCGGCGTTGTGCATTTTGTATTTATTTCCGATGCAATTTCTGTTTTTCATCGTCAATTACAAGGTCCAAGAGATACAGTAAACCCGAAGTGAAGCATCGGAATCTATAACTAATGTCACAGGAATGGTTCAAAACATAGACAGTAAGAAGAGTCAGTCTTCTTGTACTTAAGTCGGCATTGTGCCCTTTTCAATTTAATTCCCATGCAATTACTGTGTTTCATCGTCAATAAGAAGGTCAGAGGGATACTGTAAACCTGAAGTGAAGCATCGGAATCTCTAACTAGTGTCACAGGAATGGTTCAAAACATAGTCAGTAAGAAAAGTCAGTCTTCTTGTACTTAAGTCGGCATTGTGCCTTTTGTATTTGATTCCGATGCAATATATGTGTTTCTTCGTCAATAAGAAGGTCCAAGGGATACAGTAACCCTGAAGTGAAGCATCGGAATCTGTAACTAGCGTCACAGGAATGGTTCAAATCATAGACAGTAAGAAGAGTCTGTCTTCTTGTAGTTATATCGGCATTGTGCCCTTCTCAATTTACTTCCGATGCAATTACTGTGTTTCATCGTAAATAAAAAGGTCAGAGGGATACAGTAAACCTGAAGTGAAGCATCGGAATCTATAAGTAGTGTCACAGGAATGGTTCAAAGCATACAGAGTATTAAGAGTCAGTCTTCTTGTACTTAAGTCGGCATTGTGCCCTTTCTATTTAATTCCGATGCAATTTCTGTGTTTCATCGTCAATAAGAAGTTAGAGGGATACAGTAAACCTGAAGTGAGGCATCGGAATCTATAACTAGTGTCACAGGAATTTTTGAAATCATAGACAGTAAGAAGAGTCAGTCTTCTTGTACTTGAGTCGGCATTGTGCCTTTTGTATTTAATTCCGATGCTATTTCTGTGTTTAATCGTCAATAAGAAGGTCAGAGGGATACAGTAAACCTGAAGTGAAGAATCGGAATCTATATCTAGTGACACAGGAATGGTTCAAAGCATAGAAAGTAGGAAGAGTCAGTCTTCTTGTAGTTAAGTCGGCATTGTGCCTTTTCTATTTAATACCGTTGCACTTTCTGTGTTTCATCGTCAATAAGAAGGTCCAAGGGATACAGTAAACCTGAAATGAAGCATCGGAATCTATAACTAATGTCACAGGAATGGTTCAAAACATAGACAGCAAGAAGAGTCAGTCTTCTTGTACTCAAGCCGGCATTGTGCCCTTTTCAATTTAATTATGATGCAATTACTGTGTTTCATCGTCAATAAGAAGGTCAGAGGGATACAGTAAAATTGAAGTGAGGCATCGGAATTTTTAACTAGTGTCACAGGAATGGTTCAAAACATAGACAGTCAGAAGAGTCAGTCTTCTTGTACTTAAGTCGGCATTGTGCGTTTTCTAGTTAATTCCGATGCAATTTCCGTGTTTCATCGTCAATAACAAATTAAAAGGGATACAGTAAACCTGAAGGGAAGCATCGGAATCTATAACTAGATTCTCAATAATGGTTCAAATCATAGACAGTAAGAAGAGTCAGTCTTCTTGTACTTAGATCGGCATTGTGCCTTTTGTATTAAATTCCGATTCAATTTCTGTGTTTCATCGTCAATACGAAGGTCAGAGGGATACAGTAAACCTGAAGTGAAGCATCGTAATCTGTAACTAGTGTCACAGGAGTGGTTCAAAACATAGACAGTAGGAAGAGTCAGTCTTCTTGTACTTAAGTCGGCATTGTGCCTTTTCTATTTAATACCGTTGCACTTTCTGTGTTTCATCGTCAATAAGAAGGTCCAAGGGATACAGTAAACCTGAAATGAAGCATCGGAATCTATAACTAATGTCACAGGAATGGTTCAAAACATAGACAGCAAGAAGAGTCAGTCTTCTTGTACTCAAGTCGGCATTGTGCCCTTTTCAATTTAATTCCGATGCAATTACTGTGTTTCATCGTCAATAAGAAGGTCAGAGGGATACAGTAAACCTGAAGTGAAACATCGGAATCTCTAACTAGTGTCACAGGAATGGTTCATAACATAGTCAGTAAGAAAAGTCAGTCTTCTTGTACTTAAGTCGGCATTGTGCCTTTTGTATTTGATTCCGATGCAATATATGTGTTTCATCGTCAATAAGAAGGTCCAAGGGATACAGTAAACCTAAAGTGAAGCATCGGAACCTGTAACTAGCGTCACAGGAATGGTTCAAATCATAGCCAGTAAGAAGAGTCTGTCTTCTTGTACTTAAGTTGGCATTGTGCCTTTTCTATTTAATTAGGATGCAATTTCTGCGTTTCTTCGTCAATAAGAAGGTCCAAGGGATACAGTAAACCTGAAATGAAGCATCGGAATCTATAACTAATGACACAGGAATGGTTCAAAACATAGACAGCAAGAAGAGTCAGTCTTCTTGTACTCAAGTCGGCATTGTTCCCTTTTGAATTTAAATCCGATGTAATTACTGTGTTTCATCGTCAATAAGAAGGTCAGAGGGATACAGTAAACCTGAAGTGAAACATCGGAATCTCTAACTAGTGTCACAGGAATGGTTCAAAACATAGTCAGTAAGAAAAGTCAGCCTTCTTGTACTTAAGTCGGCATTGTGCCTTTTGTATTTGATTCCGATGCAATATATGTGTTTCATCGTCAATAAGAAAGTCCAAGGGATACAGTAAACCTGAAGTGAAGCATCGGAATCTATAGCTAGTGTCACAGGAATGGTTCAAAACATATACAGTAGGAAGGGTCAGTCTTCTTGTACTTAGGTCAGCATTGTGCCTTTTCTATTTAATTCCGATGCAATTTCTGTTTTTCGTCGTCAATAAGAAGGTCAGAGGGATACAGTAAACCTGAAGTGAAAGATCGGAATCTATAACTAGTGTCACAGGAATGGTTTAAAACATAGACAGTAGGAAGAGTCAGACTACTTGTACTTAGGTCGGCATTGTGCCTTTAGTATTTTATTCCGATGCAATTTCTGTGTTTCATCGGCAATACGAAGGTCCAAGGGGTACAGTAAACCTGAAGTGAAGCATCGGAATCTGTAACTAGCGTCACAGGAATGGTTCAAATCATAGACAGTAAGAAGAGTCTGTCTTCTTGTACTTAAGTCGGCATTGTGCCTATTCTATTTAATTCCAATGCAATATCTGTGTTTCCTCGTCAATAAGAAGGTCAGAGGTATACAGTAAACCTGAAGTAAAGCGTCGGAATCTATAACTAACGTCACAGGAATGGTTTAAAACATAGACAGTAGGAAGAGTCAGTCTTCTTGTACTTAAGTCGGCATTGTGCCTTTTCTATTTAATTCCGATGCAATTTCTGTGTTTCATCGTCAATAAGAAGGTCAGAGGGATCCAGTAAACCTGAAGTGAAGCATCGGATTCTATAACTAGTGTCACAGGAATGGTTCAAAACATAGTCAGTAAGAAGAGTCAGTCTTCTTGTACTTATGTCTGCATCTGTGCATTTTGTATTTAATTCCGATGTAATTTCTGTGTTTCATCGTCAATAAGAAGGTCCAAGGGATACAGTAAACCTGAAGTGAAGCATCGGAATCTGCAACTAGCGTCACAGGAATGGTTCAAATCATAGACAGTAAGGAGAGTCTGTCTTCTTGTGCTTAAGTCGGCATTGTGCCTTTTCTATTTAATTCCGATGCAATTTCTGTTTTTCGTCGTCAATAAGAAGGTCAGAGGGATAAAGTAAACCTAAAGTGAAAGATCGGAATCTATAACTAGTGTCACAGGAATGGTTTAAAACATAGACGGTAGAAAGAGTCAGACTACTTGTACTAAAGTCGGCATTGTGCCTTTTGTACTTAATTCCGTTGGAATTTCTGTGTTTCATCGGCAATAAGAAGGTCAGAGGGATACAGTAAACCTGAAGTGAGGCATCGGAATCTATAACTAGAGTCACAGGAATTTTTGAAATCATAGACAGTAAGAAGAGTCAGTCTTCCTGTACTTGAGTCGGCATTGTGCCTTTTGTATTTCATTCCGATGCTATTTCTGTGTTTCAAAGTCAATAAGAAGGTCAGAGGGATACAGTAAACCTGAAGTGAAGAATCGGAATCTATATCTAGTGACACAGGAATCGTTCAAAGCATAGAAAGTAGGAAGAGTCAGTCTTCTTGTAGTTAAGTCGGCATTGTGCCATTTCTATTTAATTCCGATGCAATTTCTGTGTTTCATCGTCAATAAGAAGGTCAGAGGGATACAGTAAAATTGAAGTGAGGCATCGGAATTTATAACTAGTGTCACAGGAATGGTTCAAAACATAGACAGTCAGAAGAGTCACTCTTCTTGTACTTAAGTCGGAATTGTGCGTTTTCTAGTTAATTCCGATGCAATATCCGTGTTTCATCGTCAATAACAAGGGAAAAGGGATACAGTAAACCTGAAGTGAAGCATCGGAATCTATAGCTAGTGTCACAGGAATGGTTCAAAACATATACAGTAGGAAGAGTCAGTCTTCTTGTACTTAGGTCAGAACTGTGCCTTTTCTATTTAATTCCAATGCAATTTCTGTTCTTCGTCGTCAATAAGAAGGTCAGAGGGATACAGTAAACCTGAAGTGAAGCATCGGAATCTATAACTAGTGTCACAGGAATGGTTCAAAACATAGTCAGTAAGAAGAGTCAGTCTTCTTGTACTCATGTCGGCATTTGTGCATTTTGTATTTAATTCCGATGTAATTTCTGTGTTTCATCGTCAATAAGAAGGTCCAAGGGATACAGTAAACCTGAAGTGAAGCATCGGAATCTGCAACTAGCGTCACAGGAATGGTTCAAATCATAGACAGTAAGAAGAGTCTGTCTTCTTGTGCTTAAGTCGGCATTGTGCCTTTTCTATTTAATTCCGATGCAATTTCTGTTTTTCGTCGTCAATAAGAAGGTCAGAGGGATACAGTAAACCTGAAGTGAAAGATCGGAATCTATAACTAGTGTCACAGGAATGGTTTAAAACATAGACGGTAGGAAGAGTCAGACTACTTGTACTAAAGTCGGCATTGTGCCTTTTCTACTTAATTCCGATGCAATTTCTGTGTTTCATCGGCAATAAGAAGGTCAGAGGGATACAGTAAACCTGAAGTGAAGCATCGTAATCTGTAACTAGTGTCACAGGAATGGTTCAAGACATAGACAGTAGGAAGAGTCAGTCTTCTTGTACTTAAGTCGGCATTGTGCCTTTTCTATTTAATTCCGTTGCACTTTCTGTGTTTCATCGTCAATAAGAAGGACCGAGGGATACAGTAAACCTGAAATGAAGCATCGGAATCTATAACTAATGTCACAGGAATGGTTAAAAGCATAGACAGCAAGAAGAGTCAGTCTTCTTGTACTCAAGTCGGCATTGTGCCCTTTTCAATTTAATTCCGATGCAATTACTGTGTTTCATGGTCAATAAGAAGGTCAGAGGGATACAGTAAACCTGAAGTGAAGCATCGGAATCTCTAACTAGTGTCACAGTAATGGTTCAAAACATAGTCAGTAAGAAAAGTCAGTCTTCTTGTACTTAAGTCGGCATTGTGCCTTTTGTATTTGATTCCGATGCAATATATGTGTTTCATCGTCAATAAGAAGGTCCAAGGGATACAGTAAACCTAAAGTGAAGCATCGGAACCTGTAACTAGCGTCACAGGAATGGTTCAAATCATATACAGTAAGAAGAGTCTGTCTTCTTGTACTTAAGTTGGCATTGTGCCTTTTCTATTTAATTAAGATGCAATTTCTGTGTTTCATCGTCAATAAGAAGGTCCAAGGGATACAGTAAACCTGAAATGAAGCATTGGAATCTATAACTAATGTCGCAGGAATGGTTCAAAACATAGACAGCAAGAAGAGTCAGTCTTCTTGTACTCAAGTCGGCATTGTGCTCTTTTCAATTTAATTCCGATGCAATTACTGTGTTTCATCGTCAATAAGAAGGTCAGAGGGATACAGTAAACCTGAAATGAAGCATCGGAATCTATAACTAAAGTCACAGGAATGGTTCAAAACATATACAGTAGGAAGAGTCAGTCTTCTTGTACTTAGGTCAGCATTGTGCCTTTTCTATTTGATTCCGATGCAATTTCTGTGTTTCATCGTCAATAAGAAGGTCAGAGGGATACAGTAAACCTGACGTGAAGCATCGGAATCTATAGCTAGTGTCACAGGAATGGTTCAAAACATAGACAGTAGGATGAGTCAGTCTTCTTGTACTTGATTCGGCATTGTGCCTTTTTTATTTAATTCCGATGCAATTTCTGTGTTTCATCGTCAATACGAAGATCAGAGGGATACAGTAAACCTGAAGTGAAGCATCGGAATCTATAACTAGTTTCACAGGAATGGTTCAAAGCATAGAGAGTATTAAGAGTCCGTCTTCCTGTACTTTAGTCGGCATTGTGCTTTTACTATTTAATTCCGATGCAATTTCTGTGTTTCATCGTCAATACGAAGTCAGAGGGATACAGTAAACCTGAAGTGAGGCATCGGAATCTACAACTAGTGTCACAGGAATGGTTCAAAACATAGACAGTCAGAAGAGTCAGTCTTCTTGTACTTAAGTCGGCATTGTGCGTTTTCTAGTTAATTCCGATGCAATTTCCGTGTTTCATCGTCAATAACAAGGTAAAAGGGATACAGTAAACCTGAAGCGAAGCATCGAAATCTATAACTAGGTTCACAGGAATGGTTCAAATCATAGACAGTAAGAAGAGTCAGTCTTCTTGTACTTAGGTCGGCATTGTGCCTTTTGTATTAAATTCCAATGCAATTTCTGTGTTTCATCGTCAATACGAAGGTCAGAGGGATACAGTAAACCTGAAGTGAAGCATCGGAATCTATAGCTAGTGTCACAGAATGGTTCAAACATATACAGTAGGAAGAGTCAGTCTTCTTGTACTTAGGTCAGCATTGTGCCTTTTCTATTTAATTCCGATGCAATTTCTGTTTTTCGTCGTCAATAAGAAGGTCACAGGGATACAGTAAACCTGAAGTGAAAGATCGGAATCTATAACTAGTGTCACAGTAATGGTTTAAAACATAGACAGTAGGAAGAGTCAGACTACTAGTACTTAAGTCGGCATTGTGCCTTTTGTATTTAATTCCGATGCAATTTCTGTGTTTCATCGGCAATACGAAGGTCCAAGGGATACAGTAAACCTGAAGTGAAGCATCGGAATCAGTAACTAGCGTCACAGGAATGGTTCAAATCATAGACAGAAGAGTCTGTCTTCTTGTACTTAAGTCGGCATTGTGCCTATTCTATTTATTTCCAATGCAATATCTGTGTTTCCTCGTCAATAAGAAGGTCAGAGGTATACAGTAAACCTGAAGTGAAGCATCGGAATCTATAACTAGCGTCACAGGAATGGTTTAAAACATTGACAGTAGGAAGAGTCAGTCTTCTAGTACTTAAGTCGGCATTGTGCCTTTTCTATTTAATTCCGATGCAATTTCTGTGTTTCATCGTCAATAAGAAGGTCCAAGGGATACAGTAAACCTGAAGTGAAGCATCGGAATCTGCAAGTAGCGTCACAGGAATGGTTCAAATCATAGACAGTAAGAAGAGTCTGTCTTCTTGTGCTTAAGTCGGCATTGTGCCTTTTCTATTTAATTCCGATGCAAATTCTGTTTTTCGTCGTCAATAAGGTCAGAGGGATACAGTAAACCTGAAGTGAAAGATCGGAATCTATAACTAGTGTCACAGGAATGGTTTAACACATAGGCGGTAGGAAGAGTCAGATTACTTGTACTAAAGTCGGCATTGTGCCTTTTGTACTTAATTCCGATGCAATTTCTGTGTTTCATCGGCAATAAGAAGGTCAGAGGGATACAGTAAACCTGAAGTGAGGCATCGGAATCTATAACTAGGTTCACAGGAATGGTTCAAATCATAGCCAGTAAGAAGAGTCAGTCTTCTTGTACTTAGGTCGGCATTGTGCCTTTTGTATTAAATTCCGATGCAATTTCTGTGTTTCATCGTCAATACGAAGGTCAGAGGGATACAGTAAACCTGAAGTGAAGCATCGTAATCTGTAACTAGTGTCACAGGAATGGTTCAAACATAGACAGTAGGTAGAGTCAGTCTTCTTGTACTTAAGTCGGCATTGTGCCTTTTCTATTTAATTCCGTTGCACTTTCTGTGTTTCATCGTCAATAAGAAGGTCCAAGGCATACAGTAAACCTGAAATGAAGCATCGGAATCTGTAACTAATGTCACAGGAATGGTTCAAAACATAGACAGCAAGAAGAGTCAGTCTTCTTGTACTCAAGTCGGCATTGTGCCCTTTTCAATTTAAGTCCGATGCAATTACTGTGTTTCAACGTCAATAAGAAGGTCAGAGGGATACAGTAAACCTGAAGTGAAGCATCGGAATCTCTAACTAGTGTCACAGGAATGGTTCAAAACATAGTCAGTAAGAAAAGTCAGTCTTCTTGTACTTAAGTCGGCATTGTGCCTTTTGTATTTGATTCCGATGCAATATATGTGTTTCATCGTCAATAAGAAGGTCCAAGGGATACAGTAAACCTAAAGTGAAGCATCGGATCCTGTAACTAGCGTCACAGGAAAGGTTCAAAGCATAGAGAGTATTAAGAGTCCGTCTTCTTGTACTTTAGTCGGCATTGTGCTTTTACTATTTAATTCCGATGCAATTTCTGTGTTTCATCGTCAATAAGAAGTCAGAGGGATACAGTAAACCTGAAGTGAGGCATCGGAATCTACAACTAGTGTCACAGGAATGGTTTAAAACATTGACAGTAGGAAGAGTCAGACTACTTGTACTTAAGTCGGCAATGTGCCTTTTGTATTTAATTCCGATGCAATTTCTGTGTTTCATCGTCAATAAGAAGGTCAGAGGGATACAGTAAACCTGAAGTGAAGCATCGGAATCTATAACTAGTGTCACTGGAATGGTTCAAAACATAGTCTGTAAGAAGAGTCAGTCTTCTTGTACTTATGTCGGCATTTGTGCATTTTGTATTTAATTCCGATGTAATTTCTGTGTTTCATCGTTAATAAGAAGGTCAGAGGTATACAGTAAACCTGAAGTGAAGAATCGGAATCTATACCTAGTGACACAGGAATGGTTCAAAGCATAGAAAGTAGGAAGAGTCAGTCTTCTTGTAGTTAAGTCGGCATTGTGCCTTTTCTATTTAATTCCGATGCAATTTCTGTGTTTCATCGTCAACAAGAAGGTCAGAGGGATACAGTAAAATTGAAGTGAGGCATCGGAATTTATAACTAGTGTCACAGGAATGGTTCAAAACATAGAAAGTCAGAAGAGTCAGTCTTCTTGTACTTAAGTCAGCATTGTGCGTTTTCTAGTTAATTCCGATGCAATTTCCGTGTTTCATCGTTAATAACAAGGTAAAAGGGATACAGTAAACCTGAAGTGAAGCATCGAAATCTGTAACTAGGTTCACAGGAATGGTTCAAATCATAGACAGTAAGAAGAGTCAGTCTTCTTGTACTTAGGTCGGCATTGTGCCTTTTGTATTAAATTCCAATGCAATTTCTGTGTTCATCGTCAATACGAAGGTCAGAGGGATACAGTAAACCTGAAGTGAAGCATCGTAATCTGTAACTAGTGTCACAGGAATGGTTCAAAACATAGACAGTAGGAACAGTCAGTCTTCTTGTACTTATGTCGGCATTGTGCCTTTTCTATTTAATACCGTTGCACTTTCTGTGTTTCATCGTCAATAAGAAGGTCCAAGGGATACAGTAAACCTGAAATTTAGCATCGGAATCTATAACTAATGTCACAGGAATGGTTCAAAACATAGACAGCAAGAAGAGTCAGTCTTCTTGTACTCATGTCGGCATTGTGCCCTTTTCAATTTAATTCCGATGCAATTACTGTGCTTCATCGTCAATAAGAAGGTCAGAGGGATACAGTAAACCTGAAGTGAAGCATCGGAATCTCTAACTAGTGTCACAGGAATGGTTCAAAACATAGTCAGTAAGAAATGTCAGTCTTCTAGTACTTAAGTCGGCATTGTGCATTTTGTATTTGATTCCGATGCAATATATGTGTTTCATCGTCAATAAGAAGGTCCAAGGGATACAGTAAACCTGAAGTGAAGCATCGGAATCTATAGCTAGTGTCACAGGAATGGTTCAAACATATACAGTAGGAAGAGTCAGTCTTCTTGTACTTAGGTCAGCATTGTGCCTTTTCTATTTAATTCCGATGCAATTTCTGTTTTTCGTCGTCAATAAGAAGGTCAGAGGGATACAGTAAACCTGAAGTGAAAGATCGGAATCTATAACTAGTGTCACAGTAATGGTTTAAAACATAGACAGTAGGAAGAGTCAGACTACTAGTACTTAAGTCGGCATTGTGCCTTTTGTATTTAATTCCGATGCAATTTCTGTGTTTCATCGGCAATACGAAGGTCCAAGGGATACAGTAAACCTGAAGTGAAGCATCGGAATCAGTAACTAGCGTCACAGGAATGGTTCAAATCATAGACAGAAGAGTCTGTCTTATTGTACTTAAGTCGGCATTGTGCCTATTCTATTTATTTCCAATGCAATATCTGTGTTTCCTCGTCAATAAGAAGGTCAGAGGTATACAGTAAACCTGAAGTGAAGCATCGGAATCTATAACTAGCGTCACAGGAATGGTTTAAAACATAGACAGAAAGAAGAGTCAGTCTTCTTGTACTCAAGTCGGCATTGTGCCCTTTTCAATTTAATTCCGATGCAATTACTGTGTTTCATCGTCAATAAGAAGGTCAGAGGGATACAGTAAACCTGAAGTGAAGCATTGGAATCTCTAATTAGTGTCACAGGAATAGTTCAAAACATAGTCAGTAAGAAAAGTCAGTCTTCTTGTACATAAGTCGGCATTGTGCCTTTTGTATTTGATTCCGATGCAATATATGTGTTTCATCGTCAATAAGAAAGTCCAAGGGATACAGTAAACCTGAAGTGAAGCATCGGAATCTATAGCTAGTGTCACAGGAATGGTTCAAAACATATACAGTAGGAAGAGTTAGTCTTCTTGTACTTAGGTCAGCATTGTGCCTTTTCTATTTAATTCCGATGCAATTTCTGTGTTTCATCGTCAATAAGAAGGTCAGAGGGATACAGTAAACCTGACGTGAAGCATCGGAATCTATAGCTAGTGGCAAAGGAATGGTTCAAAACATAGACAGTAGGATGAGTCAGTCTTCTTGTACTTGAGTCGGCATTGTGCCTTTTTTATTTAATTCCGATGCAATTTCTGTGTTTCATCGTCAATACGAAGGTCAGAGGGATACAGTAAACCTGAAGTGAGGCATCGGAATCTACAACTAGTGTCACAGGAATGGTTCAAAACATAGACAGTAAGAAGAGTCAGTCTTCTTGTAGTTAAGTCGGCATTGTGCCCTTTTCAATTTACTTCCGATGCAATTACTGTGTTTCATCGTCAATAAAAAGGTCAGAGGGATACAGTAAACCTGAAGTGAAGCATCGGAATCTCTAAGTAGTGTCACAGGAATGGTTCAAAGCATAGTCAGTAAGAAGAGTGAGTCTTCTTGAACTTAAGTCGGCATTGTGCCTTTAGTATTTAATTCCGATGCAATATCCGTGTTTCATCGTCAATAAGATGGTCCAAGGGATACAGTAAACCTGAAGTGAAGCATCAGAATCTCTAACTAGTGTCACAGGAATGGTTCAAAACATAGACAGTAAGAAGAGTCAGTCTTCTTGTAGTTAAGTCGGCATTGTGCCCTTTTCAATTTACTTCCGATGCAATTACTGTGTTTCATCGTCAATAAAAAGGTCAGAGGGATACAGTAAACCAGAAGTGAAGCATCGGAATCAGTAACTAGCGTCACAGGAATGGTTCAAATCATAGACAGAAGAGTCTGTCTTCTTGTACTTAAGTCGGCATTGTGCCTATTCTATTTATTTCCAATGCAATATCTGTGTTTCCTCGTCAATAAGAGGGTCAAAGGTATACAGTAAACCTGAAGTGAAGCATCGAAATCTATACCTAGCGTCACAGGAATGGTTTAAAACATAGACAGTAGGAAGAGTCAGTCTTCTAGTACTTAAGTCGGCATTGTGCCTTTTCTATTTAATTCCGATGCAATTTCTGTGTTTCATCGTCAATAAGAAGGCCAGAGGGATACAGTAAACCTGAAGTGAAGCATCGGAATATATAACTAGTGTCACAGGAATGGTTCAAAACATAGTCAGTAAGAAGAGTCAGTCTTCTTGTACTTATGTCGGCATTTGTGCATTTTGTATTTATTTCCGATGTAATTTCTGTGTTTCATCGTCAATAAGAAGGTCCAAGGGATACAGTAAACCTGAAGTGAAGCATCGGAATCTGCAACTAGCGTCACAGGAATGGTTCAAATCATAGACAGTAAGAAGAGTCTGTCTTCTTGTGCTTAAGTCGGCATTGTGCCTTTTTTATTTAATTCCGATGCAATTTCTGTGTTTCATCGTCAATACGAAGGTCAGAGGGATACAGTACACCTGAAGTGAAGCATCTTAATCTATAACTAGTTTCACAGGAATGGTTCAAAGCATAGAGAGTATTCAGAGTCCGTCTTCTTGTACTTTAGTCGGCATTGTGCTTTTACTATTTAATTCCGATGCAATTTCTGTGTTTCATCGTCAATAAGGAGTCAGAGGGATACAGTAAACCTGAAGTGAGGCATCGGAATCTACAACTAGTGTCACAGGAATGGTTCAAAACATAGACAGTAAGAAGAGTCAGTCTTCTTGTACTTAAGTCGGCATTGTGCCCTTTTCAATTTACTTCCGATGCAATTACTGTGTTTCATCGTCAATAAAAAGGTCAGAGGGATACAGTAAACCTGAAGTGAAGCATCGGAATCTCTAAGTAGTGTCACAGGAATGGATCAAAGCATAGTCAGTAAGAAGAGTGAGTCTTCTTGAACTTAAGTCGGCATAGTGCCTTTAGTATTTAATTCCGATGCAATATCCGTGTTTCATCGTCAATAAGAAGGTCCAAGGGATACAGTAAACCTGAAGTGAAGCAACAGAATCTCTAACTAGCGTCGCAGGAATGGTTCAAATCACAGACAGTAAGAAGAGTCTGTCTTCTTGTACTTAAGTCGGCATTGTGCCTTTTCTATTTAATTCCGAGGCAATTTCTGTTTTTCGTCGTCAATACGTAGGTCAGAGGGATACAGTAAACCTGAAGTGAAAGATTGGAATCTATAACTAGTGTCACAGGAATGGTTTAAAACATTGACAGTAGGAAGAGTCAGACTACTTGTACTTAAGTCGGCATTGTGCCTTTTGTATTTAATTCCGATGCAATTTCTGTGTTTCATCGTCAATACGAAGGTCAGAGGGATACAGTAAACCTGAAGTGAAGCATCGGAATCTATAACTAGTTTCACAGGAATAGTTCAAAGCATAGAGAGTATTAAGAGTCCGTCTTCTTGTACTTTATCGGCATTGTGCTTTTACTATTTAATTCCGATGCAATTTCTGTGTTTCATCGTCAATAAGAAGTCAGAGGGATACAATAAACCTGAAGTGAGGCATCGGAATCTACAACTAGTGTCACAGGAATGGTTCAAAACATAGACAGTAAGAAGAGTCAGTCTTCTTGTACTTAAGTCGGCATTGTGCCCTTTTCAATTTACTTCCGATGCAATTACTGTGTTTCATCGTCAATAAAATGGTCAGAGGGATACAGTAAACCTGAAGTGAAGCATCGGAATCTCTACGTAGTGTCACAGGAATGGTTCAAAGCATAGTCAGTAAGAAGAGTGAGTCTTCTTGAACTTAAGTCGGCATTGTGCCTTTAGTATTTAATTCCGATGCAATATCCGTGTTTCATCGTCAATAAGAAGGTCCAAGGGATACAGTAAACCTGAAGTGAAGCATCAGAATCTCTAACTAGCGTCACAGGAATGGTTCAAATCACAGACAGTAAGAAGAGTCTATCTTCTTGTACTTAAGTCGGCATTGTGCCTTTTCTATTTAATTCCGAGGCAATTTCTGTTTTTCGTCGTCAATACGTAGGTCAGAGGGATACAGTAAACCTGAAGTGAAAGATTGGAATCTATAACTAGTGTCACAGGAATGGTTTAAAACATTGACAGTAGGAAGAGTCAGACTACTTGTACTTAAGTCGGCATTGTGCCTTTTGTATTTAATTCCGATGCAATTTCTGTGTTTCATCGTCAATACGAAGGTCAGAGGGATACAGTAAACCTGAAGTGAAGCATCGGAATCTATAACTAGTTTCACAGGAATGGTTCAAAGCATAGAGAGTATTAAGAGTCCGTCTTCTTGTACTTTATCGGCATTGTGCTTTTACTATTTAATTCCGATGCAATTTCTGTGTTTCATCGTCAATAAGAAGTCAGAGGGATACAATAAACCTGAAGTGAGGCATCGGAATCTACAACTAGTGTCACAGGAATGGTTCAAAACATAGACAGTAAGAAGAGTCAGTCTTCTTGTACTTAAGTCGGCATTGTGCCCTTTTCAATTTACTTCCGATGCAATTACTGTGTTTCATCGTCAATAAAATGGTCAGAGGGATACAGTAAACCTGAAGTGAAGCATCGGAATCTCTACGTAGTGTCACAGGAATGGTTCAAAGCATAGTCAGTAAGAAGAGTGAGTCTTCTTGAACTTAAGTCGGCATTGTGCCTTTAGTATTTAATTCCGATGCAATATCCGTGTTTCATCGTCAATAAGAAGGTCCAAGGGATACAGTAAACCTGAAGTGAAGCATCAGAATCTCTAACTAGCGTCACAGGAATGGTTCAAATCACAGACAGTAAGAAGAGTCTATCTTCTTGTACTTAAGTCGGCATTGTGCCTTTTCTATTTAATTCCGAGGCAATTTCTGTTTTTCGTCGTCAATACGTAGGTCAGAGGGATACAGTAAACCTGAAGTGAAAGATTGGAATCTATAACTAGTGTCACAAGAATGGTTTAAAACATTGACAGTAGGAAGAGTCAGAATACTTGTACTTAAGTCGGCATTGTGCCTTTTGTATTTAATTCCGATGCAATTTCTGTGTTTCATCGTCAATAAGAAGGTCAGAGGGATACAGTAAACTTGAAGTGAGGCATCGGAATCTATAACTAGAGTCACAGGAATTTTTGAAATCATAGACAGTAAGAAGAGTCAGTCTTCTTGTACTTGAGTCGGCATTGTGCCTTTTGTATTTCATTCCGATGCTATTTCTGTGTTTCATCGTCAATAAGAAGGTCAGAGGAATACAGTAAACCTGAAGTGAAGAATCGGAATCTATATCTAGTGACACAGGAATGGTTCAAAGCATAGAAAGTAGGAAGAGTCAGCCTTCTTGTAGTTAAGTCGGCATTGTGCCTTTTCTATTTAATTCCGATGCAATTTCTGTGTTTCATCGTCAATAAGAAGGTCAGAGGGATACAGTAAAATTGAAGTGAGGCATCGGAATTTATAACTAGTGTCACAGGAATGGTTCAAAACATAGACAGTCAGAAGAGTCAGTCTTCTTGTACTTAAGTCGGCATTCTGCGTTTTCTAGTTAATTCCGATGCAATTTCCGTGTTTAATCGTCAATAACAAGGTAAAAGGGATACAGTAAACCTGAAGTGAAGCATCGAAATCTATAACTAGGTTCACAGGAATGGTTCAAATCATAGACAGTAAGAAGAGTCAGTCTTCTTGTACTTAGGTCGGCATTGTGCCTTTTGTATTAAATTCCAATGCAATTTCTGTGTTTCATCGTCAATACGAAGGTCAGAGGGATACAGTAAACCTGAAGTGAAGCATCGTAATCTGTAACTAGTGTCACAGGAATGGTTCAAAACATAGACAGTAGGAACAGTCAGTCTTCTTGTACTTAAGTCGGCATTGTGCCTTTTCTATTTAATACCGTTGCACTTTCTGCGTTTCATCGTCAATAAGAAGGTACAAGGAATAGAGTAAACATGAAATGAAGCATCGGAATCTATAACTAATGTCACAGGAATGGTTCAAAACATATACAGCAAGAAGAGTCAGTCTTCGTGTACTCATGTCGGCATTGTGCCCTTTTCAATTTAATTCCGATGCAATATATGTGTTTCATCGTCAATAAGAAGGTCCAAGGGAAACAGTAAACCTAAAGTGAAGCATCGGAACCTGTAACTAGCGCCACAGGAATGGTTCAAATCATTGACAGTAAGAAGAGTCTGTCTTCTTGTACTTAAGTTGGCATTGTGCCTTTTCTATTTAATTAAGATGCAATTTCTGCATTTCATCGTCAATAAGAAGGTCCAAGGTATACAGTAAACCTCAAATGAAGCATCGTTATCTATAACTAATGTCACAGGAATGGTTCAAACATAGACAGCAAGAAGAGTCAGTCTTCTTGCACTCAAGTCGGCATTGTGCCCTTTTCAATTTAATTCCGATGCAAATACTGTGTTTTATCGTCAATAAGAAGGTCAGAGGGATACAGTAAACCTGAAGTGAAGCATCGGAATCTCTAACTAGTGTCCCAGGAATGGTTCAAAACATAGTCAGTAAGAAAAGTCAGTCTTCTTGTACTTAAATCGGAATTGTGCCATTTGTATTTGATTCCGATGCAATATATGTGTTTCATCGACAATAAGAAAGTCCAAGGGATACAGTAAACCTGAAGTGAAGCATCGGAATCAGTAACTAGCGTCACAGGAATGGTTCAAATCATAGACAGAAGAGTCTGTCTTCTTGTACTTAAGTCGGCATTGTGCCTATTCTATTTATTTCCAATACAATATCTGTGTCTCCTCGTCAATAAGAAGGTCAGAGGTATACAGTAAACCTGAAGTGAAGCATCGAAATCTATACCTAGCGTCACAGGAATGGTTTAAAACATAGACAGTAGGAAGAGTCAGCCTTCTAGTACTTAAGTCGGCATTGTGCCTTTTCTATTTAATTCCGATGCAATTTCTGTGTTTCATCGTCAATAAGAAGGTCAGAGGGATACAGTAAACCTGAAGTGAAGCATCGGAATCTATAACTAGTGTCACAGGAATGGTTCAAAACATAGTCAGTAAGAAGAGTCAGTCTTCTTGTACTTATGTCGGCATTTGTGCATTTTGTATTTATTTCCGATGTAATTTCTGTGTTTCATCGTCAATAAGAAGGTCCAAGGGATACAGTAAACCTGAAGTGAAGCATCGGAATCTGCAACTAGCGTCACAGGAATGGTTCAAATCATAGACAGTAAGAAGAGTCTGTCTTCTTGTGCTTAAGTCGGCATTGTGCCTTTTCTATTTAATTCCGATGCAATTTCTGTTTTTCGTCGTCAATAAGAAGGTCAGAGGGATACAGTAAACCTGAAGTGAAAGATCGGAATCTATAACTAGTGTCACAGGAATGATTTAAAACATAGGCGGTAGGAAAAGTCAGACTACTTGTACTAAAGTCGGCATTGTGCCTTTTGTACTTAATTCCGATGCAATTTCTGTGTTTCATCGGCAATAAGAAGGTCAGAGGGATACAGTAAACCTGAAGTGAGGCTTCGGAATCTATAACTAGGTTCACAGCAATGGTTCAAATCATAGCCAGTAAGAAGAGTCAGTCTTCTTGTACTCAAGTCGGCATTGTGCCCTTTTCAATTTAATTCCGATGCAATTACTGTGTTTCATCGTCAATAAGAAGGTCAGAGGGATACAGTAAACCTGACGTGAAGCATCGGAATCTATAGCTAGTGTCACAGGAATGGTTCAAAACATAGACAGTAGGATGAGTCAGTCTTCTTGTACTTGAGTCGGCATTGTGCCTTTTTTATTTAATTCCGATGCAATTTCTGTGTTTCATCGTCAATACGAAGGTCAGAGGGATACAGTAAACCTGAAGTGAAGCATCGGAATCTATAACTAGTTTCACAGGAATGGTTCAAAGCATAGAGAGTATTAAGAGTCCGTCTTCTTGTACTTTAGTCGGCATTGTGCTTTTACTATTTAATTCCGATGCAATTTCTGTGTTTCATCGTCAATAAGAAGACAGAGGGATACAGTAAACCTGAAGTGAGGCATCGGAATCTACAACTAGTGTCACAGGAATGGTTCAAAACATAGACAGTAAGAAGAGTCAGTCTTCTTGTACTTAAGTCGGCATTGTGCCCTTTTCAATTTACTTCCGATGCAATTACTGTGTTTCATCGTCAATAAAAAGGTCAGAGGGATACAGTAAACCTGAAGTGAAGCATCGGAATCTCTAAGTAGTGTCACAGGAATGGTTCAAAGCATAGTCAGTAAGAAGAGTGAGTCTTCTTGAACTTAAGTCGGCATTGTGCCTTTAGTATTTAATTCCGAAACAATATCCGTGTTTCATCGTCAATAAGAAGGTCCAAGGGATACAGTAAACCTGAAGTGAAGCATCAGAATCTCTAACTAGCGTCACAGGAATGGTTCAAATCACAGACAGTAAGAAGAGTCAGTCTTCTTGTACTCAAGTCGGCATTGTGCCCTTTTCAATTTAATTCCGATGCAATTACTGTGTTTCATCGTCAATAAGAAGGTCAGAGGGATACAGTAAACCTGACGTGAAGCATCGGAATCTATAGCTAGTGTCACAGGAATGGTTCAAAACATAGACAGTAGGATGAGTCAGTCTTCTTGTACTTGAGTCGGCATTGTGCCTTTTTTATTTAATTCCGATGCAATTTCTGTGTTTCATCGTCAATACGAAGGTCAGAGGGATACATTAAACCTGAAGTGAAGCATCGGAATCTATAACTTGTGTCACAGGAATGGTTCAAAACATAGTCAGTAAGAAGAGTCAGTCTTCTTGTACTTATGTCGGCATTTGTGCATTTTGTATTTAATTCCGATGTAATTTCTGTGTTTCATCGTCAATAAGAAGGTCCAAGGGATACAGGAAACCTGAAGTGAGGCATCGGAATCTATAACTAGAGTCACAGAAATTTTTGAAATCATAGACAGTAAGAAGAGTCAGTCTTCTTGTACTTGAGTCGGCATTGTGCCTTTTGTATTTCATTCCGATGCTATTTCTGTGTTTCATCGTCAATAAGAAGGTCAGAGGGATACAGTAAACCTGAAGTGAAGAATCGGAATCTATATCTAGTGACACAGGAATGGTTCAAAGCATAGAAAGTAGGAAGGGTCAGCCTTCTTGTAGTTAAGTCGGCTTTGTGCCTTTTCTATTTAATTCCGATGCAATTTCTGTGTTTCATCGTCAATAAGAAGGTCAGAGGGATACAGTAAAATTGAAGTGAGGCATCGGAATTTATAACTAGTGTCACAGGAATGGTTCAAAACATAGACAGCCAGAAGAGTCAGTCTTCTTGTACTTAAGTCGGCATTGTGCGTTTTCTAGTTAATTCCGATGCAATTTCCGTGTTTCATCGTCAATAACAAGGTAAAAGGGATACAGTAAACCTGAAGTGAAGCATCGAAATCTATAACTAGGTTCACAGGAGTGTTTCAAATCATAGACAGTAAGAAGAGTCAGTCTTCTTGTACTTAGGTCGGCATTGTGCCTTTTGTATTAAATTCCAATGCAATTTCTGTGTCTCATCGTCAATACGAAGGTCAGAGGGATACAGTAAACCTGAAGTGAAGCATCGTAATCTGTAACTAGTGTCACAGGAATGGTTCAAAAGATAGACAGTAGGAACAGTCAGTCTTCTTGTACTTAAGTCAGCATTGTGCCTTTTCTATTTAATACCGTTGCACTTTCTGTGTTTCATCGTCAATAAGAAGGTCCAAGGGATACAGTAAACCTGAAATGAAGCATCGGAATCTATAACTAATGTCACAGGAATGGTTCAAAACATAGACAGCAAGAAGAGTCAGTCTTCTTGTACACATGTCGGCATTGTGCCCTTTTCAATTTAATTCCGATGCAATTACTGTGTTTCATCGTCAATAAGAAGGTCAGAGGGATACAGTAAACCTGAAGTGAAGCACCGGAATCTCTAACTATTATCACAGGAATGGTTCAAAACATAGTCAGTAAGAAAAGTCAGTCTTCTTGTACTTACGTCGGCATTGTGCCTTTTGTATTTGATTCCGATGCAATAAATGTGTTTCGTCGTCAATAAGAAGGTCCAAGGGAAACAGTAAACCTAAAGTGAAGCATCGGAACCTGTAACTAGCGACACAGGAATGGTTCAAATCATTGACAGTAAGAAGAGTCTGTCTTCTTGTACTTAAGTTGGCATTGTGCCTTTTCTATTTAATTAAGATGCAATTTCTGCATTTCATCGTCAATAAGAAGGTCCAAGGGATACAGTAAACCTCAAATGAAGCATCGGAATCTATTACTAATGTCATAGGAATGGTTCAAACATAGACAGCAAGAAGAGTCAGTCTTCTTGCACTCAAGTCGGCATTGTGCCCTTTTCAATTAAATTCCGATGCAATTACTGTGTTTCATCGTCAATAAGAAGGTCAGAGGGATACAGTAAACCTGAAGTGAAGCATCGGAATCTCTAACTAGTGTCACAGGAATGGTTCAAAACATAGTCAGTAAGAAAAGTCAGTCTTCTTGTACTTAAATCGGCATTGTGCAATAAGAAAGTCCAAGGGATACAGTAAACCTGAAGTGAAGCATCGGAATCTATAGCTAGTGTCACAGGAATGGTTCAAAACATATACAGTAGGAAGAGTCAGTCTTCTTGTACTTAAGTCAGCATTGTGCCTTTTCTATTTAATTCCGATGCAATTTCTGTTTTTCGTCGTCAATAAGAAGGTCAGAGGGATACAGTAAACCTGAAGTGAAAGATCGGAATCTATAACTAGTGTCACAGGAATGGTTTAAAACATAGACAGTAGGAAGAGTCAGACTACTTGTACTTAAGTCAGCATTGTGACTTTTGTATTTAATTCCGATGCAATTTCTGTGTTTCATCGGCAATACGAAGGTCCAAGGGATACAGTAAACCTGAAGTGAAGCATCGGAATCAGTAACTAGCGTCACAGGAATGGTTCAAATCATAGACAGAAGAGTCTGTCTTCTTGTACTTAAGTCGGCATTGTGCCTATTCTATTTATTTCCAATGCAATATCTGTGTTTCCTCGTCAATAAGAAGGTCAGAAATATACAGTAAACCTGAAGTGAAGCATCGGAATCTATAACTAGCGTCACAGGAATGGTTCAAATCATAGACAGAAGAGTCTGTCTTCTTGTACTTAAGTCGGCATTGTGCCTATTCTATTTATTTCCAATGCAATATCTGTGTTTCATCGTCAATAAGAAGGTCAGAGGGATACAGTAAACCTGAAGTGAAAGATCGGAATCTATAACTAGTGTCACAGGAATGGTTCAAAACATAGTCAGTAAGAAGAGTCAGTCTTCTTGTACTTATGTCGGCATTTGTTCATTTTGTATTTATTTCCGATGTAATTTCTGTGTTTCATCGTCAATAAGAAGGTCCAAGGGATACAGTAAACCTGAAATGAAGCATCGGAATCTGCAACTAGCGTCACAGGAATGGTTCAAATCATAGACAGTAAGAAGAGTATGTCTTCTTGTGCTTAAGTCGGCATTGTGCATTTTCTATTTAATTCCGATGCAATTTCTGATTTTCGTCGTCAATAAGAAGGTCAGAGGGATACAGTAAACCTGAAGTGAAGCATCGGAAACTGTAACTAGCGTCACAGGAATGGTTTAAAACATAGACGGTAGGAAGAGTCAGACTACTTGTACTAAAGTCGGCATTGTGCCTTTTGTACTTAATTCCGATGCAATTTCTGTGTTTCATCGGCAATAAGAAGGTCAGAGGGATACAGTAAACCTGAAGTGAGGAATCGGAATCTATAACTAGAGTCACAGGAATTTTTGAAATCATAGACAGTAAGAAGAGTCAGTCTTCTTATACTTGAGTCGGCATTGTGCCTTTTGTATTTCATTCCGATGCTATTTCTGTGTTTCATTGTCAATAAGAAGGTCAGAGGGATACAGTAAACCTGAAGTGAAGAATCGGAATCTATATCTAGTGACACAGGAATGGTTCAAAGCATAGAATGTAGGAAGAGTCAGTCTTCTTGTAGTTAAGTCGGCATTGTGCCTCTTCTATTTAATTCAGATGCAATTTCCGTGTTTCATCGTCAATAACAAGGTAAAAGGGATACAGTAAACCTGAAGTGAAGCATCGGAATCTATAACTAGGTTCACAGGAATGGTTCAAATCATAGACAGTAAGAAGAGTCAGTCTTCTTGTACTTAAGCTGGCATTGTGCCTTTTGTATTAAATTCCGATGCAATTTCTTTGTTTCATCGTCAATACGAAGGTCAGAGTGATACAGTAAACCTGAAGTGAAGCATCGTAATCTGTAAGTAGTGTCACAGGAATGGTTCAAAACATAGACAGTAGGAAGAGTCAGTCTTCTTGTACTTAAGTCGGCATTGTGCCTTTTCTATTTAATTCCGTTGCACTTTCTGTGTTTCATCGTCAATAAGAAGGTCCAAGGGATACAGTAAACCTGAAATGAAGCATCGGAATCTATAACTAAGGTCACAGGAATGGTTCAAAACATAGACAGCAAGAAGAGTCAGTCTTCTTGTACTCAAGTCGGCATTGTGCCCTTTTCAATTTAATTCCGATGCAATTACTGTGTTTCATCGTCAATAAGAAGGTCAGAGGGATACAGTAAACCTGAAGTGAAGCATCGGAATCTCTAACTAGTGTCACAGGAATGATTCAAAACATAGTCAGTAAGAAAAGTCAGTCTTCTTGTACTTAAGTCGGCATTGCGCCCTTTGTATTTGATTCCGATGCAATATATGTGTTTCATCGTCAATAAGAAGGTCCAAGGGATACAGTAAACCTAAAGTGAAGCATCGGAACCTGTAACTAGCGTCACAGGAATGGTTCAAATCATAGACAGTAAGAAGAGTCTGTCATCTTGTACTTAAGTTGGCATTGTGCCTTTTGTATTTAATTAAGATGCAATTTCTGCATTTCATCGTCAATAAGAAGGTCCAAGGGATACAGTAAACCTGAAATGAAGCATCGGAATCTATAACTAATGTCACAGGAATGGTTCAAAACATAGACAGCAAGAAGAGTCAGTCTTCTTGTACTCAAGTGGGCATTGTGCCCTTTTCAATTTAATTCCGATGCAATTACTGTGTTTCATCGTCAATAAGAAGGTCAGAGGGATACAGTAAACCTGAAGTGAAGCATCGGATCTCTAACTAGTGTCACAGGAATGGTTCAAAACATAGTCAGTAAGAAAAGTCAGTCTTCTTGTACTTAAGTCGGCATTGTGCCTTTTGTATTTGATTCCGATGCAATATATGTGTTTCATCGTCAATAAGAATGTCCAAGGGATACAGTAAACCTGAAGTGAAGCATCGGAATCTATAGCTAGTGTCAGAGGAATGTTTCAAAACATATACAGTAGGAAGAGTCAGTCTTCTTGTACTTAGGTCAGCATTGTGCCTTTTCTGTTTAATTCCGATGCAATTTCTGTGTTTCATCGTCAATAAGAATTTCAGAGGGATACAGTAAACCTGAAGTGAAGCATCGGAATCTATAGCTAGTGTCACAGGAATGGTTCAAAACATAGACAGTAGGATGAGTAAGTCTTCTTGTACTTGAGTCGGCATTGTGCCTTTTTTATTTAATTCCGATGCAATATCTGTGTTTCAACGTCAATAAGAAGGTCCAAGGGATACAGTAAACCTGAAGTGAAGCATCAGAATCTGTAACTAGCGTCACAGGAATGGTTCAAATCACAGACAGTAAGAAGAGTCTGTCTTCTTGTACTTAAGTCGGCATTGTGCCTTTTCTATTTCATTCCTATGCAATTTCTGTTTTTCGTCGTCAATAAGTAGGTCAGAGGGATACAGTAAACCTGAAGTGAAAGATCGGAATCTATAACTAGTGTCACAGGAATGGTTTAAAACATAGACAGTAGGAAGAGTGAGACTACTTGTACTTAAGTCGGCATTGTGCCTTTTGTATTTAATTCCGATGCAATTTCTGTGTTTCATCGGCAATACGAAGATCCAAGGGATACAGTAAACCTGAAGTGAAGCATCGGAATCTGTAACTAGCGTCACAGGAATGGTTCAAATCATAGACAGTAAGAAGGGTCTGTCTTCTTGTACTTAAGTCGGCATTGTGCCTATTCTATTTAATTCCAATGCAATATCTGTGTTTCCTCGTCAATAAGAAGGTCAGAGGGATACAGTAAACCTGAAGTGAAAGATCGGAATCTATAACTAGTGTCACAGGAATGGTTTAAAACATAGACGGTAGGAAGAGTCAGACTACTTGTACTAAAGTCGGCATTGAGCCTTTTGTATTTAATTCCGATGCAATTTCTGTGTTTCATCGGCAATAAGAAGGTCAGAGGGATACAGTAAACATGAAGTGAGGCATCGGAATCTATAACTAGAGTCACAGGAATTTTTGAAATCATAGACAGTAAAAGGTGTCAGTCTTCTAGTACTTGAGTCGGCATTGTGCCTTTTGTATTTCATTCCGATGCTATTTCTGTGTTTCATCGTCAATACGAAGGTCAGAGGGATACAGTAAACCTGAAGTGAAGCATCGTAATCTGTAACTAGTGTCACAGGAATGGTTCAAAACATAGACAGTAAGAAGAGTCAGTCTTCTTGTACTCAAGCCGGCATTGTGCCTTTTCTATTTAATTCCGTTGCACTTTCTGTGTTTCATCGTCAATAAGAAGGTCAGAGGGATACAGTAAACCTGAAATGAGGCATCGGAATCTATAACTAATGTCACAGGAATGGTTCAAAACATAGAAAGCAAGAAGAGTCAGTCTTCTTGTACTCAAGTCGGCATTGTGCCCTTTTCAATTTAATTCTGATGCAATTACTGTGTTTCATCGTCAATAAGGAGGTCAGAGGGATACAGTAAACCTGAAGTGAAGCATCGGAATCTCTAACTAGTGTCACAGGAATGGTTCAAAACATAGTCAGTAGGAAAAGTCAGTCTTCTTGAACTTAAGTCGGCATTGTGCCTTTTGTATTTGATTCCGTTGCAATATATGTGTTTCATCGTCAATACGAAGGTCCAAGGGATACAGTAAACCTAAAGTGAAGGATCGGAACCTGTAACTAGCGTCACAGGAATGGTTCAAATCATAGACAGTAAGAAGAGTCTGTCTGCTTGTACTTATGTTGGCATTGTGCCTTTTCTATTTAATTAAGATGCAATTTCTGCGTTTTATCGTCAATAAGAAGGTCAGAGGGATACAGTAAAACTGAAGTGAAGCATCGGAATCAATAACTAGTGTCACAGGAATGGTTCAAAACATAGTCAGTAAGAAGAGTGAGTCTTCTTGTACTTAAGTCGGCATTGTGCCTTTAGTATTTAATTCCGATGCAATATCGGTTTCATCGTCAGTAGGAAGGTCCAAGGGATACAGTAATCCTGAAGTGAAGCATCGGAATCTGTAACTAGCGTCACAGGAATGTTTCAAATCATAGACAGTAAGAAGAGTCAGACTACTTGCACTAAAGTCGGCATAGTGCCATTTGTATTTAATTCCATGCAATTTCTGTGTTACATCGGCAATAAGAAGGTCAGAGGGTTACAGTAAATCTGAAGTGAAGCATCGGAATCTACAACTAGTATCACAGGAATGGTTCAAAACATAGTCAGTAAAAAGAGTCAGTCTTCTTGTACTTACGTCGGCATTGTGCCTTTTTAAAGAATTCCGATGCAATTTCTAAGTTTCATCGTCAATAAGAAGGTCCAAGGGATACAGTAAACCTAAAGTGAAGCATCGGAACCTGTAACTAGCGTCACAGGAATGGTTCAAATCATTGACAGTAAGAAGAGTCTGTCTTCTTGTACTTAAGTTGGCATTGTGCCTTTTCTATTTAATTAAGATGCAATTTCTGCGTTTCATCGTCAATACAAAGGTCCAAGGGATACAGTAAACCTCAAATGAAGCATCGGAATCTATAACTAATGTCACAGGAATGGTTCAAACATAGACAGCAAGAAGAGTCAGTCTTCTTGTACTCAAGTCGGCATTGTGCCCTTTTCAATTTAATTCCGATGCAATTACTGTGTTTCATCGTCAATAAGAAGGTCAGAGGGATACAGTAAACCTGAAGTGAAGCATCGGAATCTCTAACTAGTGTCACAGGAATGGTTCAAAACATAGTCAGTAAGAAAAGTCAGTCTTCTTGTACTTAAATCGGCATTGTGCCTTTTGTATTTGATTCCGATGCAATATATGTGTTTCATCGTCAATAAGAAAGTCCAAGGGATACAGTAAACCTGAAGTGAAACATCGGAATCTACAGCTAGTGTCACAGGAATGGTTCAAAACATAGACAGTAGGAAGAGTCAGCCATCTTGTACTTAAGTCGGCATTGTGCCTTTTCTATTTAATTCCGATGCAATATCTGTGTTTCCTCGTCAATAAGAAGGTCAGAGGGATACAGTAAACCTGACGTGAAGCATCGGAATCTATAACTAGTGACACAGGAATGGTTCAAAACGTAGTCAGTAAGAAGAGTCAGTCTTCTTGTACTTATGTCGGCATTTGTGCATTTTGTATTTAATTCCGATGTAATTTCTGTGCTTCATCGTCGATACGAAGGTCCAAAAGATACAGTAAACCTGAAGTGAAGCATCGGAATCTGCAACTAGCGTCACAGGAATGGTTCAAATCATAGACAGTAAGAAGAGTCTGTCTTCTTGTGCTTAAGTCGGCATTGTGCCTTTTCTATTTAATTCCGATGCAATTTCTGTTTTTCGTCGTCAATAAAAAGGTCAGAGGGATAAAGTAAACCTGAAGTGAAAGATCGGAATCTATAACTAGTGTCACAGGAATGGTTTAAAACATAGACGGTAGGAAGAGTCAGACTACTTGTACTAAAGTCGGCATTGTGCCTTTTGTATTTAATTCCGATGCAATTTCTGTGTTTCATCGGCAATAAGATGGTCAAAGGGATACAGTAAACATGAAGTGAGGCATCGGAATCTATAACTTGAGTCACAGGAATTTTTGAAATCATAGACATTAAGAAGAGTCAGTCTTCTTGTACTTGAGTCGGCATTGTGATTTTTGTATTTCATTCCGATGCCATTTCTGTGTTTCATCGTCAATAAGAAGGTCAGAGGGATACAGTAAACCTGAAGTGAAGAATCGGAATCTATATCTAGTGACACAGGAATGGTTCAAACCATAGAAAGTAGGAAGAGTCAGTCTTCTTGTAGTTAAATCGGCATTGTGCCTTTTCTATTTAATTCCGATGCAATTTCTGTGTTTCATCGTCAATACGAAGGTCAGAATGATACAGTAAACCTGAAGTGAAGCATCGTAATCTGTAACTAGTGTCACAGGAATGGTTCAAATCATAGACAGTAAGAAGAGTCTGTCTTCTTGTGCTTAAGTCGGCATTGTGCCTTTTCTATTTAATTTCGATGCAATTTCTGTTTTTCGTCGTCAATAAGAATGTCAGATTGATACAGTAAACCTGAAGTGAAAGATCGGAATCTATAACTAGTGTCACAGGAATGGTTAAAAGCATAGACGGTAGGAAGAGTCAGACTACTTGTACTAAAGTCGGTATTGTGCCTTTTGTATTTAATTCCAATGCAATTTCTGTGTTTCATCGGCAATAAGAATGTCAGAGGGATACAGTAAAATTGAAGTGAGGCATCGGAATTTATAACTAGTGTCACAGGAATGGTTCAAAACATAGACAGTCAGAAGAGTCAGTCTTCATGTACTTAGGTCGGCATTGTGCGTTTTCTAGTTAATTCCGATGCAATTTCTGTGTTTCATCGTCAATACGAAGGTCAGAATGATACAGTAAACCTGAAGTGAAGCATCGTAATCTGTAACTAGTGTCACAGGAATGGTTCAAATCATAGACAGTAGGAAGAGGCAGTTTTCTTGTACTTAAGTCGGCATTGTGCCTTTTCTAATTAATTCCGTTGCACGTTCTGTGTTACATCGTCAATAAGAAGGTCCAAGGGATACAGTAAACCTGAAATGAGGCATCGGAATCTATAACTAATGTCACAGGAATGGTTCAAATCATTGTCTGTAAGAAAAGTCAGTCTTCTTGTACTTAAGTCGGCATTGTGCCTTTTGTATTTGATTCCGATGCAATATATGTGTTTCAGCGTCAATAAGAAGGTCCAAGGGATACAGTAAACCTGACGTGAAACATCGGAATCTATAACTAGCGTCACAGGAATGGTTTAAAACATAGACAGTAGGAAGAGTCAGTCTTCTTGTACTTAAGTTGGCATTGTGCCTTTTCTATTTAAATAAGATGCAATTTCTGCGTTTCATCGTCAATAAGAAGGTCAGAGGGATACAGTATAACTGAAGTGAAGCGTCGGAATCTATAACTAGTGTCACAGGAATGGTTCAAAACATAGTCAGTAAGAAGAGTGTGTCTTCTTGTACTTAAGTCGGCATTGTGCCTTTAGTATTTAATTCCGATGCAATATCGGTGATTCATCGTCAGTAAGAGGGTCCAAGGGATACAGTAAACCTGAAGTGAAGCATCGGAATCTGTAACTAGCGTCACAGGAATGGTTGAAATCATAGACAGTAAGAAGAGTCAGACTACTTGCACTGAAGTCGGCATTGTGCCTTTTGTATTTAATTCCGATGCAATTTCTGTGTTTCATCGGCAATACGAAGGTCCAAGGGATACAGTAAACCTGAAGTGAAGCATCGGAATCTGTAACTAGCGTCAGAGGAATGGTTCAAATCATAGACAGTAAGAAGGGTCTGTCTTCTTGTACTTAAGTCGGCATTGTGCCTATTGTATTTAATTCCAATGCAATATCTGTGTTTCCTCGTCAATAAGAAGGTCAGAGGGATACAGTAAACCTGAAGTGAAGCATCGGAATCTATAACTAGCGTCACAGGAATGGTTTAAAACATAGACAGTAGGAAGAGTCAGTCTTCTTGTACTTAAGTCGGCATTTTGCCTTTTCTATTTCATTCCGATGCAATTTCTGTGTTTCATCGTCAATAAGAAGGTCAGAGGGATACAGTAAACCTGACGTGAAGCATCGGAATCTATAACTAGTGTCACAGGAATGGTTCAAATCATAGTCAGTAAGAAAAGTAAGTCTTCTTGTACTTATGTCGGCATTTGTGCATTTTGTATTTAATTCCGATGTAATTTCTGTGTTTCATCGTCAATAAGAAAGTCCAAGGGATACAGTAAACCTGAAGTGAAGCATCGGAATCTGCAACTAGCGTCACAGGAATGGTTCAAATCATAGACAGTAAGAAGAGTCTGTCTTCTTGTGCTTAAGTCGGCATTGTGCCTTTTCTATTTAATTCCGATGCAATTTCTGTTTTTCGTCGTCAATAAGAAGGTCAGAGGGATACAATAAACCTGAAGTGAAAGATCGGAATCTATAACTAGTGTCCCAGGAACGGTTTAAAACATAGACGGTAGGAAGAGTCAGACTACTTGTACGAAAGTCGGCATTGTGCCTTTTGTATTTAATTCCGATGCAATTTCTGTGTTTCATCGGCAATAAGAAGGTCAGAGGGATACAGTAAACATGAAGTGAGGCATCGGAATCTATAACTAGAGTCACAGGAATTTTTGAAATCATAGACAGTAAGAAGAGTCAGTCTTCTTGTACTTGAGTCGGCATCGTGCCTTTTGTATTTAATTCCGATGCAATTTCTGTGTTTCATCGTCAATAAGAATGTCAGAGGGATACAGTAAAATTGAAGTGAGGCATCGGAATTTATAACTAGTGTCACAGGAATGGTTCAAAACATAGACAGTCAGAAGAGTCAGTCTTCTTGTACTTAAGTCGGCATTGTGCGTTTTCTAGTTAATTCCGATGCAATTTCCGTGTTTTATTGTCAATAACAAATTAAAAGGGATACAGTAAACCTGAAGTGAAGCATCGGAATCTATAACTAGGTTCTCAGGAATGGTTCAAATCATAGACAGTAAGAAGAGTCAGTCTTCTTGTACTTAGGTCGGCATTGTGCCTTTTGTATTAAATTCCGATGCAATTTCTGTGTTTCATCGTCAATACGAAGGTCAGAGGGAGACAGTAAACCTGAAGTGAAGCATCGTAATCTGTAACTAGTGTCACAGGAATGGTTCAAATCATAGACAGTAGGAAGAGTCAGTCTTCTTGTACTTAAGTCGGCATTGTGCCTTTTCTATTTAATTCCGTTGCACTTTCTGTGTTTCATCGTCAATAAGAAGGTCCAAGGGATACAGTAAACCTGAAATGAGGCATCGGAATCTATAACTAATGTCACAGGAATGGTTCAAAGCATAGTCAGTACGAAAAGTCAGTCTTCTTGTACTTAAGTCGGCATTGTGCCTTTTGTATTTGATTCCGATGCAATATATGTGTTTCAGCGTCAATAAGAAGGTCCAAGGGATACAGTAAACCTGAAGTGAAGCATCGGAATCTATAACTAGCGTCACAGGAATGGTTAAAAGCATAGACAGTAGGAAGAGTCAGTCTTCTTGTACTTATGTTGGCATTGTGCCTTTTCTATTTAATTAAGATGCAATTTCTGTGTTTTATCGTCAATAAGAAGGTCAGAGGGATACTGTAAACCTGAAGTGAGGCATCGGAATCTATAACTAGTGTCACAGGAATGGTTCAAATCATACACAGTAAGAAGGGTCTGTCTTCTTGTACTTAAGTCGGCATTGTGCCTATTCTATTTAATTACAATGCAATATCTGTGTTTCCTCGTCAATAAGAAGGTCAGAGGGATACAGTAAACCTGAAGTGAAGCATCGGAATCTATAACTAGCGTCACAGGAATGGTTTTAAAACATAGACAGTAGGAAGAGTCAGTCTTCTTGTACTTAAGTTGGCATTGTGCCTTTTCTATTTAATTCCGATGCAATTTCTGTGTTTCATCGTCAATAAGAAGGTCAGAGGGATACAGTAAACCTGACGTGAAGCATCGGAAACTCTAACTAGTGTCACAGGAATGGTTCAAAGCATAATCAGTAAGAAGAGTGAGTCTTCTTGAACTTAAGTCGACATTGTGCCTTTAGTATTTAATTCCGATGCAATATCTGTGTTTCATCGTCAATAAGAAGGTCCAAGGGATACAGTAAACCTGAAGTGAAGCATCAGAATCTGTAACTAGCGTCACAGGAATGGTTCAAATCACAGACAGTAAGAATAGTCTGTCTTCTTGTACTTAAGTCGGCATTGTGCCTTTTCTATTTAATTCCGATGCAATTTCTGTTTTTCGTCGTCAATAAGTAGGTCAGAGGGATACAGTAAACCTGATGCGAAAGATCGGAATCTATAACTAGTGTCACAGGAATGGTTTAAACCATAGACAGTAGGAAGAGTCAGACTACTTGTACTTAAGTCGGCATTGTGCCTTTTGTATTTAATTCCGATGCAATTTCTGTGTTTCATCGGCAAAACGAAGGTCCAAGGGATACAGTAAACCTGAAGTGAAGCATCGGAATCTGTAACTAGCGTCACAGGAATGGTTCAAATCATAGACAGTAAGAAGAGTCTGTCTTCTTGTACTTAAGTCGGCATTGTGCCTATTCTATTTAATTCCAATGCAATATCTGTGTTTCCTCGTCAATAAGAAGGTCAGAGGGATACAGTAAACCTGACGTGAAGCATCGGAATCTGTAACTAGTGTCACAGGAATGGTTCAAAACATAGTCAGTAAGAAGAGTCAGTCTTCTTGTACTTATGTCGGCATTTGTGCATTTTGTATTTAATTCCGATGTAATTTCTGTGCTTCATCGTCAATAAGAAGGTCCAAAAGATACAGTAAACCTGAAGTGAAGCATCGGAATCTGCAACTAGCGTCACAGGAATGGTTCAAATCATAGACAGTAAGAAGAGTCTGTCTTCTTGTGCTTAAGTCGGCATTGTGCCTTTTCTATTTAATTCCGATGCAATTTCTGTTTTTCGTCGTCAATAAGAAGGTCAGAGGGATACACTAACCCTGAAGTGAAAGATCGGAATCTATAACTAGTGTCACAGGAATGGTTTAAAACATAGACGGTAGGAAGAGTCAGACTACTTGTACTAAAGTCGGCATTGTGCCTTTTGAATTTAATTCCGATGCAATTTCTGTGTTTCATCGGCAATAAGAAGGTCAGAGGGATACAGTAAACATGAAGTGAGGCATCGGAATCTATAACTAGAGTCACAGGAATTTTTAAAATCATAGACATTAAGAAGAGTCAGTCTTCTTGTACTTGAGTCGGCATTGTGCCTTTTGTATTTCATTCCGATGCCATTTCTGTGTTTCATCGTCAATAAGAAGGTCAGAGGGATACAGTAAACCTGAAGTGAAGAATCGGAATCTATATCTAGTGACACAGGAATGGTTCAAAGCATAGAAAGTAGGAAGAGTCAGTCTTCTTGTAGTTAAGTCGGCATTGTGCCTTTTCTATTTAATTCCGATGCAATTTCTGTGTTTCATCGTCAATACGAAGGTCAGAATGATACAGTAAACCTGAAGTGAAGCATCGTAATCTGTAACTAGTGTCACAGGAATGGTTCAAATCATAGACAGTAAGAAGAGTCTGTCTTCTTGTGCTTAAGTCGGCATTGTGCCTTTTCTATTTAATTTCGATGCAATTTCTGTTTTTCGTCGACAATAAGAATGTCAGATTGATACAGTAAACCTGAAGTGAAAGATCGGAATCTATAACTAGTGTCACAGGAATGGTTAAAAGCATAGACGGTAGGAAGAGTCAGACTACTTGTACTAAAGTCGGCATTGTGCCATTTGTATTTTATTCCAATGCAATTTCTGTGTTTCATCGGCAATAAGAATGTCAGAGGGATACAGTAAAATTGAAGTGAGGCATCGGAATTTATAACTAGTGTCACAGGAATGGTTCAAAAAATAGACAGTCAGAAGAGTCAGTCTTCTTGTACTTAGGTCGGCATTGTGCGTTTTCTAGTTAATTCCGATGCAATTTCTGTGTTTCATCGTCAATACGAAGGTCAGAATGATACAGTAAACCTGAAGTGAAGCATCGTAAATTGTAACTAGTGTCACAGGAATGGTTCAAATCATAGACAGTAGGAAGAGTCAGTTTTCTTGTACTTAAGTCGGCATTGTGCCTTTTCTAATTAATTCCGTTGCACTTTCTGTGTTACATCGTCAATAAGAAGGTCCAAGGGATACAGAAAACCTGAAATGAGGCATCGGAATCTATAACTAATGTCACAGGAATGGTTCAAATCATAGTCTGTAAGAAAAGTCAGTCTTCTTGTACTTAAGTCGGCATTGTGCCTTTTGTATTTGATTCCGATGCAATATATGTGTTTCAGCGTCAATAAGAAGGTCCAAGGGATACAGTAAACCTGAAGTGAAACATCGGAATCTATAACTAGCGTCACAGGAATGGTTTAAAACATAGACAGTAGGAAGAGTCAGTCTTCTTGTACTTAAGTTGGCATTGTGCCTTTTCTATTTAATTAAGATGCAATTTCTGCGTTTCATCGTCAATAAGAAGGTCAGAGGGATACAGTAAAACTGAAGTGAAGCATCGGAATCTATAACTAGTGTCACAGGAATGGTTCAAAACATAGTCAGTAAGAAGAGTGTGTCTTCTTGTACTTAAGTCGGCATTGTGCCTTTAGTATTTAATTCCGATGCAATATCGGTGATTCATCGTCAGTAAGAGGGTCCAAGGGATACAGTAAACCTGAAGTGAAGCATCGGAATCTGTAACTAGCGTCACAGGAATGGTTGAAATCATAGACAGTAAGAAGAGTCAGACTACTTGCACTGAAGTCGGCATTGTGCCTTTTGTATTTAATTCCGATGCAATTTCTGTGTTTCATCGGCAATACGAAGGTCCAAGGGATACAGTAAACCTGAAGTGAAGCATCGGAATCTGTAACTAGCGTCACAGGAATGGTTCAAATCATAGACAGTAAGAAGGGTCTGTCTTCTTGTATTGAAGTCGGCATTGTGCCTATTGTATTTAATTCCAATGCAATATCTGTGTTTCCTCGTCAATAAGAAGGTCAGAGGGATACAGTAAACCTGAAGTGAAGCATCGGAATCTATAACTAGCGTCACAGGAATGGTTTAAAACATAGACAGTAGGAAGAGTCAGACTTCTTGTACTTAAGTCGGCATTGTGCCTTTTCTATTTCATTCCGATGCAATTTCTGTGTTTCATCGTCAATAAGAAGGTCAGAGGGATACAGTAAAGCTGACGTGAAGCATCGGAATCTATAACTAGTGTCACAGGAATGGTTCAAAACATAGTCAGTAAGAAAAGTAAGTCTTCTTGTACTTATGTCGGCATTTGTGCATTTTGTATTTAATTCCGATGTAATTTCTGTGTTTCATCGTCAATAAGAAAGTCCAAGGGATACAGTAAACCTGAAGTGAAGCATCGGAATCTGCAACTAGCGTCACAGGAATGGTTCAAATCATAGACAGTAAGAAGAGTCTGTCTTCTTGTGCTTAAGTCGGCATTGTGCCTTTTCTATTTAATTCCGATGCAATTTCTGTTTTTCGTCGTCAATAAGAAGGTCAGAGGGATACAATAAACCTGAAGTGAAAGATCGGAATCTATAACTAGTGTCCCAGGAACGGTTTAAAACATAGACGGTAGGAAGTGTCAGACTACTTGTACTAAAGTCGGCATTGTGCCTTTTGTATTTAATTCCGATGCAATTTCTGTGTTTCATCGGCAAAAAGAAGGTCAGAGGGATACAGTAAACCTGAAGTGAAGAATCGGAATCTATATCTAGTGACACAGGAATGGTTCAAAGCATAGAAAGTAGGAGGAGTCAGTCTTCTTGTAGTTAAGTCGGCATTGTGCCTTTTCTAATTAATTCCGATGCAATTTCTGTGTTTCATCGTCAATACGAATGTCAGAGGGATACAGTAAAATTGAAGTGAGGCATCGGAATTTATAACTAGTGTCACAGGAATGGTTCAAAACATAGACAGTCAGAAGAGTCAGTCTTCTTGTACTTAAGTCGGCATTGTGCGTTTTCTAGTTAATTCCGATGCAATTTCCGTGTTTTATTGTCAATAACAAATTAAAAGGGATACAGTAAACCTGAAGTGAAGCATCGGAATCTATAACTAGGTTCTCAGGAATGGTTCAAATCATAGACAGTAAGATGAGTCAGTCTTCTTGTACTTAGGTCGGCATTGTGCCTTTTGTATTAAATTCCGATGCAATTTCTGTGTTTCATCGTCAATACGAAGGTCAGAGGGAGACAGTAAACCTGAAGTGAAGCATCGTAATCTGTAACTAGTGTCACAGGAATGGTTCAAATCATAGACAGTAGGAAGAGTCAGTCTTCTTGTACTTAAGTCGGCATTGTGCCTTTTCTATTTAATTCCGTTGCACTTTCTGTGTTTCATCGTCAATAAGAAGGTCCAAGGGATACAGTAAACCTGAAATGAGGCATCGGAATCTATAACTAATGCACAGGAATGGTTCAAAACATAGACACCAAGAAGAGTCAGTCTTCTTGTACTCAAGTCGGCATTGTGCCTTTAGTATTTAATTCCGATGCAATATCGGTGATACATCGTCAGTAAGAAGGTCCAAGGGATACAGTAAACCTGAAGTGAAGCATCGGAATCTGTAACTAGCGTCACAGGAATGGTTGAAATCATAGACAGTAAGAAGAGTCAGACTACTTGCACTAAAGTCGGCATTGTGCCTTTTGTATTTAATATCATGCAATTTCTGTGTTACATCGGCAATAAGAAGGTCGGAGGGTAACAGTAAATCTGAAGTGAAGCATCGGAATCTACAACTAGTGTCACAGGAATGGTTCAAAACATAGTCAGTAAAAAGAGTCAGTCTTCTTGTACTTACGTCGGCATTGTGCCTTTTTAAAGAATTCCGATGCAATTTCTGTGTTTCATCGTCAATAAGAAGGTCAGAGGGATACAGTAAACCTGAAGTGAAGCATCGGAATCTATAACTAGTGTCACAGGAATGGTTCAAAACATATACAGTAGGAAGAGTTAGTCTTCTTGTACTTAAGTCAGCATTGTGCCTTTTCTATTTAATTCCGATGCAATTTCTGTGTTTCATCGTCAATAAGAAGGTCAAAGGGATACAGTAAACCTGAAGTGGAGGATCGGAATCTATAGCTAGTGTCACAGGAATGGTTCAAAACATAGACAGTGGGAAGAGTCAGTCTTCTTGTACTTAATTCAGTATTGTGCCTTTTCTATTTAATTCCGATGCAATTTCTGTGTTTCATCGTCAATAAGAAGGTCAGAGGGATACAGTGAACCTGAAGTGACGCATCGGAATCTATAGCTAGTGTCACAGGAATGGTTCAAAACATAGACAGTAGGAAGAGTCAGTCTTCTTGTACTTGAGTCGGCATTGTGCCTTTTGTATTTAATTCCGATGCAATTTCTGTGTTTCATCGTCAATAAGAAGTCAGAGGGATACAGTAAACCTAAAGTGAGGCATCGGAATCTATAACTAGTGTCACAGGAATGGTTCAAAACTTAGACAGTAAGAAGAGTCAGTCTTCTTGTCCTTGAGTCGGTATTGTGCCTATTGTATTTAATTCCGGTGCAATTTCTGTGCTCCATCGTCAATAAGAAGGTCAGAGTGATACAGTAAACCTGAAGTGAAGAATCGGAATCTATAAGTAGTGTCACAGGAATGGTTCAAAAAATAGAAAGTAGGAAGAGTCAGTCTTCTTGTACTTAAGTCGGCATTGTGCCTTTTCTATTTATTTCCGGTGCAATCTCTGTGTTTCTTCGTCAATAAGAAGGTCAGAGGAATACAGTAAACCTGAAGTGAAGCATCGGAATCTATAGCTAGTTTACAGGAATGGTTCAAACATAGACAGTAGGAAGAGTCATTCTTCTTGTACTTGAGTCGGCATTGTGCCTTTTCTATTTAATTCCGTTGCACTTTCTGTGTTTCATCGTCAATAAGAAGGTCAGAGGGATACAGTAAACCTGAAGTGAAGCATCGGAATCTATAACTAGTGTCACAGGAATGGTTCAAAACATAGACAGTAAGAAGAGTCAGTCTTCTTGTACTTAAGTCGGCATTGTGCCTGTTATATTTAATTCCGATGCAATTTCTGTGTTTCATCGTCAATAAGAAGGTCAGAGGGATACAGTAAACCTGAAGTGAAGCATCGAAATCTGTAACTAGCGTCACAGGATTGGTTTAAAACATAGACAGTAGGAAGAGTCAGACTACTTGTACTTAAGTCGGCATTGTGCCTTTTGTATTTAATTCCGATGCAATTTCTGTGTTTCATCGTCAATACGAAGGTCAGAGGGATGCAGTAAACCTGAAGTGAAGCATCGGAATCTGTAACTAGCGTCACAGGAATGGTTCAAATCATAGACAGTAAGAAGAGTCTGTCTTCTTGTACTTAAGTCGGCATTGTGCCTTTTCTATTTCATTCCGATGCAATTTGTGTTTTGCATCGTCAATACGAAGGTCAGAGGGATACAGTATACCTGAAGTGAAAGATCGGAATCTATTACTAGTGTCACAGGAATGGTTTAAAACATAGACAGTAGGAAGAGTCAGACTACTTGTACTTAAGTCGGCATTGTGCCTTTTGTATTTATTTCCGATGCAATTTCTGTGTTTCATCGTCAATACGAAGGTCAGAGGGATGCAGTAAACCTGAAGTGAAGCATCGGAATCTGTAACTAGTGTCACAGGAATGGTTCAAAACATAGACAGTAGGAAGAGTCAGTCTTCTTGTACTTAAGTCGGCATTGTGCCTTTTCTATTTAATTCCGTTGCACTTTCTGTGTTTCATCGTCAGTAAGAAGGTCCAAGGGATACAGTATACCTGAAATGAAGCATCGGATTCGATAACTAGTGTCACAGGAATGGTTCAAAACATAGACAGTAGGAAGAGTCAGTCTACATGTACTTAAGTCGGCATTGTGCCTTTTGTATTTAATTCCGATGCAATTTCAGTGTATCATCGTCAATAAGAAGGTCAGAGGGTTACTGTAAATCTGAAGTGAAGCATCGGAATCTATAACTAGTGTCACAGGAATTTTTCAAATCATAGTCAGTAAGAAGAGTCAGTCTTCTTGTACTTAAGTCGGCATTGTGCATTTTCTATTTACTTCCGATGCAATTTCTGTGTTTCAATGTCAATAAGAAGGTCAGAGGGATATAGTAAACCTGAAGTGAAGCATCGGAATCTACAACTTGTGTCACAGGAATAGTTCAAAACATAGACAGTAAGAAGATTCAGTCTTCTTGTACTTAAGTCGGCATTGTGCATTTTTTATTTAATTCCGATGCAATTTCTGTGTTTCATCGTCAATAAGAAGTTCCAAGGGATACAGTAAACCTGCAGTGAGGCATCGGAATCCATAACAAGTGTCACAGGAATTTTTCAAAACATAGTCAGAAAGAAGAATCAGTCTCCTTGTACATAAGTCGGCATTGTGCCCTTTGTATTTAATTCCAATGCAATATCTGTGTTTCATCGTCAATAAGAAGGTCAGAGGGATACAGTAAACCTGAAGTGAAGCATCGGAATCTACAACTAGTGTCACAGGAATAGTTCAAAACATAGACAGTAAGAAGATTCAGTCTTCTTGTACTTAAGTCGGCATTGTGCATTTTTTATTTAATTCCGATGCAATTTCTGTGTTTCATCGTCAATAAGAAGGTCAGAGGGATACAATAAAAATGAAGTGAAGCATCGGAACCTATAACTAGCGTCACAGGAATAGTTTAAAGCATAGACAGTAGGAAGAGTCTGTCTTCTTGTACGTAAGTCGGCATTGTGCCTTTTATATTTACTTCCGATTCAATTTCTGTGTTTCATCGTCAATAAGAAGGTCAGAGGGATACAGTAAACCTGTATTGAAGCATCGGAATCTATAACTAGTGTCACAGGAATGGTTCAAAACATACACAGTAAGAAGAGTCAGTCTTCTTGTACTTAAGTCGGCATTGTGCCCTTTTCAATTTACTTCCGATGCAATTACTGTGTTTCATCGTCAATAAAAAGGTCAGAGGGATACAGTAAACCTGAAGTGAAGCATCGGAATCTCTAACTTGTGTCACAGGAATGGTTCAAAACATAGTCAGTAAGAAGAGTGAGTCTTCTTGTACTTAATTTAGTATTTAATTCCGATGCAATTTCTGTGTATCATCGTCAATAAGAAGGTCCAAGGGATACAGTAAACCTGAAGTGAAGCATCGGAATCTGTAGCTAGCGTCACAGGAATGGTTCAAATCATAGACAGTAAGAAGAGTCTTTCTTCTTGTACTTAAGTCGGCATTGTGCCTGTTCTATTTCTTTCCGATGCATTTTCTGTGTTTCATCGTCAATAAGAAGGTCAGAGGGGTACAGTAAACCCGAAGTAAAGGATCAGAATCCATAACTAGTGTCACAGGATTGGTTCAAAACCTAGATAGTAAGGAGATTCAGTCTACTTGTAGTTAAGTCGGCATTGTGCCTTTTGTATTTAATTCCGATGTAATTTCTGTGTTTCATCGTCAATAAGAAGGTCCAAGGGATACAGTACACCTGAAGTGAAGCATCGGAATCTATAACTAGTGTCACAGGAATGGTTCAAATCATAAACAGTAAGAAGAGTCAGTCTTCTTGTACTTAAGTCAGCATTGTGCCCTTTCTATATAATTCCGATGCAATTTCTGTGTTTCAGCGTCAACAAGAGGGTCAGAGGGATACAGTAAACCTGAAGTGAAGCATCGGAATCTATAACTAGTGTCACAGAATTGGTTCAAATCATAAACAGTAGGAAGAGTCAGTCTTCTTGTACTTGAGTCGGCATTGTGCCATTTGCATTCGATTCCGATGGAATTTCTGTGTTTCATCGTCAATAGGAAGGTCAGAGGGATACAGTAAACCTGAAGTGAAGCATCGGAAACTATAACTAGTGTCCCACGAATGGTTCAAAACATAGACAGTAGGAAGAGTCAGCCTTCTTGTACTTAAGTCGGCATTGTGCCTTTTGTATTTAAATCCAATGCAATATCTGTGTTTCATCGTCTATAAGAAGGTCAGATGGATACAGTAAACCTGAAGTGAAGCATCGCAGTCTATAACTAGTGTCACAGGAATGGTTCAAATCATAGACAGTAGGAAGAGTCAGACAACTTGTACTTAAGTCGCATTGCGCCTTTTGTATTTAATTCCGATGCAATTTCTGTGTTTCATCGTCAATATGAAGGTCCAAAGGATGCAGTAACCCTGAAGTGAGGCATCGTAATCTATAACTAGTGTCACAGGATTGGTTCTAAGCATAGTCAGTAAGAAGAGTCAGTCTTCTTGTACTCAAGTCGGCATTGTGCCTTTTCTATTTAATTCCGATGCAAATTCTGTGTTTCATCGTCAATAAGAAGGTCCAAGGAATGCAGTACACCTGAAGTGAAGCATCGGAATCTGTAACTAGTGTCACAGGAATGGTTCAAAACATAGACAGTAAGAAGAGTCAGTCTTCTTGTACTTAAGTCGGCATTGTGCCCTTCGTATTTAATTCCGATGCAATTTCGGTGTTTCATTGTCAATAAGAAGGTCCAAGGGATACAGTAAACGTGAAGTGAAGCATCGGAAGCTATAAGTAATGTCACAGGATCGGTTCAAATCATAGACAGTATGAAGAGTCAGTCTTCTTGTACTAAAGTCGGCATTGTGCCTTTTCTATTTAAATCCGATGCAATTTCTGTGTTTTATCATCAATAAGAAGGTTAGAGGGATACAGTAAACCTGAAGTGAAGCATCGGTGTCTATAACTAGTGTCACAGGAATGGTTCAAAATATAGTCAGTAGGAAGAGTCAGTCTTCTTGTACATAAGTCGGCATTGTGCCTTTTCTATTTAATTCCGATGCAATATCTGTGTTCCATCGTCAATAAGAAGGTCAGAGGGATACAGTATACCTGAAGTGAAGCATCGCAATCTATAACTAGTGTCACAAGAATGGTTCAAAACATAGTCAGTAAGAAGAGTTAGTCTTCTTGTACTTAAGTCGGCATTGTGCTTTTTCTATTTAATTCCGATGCAAATTCTGTGTTTCATCGTCAATAAGAAGGTCAGAGGTATACAGTAAACGTGAAGTGAAGCATCGTAATCTATAACTAGTGTCACAGGAATGGTTCAAAACAAAGACAGTAGGAAGAGTCAGTCTCCTTGTACTTAAGTCGGCATTGTGCCTCTTCTATTTAAATCCGATGCGATTTCTGTGTTTCATCTTCAATAGGAAGGTCAGCGGGGTACAGTAAACCTGAAGTGAAACATCAGAATCTATAACTACTGTCACAGGAATGGTTCAAAACATAGACAGTAAGAAAAATCAGTCTTCTTGCACTTAAGTCGGCATTGTGCCTTTTCTATTTAATTACGATGCAATTTCTGTGTCTCATCTTCAATAGAAAGGTCAGCGGGGTACAGTAAACCTGAAGTGAAACATCAGAATCTATAACTAGTGTCACAGGAATGGTTCAAAACATAGACAGTAAAAAGAGTCCGTCTTCTTGTACTTAAGTCCGCATTGTGCCTTTTCTATTTCATTCCGATTCAATTTCTGTGTTTCATCGTCAATAAGAAGGTCAGAGGGATACAGTAAACCTGAAGTGAAGAATTGGAATCTATAACTAGTGTCACAGGAATGGTTGAAAACATAGTCAGTAAGAAGAGTCAGTCTTCTTGCACTTAAGTCGGCATTGCGACTTTTTATTGAATTCCGATGCAATTTCTGTGCTTCATCGTCATTAATAAGGTAAGAGGGATACTGTAAACCTGAAGTGAGGCATCGGAATCTATAATTAGTGTCACACGAATGGTTCAAAACATACACAGTAAGAAGAGTCAGTCTTCTTGTACCTAAGTCGGCATTTTGCCTTTTTTATTTAATTCCGATGCTATTTCTGTATTTCATCGTCAATACGAAGGTCCAAGGGATACAGTAAACCTGAAGTGAAACATCGGAATCCATAACTAGTGTCACGGGAATAGTTTAAACATAGACATTAAGATGAGTCAGTCTTCATGTACATAAGTCGGCATTGTGCCCTTTACATTTAATTCCGATGTAAATTCTGTGGTTCATCGTCAGTAAGAAGGTCCAAGGGATACAGTAAACCTGAAGTGAAGCATCGGAATCTATAACTAGTGTCACAGGAATGGTTCAAAACATAGACAATAAGAAGGGTCAGTGGTCTTGTACTTAAGTCGGCATTGTGCCTTTTCTATTTAATTCCGATGCAATGTCTGTTTTTCATTTCCAATAGGAAGATCAGCCGGGTACAGTAAACCTAATGTGAAGCATCGGAATCTATAACTAGTGACACAGGAATGGTTCAAACTATAGACAGTAAGAAGAGTCAGTCTTCTTGTACTTAAGTCGGCATTGTGCCTTTTGTATTTAATTCCGATGCAATTTCTGTGTTTCATCGTCAATAAGAAGGGCAGAGGGATACAGTACACATTAAGTGAAGCATCGGAATCTATAACTAGTGTCACAGGAATGGTTCAAAACATAGACAATAGGAAGGGTCAGTCTTCTTTTACTCAAGTCGGCATGGTGCCTTTTGTATTTAATTCCGATGCAATTACTGTGTTTCGTCGTCAATAAGAAGGTCCAAGGGATACAGTAAACCTGAAGTGAAACATCGGAATCTATAACTAGTGTCACAGGAATGGTTCAAAGCTTAGGCAGTAGGATGAGTCAGTCTTCATGTACTTAAGTCGGCATTGCGCCTTTTTTATTTAATTCCAATGCAATTTCTGTGTTTCATCGTCAATAAGAAGGTCCAAGGGATACAGTAAACCTGACGTGAAGCATCGGAATCCACAACTAGTGTCACAGGAATAGTTCAAACACAGACATTAAGGTGTGTCAGTCTTCTTGTACATAAGTCGGCATTGTGCCATTTCTATTTAATTCCGATGCAATTTCTGTGTTTCATCTTCAACAGGAAGGTCAGCGGGGTACAGTAAACCTGAAGTGAAACATCGGAATCTATAACTAGTGCCACAGGAATGGTTCAAAACATAGACAGTAAGAAGAGTCTGTCATCTTGTACTTAAGTCCGCATTGTGCCTTTTCTATTTCATTCCGAATCAATTTCTGTGTTCCATCGTTAGTAAGAAGGCCAGAGGGATGCAGTAAACCTGACGTGAAGCATTGGAATCTATGACTTGTGTCAAAGGAATGGTTCAAAACATAGACAATAGGAAGGGTCAATCTTCTTGTACTCAATTCGGCATTGTGCCTTTTCTATTTAATTCCGATGCAATTTCTGTGTTTTGTCGAAAATAAGAAGGTCCTAGGGATACAGTAAACCTGAAGAGAAACATCGGAATCTATGAATAGTGTCACAGGAATGGTTCAAAACATAGACAGTAAGATGAGTCGTCTTTTGTACAATTGTCGGCATTGTGCCTTTTGTATTTAATTCCGATGCAATTTCTGTGTTTCATCGTTAGTAAGAAGGTCCAAGGGATACAGTAAACCTGAAGTGAAGCATCGGAATCTATAACTAGTGTCACAGGAATGGTTGAAAACATAGTCAGTAAGAAGAGTCAGTCTTCTTGTACTTAAGTCGACATTCTGCCTTTTTATTGAATTCTGATGCAATTTCTTTGCTTCATCGTCAATAAGAGGGTCAGAGGGATACCGTAAACCTGAAGTGAGGCATTGAAATCTATAACTAGTGTAACAGGAATGGTTCAAAACATAGACAGTAAGAAGTGTCAGTCTTCTTGTACTTAAGTCGGCATTGTGCCTTTTGTATTTATTTCCGATGCCATTTCTGTGTTTCATCGTCAATAAGAAGGTCCAAGGGATACAGTAAATCTGAAGTGAACCATCGGAATCTATAACTAGTGTCAAAGGAATGGTTCAAAACATAGACAGTAAGAAGAATCAGTCTTCTTGCACTTAAGTCGTCATTGTGCTTTTTCTATTTAATTACGATGCAATTTCTGTGTTTCATCTTCAATAGGAAGGTCAGCGGGGTACAGTAAACCTGAAGTGAAACATCAGAATCTATAACTAGTGTCACAGGAATTGTTCAAAACATAGACAGTAAGAAGAGTCTGTCTTCTTGTACTTAAGTCCGCATTGTGCCTTTTCTATTTCATTCCCATTCAATTTCTGTGTTTTATCGTCAATAAGAAGGTCAGAGGGATACAGTAAACCTGAAGTGAAGAATTGGAATCTTTAACTAGTGTCACAGGAATGGTTGAAAACATAGTCAGTAAGAAGAGTCAGTCTTCTTGTCCTTAAGTCGGCATTGTGTTTTTTATTGAATTCCGATGCAATTTCTGTGCTTCATCGGCATTAAGAAGGTCAGAGGGATACTGTAAACCTGAAGTGAGGCATCGGAATCTATAACTAGTGTCACAGGAATCGTTCAAATCATACACAGTAAGAAGAGTCAGTCTTCTTGTACTTAAGTCGGCATTGTGCCCTTTTCAATTTACTTCCGATGCAATTACTGTGTTTCATCGTCAATAAAAAGGTCAGAGGGATACAGTAAACCTGAAGTGAAGCATCGGAATCTCTAACTTGTGTCACAGGAATGGTTCAAAACATAGTCAGTAAGAAGAGTGAGTCTTCTTGTACTTAAGTCGGCATTGTGAATTTAGTTTATAATTCCGATGCAATTTCTGTGTATCATCGTCAATAAGAAGGTCCAAGGGATACAGTACACCTGAAGTGAAGCATCGGAATCTATAACTAGTGTCACAGGAATGGTTCAAATCATAAACAGTAAGAAGAGTCAGTCTTCTTGTACTTAAGTCAGCATTGTGCCCTTTCTATTTAATTCCGATGCAATTTCTGTGTTTCAGCGTCAATAAGAGGGTCAGAGGGATCCAGTAAACCTGAAGTGAAGCATCGGAATCCATAACTAGTGTCACATAATCGGTTCAAATCATAAACAGTAGGAAGAGTCAGTCTTCTTGTACTTGAGTCGGCATTGTGCCATTTGCATTCGATTCCGATGGAATTTCTGTGTTTCATCGTCAATAGGAAGGTCAGAGGGATACAGTAAACCTGAAGTGAAGCATCGGAAACTATAACTAGTGTCCCACGAATGGTTCAAGACATAGACAGTAGGAAGAGTCAGCCTTCTTGTACTTAAGTCGGCATTGTGCCTTTTGTATTTAAATCCAATGCAATATCTGTGTTTCATCGTCAATAAGAAGGTCAGATGGATACAGTAAACCTGATGTGAAGCATCGCAATCTATAACTAGTGTCACAGGAATGGTTCCAATCATAGACAGTAGGAAGAGTCAGACTACTTGTACAATAGTCGGCATTGTGCCTTTTGTATTTAATTCCGATGCAATTTCTGTGTTTCATCGTCAATATGAAGGTCCAAAGGATGCAGTAACCCTGAAGTGAGGCATCGTAATCTACAACTAGTGTCACAGGATTGGTTCAAAGCATAGTCAGTAAGAAGAGTCAGTCTTCTTGTACTCAAGTCGGCATTGTGCCTTTTCTATTTAATTCCGGTGCAATTTCTGTGTTTCATCGTCAATAAGAAGGTCCAAGGGATGCAGTACACCTGAAGTGAAGCATCGGAATCTGTAACTAGTGTCACAGGAATGGTTCAAAACATAGACAGTAAGAAGAGTCAGTCTTCTTGTCCTTAAGTCGGCATTGTGCCTTTCGTATTTAATTCCGATGCAATTTCGGTGTTTCATTGTCAATAAGAAGGTCCAAGGGATACAGTAAACCTGAAGTGAAGCATCGGAAGCTATAAGTAGTGTCACAGGAACGGTTCAAATCATAGACAGTATGAAGAGTCAGTCTTCTTGTACTTAAGTCGGCATTGTGCCTTTTCTATTTAAATCCGATGCAATTTCTGTGTTTTATCGTCAATAAGAAGGTTAGAGGGATACAGTAAACCTGAAGTGAAGCATCGGAGTCTATAACTAGTGTCACCGGAATGGTTCAAAATATAGTCAGTAGGAAGAGTCAGTCTTCTTGTACATAAGTCGGCATTGTGCCTTTTCTATTTAATTCCGATGCAATATCTGTGTTCCATCGCCAATAAGAAGGTCAGAGGGATACAGTATACCTGAAGTGACGCATCGCAATCTATCACTAGTGTCACAGGAATGGTTCAAAACATAGTCAAAAGAAGAGTTAGTCTTCTTGTACTTAAGTCGGCATTGTGCTTTTTCTATTTAATTCCGATGCAAATTCTGTGTTTCATCGTCAATAAGAAGGTCAGAGGTATACAGTAAACGTGAAGTGAAGCATCGGAATCTATTACTAGTGTAACAGGAATGGCTCAAAACATAGACAGTAAGATGAGTTTGTCATCTTGTACTTAAGTCCGCATTGTGCCTTTTCTTATTCATTCCGATTCAATTTCTGTGTTCCATAGTCAATAAGAATGCCAGAGGGATACAGTAAACCTGAAGTGAAGCATTGGAATCTATAACTAGTGTCAAAGGAATGGTTCAAAACATAGACAATAGGAAGGGTCAATCTTCTTGTACTCAAATCGGCATTGTGCCTTTTCTATATAATTCCGATGCAATTTCTGTGTTTCGTCGAAAATAAGATGGTCCTAGGGATACAGTAAACCTGAAGTGAAACACCGGAATCTATGACTAGTGTCACAGGAATGGTTCAAAACAAAGACAGTAGGAAGAGTCAGTCTTCTTGTACTTAAGTCGGCATTGTGCCTCTTCTATTTAATTCCGATGCGATTTCTGTGTTTCATCGTCAATAAGAAGGGCAGAGGGATACAGTAAACATTAAGTGAAGCATCGGAATCTGTAACTAGTGTCACAGGAATGGTTCAAAACATAGACAATACGAAGGGTCAGTCTTCTTTTACTCAAGTCGGCATTGTGCCTTTTGTATTTAATTCCGATGCAATTACTGTGTTTCGCCGTCAATAAGAAGGTCCAAGGGATACAGTAAACCTGAAGTGAAACATCGGAACATATAACTAGTGTCACAGGAATGGTTCAAAGCATAGACAGTAGGATGAGTCAGTCTTCATGTACATATGTCGGCATTGTGCCTTTTTTATTTAATTCCGATGAAATTTCTGTGTTTCATCGTCAATAAGAAGGTCCAAGGGATACAGTAAACCTGAAGTGAAGCATCGGAATCCATAACTAGTGTCACAGGAATAGTTCAAACACAGACATTAAGGTGTGTCAGTCTTCTTGTACATAAGTCGGCATTGTGCCTTTTCTGTTTAATGCCGATGTAATTTCTGTGGTTCATCGTCAATAAGAAGGTCCAAGGGATACAGTAAACCAGAAGTGAAGCATCGGAATCTATAACTAGTGTCACAGGAATGGTTCAAAACATAGACAGTAAGAAGAGTCAGTCTTCTTGTACTTAAGTCAGCATTGTGCCTTTTCTATTTAATTCCGATGCAATTTCTGTGTTTCATCTTCAATAGGAAGGTCAGCGGGGTACAGTAAACCTGAAGTGAAACATCGGAATCTATAACTAGTCCCACAGGAATGGTTCAAAACATAGACAGTAAGAAGAGTCTGTCATCTTGTACTTAAGTCCGCTTTGTGCCTTTTCTATTTCATTCCGATTCAGTTTCTGTGTTCCATCGTTAGTCGGAAGGCCAGAGGGATACAGTAAACCTGACGTGAAGCATTGGAATCTATAACTAGTGTCAAAGGAATGGTTCAAAACATAGACAATAGGAAGGGTCAATCTACTTGTACTCAATTCGGCATTGTGCCTTTTCTATTTAATTCCGATGCAATTTCTGTGTTTTGTCGAAAATAAGAAGGTCCTAGGGATACAGTAAACCTGAAGAGAAACATCGGAATCTATGACTAGTGTCACAGGAATGGTTCAAAACAAAGACAGTAGGAAGAGTCAGTCTTCTTGTACTTAAGTCGGCATTGTGTCTCTTCTATTTAATTCCGATGCGATTTCTGTGTTTCGTCGCCAATAAGAAGGTCAGAGGGATACAGTAAACCTGAAGTGAAGCATCGGAATCTATAACTAGTGTCACAGGAATGGTTCAAAACATAGACAGTAAGATGAGTCGTCTTTTGTACAATAGTCGGCATTGTGCCTTTTGTATTTAATTCCGATGCAATTTCTGTGTTTCATCGTCAATAAGAAGGTCCAAGGGATACAGTAAACCTGAAGTGAAGCATCGGAATCTATAACTAGTGTCACAGGAATGGTTGAAAACATAGTCAGTAAGAAGAGTCAGTCTTCTTGTACTTAAGTCGGCATTCTGCCTTTTTATTGAATTCCGATGCAATTTCTTTGCTTCATCGTCAATAAGAGGGTCAGAGGGATACCGTAAACCTGAAGTGAGGCATCGGAATCTATAACTAGTGTAACAGGAATGGTTCAAAACATAGACAGTAAGAAGAGTCAATCTTCTTGTACTTAAGTCGGCATTGTGCCTTTTGTATTTATTTCCGATGCCATTTCTGTACTTCATCGTCAATAAGAAGGTCCAAGGAATACAGTAAATCTGAAGTGAACTATCGGAATCTATAACTAGTGTCAAAGGAATGTTTCAAAACATAGACAGTAAGAAGAATCAGTCTTCTTGCACTTTAGTCGGCATTGTGCCTTTTCTATTTAATTACGATGCAATTTCTGTGTTTCATCTTCAATAGGAAGGTCAGCGGGGTACAGTAAAACTGAAGTGAAACATCAGAATCTATAACTAGTGTCACAGGAATTGTTCAAAACATAGACAGTAAGAAGAGTCTGTCTTCTTGTACTAAAGTCCGCATTGTGCCTTTTCTATTTCATTCCGATTCAATTTCTGTGTTTTATCGTCAATAAGAAGGTCAGAGGGATACAGTAAACCTGAAGTGAAGAATTAGAATCTATAACTAGTGTCACAGGAATGGTTGAAAACATAGTCAGTAAGAAGAGTCAGTCTTCTTGTCCTTAAGTCGGCATTGTGCCTTTTTACTGAATTCCGATGCAATTTCTGTGCTTCATCGGCATTAAGAACGTCAGAGGGATACTGTAAACCTGAAGTGAGGCATCGGAATCTATAACTAGTGTCACAGGAATGGTTCCAATCATAGACAGTAGGAAGACTCAGACTACTTGTACAATAGTCGGCATTGTGCCTTTTGTATTTAATTCCGATGCAATTTCTGTGTTTCATCTTCAATATGAAGGTCCAAAGGATGCAGTAACCCTGAAGTGAGGCATCGTAATCTATAACTAGTGTCACAGGATTGGTTCAAAGCATAGTCAGTAAGAAGAGTCAGTCTTCTTGTACTCAAGTCGGCATTGTGCCTTTTCTATTTAATTCCGATGCAATTTCTGTGTTTCATCGTCAATAAGAAGGTCCAAGGGATGCAGTACACCTGCAGTGAAGCATCGGAATCTGTAACTAGTGTCACAGGAATGGTTCAAAACATAGACAGTAAGAAGAGTCAGTCTTCTTGTACTTAAGTCGGCATTGTGCCTTTCGTATTTAATTCCGATGCAATTTCTGTGTTTCATCATCAATAAGAAGGTTTGAGGGATACAGTAAACCTGAAGTGAAGCATCGGAGTCTATAACTAGTGTCACCGGAATGGTTCAAAATATAGTCAGTAGGAAGAGTCAGTCTTCTTGTACATAAGCCGGCATTGTGCCTTTTCTATTTAATTCCGATGCAATATCTGTGTTCCATCGTCAATAAGAAGGTCAGAGGGATACAGTATACCTGAAGTGAAGCATCGCAATCTATAACTAGTGTCACAGGAATGGTTCAAAACATAGTCAGTAAGAAGAGTTAGTCTTCTTGTACTTAAGTCGGCATTGTGCTTTTTCTATTTAATTCCGATGCAAATTCTGTGTTTCATCGTCAATAAGAAGGTCAGAGGTATACAGTAAACGTGAAGTGAAGCATAGGAATCTATTACTAGTGTAACAGGAATGGCTCAAAACATAGACAGTAAGATGAGTTTGTCATCTTGTACTTAAGTTCGCATTGTGCCTTTTCTTATTCATTCCCATTCAATTTCTGTGTTCCATAGTCAATAAGAAGGCCAGAGGGATACAGTAAACCTGAAGTGAAGCATTGGAATCTATAACTAGTGTCAAAGGAATGGTTCAAAACATAGACAATAGGAAGGGTCAATCTTCTTGTACTCAAATCGGCATTGTGCCTTTTCTATTTAATTCCGATGCAATTTCTGTGTTTCGTCGAAAATAAGATGGTCCAAGGGATACAGTAAACCTGAAGTAAAACACCGGAATCTATGACTAGTGTCACAGGAATGGTTCAAAACAAAGACAGTAGGAAGAGTCAGTCTTCTTGTACTTAAGTCGGCATTGTGCCTCTTCTATTTAATTCCGATGCGATTTCTGTGTTTCATCTTCAATAGGAAGGTCAGCGGGGTACAGTAAACCTGAAGTGGAACATCAGAATCTATAACTAGTGTCACAGGAATGGTTCAAAACATAGACAGTAAGAAAAATCAGTCTTCTTGCACTTAAGTCGGCATTGCGCCATTTCTATTTAATTACGATGCAATTTCTGTGTCTCATCTTCAATAGGAAGGTCAGCGGGGTACAGTAAACCTGAAGTGAAACATCAGAATCTATAACTAGTGTCAAGGGAATGGTTCAAAACATAGACAGTAAAAAGAGTCCGTCTTCTTGTACTTAAGTCCGCATTGTGCCTTTTCTATTTCATTCCGATTCAATTTCTGTGTTTCATCGTCAATAAGAAGGTCAGAGGGATACAGTAAACCTGAAGTGAAGAATTGGAATCTATAACTAGTGTCACAGGAATGGTTGAAAACATAGTCAGAAAGAAGAGTCAGTCTTCTTGTACTTAAGTCGGCATTGTGCCTTTTTATTGAATTCCGATGCAATTTCTGTGCTTCATCGTCATTAATAAGGTAAGGGGGATACTGTAAACCTGAAGTGAGGCATCGGAATCTATAACTAGTGTCACAGGAATGGTTCAAAACATACACAGTAAGAAGAGTCAGTCTTCTTGTACTTAAGTCAGGATAGTGCCTTTTGTATTTAATTCCGATGCCATTTCTGTGTTTAATCGTCAATAAGAAGGTCCAACGGAATCCGTAAACCTGAAGTGAAGCATCGGAATCTATAACTAGTGTCACCGGAATGGTTCAAAACATAGACAGTAGGAAGAATCAGTCTTCTTGCACTTAAGTCGGCATTGTGCATTTTGTATTAAATTCCGATGCAATTTCTGTGTTTCCTCGTCAATAAGAAGGCCAGAGGGATACAGTAAACCTGAAGTGAAGCTTCGGAATCCATCACTAGTGTCACAGCTAAGGTTCAAACCATAGACAGTAGGTTGAGTCAGTCTTCTTGTACTTATGTCGGCATTGTGCCTTTTTTATTTAATTCCGATGCTATTTCTGTATTTCATCGTCAATACGAAGGTCCAAGGGATGCAGTAAACCTGAAGTGAAGCATCGGAATCCATAACTAGTGTCACGGGAATAGTTCAAACATAGACAATAAGATGAGTCAGTCTTCTTGTACATAAGTCGGCATTGTGCCCTTTACATTTAATTCCGATGTCAATTCTGTGGTTCATCGTCAATAAGAAGGTCCAAGGGATACAGTAAACCTGAAGTGAAGCATCGGAATCTATAACTAGTGTCACAGGAATGGTTCAAAACATAGACAATAAGAAGGGTCAGTCGTCTTGTACTTAAGTCGGCATTCTGCCCTTTTATTGAATTCCGATGCAATTTCTTTGCTTCATCGTCAATAAGAGGGTCAGAGGGATACCGTAAACCTGAAGTGAGGCATCGGAATCTATAACTAGTGTAACAGGAATGGTTCAAAACATAGACAGTAAGAAGAGTCAATCTTCTTGTACTTAAGTCGGCATTGTGCCTTTTGTATTTATTTCCGATGCCATTTCTGTGTTTCATCGTCAATAAGAAGGTCCAAGGAATACAGTAAATCTGAAGTGAACCATCGGAATCTATAACTAGTGTCAAAGGAATGGTTCAAAACATAGACAGTAAGAAGAATCAGTCTTCTTGCACTTAAGTCGGCATTGTACCTTTTCTATTTAATTACGATGCAATTTCTGTGTTTCATCTTCAATAGGAAGGTCAGCGGGGTACAGTAAACCTGAAGTGAAACATCAGAATCTATAACTAGTGTCACAGGAATTGTTCAAAACATAGACAGTAAGAAGAGTCTGTCTTCTTGTACTTAAGTCCGCATTGTGCTTTTTCTATTTCATTCCGATTCAATTTCTGTGTTTTATCGTCAATAAGAAGGTCAGAGGGATACTGTAAACCTGAAGTGAGGCATCGGAATCTATAACTAGTGTCACAGGAATGGTTCAAATCATACACAGTAAGAAGAGTCAGTCTTCTTGTACTTAAGTCGGCATTGTGCCTTTTGTATTTAATTCCGATGCAATTTCTGTGTTTCATCGTCAATAAGAGGATCCAAAGGAAACAGTAAACGTGAAGTGAGGCATCGGAATCAATAACTAGTGTCACAGGAATGGTTCAAAACATAGACAGTAAGAAGAATCAGTCTTCTTGCACTTAAGTCGGCATTGTGCCATTTGTATTTAATTCCGATGCAATTTCTGTGTTTCCTCGTCAATAAGAAGGTCAGAGGGATGCATGAAACCTGAAGTGAAGCATCGGAATCTATCACTAGTGTCACAGGAAAGGTTCAAACCATAGACAGTAGGTTGAGTCAGTCTTCTTGTACTTAAGTCGGCATTGTGCCTTTTTTATTTAATTCCGATGCTATTTCTGTATTTCATCGTCAATAAGAAGGTCCAAGGGATGCAGTAAACCTGAAGTGAAGCATCGGAATCCATAACTAGTGTCACGGGAATAGTTCAAACATAGACATTAAGATGAGTCAGTCTTCTTGTACATAAGTCGGCATTGTGCCTTTTACTTTTAATTCCGATGTAAATTCTGTGGTTCATCGTCAATAAGAACATCCAAGGGATACAGTAAACCTGAAGTGAAGCATCGGAATCTATAACTAGTGTTACAGGAATGGTTCAAAACATAGACAGTAAGAAGGGTCAGTCTTCTTGTACTTAAGTCGGCATTGTGCCTTTTCTATTTAATTCCGATGCAATAACTCTGTTTCGTCGTCAATAAGAAGGTCCAAGGGATACAGTAAACCTGAAGTGAAACATCGGAATCTATAACTAGTGTCACAGGAATGGTTCAAAGCATAGACAGTAGGATGAGTCAGTCTTCATGTACTTAAGTCGGCATTGTGCCTTTTTTATTTAATTCCGATGGAATTTCTGTGTTTCATCGTCAATAAGAAGATCCAAAGGAAACAGTAAACGTGAAGTGAGGCATCGGAATCAATAACTAGTGTCACAAGAATGGTTCAAAATATAGACAGTAAGAAGAATCAGTCTTCTTGCACTTAAGTCGGCATTGTGCCATTTGTATTTAATTCCGATGCAATTTCTGTGTTTCATCGTCAATAAGAAGATCCAAAGGAAACAGTAAACGTGAAGTAAGGCATCGGAATCAATAACTAGTGTCACAGGAATGGTTCAAAACATAGACAGTAAGAAGAATCAGTCTTCTTGCACTTAAGTCGGCATTGAGCATTTTCTAATTAATTCCGATGTAATTTCTGTGGTTCATCGTCAATAAGAAGGTCCAAGGGATACAGTAAACCTGAAGTGAAGCATCGGAATCTATAATTAGTGTCACATTAATGGTTCAAAACATAGACAAAAAGAAGAGTCATTCTTCTTGTACTTAAGTCGGCATTGTGCCTTTTCTAATTAATTCCGATGCAATGTCTGTGTATCATTTTCAATAGGAAGATCAGCGGGGTACAGTAAACCTAATGTGAAGCATCGGAATCTATAACTAGTGACACAGGAATGGTTCAAACTATAGACAGTAAGAAGAGTCAGTGTTCTTGTACTTAAGTCGGCATTGTGCCTTTTGTATTTAATTCCGATGCAATTTCTGTGTTTCATCGTCGATAAGAGGGTCCAAGGGATACAGTAAACCTGAAGTGAAGCATCGGAATCTATAACTAGTGTCACAGGAATTGCTCAAAACATAGACAGTGAGAAGAGTCAGTCCTCTTGTAGTTAACTCGGCATTGTGCCCTTTGTATTTATTTCCGATGCCATTTCTGTGTTTCATCGTCAATAAGAGGGTCCAAGGGATACAGTAAACCTGAAGTGAAGCATCGGAATCTATAACTAGTGTCACAGGAATAGTTCAAAACATAGACAGTAAGAAGAATCAGTCTTCTAGTACTTAAGTCGGCATTGTGCCTTTTGTATTTAATTCCGATGCCATTTCTGTCTTTCGTCGTCAATAAGAAGGCCAGAGGGATACAGTAAACTTGAAGTGAAGCATTGGAATCTATAACTAGTGTCAAGGGAATGGTTCAAAACATAGACAATAGGAAGGGTCAATCTTCTTGTACTCTAATCGGCACTGTGCCTTTTCTTTTTAATTCCGATGCAATTTCTGTCTTTCGTCGAAGATAAGAAGGTCCTAGGGATACAGTAAACCTGAAGAGATACATCGGAATCTATGACTAGTGTCCCAGGAATGGTTCAAAACAAAGACAGTAGGAAGAGTCAGTCTTCTTGTACTTAAGTCGGCATTGTGCCTCTTCTATTTAATTCCGATGCGATTTCTGTGTTTAGTCGCCAATAAGTAGGTCAGAGGGATACAGTAAACCAGAAGTGAAGCATCGGAATCTATAACTAGTGTCACAGGAATGGTTCAAAACATAGACAGTAAGATGAGTCGTCTTTTGTACAATAGTCGGCATTGTGCGGTTTGTATTTAATTCCGATGCAATTTCTGTGTTTCATCGTCAATAAGAAGGTCCAAGGGATACAGTAAACCTGAAGTGAAGCATCGGAATCTATTACTAGTGTCACAGGAGTGGTTGAAAACATAGTCAGTAAGAAGAGTCAGTCTTCTTGTACTTAAGTCGGCATTCTGCCTTTTTATTGAATTCCGGTGCAATTTCTTTGCTTCATCGTCAATAAGAAGGTCAGAGGGATACCGTAAACCTGAAGTGAGGCATCGGAATCTATAACTAGTGTAACAGGAATGGTTCAAAACATAGACAGTAAGAAGAGTCAGTCTTCTTGTACTTAAGTCGGCATTGTGCCTTTTGTATTTAATTCCGATGCCATTTCTGTGTTTCATCGTCAATAAGAAGGTCCAAGGGATACAGTAAACCTGAAGTGAAGCATCGGAATCAATAACTAGTGTCAAAGGAATGGTTCAAAACATAGACAGTAAGAAGAATCAGTCTTCTTGCACTTAAGTCGGCATTGTGCTTTTTCTATTTAATTACGATGCAATTTCTGTGTTTCATCTTCAATAGGAAGGTCAGCGGGGTACAGTAAACCTGAAGTGAAACATCAGAATCTATAACTAGTGTCACAGGAATTGTTCAAAACATAGACAGTAAGAAGAGTCTGTCTTCTTGTACTTAAGTCCGCATTGTGCCTTTTCTATTTCATTCCGATTCAATTTCTGTGTTTCATCGTCAATAAGAAGGTCAGAGGGATACAGTAAACCTGAAGTGAAGAATTGGAATCTATAACTAGTGTCACAGGAATGGTTGAAGACATAGTCAGTAAGAAGAGTCAGTCTTCTTGTACTTAAGTCGGCATTGTGCCTTTTTATTGAATTCCGATGCAATTTCTGTGCTTCATCGTCATTAAGAAGGTCAGAGGGGTACTGTAAACCTGAAGTGAGGCATCGGAATCTATAAGTAGTGTCACAGGAATGGTTCAAAACATAGACAGTCAGAAGAATCAGTCTTATTGCACTTAAGTCGGCATTGTGCCTTATGTATTTAATTCCGATGCAATTTCTGTGTTTCCTCGTCAATAAGAAATTCAGAGGGATGCAGTAAACCTGAAGTGAAGCATCGGAATCTATCACTAGTGTCACAGGAAAGGTTCAAACCATAGACAGTAGGTTGAGTCAGTCTTCTTGTACTTAAGTCGGCATTGTGCCTTTTTTATTTAATTCCTATGCTATTTCTGTATTTCATCGTCAATAAGAAGGTCCCAAGGAAACAGTAAACCTGAAGTGAGGCATCGGAATCCATAACTAGTGTCACGGGAATAGTTCAAACGTAGACATTAAGATGAGTCAGTTTCTTGAACATAAGTTGGCATTGTGCCTTTTACATTTAATTCCGATGTAAATTCTGTGGTTCATCGTCAATAAGAACGTCCAAGGGATACAGTAAACCTGAAGTGAAGCATCGGAATCTATAACTAGTGTCACAGGAATGGTTCAAACATAGACAGTAAGAAGGGTCAGTCTTCTTGTACTTAAGTCGGCATTGTGCCTTTTCTATTTAATTCCGATGCAATGTCTGTGTTTCATTTTCAATAGGAAGATCAGCGGGGTACAGTAAACCTAATGTGAAGCATCGGAATCTATAACTAGTGACACAGGAATGGTTCAAACTATAGACAGTAAGAAGAGTCAGTCTTCTTGTACTTAAGTCGGCATTGTGCCTTTTTTATTTCATTCCGATGCAATTTCTGTGTTTCATCGTCAATAAGAAGGGCAGAGGGATACAGTAAACCTTAAGTGAACCATCGGAATCTATAACTAGTGTCACAGGAATGGTTCGAAGCATAGACAGTAGGATGGGTCAGTCTTCATGTACTTATGTCGGCATTGTGCCTTTTTTATTTAATTCCGATGCAATTTCTGTGTTTCATCGTCAATAAGAAGGTCCAAGGGATACAGTAAACCTGAAGTGAAGCTTCGGAATCCACAACTAGTGTCACAGGAATAGTTCAAAAATAGACATTAAGATGAGTCAGTCTTCTTGTACATAAGTCGGCATTTTGCCTTTTCTAATTAATTCCAATGTAATTTCTGTGGTTCATCGTCAATAAGAAGGTCCAAGGGTTACGGTAAACCTTAAGTGAAGCATCGGAATCTATAACTAGTGTCACATTAATGGTTCAAAACATAGACAGTAAGAAGAGTCAGTCTTCTTGTACTTAAGTCGGCATTGTGCCTTTTGTATTTAATTCCGATGCACTTTCTGTGTTTCATCGTCGATAAGAGGGTCCAAGGGATACAGTAAACCTGAAGTGAAGCATCGGAATCTATAACTAGTGTCACAGGAATTGTTCAAAACATAGACAATAGGTAGGGTCAGTCTTCTTGTACTCAAGTCGCCATGGTGCCTTTTGTATTTAATTCCGATGCAATTACTGTGTTTCGTCGTCAATAAGAAGGTCCAAGGGATACAGTAAACCTGAAGTGAAAAATCGGAATCTATAACTAGTGTCACAGGAATGGTTCAAAGCATAGACAGTAGGATGAGTCAGTCTTCATGTACTTAAGTCGGCATTGTGCTTTTTTTATTTGATTCCGATGCAATGTCTGTGTTTCATCGTCAATAAGAAGGTCCAAGGGATACAGTAAACCTGAAGTGAAGCATCGGAATCTATAACTAGTGTCACAGGAATGGTTCAAAACATAGACAGTAAGAAGAGTCAGTCGTCTTGTACTTAAGTCGGCATTGTGCCTTTTGTATTTAATTCCGATGCCATTTCTCTGTTTCATCGACAATAAGAAGGTCAGAGGGATACAGTAAACCTGAAGTGAAGCATCGGAATCCACAACTAGTGTCACAAGAATAGTGCAAACATAGACATTAAGATGAGTCAGTCTTCTTGTACATAAGTCGGCATTGTGCCTTTTACATTTAATTCAGATGTAAATTCTGTGGTTCATCGTCAATAAGAAGGTCCAAGGGATACAGTAAACCTGAAGTGAAGCATCGGAATCTATAACTAGTGTCACAGGAATGGTTCAAAACATAGACAGTAAGAAGGGTCAGTCTTCTTGTACTTAAGTCGGCATTGTGCCTTTTCTATTTAATTCCGATGCAATGTCTGTGTTTCATTTTCAATAGGAAGATCAGCGGGGTACAGTAAACCTAATGTGAAGCATCGGAATCTATAACTAGTGACACAGCAATGGTTCAAACTATAGACAGTAAGAAGAGTCAGTCTTCTTGTACTTAAGTCGGCATTGTGCCTTTTCTATTTCATTCCGAAGCAATTTCTGTGTTTCATCGTCAATAAGGAGGGCAGAGGGACACAGTAAACCTTAAGTGAAGCATCGGAATCTATAACTAGTGTCACAGGAATGGTTCAAAACATAGACAATAGGAAGGGTCAGCCTTCTTGTACTCAAGTCGGCATTGTGCCTTTTGTATTTAATTCCGATGCAATTAGTGTGTTTCGTCGTCAATAAGAAGGTCCAAGGGATACAGTAAACCTGAAGTGAAAAATCGGAATCTATAACTAGTGTCACACCAATGGTTCAAATCATAGACAGTAGGATGAGTCAGTCTTCATGTACTTAAGTCGGCATTGTGCCTTTTTTATTTGATTCCGATGCAATGTCTGTGTTTCATCGTCAATAAGAAGGTCCAAGGGATACAGTAAACCTGAAGTGAAGCATCGGAATCTATAACTAGTGTCACAGGAATGGTTCTAAACATAGACAGTAAGAAGAGTCAGTCTTCTTGTACTTAACTAGGCATTGTGCCTTTTGTATTTAATTCCCATGCAATTTCTGTGTTTAATCGTCGATAAGAGGGTCGAAGGGATACAGTATACCTGAAATGAAGCATCGGAATCTATAAATAGTGTCACAGGAATTGTTCAAAACATAGACAGTGAGAAGAGTCAGTCCTCTTGTACTTAACTCGGCATTGTGCCTTTTGTATTTAATTGCGATGCCATTTCTGTGTTTCATCGTCAATAAGAGGGTCCAAGGGATACAGTAAACCTGAAGTGAAGCGTCGGAATCTATAACTAGTGTCACAGGAGTAGTTCAAAACATAGACAGTAAGAAGAATCAGTCTTCTTGTACTTAAGTCGGCATTGTGCCTTTTGTATTTAATTCCGATGCCATTTCTGTGTTTCGTCGGCAATAAGAAGGTCCAAGGGATACAGTAAGCCTGAAGTGAAACATCGGAATCTATGACTAGTGTCACAGGAATGGTTCAAAGCATAGACAGTAGGATGAGTCAGCCTTCATGTACTTAAGTCGGCATTGTGCCTTTTTTATTTAATTCCGATGCAATTTCTGTGTTTCATCGTCAATAAGAAGGTCCAAGGGATACAGTAAACCTGAAGTGAAGCATCGGAATCTATAACTAGTGTCACAGGAATGGTTCAAAACATAGACAGTAAGAAGGGTCAGTCTTCTTGTACTTAAGTCGGCATTGTGCCTTTTCTATTTAATTCCGATGCAATGTCTGTGTTTCATTTTCAATAGGAAGATCAGCGGGGTACAGTAAACCTAATGTGAAGCATCGGAATCTATAACTAGTGACACAGCAATGGTTCAAACTATAGACAGTAAGAAGAGTCAGTCTTCTTGTACTTAAGTCGGCATTGTGCCTTTTCTATTTCATTCCGAAGCAATTTCTGTGTTTCATCGTCAATAAGGAGGGCAGAGGGACACAGTAAACCTTAAGTGAAGCATCGGAATCTATAACTAGTGTCACAGGAATGGTTCAAAACATAGACAATAGGAAGGGTCAGTCTTCTTGTACTCAAGTCGGCATTATGCCTTTTGTATTTAATTCCGATGCAATTAGTGTGTTTCGTCGTCAATAAGAAGGTCCAAGGGATACAGTAAACCTGAAGTGAAAAATCGGAATCTATAACTAGTGTCACACCAATGGTTCAAATCATAGACAGTAGGATGAGTCAGTCTTCATGTACTTAAGTCGGCATTGTGCCTTTTTTATTTGATTCCGATGCAATGTCTGTGTTTCATCGTCAATAAGAAGGTCCAAGGGATACAGTAAACCTGAAGTGAAGGATCGGAATCTATAACTAGTGTCACAGGAATGGTTCTAAACATAGACAGTAAGAAGAGTCAGTCTTCTTGTACTTAACTCGGCATTGTGCCTTTTGTATTTAATTCCGATGCAATTTCTGTGTTTAATCGTCGATAAGAGGGTCGAAGGGATACAGTATACCTGAAGTGAAGCATCGGAATCTATAAATAGTGTCACAGGAATTGTTCAAAACATAGACAGTGAGAAGAGTCAGTCCTCTTGTACTTAACTCGGCATTGTGCCTTTTGTATTTAATTGCGATGCCATTTCTGTGTTTCATCGTCAATAAGAGGGTCCAAGGGATACAGTAAACCTGAAGTGAAGCGTCGGAATCTATAACTAGTGTCACAGGAGTAGTTCAAAACATAGACAGTAAGAAGAATCAGTCTTCTTGTACTTAAGTCGGCATTGTGCCTTTTGTATTTAATTCCGATGCCATTTCTGTGTTTCATCGTCAATAAGAGGGTCCAAGGGATACAGTAAACCTGAAGTGAAGCATCGGAGTCTATAACTAGTGTCACAGGAATAGTTCAAAAATAGACATCAAGATGAGTCAGTCTTCTTGCACATAATTCGGCATTTTGCCTTTTCTAATTAATTCCGATGTAATTTCTGTGGTTCGTCGTCAATAAGAAGGTCCAAGGGATACAGTAAACCTGAAGTGAAGCATCGGAATCTATAACTAGTGTCACAGGAATGGATCAAAACATAGACAGTAAGAAGAGACAGTCTTCTTGTACTTAAGTCGGCATTGTGCCTTTTGTATTTAATTCCGATGCAATTTCTGTGTTTCATCGTCGATAAGAGGGTCCAAGGGATACAGTAAACCTGAAGTGAAGCATCGGAATCAATAACTAGTGTCACAGGAATTGTTCAAAACATAGACAGTGAGAAGAGTCAGACCTCTTGTACTTAACTCGGCATTGTGCCTTTTGTATTTAATTCCGATGCCATTTCTGTGTTTCATCGTCAATAAGAGGGTCCAAGGGATACAGTAAACCTAAAGTGAAGCATCGGAATCTATAACTAGTGTCACAGGAATAGTTCAAAACATAGACAGTAAGAAGAATCAGTCTTCTTGTACTTAAGTCGGCATTGTGCCTTTTGTATTTAATTCCGATTCCATTTCTGTGTTTCATCGACAATAAGAAGGGCAGAGGGAAACAGTAAACCTGAAGTTAAGCATCGGAATCTATCACTAGTGTCTCAGGGAGGGTTCAAAACATAGACAGTAGGATGAGTCAGTCTTCTTGTACATAAGTCGGCATTGTGCCTTTTCTATTTAATTCCGATGTAATTTCTGTGGTTCATCGTGAATAAGAAGGTCCAAGAGATACTGTAAACCTGAGGTGAAGCATCGAAATCTGTAATTAGTGTCACAGGAATGGTTCAAAACATAGAAAGTAAGAAGAGTCAGCCTTCTTGTACTTAAGTAGGCATTGTGCCTTTTTTATTCAATTCCGATGCAATTTCTGTGTTTCATCGTCAATAAGAAGGTCAGAGGGATACAGTAAACCTGAAGTGAAACATCGGAATCTATTACTAGTGTCACAGGAATGGTTCAAAACATAGAGGGTAGGAAGAGTCAGTCTTCTTGTACTTAAGTCGGCATTGTGGCTTTTGTATTTAATTATGGTGCAATTTCTGTGTTTCATCGTCAATAAGAGGGTCCAAGGGATACAGTAAACCTGAATTGAAGCATCGGAATCTATCACTAGTTTTACAGGAATGGTTCAAAATATTGACAGTAATAAAAGTCAGTCTTCTTGTACTTAAGTTGGCATTGTGCCTTTTGTATTTAATTCCGATGCAATTTGTGTGTTTCTTCGTCAATAAGAAGGTCAGTGGGATACAGTAAACCTGAAGTGAAGCATCGCAATGTATAACTAGTGTCACAGGAATGGTTCAAAGCATAGACAGTAAGATGAGTCGTCTTTTGTACAATGGTCGGCATTGTGCCTTTTGTATTTAATTCCGATGCAATTTCTGTGTTTCCTCGTCAATAAGAAGGTCAGAGGGATGCAGTAAACCTGAAGTGAAGCATCGGAATCTATAACTAGTGTCACAGGAATGGTGCAAAACATAGAGGGTAGGAAGAGTCAGTCTTCTTGTACTTAAGTCGGCATTGTGCCTTTTGTATTTAATTCCGATGCCATTTCTGTGTTTCATCGTCAATAAGAAGGTCCAAGGGATACAGTAAACCTGAAGTGAAGCATCGGAATCAATAACTAGTGTCAAAGGAATGGTTCAAAACATAGACAGTAAGAAGAATCAGTCTTCTTGAACTTAAGTCGGCATTGTGCTTTTTCTATTTAATTACGATGCAATTTCTGTGTTTCATCTTCAATAGGAAGGTCAGCGGGGTACAGTAAACCTGAAGTGAAACATCAGAATCTATAACTAGTGTCACAGGAATTGTTCAAAACATAGACAGTAAGAAGAGTCTGTCTTCTTATACTTAAGTCCGCATTGTGCCTTTTCTATTTCATTCCGATTCAATTTCTGTGTTTCATCGTCAATAAGAAGGTCAGAGGGATACAGTAAACCTGAAGTGAAGAATTGGAATCTATAACTAGTGTCACAGGAATGGTTGAAGACATAGTCAGTAAGAAGACTCAGTCTTCTTGTACTTAAGTCGGCATTGTGCCTTTTTATTGAATTCCGATGCAATTTCTGTGCTTCATCGTCATTAAGAAGGTCAGAGGGGTACTGTAAACCTGAAGTGAGGCATCGGAATCTATAACTAGTGTCACAGGAATGGTTCAAATCATACACAGTAAGAAGAGTCAGTCTTCTTGTACTTAAGTCGGCATTGTGCCTTTTGTATTTAATTCCGATGCCATTTCTGTGTTTCATCGTCAATAAGAAGGTCCAAAGGAAACAGTAAACCTGAAGTGAAGCATCGGAATCTATAACTAGTGTCACAGGAATGGTTCAAAACATAGACAGTCAGAAGAATCAGTCTTATTGCACTTAAGTCGGCATTGTGCCTTATGTATTTAATTCCGATGCAATTTCTGTGTTTCCTCGTCAATAAGAAATTCAGAGGGATGCAGTAAACCTGAAGTGAAGCATCGGAATCTATCACTAGTGTCACAGGAAAGGTTCAAACCATAGACAGTAGGTTGAGTCAGTCTTCTTGTACTTAAGTCGGCATTGTGCCTTTTTTATTTAATTCCTATGCTATTTCTGTATTTCATCGTCAATAAGAAGGTCCCAGGGAAACAGTAAACCTGAAGTGAGGCATCGGAATCCATAACTAGTGTCACGGGAATAGTTCAAACATAGACATTAAGATGAGTCAGTCTTCTTGAACATAAGTTGGCATTGTGCCTTTTACATTTAATTCCGATGTAAATTCTGTGGTTCATCGTCAATAAGAACGTCCAAGGGATACAGTAAACCTGAAGTGAAGCATCGGAATCTATAACTAGTGTCACAGGAATGGTTCAAACATAGACAGTAAGAAGGGTCAGTCTTCTTGTACTTAAGTCGGCATTGTGCCTTTTCTATTTAATTCCGATGCAATGTCTGTGTTTCATTTTCAATAGGAAGATCAGCGGGGTACAGTAAACCTAATGTGAAGCATCGGAATCTATAACTAGTGACACAGGAATGGTTCAAACTATAGACAGTAAGAAGAGTCAGTCTTCTTGTACTTAAGTCGGCATTGTGCCTTTTCTATTTCATTCCGATGCAATTTCTGTGTTTCATCGTCAATAAGAAGGGCAGAGGGATACAGTAAACCTTAAGTGAACCATCGGAATCTATAACTAGTGTCACAGGAATGGTTCGAAGCATAGACAGTAGGATGAGTCAGTCTTCATGTACTTAAGTCGGCATTGTGCCTTTTTTATTTAATTCCGATGCAATTTCTGTGTTTCATCGTCAATAAGAAGGTCCAAGGGATACAGTAAACCTGAAGTGAAGCTTCGGAATCCACAACTAGTGTCACAGGAATAGTTCAAAAATAGACATTAAGATGAGTCAGTCTTCTTGTACATAAGTCGGCATTTTGCCTTTTCTAATTAATTCCAATGTAATTTCTGTGGTTCATCGTCAATAAGAAGGTCCAAGGGTTACAGTAAACCTCAAGTGAAGCATCGGAATCTATAACTAGTGTCACATTAATGGTTCAAAACATAGACAGTAAGAAGAGTCAGTCTTCTTGTACTTAAGTCGGCATTGTGCCTTTTGTATTTAATTCCGATGCAATTTCTGTGTTTCATCGTCGATAAGAGGGTCCAAGGGATACAGTAAACCTGAAGTGAAGCATCGGAATCTATAACTAGTGTCACAGGAATTGTTCAAAACATAGACAATAGGTAGGGTCAGTCTTCTTGTACTCAAGTCGCCATGGTGCCTTTTGTATTTAATTCCGATGCAATTACTGTGTTTCGTCGTCAATAAGAAGGTCCAAGGGATACAGTAAACCTGAAGTGAAAAATCGGAATCTATAACTAGTGTCACAGGAATGGTTCAAAGCATAGACACTAGGATGAGTCAGTCTTCATGTACTTAAGTCGGCATTGTGCCTTTTTTATTTGATTCCGATGCAATGTCTGTGTTTCATCGTCAATAAGAAGGTCCAAGGGATACAGTAAACCCGAAGTGAAGCATCGGAATCTATAACTAGTGTCACAGGAATGGTTCAAAACATAGACAGTAAGAAGAGTCAGTCGTCTTGTACTTAAGTCGGCATTGTGCCTTTTGTATTTAATTCCGATGCCATTTCTCTGTTTCATCGACAATAAGAAGGTCAGAGGGATACAGTAAACCTGAAGTTAAGCATCGGAATCTATCACTAGTGTCACAGGGAGGGTTCAAAACATAGACAGTAGGATGAGTCAGTCTTCTTGTACTTTAGTCTGCATTGTGCCTTTTTTATTTAATTCCGATGCTATTTCTGTATTTCATCGTCAATAAGAAGGTCCAAGGGATACAGTAAACCTGAAGTGAAGCATCGGAATCCACAACTAGTGTCACAAGAATAGTTCAAACATAGACATTAAGATGAGTCAGTCTTCTTGTACATAAGTCGGCATTGTGCCTTTTACATTTAATTCAGATGTAACTTCTGTGGTTCATCGTCAATAAGGAGGTCCAATTGATACAGTAAACCTGAAGTGAAGCATCGGAATCTATAACTAGTGTCACAGGAATGGTTCAAAACATAGACAGTAAGAGGGGTCAGTCTTCTTGTACTTAAGTCGGCATTGTGCCTTTTCTATTTGATTCCGATGCAATGTCTGTGTTTCATTTTCAATAGGAAGATCAGCGGGGTACAGTAAACCTAATGTGAAGCATCGGAATCTATAACTAGTGACACAGCAATGGTTCAAACTATAGACAGTAAGAAGAGTCAGTCTTCTTGTACTTAAGTCGGCATTGTGCCTTTTCTATTTCATTCCGAAGCAATTTCTGTGTTTCATCGTCAATAAGGAGGGCAGAGGGACACAGTAAACCTTAAGTGAAGCATCGGAATCTATAACTAGTGTCACAGGAATGGTTCAAAACATAGACAATAGGAAGGGTCAGTCTTCTTGTACTCAAGTCGGCATTGTGCCTTTTGTATTTAATTCCGATGCAATTACTGTGTTTCGTCGTCCATAAGAAGGTCCAAGGGATACAGTAAACCTGAAGTGAAAAATCGGAATCTATAACTAGTGTCACAGCAATGGTTCAAATCATAGACAGTAGGATGAGTCAGTCTTCATGTACTTAAGTCGGCATTGTGCCTTTTTTATTTGATTCCGATGCAATGTCTGTGTTTCATCGTCAATAAGAAGGTCCAAGGGATACAGTAAACCTGAAGTGAAGCATCGGAATCTGTAACTAGTGTCACAGGAATGGTTCTAAACATAGACAGTAAGAAGAGTCAGTCTTCTTGTACTTAACTCGGCATTGTGCCTTTTGTATTTAATTCCGATGCAATTTCTGTGTTTAATCGTCGATAAGAGGGTCGAAGGGATACAGTATACCTGAAGTGAAGCATCGGAATCTATAAATAGTGTCACAGGAATTGTTCAAAACATAGACAGTGAGAAGAGTCAGTCCTCTTGTACTTAACTCGGCATTGTGCCTTTTGTATTTAATTGCGATGCCATTTCTGTGTTTCATCGTCAATAGGAGGGTCCAAGGGATACAGTAAACCTGAAGTGAAGCGTCGGAATCTATAACTAGTGTCACAGGAGTAGTTCAAAACATAGACAGTAAGAAGAATCAGTCTTCTTGTACTTAAGTCGGCATTGTGCCTTTTGTATTTAATTCCGATGCCATTTCTGTGTTTCGTCGGCAATAAGAAGGTCCAAGGGATACAGTAAGCCTGAAGTGAAACATCGGAATCTATAACTAGTGTCACAGGAATGGTTCAAAGCATAGACAGTAGGATGAGTCAGCCTTCATGTACTTAAGTCGGCATTGTGCCTTTTTTATTTAATTCCGATGCAATTTCTGTGTTTCATCGTCAATAAGAAGGTCCAAGGGATACAGTAAACCTGAGGTGAAGCATCGGAATCCATAACTAGTGTCACAGGAATAGTTCAAAAATAGACAGTAAGAAGAGTCTGTCATCTTGTACTTAAGTCGGCATTGTGCCTTTTGTATTTAATTCCGACGCAATTTCTGTGTTTCATCGTCGATAAGAGGGTCCAAGGGATACAGTAAACCTGAAGTGAAGCATCGGAATCTATAACTAGTGTCACAGGAATTGTTCAAATCATAGACAGTGAGAAGAGTCAGTCCTCTTGTACTTAACTCGGCATTGTGCCTTTTGTTTTTAATTGCGATGCCATTTCTGTGTTTCATCGTCAATAAGAGGGTCCAAGGGATACAGTAAACCTGAAGTGAAGCATCGGAATCTATAACTAGTGTCACAGGAATAGTTCAAAAATAGACATCAAGATGAGTCAGTCTTCTTGCACATAAGTCGGCATTTTGCCTTTTCTAATTAATTCCGATGTAATTTCTGTGGTTCATCGTCAATAAGAAGGTCCAAGGGATACAGTAAACCTGAAGTGAAGCATCGGAATCTATAACTAGTGTCACAGGAATGGATCAAAACATAGACAGTAAGAAGAGACAGTCTTCTTGTACTTAAGTCGGCATTGTGCCTTTTGTATTTAATTCCGATGCAATTTCTGTGTTTCATCGTCGATAAGAGGGTCCAAGGGATACAGTAAACCTGAAGTGAAGCATCGGAATCAATAACTAGTGTCACAGGAATTGTTCAAAACATAGACAGTGAGAAGAGTCAGTCCTCTTGTACTTAACTCGGCATTGTGCCTTTTGTATTTAATTCCGATGCCATTTCTGTGTTTCATCGTCAATAAGAATGTCCAAGGGATACAGTAAACCTAAAGTGAAGCATCGGAATCTATAACTAGTGTCACAGGAATAGTTCAAAACATAGACAGTAAGAAGAATCAGTCTTCTTGTACTTAAGTCGGCATTGTGCCTTTTGTATTTAATTCCGATTCCATTTCTGTGTTTCATCGACAATAAGAAGGGCAGAGGGAAACAGTAAACCTGAAGTTAAGCATCGGAATCTATCACTAGTGTCTCAGGGAGGGTTCAAAACATAGACAGTAGGATGAGTCAGTCTTCTTGTACTTTAGTCGGCAATGGGCATTTTTTATTTAATTCCGATGCAATTTCTGTGTTTCGTCGTCAATAAGAAGGTCCAATTGATACAGTAAACCTGAGGTGAAGCATCGGAATCCATCACTAGTGTCACAGGAATGGTTCAGACATAGACATTAAGATGAGTCAGTCTTCTTGTACATAAGTCGGCATTGTGCCTTTTCTATTTAATTCCGATGTAATTTCTGTGGTTCATCGTGAATAAGAAGGTCCAAGAGATACTGTAAACCTGAGGTGAAGCATCGAAATCTGTAACTAGTGTCACAGGAATGGTTCAAAACATAGAAAGTAAGAAGAGTCAGCCTTCTTGTACTTAAGTAGGCATTGTGCCTTTTTTATTCAATTCCGATGCAATTTCTGTGTTTCATCGTCAATAAGAAGGTCAGAGGGATACAGTAAACCTGAAGTGAAAGATCGGAATCTATTACTAGTGTCACAGGAATGGTTCAAAACATAGAGGGTAGGAAGAGTCAGTCTTCTTGTACTTAAGTCGGCATTGTGGCTTTTGTATTTAATTATGGTGCAATTTCTGTGTTTCATCGTCAATAAGAGGGTCCAAGGGATACAGTAAACCTGAATTGAAGCATCGGAATCTATAACTAGTTTTACAGGAATGGTTCAAAATATTGACAGTAATAAAAGTCAGTCTTCTTGTACTTAAGTTGGCATTGTGCCTTTTGTATTTAATTCCGATGCAATTTGTGTGTTTCTTCGTCAATAAGAAGGTCAGTGGGATACAGTAAACCTGAAGTGAAGCATCGCAATGTATAACTAGTGTCACAGGAATGGTTCAAAGCATAGACAGTAAGATGAGCCGTCTTTTGTACAATGGTCGGCACTGTGCCTTTTGTATTTAACTCCGATGAAATTTCTGTGTTTCATCGTCAATAAGAGGGTCAGAGGGATGCAGTAAACCTGAAGTGAAGCATCGGAATCTATCACTAGTGTCACAGGAAAGGTTCACACCATAGACAGTAGGTTGAGTCAGTCTTCTTGTACTTAAGTCGGCATTGTGCCTTTTCTATTTAATTCCGATGTAATTTCAGTGGTTCATCGTCAATAAAAAGGTCCAAGGGATTCAGTAAACCTGAAGTGAAGCATCGGAATCTATAACTAGTGTCACAGGAATGGTTCAAAACATAGACAGTAAGAAGGGTCAGTCATCTTGTACTTATGTCGACATTGTGCCTTTTGTATTTAATTCCGATGCAATTTCTGTGTTTCCTCGTCAATAAGAAGGTCAGAGGGATGCAGTAAACCTGAAGTGAAGCATCGGAATCTATCACTAGTGTCACAGGAAAGGTTCACACCATAGACAGTAGGTTGACTCAGTCTTCTTGTACTTAAGTCGGCATTGTGCCTTTTTTATTTAATTCCTATGCTATTTCTGTATTTCATCGTCAATAAGAAGGTCCAAGGGATACAGTAAACCTGAAGTGAAGCATCGGAATCCATAACTAGTGTCACGGGAATAGTTCAAACATAGACATTAAGATGAGTCAGTCTTCTTGAACATAAGTCGGCATTGTGCCTTTTACATTTAATTCCGATGTAAATTCTGTGGTTCATCGTCAATACGAACGTCCAAGGGATACAGTAAACCTGAAGTGAAGCATCGGAATCTATAACTAGTGTCACAGGAATGGTTCAAACATAGACAGTACGAAGGGTCAGTCTTCTTGTACTTAAGTCGGCATTGTGCCTTTTCTATTTCATTCCGATGCAATTTCTGTGTTTCATCGTCAATAGGAAGGGCAGAGGGATACAGTAAACCTTAAGTGAAGCATCGGAATCTATAACTAGTGTCACAGGAATGGTTCAAAACATAGACAATAGGAAGGGTCAGTCTTCTTGTACTCAAGTCGGCATTGTGCCTTTTGTATTTAATTCCGATGCAATTACTGTCTTTCGTCGTCAATAAGAAGGTCCAAGGGATACAGTAAACCTGAAGTGAAAAATCGGAATCTATAACTAGTGTCACAGGAATGGTTCAAAGCATAGACAGTAGGATGAGTCAGTCTTCATGTACTTAAGTCGGCATTATGCCTTATTTATTTGATTCCGATGCAATGTCTGTGTTTCATCGTCAATAAGAAGGTCCAAGGGATACAGTAAACCTGAAGTGAAGCATCGGAATCTATAACTAGTGTCACAGGAATGGTTCAAAACATAGACAGTAAGAAGAGTCAGTCATCTTGTACTTATGTCGGCATTGTGCCTTTTCTATTTAATTCCGATGCAATGTCTGTGTTTCATTTTCAATAGGAAGATCAGCGGGGTACAGTAAACCTAATGTGAAGCATCGGAATCTATAACTAGTGACACAGCAATGGTTCAAACTATAGACAGTAAGAAGAGTCAGTCTTCTTGTACTTAAGTCGGCATTGTGCCTTTTCTATTTCATTCCGAAGCAATTTCTGTGTTTCATCGTCAATAAGGAGGGCAGAGGGACACAGTAAACCTTAAGTGAAGCATCGGAATCTATAACTAGTGTCACAGGAATGGTTCAAAACATAGACAATAGGAAGGGTCAGTCTTCTTGTACTCAAGTCGGCATTGTGCCTTTTGTATTTAATTCCGATGCAATTACTGTGTTTCGTCGTCAATAAGAAGGTCCAAGGGATACAGTAAACCTGAAGTGAAAAATCGGAATCTATAACTAGTGTCACAGCAATGGTTCAAATCATAGACAGTAGGATGAGTCAGTCTTCATGTACTTAAGTCGGCATTGTGCCTTTTTTATTTGATTCCGATGCAATGTCTGTGTTTCATCGTCAATAAGAAGGTCCAAGGGATACAGTAAACCTGAAGTGAAGCATCGGAATCTATAACTAGTGTCACAGGAATGGTTCTAAACATAGACAGTAAGAAGAGTCAGTCTTCTTGTACTTAACTCGGCATTGTGCCTTTTGTATTTAATTCCGATGCAATTTCTGTGTTTAATCGTCGATAAGAGGGTCGAAGGGATACAGTATACCTGAAGTGAAGCATCGGAATCTATAAATAGTGTCACAGGAATTGTTCAAAACATAGACAGTGAGAAGAGTCAGTCCTCTTGTACTTAACTCGGCATTGTGCCTTTTGTATTTAATTGCGATGCCATTTCTGTGTTTCATCGTCAATAAGAGGGTCCAAGGGATACAGTAAACCTGAAGTGAAGCTTCGGAATCTATAACTAGTGTCACAGGAGTAGTTCAAAACATAGACAGTAAGAAGAATCAGTCTTCTTGTACTTAAGTCGGCATTGTGCCTTTTGTATTTAATTCCGATGCCATTTCTGTGTTTCGTCGGCAATAAGAAGGTCCAAGGGATACAGTAAGCCTGAAGTGAAACATCGGAATCTATAACTAGTGTCACAGGAATGGTTCAAAGCATAGACAGTAGGATGAGTCAGCCTTCATGTACTTAAGTCGGCATTGTGCCTTTTTTATTTAATTCCGATGCAATTTCTGTGTTTCATCGTCAATAAGAAGGTCCAAGGGATACAGTAAACCTGAAGTGAAGCATCGGAATCCATAACTAGTGTCACAGGAATAGTTCAAAAATAGACAGTAAGAAGAGTCTGTCATCTTGTACTTAAGTCGGCATTGTGCCTTTTGTATTTAATTCCGACGCAATTTCTGTGTTTCATCGTCGATAAGAGGGTCCAAGGGATACAGTAAACCTGAAGTGAAGCATCGGACTCTATAACTAGTGTCACAATAATTGTTCAAATCATAGACAGTGAGAAGAGTCAGTCCTCTTGTACTTAACTCGGCATTGTGCCTTTTGTTTTTAATTGCGATGCCATTTCTGTGTTTCATCGTCAATAAGAGGGTCCAAGGGATACAGTAAACCTGAAGTGAAGCATCGGAATCTATAACTAGTGTCACAGGAATAGTTCAAAAATAGACATCAAGATGAGTCAGTCTTCTTGCACATAAGTCGGCATTTTGCCTTTTCTAATTAATTCCTATGTAATTTCTGCGGTTCATCGTCAATATGAAGGTCCAAGGGATACAGTAAACCCGAAGTGAAGCATCGGAATCTATAACTAGTGTCACAGGAATGGATCAAAACATAGACAGTAAGAAGAGACAGTCTTCTTGTACTTAAGTCGGCATTGTGCCTTTTGTATTTAATTCCGATGCATTTTCTGTGTTTCATCGTCGATAAGAGGGTCCAAGGGATACAGTAAACCTGAAGTGAAGCATCGGAATCAATAACTAGTGTCACAGGAATTGTTCAAAACATAGACAGTGAGAAGAGTCAGTCCTCTTGTACTTAACTCGGCATTGTGCCTTTTGTATTTAATTTCGATGCCATTTCTGTGTTTCATCGTCAATAAGAGGGTCCAAGGGATACAGTAAACCTAAAGTGAAGCATCGGAATCTATAACTAGTGTCACAGGAATAGTTCAAAACATAGACAGTAAGAAGAATCAGTCTTCTTGTGCTTAAGTCGGCATTGTGCCTTTTGTATTTAATTCCGATTCCATTTCTGTGTTTCATCGACAATAAGAAGGGCAGAGGGAAACAGTAAACCTGAAGTTAAGCATCGGAATCTATCACTAGTGTCTCAGGGAGGGTTCAAAACATAGACAGTAGGATGAGTCAGTCTTCTTGTACTTTAGTCGGCAATGGGCATTTTTTGTTTAATTCCGATGCAATTTCTGTGTTTCGTCGTCAATAAGAAGGTCCAAGGGATACAGGAAACCTGAGGTGAAGCATCGGAATCCATAACTAGTGTCACAGGAATGGTTCAAACATAGACATTAAGATGAGTCAGTCTTCTTGTACATAAGTCGGCATTGTGCCTTTTCTATTTAATTCCGATGTAATTTCTGTGGTTCATCGTGAATAAGAAGGTCCAAGAGATACTGTAAACCTGAGGTGAAGCATCGAAATCTGTAACTAGTGTCACAGGAATGGTTCAAAACATAGAAAGTAAGAAGAGTCAACCTTCTTGTACTTAAGTAGGCATTGTGCCTTTTTTATTCAATTCCGATGCATTTTCTGTGTTTCATCGTCAATAAGAAGGTCAGAGGGATACAGCAAACCTGAAGTGAAACATCGGAATCTATTACTAGTGTCACAGGAATGGTTCAAAACATAGAGGGTAGGAAGAGTCAGTCTTCTTGTACTTAAGTCGGCATTGTGGCTTTTGTATTTAATTATGGTGCAATTTCTGTGTTTCATCGTCAATAAGAGGGTCCAAGGGATACAGTAAACCTGAATTGAAGCATCGGAATCTATAACTAGTTTTACAGGAATGGTTCAAAATATTGACAGTAATAAAAGTCAGTCTTCTTGTACTTAAGTTGGCATTGTGCCTTTTGTATTTAATTCCGATGCAATTTGTGTGTTTCTTCGTCAATAAGAAGGTCAGTGGGATACAGTAAACCTGAAGTGAAGCATCGCAATGTATAACTAGTGTCACAGGAGTGGTTCAAAGCATAGACAGTAAGATGAGTCGTCTTTTGTACAATGGTCGGCATTGTGCCTTTTGTATTTAATTCCGATGCAATTTCTGTGTTTCCTCGTCAATAAGAAGGTCAGAGGGATGCAGTAAACCTGAAGTGAAGCATCGGAATCTATAACTAGTGTCACAGGAATGGTGCGAAACATAGAGAGTAGGAAGAGTCAGTCTTCTTGTACTTAAGTCGGCACTGTGCCTTTTGTATTTAACTCCGATGAAATTTCTGTGTTTCATCGTCAATAAGAGGGTCAGAGGGATACAGTAAAACTGAAGTGAAGCATCGGAATCTATAACTAGTGTCACAGGAATGGTTGAAAACATAGTCAGTTAGAAGAGTCAGTCTTCTTGTACTTAAGTCGGCATTGTGCCTTTTTTATTTAATTCCCATGCTATATCTGTATTTCATCGTCAATACGAAGGTCCAAGGGATAAAGCAAACCTGAAGTAAAGCATCGGAATCCATAACTAGTGTCACAGGAATAGTTCAAACATAGACATTAAGATGAGTCAGTCTTCTTGTACTTAAGTCGGCATTGTGCCTTTTCTATTTAATTCCGATGTAATTTCAGTGGTTCATCGTCAATAAATAGGTCCAAGGGATTCAGTAAACCTGAAGTGAAGCATCGGAATCTATAACTAGTGTCACAGGAATGGTTCAAAACATAGACAGTAAGAAGGGTCAGTCATCTTGTACTTATGTCGGCATTGTGCCTTTGGTATTTAATTCCGATGCAATTTCTGTGTTTCCTCGTCAATAAGAAGGTCAGAGGGATGCAGTAAACCTGAAGTGAAGCATCGGAATCTATCACTAGTGTCACAGGAAAGGTTCACACCATAGACAGTAGGTTGAGTCAGTCTTCTTGTACTTAAGTCGGCATTGTGCCTTTTTTATTTAATTCCTATGCTATTTCTGTATTTCATCGTCAATAAGAAGGTCCAAGGGATACAGTAAACCTGAAGTGAAGCATCGGAATCCATAACTAGTGTCACGGGAATAGTTCAAACATAGGCATTAAGATGAGTCAGTCTTCTTGAACATAAGTCGGCATTGTGCCTTTTACATTTAATTCCGATGTAAATTCTGTGGTTCATCGTCAATACGAACGTCCAAGGGATACAGTAAACCTGAAGTGAAGCATCGGAATCTATAACTAGTGTCACAGGAATGGTTCAAACATAGACAGTACGAAGGGTCAGTCTTCTTGTACTTAAGTCGGCATTGTGCCTTTTCTATTTCATTCCGATGCAATTTCTGTGTTTCATCGTCAATAGGAAGGGCAGAGGGATACAGTAAACCTTAAGTGAAGCATCGGAATCTATAACTAGTGTCACAGGAATGGTTCAAAACATAGACAATAGGAAGGGTCAGTCTTCTTGTACTCAAGTCGGCATTGTGCCTTTTGTATTTAATTCCGATGCAATTACTGTCTTTCGTCGTCAATAAGGAGGTCCAAGGGATACAGTAAACCTGAAGTGAAAAATCGGAATCTATAACTAGTGTCACAGGAATGGTTCAAAGCATAGACAGTAGGATGAGTCAGTCTTCATGTACTTAAGTCGGCATTGTGCCTTATGTATTTGATTCCGATGCAATGTCTGTGTTTCATCGTCAATAAGAAGGTCCAAGGGATACAGTAAACCTGAAGTGAAGCATCGGAATCTATAACTAGTGTCACAGGAAATATTCAAAACATAGACAGTAAGAGGAGTCAGTCCTCTTGTACTTAACTCGGAATTGTGCCTTTTGTATTTAATTGCGATGCCATTTCTGTGTTCCATCGTCAATAAGAGGGTCCAAGGGATACAGTAAACCTGAAGTGAAGCATCGGAATCTATAACTAGTGTCACAGGAGTAGTTCAAAACATAGACAGTAAGAAGAATCAGTCTTCTTGTACTTAAGTCGGTATTGTGCCTTTTGTATTTAATTCCGATGATATTTCTGTGTTTCGTCGTCAATAAGAAGGTCCAAGGGATGCAGTAAGCCTGAAGTGAAACATCGGAATCTATAACTAGTGGCACAGGGATGGTTTAAAGCATAGACAGTAGGATGAGTCAGCCTTCATGTACTTAAGTCGGCATTGTGCTTTTTTTATTTAATTCCGATGCAATTTCTGTGTTTCATCGTCAATAAGAAGGTCCAAGGGTTACAGTAAACCTGAAGTGAAGCATCGGAATCCATAACTAGTGTCACAGGAATAGTTCAAAAATAGACAGTAAGAAGAGTCAGTCTTCTTGTACTTAAGTCTGCATTGTGCCTTTTGTATTTAATTCCGATGCAATTTATGTGTTTCATCGTCGATAAGAGGGTCCAAGGCATACAGTAAACCTGAAGTGAAGCATCGGAATCTATAACTAGCGTCACAGGAATTGTTCAAAACATAGACAGTGAGAAGAGTCAGTCCTCTTGTACTTAACTCGGCATTGTGCCTTTTGTATTTAATTGCGATGCCATTTCTGTGTTTCATCGTCAATAAGAGGGTCCAAGGGATACAGTAAACCTGAAGTGAAGCATCGGAAACTATAACTAGTGTCACAGGAGTAGTTCAAAGCATAGACAGTAAGAAGAATCAGTCTTCTTGTACTTAAGTCGGCATTGTGCCTTTTGTATTTAATTCCGAAAACATTTCTGTGTTTCGTCGTCAATAAGAAGGTCCAAGGGATACAGTAAGCCTGAAGTGAAACATCGGAATCTCTAACTAGTGTCACAGGAATGGTTCAAAGCATAGACAGTAGGATGAGTCAGCCTTCATGTACTTAAGTCGGCATTGTGCCTTTTTTATTTAATTCCGAAACAATTTCTGTGTTTCATCGTCAATAAGAAGGTCCAAGGGATACAGTAAACCTGAAGTGAAGCATCGGAATCCATAACTAGTGTCACAGGAATAGTTCAAAAATAGACATTAAGATGAGTCAGTCTTCTTGTACATAAGTCGGCATTGTGCCTTTTCTAAGTCATTCCTATGTAATTTCTGTGGTTCATCGTCAATAAGAAGGTCCAAGGGATACAGTGAACCTGAAGTGAAGCATCGGAATCAATAACTAGTGTCACAGGAATTGTTCAAAACATAGACAGTGGGAAGAGTCAGTCCTCTTGTACTTAACTCGGCATTGTGCCTTTTGTATTTAATTCCGATGCCATTTCTGTGTTTCATCGTCAATAAGAGGGTCCAAGGGATACAGTAAACCTAAAGTGAAGCATCGGAATCTATAACTAGTGTCACAGGAATAGTTCAAAACATAGACAGTAAGAAGAATCAGTCTTCTTGTACTTAAGTCGGCATTGTGCCTTTTGTATTTAATTCCGATTCCATTTCTGTGTTTCATCGACAATAAGAAGGGCAGAGGGATACAGTAAACCTGAAGTTAAGCATCGGAATCTATCACTAGTGTCTCAGGGAGGGTTCAAAACATAGACAGTAGGATGAGTCGGTCTACTTGTACTTTAGTCGGCATTGTGCCTTTTTTATTTAATTCCGATGCAATTTCTGTGTTTCGTCGTCGTTAAGAAGGTCCAAGGGATACAGTAAACCTGAAGTGAAGCATCGGAATCCATAACTAGTGTCACAGGAATGGTTCCAACGTAGAAATTAAGATGAGTCAGTCTTCTTGTACATAAGTCGGCATTGTGCCTTTTCTATTTAATTCCGAAGTAATTTCTGTGGTTCATCGTGAATAAGAAGGTCCAAGAGATACTGCAAACCTGAAGTGAAGCATCGGAATCTGTAACTAGTGTCACAGGAATGGTTCAAGACATAGAAAGTAAGAAGAGTCAGCCTTCTTGTACTTAAGTAGGCATTGTGCCTTTTTTATTCAATTCCGATGCAATTTCTGTGTTTCGTCGTCAATAAGAAGGTCCAAGGGATACAGTAAACCTGAAGTGAATCATCGGAATCCATAACTAGTGACACAGGAATGGTTCAAAATAGACATTAAGATGAGTCAGTCTTCTTGTACATAAGTCGGCATTGTGCGTATACTATTTAATTCCGATGGAATTTCTGTGTTTCATCTTCAATTGGAAGGTCAGCGGGGTACAGTAAACCTGAAGTGAAACATCGGAATCTATAACTAGTGTCACAGGAATTTCTCAAAACATGGACAGTAAGAAGAGTCAGCCTTCTTGTACTTAAGTCGGCATTGTGCCTTTTCTATTTCATTCCGATGCAATTTCTGTGTTTCATCGTCAATAAGAAGGTCAGAGGGATACAGTAAACCTGAAGTGAAGCATCGGAATCTATAACTAGTGTCAGAGGAATGGATCAAACGTAGACAATAGGAAGGGTCAGTCTTCTTGCACTAAAGTCGGCATTGTGCCTTCTCTATTTAATTCCGATGCAATTTCTGTGTTTCGTCGTCAATAAAAATGTCCAAGGGATACAGTAAACCTGAAGTGAAACATCGGAATCTATTACTAGTGTCACAGGAATGGTTCAAAACATAGAGGGTAGGAATAGTCAGTCTTCTTGTACTTAAGTCGGCATTGTGCCTTTTGTATTTAATTCCGGTGCAATTTCTGTGTTTCATCGTGAATAAGAGGGTCCAAGGGATACAGTAAACCTGAATTGAAGCATCGGAATCTATAACTAGTTTTACAGGAATGGTTCAAAATATTGACAGTAATGAAAGTCAGTCTTCTTGTACTTAAGTCGGCATTGTGCCTTTTGTGTTTAATTCCGATGCAATTTCTGTGTTTCATCGTCAATAAGAGGGTCCAAGGGATACAGTAAACCTGGAGTGAAGCATCGGAATCTATAACTAGTGTCACGGGAATAGTTCAAACATAGACATTAAGATGAGTCAGTCTTCTTGTACATAAGTCGGCATTGTGCCTTTTACATTTAATTCCGATGTAAATTCTGTGGTTCATCGTCAATAAGAAGGTCCAAGGGATACAGTAAACCTGAAGTGAAGCATCGGAATCTATAACTAGTGTCACAGGAATGGTTCAAAGCATAGACAGTAAGAAGGGTCAGTCTACTTGTACTTAAGTCGGCATTGTGCCTTTTCTATTTAATTCCGATGCAATGTCTGTGTTTCATTTTCAATAGGAAGATCAGCGGGGTACAGTAAACCTAATGTGAAGCATCGGAATCTATAACTAGTGACACAGGAATGGTTCAAACTATAGACACTAAGCAGAGTCAGTCTTCTTGTACTTAAGTCGGCATTGTGCCTTTTCTATTTCATTCCGATGCAATTTCTGTGTTTCATCGTCAATAAGAAGGGCAGAGGGATACAGTAAACCTTAAGTGAAGCATCGGAATCTATAACTAGTGTCACAGGAATGGTTCAAAACATAAGCAATAGGAAGGGTCAGTCTTCTTGTACTCAAGTCGGCATTGTGCCTTTTGTATTTAATTCCGATGCAATTACTGTGTTTCGTCGTCAATAAGAAGGTCCAAAGGTTACAGTAAAACTGAAGTGAAAAATCGGGATCTATAACTAGTCTCACAGGAATGGTTCAAAGCATAGACAGTGAGAAGAGTCAGTCCTCTTGTACTTAAGTCGGCATTGTGCCTTTTGTATTTAATTCCGATGCAATTTCTGTGTTTCATCGTCAATAAGAGGGTCCAAGGGATACAGTAAACCCGAAGTGAAGCATCGGAATCTATAACTAGTGTCACAGGAATAGTTCAAAACATAGACAGTAAGAAGAATCAGTCTTCTTGTACTTAAGTCGGCATTGTGCCTTTTATATTTCATTCCGATGCCAATTTCTGTGTTTCGTCGTCAATAAGAAGGTCCAAGGAATACAGTAAGCCTGAAGTGAAACATCGGAATCTATAACTAGTGTCACAGGAATGGTTCAAAGCATAGACATTTGGATGAGTCAGCCTTCATGCACTTAAGTCGGCATTGTGCCTTTTTTATTTACTTCCGATGCAATTTCTGTGTTTCATCGTCAATAAGAAGGTCCAAGGGATACAGTAAACCTGTAGTGAAGCATCGGAATCCATAACTAGTGTCACAGGAATAGTTCAAAAATAGACATTAAGATGAGTCAGTCTTCTTGTACATAAATCGGCATTGTGCCTTTTCTAATTAATTCCGATGTAATTTCTGTGGTTCATCGTCAATAAGAAGGTCCAAGGGATGCAGCAAACCTGAAGTGAAGCATTGGAATCTATAACTAGTGTCACAGGAATGGTTCAAAACACAGACAGTAAGAAGAGTCAGTCTTCTTGTACTAAAGTCGGCATTGTGCCTTTTGTATTTAATTCCGATGCAATTTCTGTGTTTCATCGTCGATAAGAGGGTCCAAGGGATACAGTAAACCTGAAGTGAAGCATCGGAATCTATAACTAGTGTCACAGGAATTGTTCAAAACATAGACAGTGAGAAGAGTCAGTTCTCTTGTACTTAACTCGGCATTGTGCCTTTTGTATTTAATTCTGATGCCATTTCTGTGTTTCATCGTCAACAAGTGGGTCCAAGGGATACAGTAAACCTGAAGTGAAGCATCGGAATCTATAACTAGTGTCACAGGAATAGTTCAAAACATAGACAGTTAGAACAATCAGTCTTCTTGTACTTAAGTCGGCATTGTGCCTTTTGTATTTAATTCCGATGCCATTTCTCTGTTTCATCGACAATAAGAAGGTCAGAGGGATACAGTAAACCTGAAGTTAAGCATCGGAATCAATCACTAGTGTCACAGGGAGGGTACAAAACATAGACAGTAGGATGAGTCAGTCTTCTTGTACTTACGTCGGCATTGTGCCTTTTCTATTTAATTCCGATGCAATGTCTGTGTTTCATCGTCAATAAGAAGGGCAGAGGGATACAGTAAACCTTAAGTGAAGCATCGGAATCTACAACTAGTGTCACAGGAATGGTTCAAAACATATACAATGGGAAGGGTCAGTCTTCTTGTACTCAAGTCGGCATTGTGCCTTTTGTATTTAATTCCGATGCAATTACTGTGTTTCGTCGTCAATAAGAAGGTCCAAGGGATACAGTATACCTGAAGTGAAAAATCGGAATCTATAACTAGTGTCACAGGAATGGTTCAAAGCATAGACAGTAGGATGAGTCAGGCTTCATGTACTTAAGTCGGCATTGTGTCTTTTTTATTTGATTCCGATGCAATGTCTGTGTTTCATCGTCAATAAGAAGGTACAAGGGATACAGTAAACCTGAAGTGAAGCATCGGAATCTATAACTAGTGTCACAGGAATGGTTCAAAACATAGACAGTAAGAAGAGTCAGTCTTCTTGTACTTAAGTCGGCATTGTGCCTTTTGTATTTAATTCCGATGCAATTTCTGTGTTTCATCGTCGATAAGAGGGTCCAAGGGATACAGTAAACCTGAAGTGAAGCATCGGAATCTATAACTAGTGTCACAGGAATTGTTCAAAACATAGACAGTGAGAAGAGTCAGTCCTCTTGTATTTAACTCGGCATTGTGCCTTTTGTATTTAATTCCGATGCCATTTCTGTGTTTCATCGTCAATAAGAGGGTCCATGGGATACAGTAAACCTGAAGTGAAGCATCGGAATCTATAACTAGTGTCACAGGAATAGTTCAAAACATAGACAGTAAGAAGATTCAGTCTTCTTGTACTTAAGTCGGCATTGTGCCTTTTGTATTTAATTCCGATGCCATTTCTGTGTTTCGTCGTCAATAAGAAGGTCCAAGGGATACAGTAAGCCTGAAGTGAAACATCGGAATCTATAACTAATGTCACAGGAATGGTTCAAAGCATAGACATTAGGATGAGTCAGCTTTCATGTACTTAAGTCGGCATTGTGCCTTTTTTATTTAATTCCGATGCTATTTCTGTGTTTCATCGTCAATAAGTAGTTCCAAGGGATGCAGTAAACCTGCAGTGAAGCATCGGAATCCATAACTAGTGTCACTTGAATAGTTCAAAAATAGACATTAAGATAAGTCAGTCCTCTTGTACATAAGTCGGCATTGTGCCTTTTCTAATTAATTCCGATGTAATTTCTGTGATTCATCGTCAATAAGAAGGTCCAAGGGATACAGTAAACCTGAAGTGAAGCATCGGAATCTATAACTAGTGTCACTGGAATGGTTCAAAACATAGACAGTAAGAAGAGTCAGTCTTCTTGTACTTAAGTCAGCATTGTGCCTTTTGTATTTAATTCTGATGCAATTTCTGTGTTTCATCGTCGATAAGAGGGTCCAAGGGATACAGTAAACCTGAAGTGAAGCATCGAAATCCATAACTAGTGTCACAGGAATTGTTCAAATCATAGACAGTGAGAAGTGTCAGTCCTCTTGTACTTAACTCGGCATTGTGCCTTTTGTATTTAATTGCGGAGCCATTTCTGTGTTTCATCGTCAATAAGAGAGTCCAAGGGATACAGTAAACCTGAAGTTAAGCATCGGAATCTATCACTAGTGTCACAGGGAGGGTTCAAAACATAGACAGTAGGATGAGTCAGTCTTTTTTACTTTAGTTGGCATTGTGCCTTTTTTATTTAATTCCGATGCAATTTCTGTGTTTCATCGTCAATAAGAAGGTCCAAGGGATGAAGTAAACCTGAAGTGAAGCATCGGTAGCTATAACTAGTGTCACAGAAATGCTTCAAAGTATAGACATTAATAAAAGTCAGTCTTCTTGTACTTAAGTCGGCATTGTGCCTTTTGTATTTAATTCCGATGCAATTTGTGTGTTTCTTCGTCAATAGGAAGGTCAGAGGGATACAATAAACCTGAAGTGAAGCATATGAATCTATAACTAGTGTCACAGGAATGGTTCAAAACATAGAGGGTAGGAAGAGTCAGTCTTCTTGTACTTAAGTCGGCATTGTGCCTTTTGTATTTAATTCCCATGAAATTTCTGTGTTTCATCGTCAATAAGAGGGTCCAAATGATACAGTAAACCTGAAGTGAAGCATCGGATTCTATAACTATTGTCACAGGAATGGTTCAAAACATAGAAAGTAAGAAGAGTCTGTCTTCTTGTACATATGTCCGCATTGTGCCTTTTCTATTTCATTCCGATTCAATTTCTGTGTTTCATCGTCAATAGGAAGGTCAGAGGGATACAGTAAACCTGAAGTGAAGCATCGGAATCTATAACTAGTGTCACAGGAATGGTTCAAAACATAGACAATACGAAGGGTCAATCTTCTTGTACTCGAGTCGGCATTGTGCCTTTTCTATTTAATTCCGATGCAATTTCTGTGTTTCGTCGTCAATAAGAAGGTCCAAGGGGTACAGTAAACCTGAAGTGAAACATGGGAATCTATTACTAGTGTCACAGGAATGGTTCAAAACATAGAGGGTAGGAAGTGTCAGTCTTCTTGTACTTAAGTCGGCATTGTGCCTTTTGTATTTAATTCCGGTGCAATTTCTGTGTTTCTTCGTCAATAAGAGGGTCCAAGGGATACAGTAAACCGGAATTGAAGCATCGGAATCTATAACTAGTTTTACAGGAATGGTTCAAAATATAGACAGTAGTAAAAGTCAGTCTTCTTGTACTTAAGTCGGCATTGTGCCTTTTGTATTTAATTCCGATGCAATTTGTGTGTTTCTTCGTCAATAGGAAGGTCAGAGGGATACAATAAACCTGAAGTGAAGCATATGAATCTATAACTAGTGTCACAGGAATGGTTCAAAACATAGAGGGTAGGAAGAGTCAGTCTTCTTGTACTTAAGTCGGCATTGTGCCTTTTGTATTTAATTACCATGCAATTTCTGTGTTTCATCGTCAATAAGAGGGTCCAAATGATACAGTAAACCTGAAGTGAAGCATCGGATTCTATAACTATTGTCACAGGAATGGTTCAAAACATAGAAAGTAAGAAGAGTCTGTCCTCTTGTACATATGTCCGCATTGTGCCTTTTCTATTTCATTCCGATTCAATTTCTGTGTTTCATCGTCAATAGGAAGGTCAGAGGGATACAGTAAACCTGAAGTGAAGCATCGGAATCTATAACTAGTGTCACAGGAATGGTTCAAAACATAGACAATACGAAGGGTCAATCTTCTTGTACTCGAGTCGGCATTGTGCCTTATCTAATTAATTCCGATGCAATTTCTGTATTTCGTCGAAAATAAGAAGGTCCAAGAGATACAGTAAACCTGAAGTGAAACTTCGGAATCTATGACTAGTGTCACAGGAATGGTTCAAAACATAGACAGTTAGAGGAGTCGGTCCTCTTGTACTGATGTCGGCATTGTGCTTTTTGTATCTAATTCCGATGCAATTTCTGTGTTTCATCGTCAATAAGGAGGTCAGAGATATACAGTAAACCTGAGGTGAAGCATCGGAATCTATAACTAGTGTCACAGGAATGGTTCAAAACAAAGACAGTAGGAAGAGTCAGTCTTCTTGTACTTAAGTCGGCATTGTGCCTCTTCTATTTAATTCCGATGCAATTTCTGTGTTTCGTCGTCAATAAGAAGGTCAGAGGGATACAGTAAACCTGAAGTGAACCATCGGAATGTATAACTAGTGTCCCAGGAATGGTTCAAATCATAGACAGTAAGATGCGTCGTCTTTAGTACAATATTCGGCATTGTGAATTTTGTATTTAATTCCGATGCAATTTCTGTGTTTCATCGTCAATAAGAAGGTCCAAGGGATGAAGTAAACCTGAAGTGAAGCATCGGTAGCTATAACTAGTGTCACAGAAATGCTTCAAAGTATAGACATTAATAAAAGTCAGTCTTCTTGTACTTAAGTCGGCATTGTGCCTTTTGTATTTAATTCCGATGCAATTTCTGTGTTTCATCGTCAATAAGAGGGTCAGAGTGATACAGTAAACCTGAAGTGAAGCATCGGTATCTATAACTAGTGTCACAGGAATGGTTCAAAACATAGAGAGTAGGAAGAGTCAGTCTTCTTGTACTTAAGTCGGCACTGTGCCTTTTGTATTTAACTGCGATGCAATTTCTGTGTTTCATCGTCAATAAGAGGGTCAGAGGGATACAGTAAACCTGAAGTGAAGCATCGGAATCTATAACTAGTGTCACAGGAATGGTTGAAAACATAGTAAGAAGAGTCAGTCTTCTTGTACTTAAGTCGGCATTGTGCCTTTTTTATTTAATTCCCATGCTATATCTGTATTTCGTCGTCAATACGAAGGTCCAAGGTATAAAGCAAACCTGAAGTAAAGCTCCGGAATCCGTAACTAGTGTCACAGGAATAGTTCAAACGTAGCCATTAAGATGAGTCAGTCTTCTTGTTCATAAGTCGGCATTGTGCCTTTTCTATTTAATTCCGATGCAATGTCTGTGTTTCATTTTCAATAGGAAGATCAGCGGGGTACAGTAAACCTGATGTGAAACATCGGAATCTATAACTAGTGTCACATGAATGGTTCAAATCATAGACAGTAAGAAGAGTCAGTCTTCTTGTACTTTAGTCGGCATTGTGACTTTTCTATTTCATTCCGATGCAATTTCTGTGTTTCCTCGTCAATAAGAAGGTCAGAGGGATACAGTAAACCTGAAGTGAAGCATCGGAATCTATAACTAGTGTCACAGGAATGGTTCAAAACATAGACAACAGGAAGGGTCAGTCTTCTTGTACTGAAGACGGCATTGTGCCTTTTGTATTTAATTCCGATGCAATTTCTGTGTCTCATCGTCAGTAAGAAGGTCAGAGGGATACAGTAAACCTGAAGTGAAACATCGGAATCTATTACTAGTGTCATAGGAATAGTTCAAAACATAGACAGTAAGAAGAGTCGGTCCGCTTGTACTGAAGTCGGCATTGTGCTTTTTGTATCTAATTCCGATGCAATCTCTCTCTTTCATCGTCAAAAAGAAGGTCAGAGAGATACAGTAAACCTGAGGTGAAGCATCGGAATCCATAACTGGTGTCACAGGAATGGTTCAAACATAGACAGTAGGAAGAGTCAGTCTTCTTGTACTTAAGTCGGCATTGTGCCTCTTCTATTTAATTCCGATGCAATTTCTGTGTTTCGCCGTCAATAAGAAGGTTAGAGGGATACAGTAAACCTGAAGTGAAGCATCGGAATCAATAACTAGTGTCACAGGAATGTTTCAAAACATAGACAGTAAGATGAGTAAGTCTTTTGTACATAAGTCGGCATTGTGCCTTCTGTATTTAATTCCGATGCAATTTCTGTGTTTCATCGTCAATAAGAAGGTCCAAGGGATACTGTAAACCTGAAGTGAAGCATCGGAATCTATAACTAGTATCACAGCAATGGTTCAAAATACAGACAGTAATAAATGTCAGTCTTCTTGTACTTAAGTCGGCATTGTGCCTTTTGTATTTAATTCCGATGCAATTTCTGTGTGTCATCGTCAATAAGAAGGCCAGTGGGATACAGTAAACCTGAAGTGAAGCATAGGAATCTATAACTAGTGTCACAGGAATGGTTCAAAACATAGAGAGTAGGAAGAGTCAGTCTTCTTGTACTTAAGTCGGCATTGTGCCTTTTGTATTTAATTCTGATGCAATTTCTGTGCTTCATCGTCAATAAGAGGGTCAGAGGGATACAGTAAACCTGAAGTGAAGCATCGGAATCTATAACTAGTGTCACAGGAATGGTTAGAAACATAGTCAGTAAGAAGAGACAGTCTTCTTGTACTTAAGTCGTCATTGTGCCTTTTAATTGAATTTCGATGCAATTTCAGTGCTTCATCGTCAATAAGAAGGTCAGAGGGACACCGTAAACCTGAAGTGAGGTATCGGAATCTATAACTAGTGTCACAGGAAAGGTTCAAATCATAGACAGTAAGAAGAGTCAGCCTTCTTGTACTTAAGTCGGCATTGCGCCTTTTGTAATTAGTTCCGATGCTATTTCTGTGTTTCATCGTCAATAAGAAGGTCCAAGGGATACAGTAAACCTGAAGTGAAGCATCGGAATCTATAACTAGCGTCACAGGAATGGTTCAAAACATAGACAGTAAGAAGAGTCACTCTTCTTGTACTTAAGTCGGCATTGTGCCTTTTGTATTTAATTCCGATGCAATGTCTGTGTTTCATCTTCAATAGGAAGATCAGCGGGGTAGAGTAAACCTGATGTGAAACATGGGAATCTCTAACTAGTGTCACAGGAATGGTTCAAAGCATAGACAATAGGAAGGGTCAGTCTTCTTGTACTCAAGTCTGCATTGTCCCTTTTGTATTTAATTCCGACGCAATTTTTGTGTTTCATCGTCAATAAGAAGGTCAGAGGTATACAGTAAACCTGAAGTGAAGCATCGGAATCTATAACTAGTGTAACAGGAATGGTTCAAATCGTAGACAGTAGGAAGAGTCATTCTTCTTGTACTTAAGTCGGCATTGTGCCTTTTCTATTTAATTCCGATGCAATCTCTGTTTTTCGTCGTCAATAAGAAGGTCCAAGGGATACAGTAAATCTGAAGTGAAGCATCGGAATCTATAACTAGTGTCACAATAATGGTTCAAAACATAGAGGGTGGGAAGAGTCAGTCATCTTGTACTTAAGTCGGCATTGTGCCTTTTGTATTTAATTCCGATGCAATTTCTGTGTTTCATCGTCGATAAGAGGGTCCAAGGGATACAGTAAACCTGAAGTGAAGCATCGGAATCTATAACAAGTGTCACAGGAATTGTTCAAAACGTAGACAGTGAGAAGAGACAGTCTTCTTGTACTTAAGTCGGCATTGTGCCTTTTGCATTTAATTCCGATGCCATTTCTGCGTTTCATCGTCAATAAGAGGTTCCAAGGGAAACAGTAAACCTGAAGTGAAGCATCGGAATCTATAACTAGTGTCACAGGAATAGTTCAAAACATAGACAGTAAGAAGAATCAGTCTTCTTGTACTTAAGTCGGCATTGTGCCGTTTGTATTTAATTCCGATGCAATTTCTGTGTTTCATCGACAATAAGAAGGTCAGAGGGATACAGAAAACCTGAAGTTAAGCATCGGAATCTAACACTAGTGTCACACGAAAGGTTCAAAATATAGACAGTAGGATGAGTCAATATTCTTGTACGTAAGTCGGCATTGTGCATTTTTTATTAATTTCCGATGCAATTTCTGTGTTTCGTCGTCAATAAGAAGGTCCAAGGGATACAGTAAACCTGAAGTGAAGCATCGGAATCCATAACTAGTGTCACAGGAATAGTTCAAACATAGACATTAAGATGAGTCAGTCTTCTTGTACATAAGTCGGCATTGTGCCTTTTCTATTTAATTCCGATGTATTTTCTGTGGTTCATCGTCAATAAAAAGGTCCAAGGGATACAGTAAACCTGAAGTGAAGCATCGGAATCTATAACTAGTGTCACAGGAATGGCTCAAAACATAGACAATAGGAAGTGTCATTCTTCTTGTACTCAAGTCGGCATTGTGCCTTTTTATTTAATTCCGATGCAATTTCTGTGTCTCATCGTCAGTAAGAAGGTCAGAGGGATACGGTGAACCTGAAGTGAAACATCGGTATCTATTACTAGTGTCACAGGAATAGTTGAAAACTTAGACAGTAAGAAGAATGAGTCGTCTTGTACTGAAGTCGGCATTGTGCTTTTTGTATCTAATTCCGATGCAATCTCTCTGTTTCATCGTCAATAAGAATGTCAGAGATATACAGTAAACCTGAAGTGAAGCATCGGAATCTATAACTAGTGTAACAGGAACGGTTCAAATCATAGACAGTAGGAAGAGTCATTCTTCTTGTACTTAAGTCGGCATTGTGCCTTCTGCATTTAATTCCGATTCAATTTCTGTGTTTCATCGTCAATAAGAAGGTCCAAGGGATACTATAAACCTGAAGTGAAGCATCGGTATCTATAACTAGTGTCACAGGAATGGTTCAAAATATAGACAGTAATAAAAGTAAGTCTTCTTCTACTTAAGTCGGCATTGTGCCTTTTGTATTTAATTCCGATGCAATTTCTGTGTTTCATCGTCGATAAGAGGGTCCAAGGGATACAGTAAACCTGAAGTGAAGCATCGGAATCTATACAAGTGTCACAGGAATTGTTCAAATCATAGACAGTGAGAAGAGACAGTCTTCTTGTACTTAAGTCGGCATTATGCCTTTTGTATTTAATTCCGATGCCATTTCTGCGTTTCATCGTCAATAAGAGGTTCCAAGGGATACAGTAAACCTGAAGTGAAGCATCGGAATCTATAACTAGTGTCACAGGAATAGTTCAAAACATAGACAGTAAGAAGAATCAGTCTTCTTGTACTTAAGTCGGCATTGTGCCTTTTGTATTTAATTCCGATGCAATTTCTGTGTTTCATCGACAATAAGAAGGTCAGAGGGATACAGTAAACCTGAAGTTAAGCATCGGAATCTAACACTAGTGTCACAGGAAAGGTTCAAAATATAGACAGTAGGATGAGTCAGTATTCTTGTACGTAAGTCGGCATTGTGCATTTTTTATTAATTTCCGATGCAATTTCTGTGTTTCGTCGTCAATAAGAAGGTCCAAGGGATACAGTAAACCTGAAGTGAAGCATCGGAATCCATAACTAGTGTCACAGGAATAGTTCAAACATAGACATTAAGATGAGTCAGTCTTCTTGTACATAAGTCGGCATTGTGCCTTTTCTATTTAATTTCGATGTATTTTCTGTGGTTCATCGTCAATAAAAAGGTCCAAGGGATACAGTAAACCTGAAGTGAAGCATCGGAATCTATAACTAGTGTCTCAGGAATGGTTGAAAACATAGACAGTAAGAAGGGTCAGTCATCTTGTACTTAAGTCGGCATTGTGCCTTTTCTATGTAATTCCGATGCAATGTCTGTGTTTCATTTTCAATAGGAAGATCAGCGGGGTACAGTAAAACTGATGTGTAACATCGGAATCTATAACTAGTGTCACAGGAATGGTTCAAAACATAGACAGTAAGAAGAGTCAGTCTTCTTGTACTTTAGTCGGCATTGTGCCTTTTCTATTTCATTCCGATTCAATTTCTGTGTTTCTTCGTCAATAAGAAGGTCAGAGGGGTACAGTAAACCTGAAGTGAAGCATCGGAATCTATAACTAGTGTCACAGGAATGGCTCAAAACATAGACAATAGGAAGTGTCATTCTTCTTGTACTCAAGTCGGCATTGTCCCTTTTTATTTAATTCCGATGCAATTTCTGTGTCTCATCGTCAGTAAGAAGGTCAGAGGGATACGGTAAACCTGAAGTGAAACATCGGAATCTATTACTAGTGTCACAGGAATAGTTCAAAACTTAGACAGTAAGAAGAATCAGTCCTCTTGTACTGAAGTCGTTATTGTGCTTTTTGTATCTAATTCCGATGCAATCTCTCTGTTTCATCGTCAATAAGAAGGTCAGAGAGGTACAGTAACCCTGAGGTGAAGCATCGGAATCTATAACTGGTGTCACAGGAATGGTTCAATCATAGACAGTAGGAAGACTCAGTCTTCTTGTACTTAAGTCGGCATTGTGCCTCTTCTAATTAATTCCGATGCAATTTCTGTGTTTCGCCGTCAATAAGAAGGTCAGAGGGATACAGTAAACCTGAAGTGAAGCATCGGAATCAATAACTAGTGTCACAGGAATGTTTCAAAACATAGACAGTAAGATGAGTAAGACTTTTGTACAAAAGTCGGCATTGTGCCTTCTGCATTTAATTCCGATTCAATTTCTGTGTTTCATCGTCAATAAGAAGGTCCAAGGGATACTATAAACCTGAAGTGAAGCATCGGAATCTATAACTAGTGTCACAGGAATGGTTCAAAATATAGACAGTAATAAAAGTAAGTCTTCTTCTACTTAAGTCGGCATTGTGCCATTTGTATTTAATTCCGATGCAATTTCTGTGTTTCATCGTCAATAAGAAGGTCAGAGGGATACAGAAAACCTGAAGTGAAGCATAGGAATCTATAACTACTGTCACAGGAATGGTTCAAAACTTAGACAGTAAGAAGAATCAGTCCTCTTGTACTGAAGTCGGCATTGTGCTTTTTGTATCTAATTCCGATGCAATCTCTCTGTTTCATCGTCAATAAGAAGGTCAGAGAGGTACAGTAAACCTGAAGTGAAGCATCGGAATCTATATCTAGTGTCACAGGAATAGTTCAAAACATAGACAGTAAGAAGAATCAGTCTTCTTGTACTTAAGTCGGCATTGTGCCTTTTGTATTTAATTCCGATGCAATGTCTGTGTTTCATCTTCAATAGGAAGATCAGCGGGGTACAGTAAACCTGATGTGAAACATCGGAATCTATAACTAGTGTCACAGGAATGGTTCAAAACATAGACAATAGGAAGGGTCAGTCTTCTTGTACTCAAGTCGGCATTGTGCCTTTTGTATTTAATTCCGATGCAATTTTTGTGTTTCGTCGTCAATAAGAAGGTCAGAGGTATACAGTCAACCCGAAGTGAAGCATCGAAATCTATAACTAGTGTAACAGGAATGGTTCAAAACATAGACAGTGAGAAGAGTCAGTCCTCTTGTACTTAAGTCGGCATTGTGCCTTTTCTATTTAATTCCGATGCAATCTCTGTGTTTCGTCGTCAATAAGAAGGTCCAAGGGATACAGTAAATCTGAAGTGAAGCTTCGGAATCTATAACAAGTGTCACAGGAATGGTTCAAAACATACACAGTAAGAAGAGTCAGTCTTCTTGTACTTAAGTCGGCATTGTGCCTTTTGTATTTAATTCCGATGCAATTTCTGTGTTTCATCGTCGATAAGAGGGTCCAAGGGATACAGTAAACCTGAAGTGAAGCATCGGAATCTATAACAAGTGTCACAGGAATTGTTCAAAACATAGACAGTGAGAAGAGTCAGTCTTCTTGTACTTAAGTCGGCATTGTGCCTTTTGTATTTAATTCCGATGCCATTTCTGTGTTTCATCGTCAATAAGAGGTTCCAAGGGATACAGTGAACCTGATGTGAAGCATCGGAATCTATAACTAGTGTCACAGGAATAGTTCAAAACATAGACAGTAAGAAGAATCAGTCTTCTTGTACTTAAGTCGGCATTGTGCCTTTTGTATTTAATTCCGATGCAATTTCTGTGTTTCATCGACAATAAGAAGGTCAGAGGGGATACAGTAAACCTGAAGTTAAGCATCGGAATCTGTCACTAGTGTCACAGGAAAGGTTCAAAACATAGACAGTAGGATGAGTCAGTCTTCTTGTACATATGTCGGCATTGTGCCTTTTTTATTTATTTCCGATGCAATTTCTGTGTTTTGTCGTCAATAAGAAGGTCCAAGGGATACAGTAAACCTGAAGTGAAGCATCGGAATCCATAACTAGTGTCATAGGAATAGTTGAAACATAGACATTAAGATGAGTCAGACTTCTTGTACATAAGTCGGCATTGTGCCTTTTCTATTTAATTCCGATGTAATTTCTGTGGTTCATCGTGAATAAGAAGGTCCAAGGGATACTGTAAACCTGAAGTGAAGCATCGGAATCTATAACTAGTGTCACAGGAATGGTTCAAAACATAGACAGTAAAAAGAGTCAGCCTTCTTCTACTTAAGTTGGCATTGTGCGTTTACTATTTAATTCCGATGGAATTTCTGTGTTTCATCCTCAATAGGAAGGTCAGCGGGGTACAGTAAACCTGAAGTGAAACATCGGAATCTATAAGTAGTGTCACAGGAATGGTTCAAAACATAGACAGTAAGAAGAGTCAGCCTTCTTGTACTTAAGTCGGCATTGTGCCTTTTCTACTTCATTCCGATGCAATTTCGGCGTTTCATCGTCAATAAGAAGGTCAGAGGGATACAGTAAACCTGAAGTGAAGCATCGGAAGCTATAACTTGTGTCACAGGAATGGTTCAAAACATAGACAATCGGTAGGGTCAGTCTTCTTGCACTCAAGTCGGCATTGTGCCTTTTCTATTTAATTCCGATGCAATTTCTGTGTTTCGTCGTCAATAAGACGGTCCAAGGGATACAGTAACCCTGAAGTGAAACATCGGAATCTATTACTAGTGTCACAGGAATGGTTCAAAACATAGACAGTAAGAAGAGTCGGTCCTCTTGTACTGAAGTCGGCATTGTGCTTTTTGTATCTAATTACGATGCAATTTCTGTGTTTCATCGTCAATAAGAAGGTCAGAGAGATACAGTAAACCTGAGGTGAAGCATCGGAATCTATAACTAGTGTCACAGGTGTGGTTAAAATTATAGACAGTAATAAAAGTCAGTCTTCTTGTACTTAAGTCGGCATTGTGCCTTTTGTATTTATTTTCCGGTGCAGTTTCAGTGTTTCATCGTCAATAAGAAGGTCAGAGGGATACAGTAAACCTGAAGTGAAGCATAGGAATCTGTAACTAGTGTCACAATAATTATTCAAAACATAGAGGGTAGGAAGAGTCAGTCATCTTGTACTTAAGTCGACATTGTGCCTTTTAATTGAATTCCGCTGCAATTTCTGTGTTTCATCGTCAATTAGAAGGTCAAGGGATACCGTAAACATGAAGTGAAGCATCGGAATCTATAACTAGTGTCACAGGAATGGTTCAAAACGTAGTCAGTAAGAAGACTCAGTCTTCTTGAACTTATGTCGGCATTGTGCCTTTTGTATTTAATTCCGATGCAATTTCTGTGTTTCGTCGTCAATAAGAAGGTCAGAGGGACACAGTAAACCTGAAGTGAAGCATCAGACTCTATAACTAGTGTCACAGGAATGGTTCAAAACATAGACAGTAGGAAGAGTCAGTCTTCTTGTACTTAAGTCGGCATTGTGCCTTTTCTATTTAATCCCGATGCAGTTTCTGTGTTTCATCGTCAATAAGAAGGTCAGAGTGATACAGTAAACCTGAAGTGAGGCATCGGAATCTATAACTAGTGTCACAGGAATGGTTCAAATTATAGACAATAATAAAAGTCAGTCTTCTTGTACTTAAGTCGGCATTGTGCTTTTTGAATTTAATTCCAATGCAATTTCTGTGTTTTATCGTCAATAAGAAGTTCAGAGGGATTCAGTAAACCTAAAGTGAATAATCGGAATCTATAACTAGTGTCACAGGACTGGTTCAGAACATAGAAAGTAGGAAGAGTCAGTGTTCTTGTACTTAAGTCGGCATTGTGCCTTTTCTATTTAATTCCGAGGCAATTTCTGTGATTCATCGTCAATAAGAAAGTCAGAGGGATACAGTAAACCTGAAGTGAGGCATCGGAATCCTTAACTGGTGGCACAGGAATGGTTCAAGGCATAGACAGTATGAAGAGTCAGTCTTCTTGTACTTAAGTCGGCATTGTGCCTTTTCTAGTTAATTCGGATGCAATTTCCGTGATTCATCGTCAATAACAAGGTCCAAGGGATGCAGTACACTTGAAGTGAAGCATCGGAATCAATAACTAGTGTCACAGGAATGGTTCAAAGCATAGAGAGTAAGAACGGTCAGTTTTCTTGTACTTAAGTGGGCATTGTGCCTTTTGTATTTAATTCCGATGCCATTTCGGTGTTTCATCTTCAATAAGAAGGTCAGAGGGATACAGTAAACCTGAAGTGAAGCATCGGAATCTATAACTAGTGTCACAGGAATGGTTCAAAGCATAGACATTAGGACGAGTCAGTCTTCTTGTACTTAAGTCGGCATTGTGCCTTTGATATTTAATTCCGATGCAATTTCTATAATTCATCGTCAATAAGAAGGTCCAAGGGATACAGTAAACCTGAAGTGAAGCATCGGAATCTATAACTAGGGTCACAGGAATGGTTCAAAACATAGACAGTAAGAAGAGTCGGTCTTCTTGTTCTTAAATCGGCATTGTGCCTTTTGTTTATAATGCCGATGCAATTTCCGTGTTTCATCGTCAATAAGAAGGACAGAGGGATACAGTAAACCTGAAGTGAAGCATCGGAATCTGTAACTAGTGTCACAGGAATGGTTCAAAACATAGACAGTAGGAAGAATCAGTCTTCTTGTACTTAATTCGGCATTGTGCCTTTTCTATTTAATTCCGTTGCACTTTCTGTGTTTTATCGTCAATAGGAAGGTCCAAGGGATACAGTAAACCTGAAATGAATCATCGGATTCTATAACTAGTGTCACAGGTATTGTTCAAAACATAGACAGTAGGAAGAGTCAGTGTACTTGTACTTAAGTCGGCATTGTGCCTTTTGTATTTAATTCCGATGCAATTTCGGTGTTTCATCGTCAATAAGAAGTTCAGAGGGATACAGTAAACCTGAAGTGAAGCATCGGAATCTATAACTAGTATCACAGGTATGGTTCAAAGCATGGACAATAGGAAGAGTCAGTCTTCTTGTACTTAAGTCGGCATTGTGCCTTTGATATTTAATTCCGATGCAATTTCTATCATTCATTGTCAATAAGAAGGTCCAAGGGATACAGTAAACCTGAAATGAATCATCGGATTCCATAACTAGGTTCACAGTAATGGTTCAATTCATAGACAGTAAGAAGAATCGGTCTTCTTCTACTTAGGTCGGCATTGTGCCTTTAGTATTTAATTCCGATGCAATTTCTGTGTTTCATCGTCAATAAGAAGGTCTGAGGGATACAGTAAACCTGAAGTGAAGCATCGGAATCTGTAACTAGTGTCACAGGAATGGTACAAAACATAGACAGTAGGAAGAGTAAGTCTCCTTGTATTTAATTCGGCATTGTGCCTTCTCCGTTTAATTCCGTTGCACTTTCTGTGTTTCATCGTCAATAAGAAGGTCCAAGGGATACAGTAAACCGGAAATGAAGCATCGGATTCTATAACTAGTGTCACAGGAATGGTTCAAAACTTAGACAGTAGGAAGAGTCAGCCTACACGTACTTAAGTCGGCATTGTGCCTTTTGTTTTTAATTCCGATGCAATTTCTGTGTTTCATCGTCAATATGAAAGTCAGAGGGATACAGAAAACCTGAAGTGAAGCATCGGAATCTATAACTAGTGTCACAGGAATAGTTCAAAACATAAACAGTAAGAAGAATCAGTCTTCTTGTACTTAAGTCGGCATTGTGCCTTTTGTATTTAATTCCGATGCAGGGTCTGTGTTTCATCTTCAATAGGAAGATCAGCGGGGTGCAGTAAACCTGATGTGAAACATCGGAATCTATAACTAGTGTCACAGGAATGGTTCAAAACATAGACAATAGGAAGGGTCAGTCTTCTTGTACTCAAGTCGGCATTGTGCCTTTTGTATTTAATTCCGATGCAATTTTTGTGTTTCGTCGTCAATAAGAAGGTCAGAGGTATACAGTAAACCCGAAGTGAAGCATCGGAATCTATAACTAGTGTAACAGGAATGGTTCAAATCATAGACAGTAGGAAGAGTCATTCTTCTTGTACTTAAGTCGGCATTGTGCCTTTTCTATATAATTCCGATGCAATCTCTGTGTTACGTCGTCAATAAGAAGGTCCAAGGGATACAGTATATCTGAAGTGAAGCTTCGGAATCTATAACAAGTGTCACAGGAATGGTTCAAAACATACACAGTAAGAAGAGTCAGTCTTCTTGTACTTAAGTCGGCATTGTGTCTTTTGTATTTAATTCCGATGCAATTTCTGTGTTTCATCGTCGATAAGAGGGTCCAAGGGATACAGTAAACCTGAAGTGAAGCATCGGAATCTATAACAAGTGTCACAGGAATTGTTCAAAACATAGACAGTGAGGAGAGTCAGTCTTCTTGTACTTAAGTCGGCATTGTGCCTTTTGTATTTAATTCCGATGCCATTTCTGTGTTTCATCGTCAATAAGAGGTTCCAAGGGATACAGTGAACCTGATGTGAAGCATCGGAATCTAGAACTAGTGTCACAGGAATAGTTCAAAACATAGACACTAAGAAGAATCAGTCTTCTTGTACTTAAGTCGGCATTGTGCCTTTTGTATTTAATTCCGATGCAATTTCTGTGTTTCATCGACAATAAGAAGGTCAGAGGGGATACAGTAAACCTGAAGTTAAGCATCGGAATCTATCACTAGTGTCACAGGAAGGGTTCAAAACATAGACAGTAGGATGAGTCAGTCTTCTTGTACATAAGTCGGCATTGTGCCTTTTTTATTTATTTCCGATGCAATTTCTGTGTTTCGTCGTCAATAAGAAGGTCCAAGGGATACAGCAAACCTGAAGTGAAGCATCGGAATCCATAACTAGTGTCATAGGAATAGTTGAAACATAGACATTAAGATGAGTCAGTCTTCTTGTACATAAGTCGGCATTGTGCCTTTTCTTTTTAATTCCGATGTAATTTCTGTGGTTCATCGTGAATAAGAAGGTCCAAGGGATACTGTAAACCTGAAGTGAAGCATCGGAATCTATAACTAGTGACACAGGAATGGTTCAAAACATAGACAGTAAAAAGAGTCAGCCTTCTTGTACTTAGGTTGGCATTGTGCGTTTACTATTTAATTCCGATGCAATTTCTGTGTTTCATCTTCAATAGGAAGGTCAGCGGGGTACAGTAAACCTGAAGTGAAACATCGGAATCTATAACTAGTGTCACAGGAATGGTTCAAAACATAGACAGTAAGAAGAGTCAGCCTTCTTGTACTTAAGTCGGCATTGTGCCTTTTCTACTTCATTCCGATGCAATTTCTGCGTTTCATCGTCAATAAGAAGGTCAGAGGGATACAGTAAACCTGAAGTGAAGCATCGGAATCTATAACTTGTGTCACAGGAATGGTTCAAAACATAGACAATAGGTAGGGTCAGTCTTCTTGCACTCAAGTCGGCATTGTGCCTTTTCTATTTAATTCCGATGCAATTTCTGTGTTTCGTCGTCAATAAGAAGGTCCAAGGGATACAGTAACCCTGAAGTGAAACATCGGAATCTATTACTAGTGTCACAGGAATGGTTCAAAACATAGACAGTAAGAAGAGTCGGTCCTCTTGTACTGAAGTCGGCATTGTGCTTTTTGTATCTAATTACCATGCAATTTCTGTGTTTCATCGTCAATAAGAAGGTCAGAGAGATACAGTAAACCTGAGGTGAAGCATCGGAATCTATAACTAGTGTCACAGGTGTGGCTCAAAACATAGACAGTTGGAAGAGTCAGTCTTCTTGTACTTAGGTCGGCATTGTGCCTCTTCTATTTAATTCCGATGCAATTTCTGTGTTTCGGCGTCAATAAGAAGGTCCAAGGAATACAGAAAACCTGAAGTGAAGCATCGGAATCTATAACTAGTGTCACAGGAATGGTTCAAAATATAGACAGTAATAAAAGTCAGTCTTCTTGTACTTAAGTCGGCATTGGGCCTTTTGTATTTAATTCCGGTGCAATTTCAGTGTTACATCGTCAATAAGAAGGTCAGAGGGATACAGTAAACCTGAAGTGAAGCATAGGAATCTATAACTAGTGTCACAATAATGGTTCAAAACATAGAGGGTAGGAAGAGTCAGTCATCTTGTACTTAAGTCGACATTGTGCCTTTTAATTGAATTCCGATGCAATTTCTGTGTTTCATCGTCAATTAGAAGGTCAAGGGATACCGAAGACATGAAGTGAAGCATCGGAATCTATAACTAGTGTCACAGGAATGGTTCAAAACGTAGTCAGTAAGAAGACTCAGTCTTCTTGTACTTATGTCAGCATTGTGCCTTTTGTATTTAATTCCGAAGCCATTTCTGTGTTTCGTCGTCAATAAGAAGGTCAGAGGGACACAGTAAACCTGAAGTGAAGCATCAGACTCTATAACTAGTGTCACAGGAATGGTTCAAAACATAGACAGTAGGAAGAGTCAGTCTTCTTGTACTTAAGTCGGCATTGTGCCTTTTCTATTTAATCCCGATGCAATTTCTGTGTTTCATCGTCAATAAGAAGGTCAGAGTGATACAGAAAACCTGAAGTGAGGCATCGGAATCTATAACTAGTGTCACAGGAATGGTTCAAAATATAGACAGTAATAAAAGTCAGTCTTCTTGTACTTAAGTCGGCATTGTGCCTTTTGAATTTAATTCCAATGCAATTTCTGTGTTTTATCGTCAATAAGAAGTTCAGAGGGATTCAGTAAACCTGAAGTGAATAATCGGAATCTATAACTAGTGTCACAGGACTGGTTCAGAACATAGAAAGTAGGAAGAGTCAGTGTTCTTGTACTTAAGTCGGCATTGTGCCTTTTCTATTTAATTCCGAGGCAATTTCTGTGATTCATCGTCAATAAGAAAGTCAGAGGGATACAGTAAACCTGAAGTGAGGCATCGGAAACCATAACTGGTGGCACAGGAATTGTTCAAAGCATAGACAGTATGAAGAGTCAGTCTTCTTGTACTTAAGTCGGCATTGTGCCTTTTCTAGTTAATTCGGATGCAATTTCCGTGATTCATCGTCAATAACAAGGTCCAAGGGATGCTGTACACTTGAAGTGAAGCATCGGAATCAATAACTAGTGTCACAGGAATGGTTCAAAGCATAGAGAGTAAGAATGGTCAGTTTTCTTGTACTTAAGTGGGCATTGTGCCTTTTGTATTTAATTCCGATGCCATTTCGGTGTTTCATCGTCAATAAGAAGGTCAGAGGGATACAGTAAACCTGAAGTAAAGCATCGGAATCTATAACTAGTGTCACAGGAATGGTTCAAAGCATAGACAGTAGGACGAGTCAGTCTTCTTGTACTTAAGTCGGCATTGTGCCTTTGATATTTAATTCCGATGCAATTTCTATAATTCATAGTCAATAAGAAGGTCCAAGGGATACAGTAAACCTGAAGTGCAGCATCGGAATCTATAACTAGGGTCACAGGAATGGTTCAAATCATAGACAGTAAGAAGAGTCGGTCTTCTTGTTCTTAAATCGGCATTGTGCCTTTTGTTTATAATGCCGATGCAATTTCCGTGTTTCATCGTCAATAAGAAGGACAGAGGGATACAGTAAACCTGAAGTGAAGCATCGGAATCTGTAACTAGTGTCACAGGAATGGTTCAAAACATAGACAGTAGGAAGAATCAGTCTTCTTGTACTTAATTCGGCATTGTGCCTTTTCTATTTAATTCCGTTGCACTTTCTGTGTTTTATCGTCAATAAGAAGGTCCAAGGGATACAGTAAACCTGAAATGAATCATCGGATTCTATAACTAGTGTCACAGGAATTGTTCAAAACATAGACAGTAGGAAGAGTCAGTGTACTTGTACTTAAGTCGGCATTGTGCCTTTTGTATTTAATTCCGATGCAATTTCGGTGTTTCATCGTCAATACGAAGTTCAGAGGGATACAGTAAATCTGAAGTGAAGCATCGGAATCTATAACTAGTATCACAGGTATGGTTCAAAGCATGGACAATAGGAAGAGTCAGTCTTCTTGTACTTAAGTCGGCATTGTGCCTTTGATATTTAATTCCGATGCAATTTCTATAATTCATTGTCAATAAGAAGGTCCAAGGGATACAGTAAACCTGAAATGAATCATCGGATTCTATAACTAGGTTCACAGGAATGGTTCAAATCATAGACAGTAAGAGGAATCGGTCTTCTTGTACTTAGGTCGGCATTGTGCCTTTTTTATTTAATTCCGATGCAATTTCTGTGTTTCATCGTCAATAAGAAGGTCAGAGGGATACAGTAAACCTGAAGTAAAGCATCGGAATCTGTAACTAGTGTCACAGGAATGGTACAAAGCATAGACAGTAGGAAGAATCAGTCTTCTTGTACTTAATTCGGCATTCTGCCTTTTCTATTTAATTCCGTTGCACTTTCTGTGTTTTATCGTCAATAAGAAGGTCCAATGGATACAGTAAACCTGAAATGAATCATCGGATTCTATAACTAGTGTCACAGGAATTGTTCAAAACATAGACAGTAGGAAGAGTCAGCCTACATGTACTTAAGTCGGCATTGTGCCTTTTGTATTTAATTCCGATGCAATTTCTGTGTTTTGTCGTCAATAAGAAGGTCAGAGGGATACAGTAAACCTGAAGTGAAGCATCGGAATCTATAACTAGTGTCACAGGAATGGTTCCAAACATAGTCAGTAAGAAGAGTCAGTCTACTTGTACTTAAGTCGGAATTGTGCCTTTTGTATTTAATTCCTCATGCAATTTCTGTGTTTCATCGTCAATATGAAGGTCAGAAGGATACAGTAAACCTGAAGAGAAGCATCGGAATCGATAACTAGTGTCACAGGAATGGTTCCAATCATAGTCAGTAAGAAGAGTCAGTCTTCTTGTACTTAAGTCGGCATGGTGCATTTTCCATTTGATTCCGATGCAATATCTGTATTTCATAGTCAATAAGAAGGACCAAGGGATACAGTAAACCTGAAGTGAGGCATCGGAATCCATAACTGGTGGCACAGGAATTGTTCAAAGCATAGACAGTATGAAGAGTCAGTCTTCTTGTACTTAAGTCGGCATTGTGCCTTTTCTAGTTAATTCGGATGCAATTTCCGTGATTCATCGTCAATAACAAGGTCCAAGGGATGCAGTACACTTGAAGTGAAGCATCGGAATCAATAACTAGTGTCACAGGAATGGTTCAAAGCATAGAGAGTAAGAATGGTCAGTTTTCTTGTACTTAAGTGGGCATTGTGCCTTTTGTATTTAATTCCGATGCCATTTCGGTGTCTCATCGTCAATAAGAAGGTCAGAGGGATACAGTAAACCTGAAGTAAAGCATCGGAATCAATAACTAGTGTCACAGGAATGGTTCAAAGCATAGACAGTAGGACGAGTCAGTCTTCTTGTACTTAAGTCGGCATTGTGCCTTTGATATTTAATTCCGATGCAATTTCTATAATTCATCGTCAATAAGAAGGTCCAAGGGATACAGTAAACCTGAAGTGCAGCATCGGAATCTATAACTAGGGTCACAGGAATGGTTCAAATCATAGACAGTAAGAAGAGTCGGTCTTCTTGTTCTTAAATCGGCATTGTGCCTTTTGTTTATAATGCCGATGCAATTTCCGTGTTTCATCGTCAATAAGAAGGACAGAGGGATACAGTAAACCTGAAGTGAAGCATCGGAATCTGTAACTAGTCTCACAGGAATGGTTCAAAACATAGACAGTAGGAAGAATCAGTCTTCTTGTACTTAATTCGGCATTGTGCCTTTTCTATTTAATTCCGTTGCACTTTCTGTTTTTTTATCGTCAATAAGAAGGTCCAAGGGATACAGTAAACCTGAAATGAATTATCGGATTCTATAACTAGTGTCACAGGAATTGTTCAAAACATAGACAGTAGGAAGAGTCAGTGTACTTGTACTTAAGTCGGCATTGTGCCTTTTGTATTTAATTCCGATGCAATTTCGGTGTTTCATCGTCAATAAGAAGTTCAGAGGGATACAGTAAATCTGAAGTGAAGCATCGGAATCTATAACTAGTATCACAGGTATGGTTCAAAGCATGGACAATAGGAAGAGTCAGTCTTCTTGTACTAAAGTCGGCATTGTGCCTTTGATATTTAATTCCGATGCAATTTCTATAATTCATTGTCAATAAGAAGGTCCAAGGGATACAGTAAACCTGAAATGAATCATCGGATTCTATAACTAGGTTCACAGGAATGGTTCAAATCATAGACAGTAAGAGGAATCGGTCTTCTTGTACTTAGGTCGGCATTGTGCCTTTTTTATTTAATTCCGATGCAATTTCTGTGTTTTATCGTCAATAAGAAGGTCAGAGGGATACAGTAAACCTGAAGTGAAGCATCGGAATCTGTAACTAGTGTCACAGGAATGGTACAAAACATAGACAGTAGGAAGAATCAGTCTTCTTGTACTTAATTCGGCATTGTGCCTTTTCTATTTAATTCCGTTGCACTTTCTGTGTTTTATCGTCAATAAGAAGGTCCAAGGGATACAGTAAACCTGAAATGAATCATCGGATTCTATAACTAGTGTCACAGGAATTGTTCAATACATAGACGGTAGGAAGAGTCAGCCTACATGTACTTAAGTCGGCATTGTGCATTTTGTATTTAATTCCGATGCAATTTCTGTGTTTCATCGTCAATATGAAAGTCAGAGGGATACAGTAAACCTGAAGTGAAGCATCGGAATCTATAACTAGTGTCACAGGAATGGTTCCAAACATAGTCAGTAAGAAGAGTCAGTCTACTTGTACTTAAGTCGGAATTGTGCCTTTTGTATTTAATTCCTCATGCAATTTCTGTGTTTCATCGTCAATATGAAGGTCAGAAGGATACAGTAAACCTGAAGAGAAGCATCGGAATCGATAACTAGTGTCACAGGAATGGTTCCAATCATAGTCAGTAAGAAGAGTCAGTCTTCTTGTACTTAAGTCGGCACGGTGCATTTTCCATTTGATTCCGATGCAATATCTGTATTTCATCGTCAATAAGAAGGACCAAGGGATACAGTAAGCCTGAAGTGAAGCATCGGAATCCATAACTAGTGTCACAGGAATGGTTCAAAACATAGTCAGTAAAAAGAGTCAGTATTCTTGTACATAAGTCGACATTGTGCCTTTTGTATTTAAATCCGATGCAATTTCTGTGTTTCATCGTCAATAAGAATGTCCAAGGGATGCAGTACACCTGAAGTGAAGCATCGGAATCTATAACTAGTGTCACAGGAATGGTACCAAACATAGACAGTAAGAAGAGTCAGTCTTCTTGTACTTAAGTCGGCATTGTGCCTTTTCTATTTAATTCCGATGCAATTTCTGTGTTTCATCGTCAATAAGAAGGTCAGAGGGATGCAGTAAACCTGAGGTGAAGCATCGGAATCTATAACTAGTGTCACAGGAATGGTTCAAACCATGGACAGTAAGAATAGTCAGTCTTCTTGTACTTAAGTCGGCATTGTGCCTTTTTTATTTAATTCCGATGCAATTTCTGTGTTTCGTCGTCAATAAGAAGGTCAGAGGGACACAGTAAACCTGAAGTGGAGCATCAGACTCTATAACTAGTGTCACAGGAATGGTTCAAAACATAGACAGTAGGAAGAGTCAGTCTTCTTGTACTTAAGTCGGCATTGTGCCTTTTCTATTTAATCCCGATGCAATTTCTGTGTTTCATCGTCAATAAGAATGTCCAAGGGATGCAGTACACCTGAAGTGAAGCATCGGAATCTATAACTAGTGTCACAGGAATGGTACCAAACATAGACAGTAAGAAGAGTCAGTCTTCTTGTACTTAAGTCGGCATTGTGCCTTTTCTATTTAATTCCGATGCAATTTCTGTGTTTCATCGTCAATAAGAAGGTCCAAGGGATACTGTAAACCTGAAGTGAAGCATCGGAATCTGTAACTAGTGTCACAGGAATGGTTCAAAACATAGACAGTAAGAATGGTCAGTTTTCTTGTACTTAAGTGTGCATTGTGCCTTTTGTATTTAATTCCGATGCATTTTCGGTGTTTCATCGTCAATAAGAAGGTCGGAGGGATACAGTAAACCTGAAGTGAAGCAACGGAATCTATAACTAGGTTCACAGGAATGGTTCAAAACATAGACAGTAAGAAGAGTCGGTCTTCTTGTTCTTAAGTCGGCATTGTGCCTTTTGTATGTAATGCCGATACAATTTTGGTGTTTCATCGTCAATAAGAAGGACAGAGGGATACAGTAAACCTGAAGTGAAGCATCGGAATCTGTAACTAGTGTCACAGGAATGGTTCAAAAGATAGACAGTAGGACGAGTCAGTCTTCTTGTACTTAATTCGGCATTGTGCCTTTTCTATTTAATTCCGTAGCACTTTCTGTGTTTTATCGTCAATACGAAGGTCCAAGGGATACAGTAAACCTGAAATGAAGCATCGGATTCTATAACTAGTGTCTCAGGAATGGTTCAAAACATAGACAGTAGGAAGAGTCAGCCAACATGTACTTAAGTCGGCATTGTGCCTTTTGTATTTAATTCCGATGCAATTTCAGTGTTTCATCGTCAATATGAAGGTCAGAGGGATACAGTAAACCTGAAGTGAAACATCGGAATCTATAACTAGTGTCTCAGGAATGGTTCCAAACATAGTCAGTAAGAAGAGTCAGTCTACTTGTACTTAAGTCGGAATTGTGCCTTTTGTATTTAATTCCTCATGCAATTTCTGTGTTTCATCGTCAGTATGAAGGTCCAAGGGATACAGTAAACATGAAGTGAAGCTTCGGAATCTATAACTAGGTTCACAGGAATGGTTCAAAGCATAGACGGTAAGAAGAGTCTGTCTTCTTGTACTTAGGTCGGCATTGTGCCTTTTGTATTTAATTCCCATGCAATTTCTGTGGTTCATCGTCAATATGAAGGTCAGAGGGATACAGTAAACCTGAAGTGAAGCATCGGAATCTGTAACTAGTGTCACAGGAATGGTTCCAAACATAGTCAGTAAGAAGAGTCAGTCTTCTTGTACTTAAGTCGGCATTGCGAATTTTCTATTTGATTCCGATGCAATTTCTGTATTTCATCGTCAATAAGAAGGTACAAGGGATACAGTAAACCTGAAGTGATGCATCGGAATCTATAACTAGTGTCACAGGAATGGTTGAAAACATAGACAGTAGGAAGAGTCAGTCTTCTTGTACTTAAGTCGGCATTGTGCCTTTTCTATTTAATCCCGATGCAATTTCTGTGTTTCATCGTCAATAAGAATGTCCAAGGGATGCCGTACACAAGAAGTGAAGCATCGGAATCTATAACTAGTGTCACAGGAATGGTACCAAACATAGACAGTAAGAAGAGTCAGTCTTCTTGTACTTAAGTCGGCATTGTGCCTTTTCTATTTAATTCCGATGCAATTTCTGTGTTTCATCGTCAATAAGAAGGTCCAAGAGATACTGTAAACCTGAAGTGAAGCATCGGAATCTGTAACTAGTGTCACAGGAATGGTTCAAAACATAGACAGTAAGAATGGTCAGTTTTCTTGTACTTAAGTGTGCATTGTGCCTTTTGTATTTAATTCCGATGCAATTTCGGTGTTTCATCGTCAATAAGAAGGTCAGAGGGATACAGTAAACCTGAAGTGAAGCATCGGAATCCATAACTAGGTTCACAGGAATGGTTCAAAACATAGACAGTAAGAAGAGTCGGTCTTCTTGTTCTTAAGTCGGCATTGTGCCTTTTGTATGTAATGCCGATACAATTTCCGTGTTTCATCGTCAATAAGAAGGACAGAGGGATACAGTAAACCTGAAGTGAAGCATCGGAATCTGTAACTAGTGTCACAGGAATGGTTCAAAAGATAGACAGTAGGACGAGTCAGTCTTCTTGTACTTAATTCGGCATTGTGCCTTTTCTATTTAATTCCGTTGCACTTTCTGTGTTTTATCGTCAATACGAAGGTCCAAGGGATACAGTAAACCTGAAATGAATCATCGGATTCTATAACTAGCGTCACAGGAATGGTTCAAAACGTAGACAGTAGGAAGAGTCAGTCTACTTATACTTAAGTCGGCATTGTGCCTTTTGTATTTAATTCCTCATGCAATTTCTGTGTTACTTCATCAATATGAAGGTCAGAGGGATACAGTAAACCTGAAGTGAAGCATCGGAATCGATAACTAGTGTCACAGGAATGGTTCCAATCATAGTCAGTAAGAAGAGTCAGTCTTCTTGTACTTAAGTCGGCATTGCGAATTTTCTATTTGATTCCGATGCAATTTCTGTATTTCATTGTCAATAAGAAGGTACAAGGGATACAGTAAACCTGAAGTGATGCATCGGAATCTATAACTAGTGTCACAGGAATGGTTCAAATCATAGACGGTAAGAAGAGTCTGTCTTCTTGTACTTAGGTCGGCATTGCGCCTTTTGTATTTAATTCCCACGCAATTTCTGTGGTTCATCGTCAATATGAAGGTCAGAGGGATACAGTAAACCTGAAGTGAAGCATCGGAATCTGTAACTAGTGTCACAGGAATGGTACAAAACATAGACAGTAGGAAGAGTCAGTCTTCTTGTACTTAATTCGGCATTGTGCCTTCTCCATTTAATTCCTTTGCACTTTCTGTGTTTCATCGTCAATAAGAAGGTCCAAGGGATACAGTAAACCTGAAATGAAGCATCGGATTCTATAACTAGTGTCTCAGGAATGGTTCAAAACATAGACAGTAGGAAGAGTCAGCCAACATGTACTTTAGTCGGCATTGTGCCTTTTGTATTTAATTCCGATGCAATTTCAGTGTTTCATCGTCAATATGAAGGTCAGAGGGATACAGTAAACCTGAAGTGAAGCATCGGAATCTATAACTAGTGTCTCAGGAATGGTTCCAAACATAGTCAGTAAGAAGAGTCAGTCTACTTGTACTTAAGTCGGAATTGTGCCTTTTGTATTTAATTCCTCATGCAATTTCTGTGTTTCATCGTCAATATGAAGGTCAGAAGGATACAGTAAACCTGAAGTGAAGCATCGGAATCGATAACTAGTGTCACAGGAATGGTTCCAATCATAGTCAGTAAGAAGAGTCAGTCTTCTTGTACTTAAGTCGGCATGGTGCATTTTCTATTTGATTCCGATGCAATTTCTGTATTTCATCGTCAAAAAGAAGGACCAAGGGATACAGTAAGCCTGAAGTGAAGCATCGGAATCCATAACTAGTGTCACAGGAATGGTTCAAAACATAGTCATTAAGAAGAGTCAGTATTCTAGTACCTTAGTCGGCATTGTGCCTTTTGTATTTAATTCCGATGCAATTTCTGTGTTTCATCGTTAATCAGAAGGTCAGATCGATACAGTAAACCTGAAGTGAAGCATCGGAATCTATAACTAGTGTCACAGGAATGGTTCAAACCATAGACAGTAAGAATAGTCAGTCTTCTTGTACTTAAGTCGACATTGTGCCTTTTCTATTTAATTCCGATGCAATTTCTGTGTTTCATCATCAATCAGAAGGTCAGATCAATACAGTAAACCTGAAGTGAAGCGTCGGAATCTATAACTAGCGTCACAGGAATGGTTCAAAACATAGACAATAAGAAGAGTCAGTCTTCTTGTACTTAAGTCGGCATTGTGCCTTTTGTATTTAATTCCGATGCAATTTCTGTGGTTCTTCGTCAATAAAAAAAGTCAGAGGGATACAGTAAACCTGAAGTGAGGCATCGGAATCCATAACTGGTGGCACAGGAATGGTTCAAAGCATATACAGTTGGAAGAGTCAGTCTTCTTGTACTTAAGTCGGCATTGTGCCTTTTCTAGTTAATTCGGATGCAATTTCCGTGATTCATCGTCTATAACAAGGTCCGAGGGATGCAGTACACCTGAAGTGAAGCATCGGAATCTGTAACTAGTGTTACAGGAATGGTACCAAACATAGACAGTAAGAATGGTCAGTTTTCTTGTACTTAAGTGTGCATTGTGCCTTTTGTATTTAATTCCGATGCAATTTCGGTGTTTCATCGTCAATAAGAAGGTAGGAGGGATACAGTAAACCTGAAGTGAAGCATCGGAATCTATAACTAGGTTCACAGGAATGGTTCAAAACATAGACAGTAAGAAGCGTCGGTCTTCTTGTTCTTAAGTCGGCATTGTGCCTTTTGTATATAATGCCGATACAATTTCCGTGTTTCATCGTCAATAAGAAGGACAGAGGGATACAGTAAACCTGAAGTGAAGCATCGGAATCTGTAACTAGTGTCACAGGAATGGTTCAAAAGATAGACAGTAGGACGAGTCAGTCTTCTTGTACTTAATTCGGCATTGTGCCTTTTCTATTTAATTCCGTTGCACTTTCTGTGTTTTATCGTCAATACGAAGGTCCAAGGGATACAGTAAACCTGAAATGAATCATCGGATTCTATAACTAGTGTCACAGGAATGGTTCAAAACATAGACAGTAGGAAGAGTCAGTCTTCTTTTACTTAAGTAGGCATTGTGCCTTTTGTATTTAATTCCTCATGCAATTTCTGTGTTACATCATCAATATGAAGGTCAGAGGGATACAGTAAACCTGAAGTGAAGCATCGGAATCGATAACTATTGTCACAGGAATGGTTCCAATCATAGTCAGTAAGAAGAGTCAGTCTTCTTGTACTTAAGTCGGCATTGTGAATTTTCTATTTGATTCCGATGCAATTTCTGTATTTCATCGACAATAAGAAGGTACAAGGGATACAGTAAACCTGATGTGATGCATCGGAATCTATAACTAGTGTCACAGGAATGGTTCAAAACATAGTCAGTAAGAAGAGACAGTCTTCTTGTACTTAAGTCGACATTGTGCCTTTTGTATTTAATTCCGATGCATTTCAGTGTTTCGTCGTCAATAAGAAGGTCAGATCGATACAGTAAACCTGAAGTGAAACATCGGAATCTATAACTAATGTCACAGGAATGGTTAAAACCATAGACAGTAAGAAGAGTCAGTCTTCTTGTACTTACGTCGGCATTGTGAATTTTCTATTTAATTCCGATGCAATTTCTGTGTTTCATCGTCAATACGAAAGTCCAAGGGATACTGTAAACCTGAAGTGAAGCATCGGAATCTATAACTAGTATCACAGGAATAGTTCCAAACATAGTCAGTAAGAAGAGTCAGTCTTATTGTACTGACGTCGGCATTGTGCCTTTTGTATTTAATTCCGATGCAATTTCTGTGTTTTATCGTCAATAAGAAGGTCAGAGGGATACAGTAAACCTGAAGTGAAGCATCGGAATCTATAACTAGTTTCACAGGAATGGTTCAAACCATGGACAGTAGGAAGAATCAGTCTTCTTGTACTTAAGTCGGCATTGTGCCTTTTGTATTTAATTCCGATGCAATTTCTATGTTTCTTCGTCAATATGAAGGTCCAAGGGATACAGTAAACATGAAGTGAAGCTTCGGAATCTATAACTAGGTTCACAGGAATGGTTCAAATCATAGACGGTAAGAAGAGTCTGTCTTCTTGTACTTAGGTCGGCATTGTGCCTTTTGTATTTATTTCCGATGCAATTTCTGTGTTTCATCGTCAATATGAAGGTCAGAGGGATACAGTAAACCTGAAGTGAAGCATCGGAATCTGTAACTAGTGTCACAGGAATGGTTCAAAACATAGACAGTAGGAAGAGTCAGTCTTCTTGTACTTAATTCGGCATTGTGCCTTCTCCATTTAATTCCGTTGCACATTCTGTGTTTCATCGTCAATAAGAAGGTCCAAGGGATACAGTAAACCTGAAATGAAGCATCGGATTCCATAACTAGTGTCTCAGGAATGGGTCAAAACATAGACAGTAGGAAGAGTCAGCCTACATGTACTTAAGTCGACATTGTGCCTTTTGTATTTAATTCCTCATGCAATTTCTGTGTTACATCATCAATATGAAGGTCAGAGGGATACAGTAAACCTGAAGTGAAGCATCGGAATCGATAACTAGTGTCACAGGAATGGTTCCAATCATAGTCAGTAAGAAGAGTCAGTCTTCTTGTACTTAAGTCGGCATTGCGAATTTTCTATTTGATTCCGATGCAATTTCTGTATTTCATCGTCAATAAGAAGGTACAAGGGATACAGTAAACCTGAAGTGATGCATCGGAATCTATAACTAGTGTCACAGGAATGGTTCAAATCATAGACGGTAAGAAGAGTCTGTCTTCTTGTACTTAGGTCGGCATTGCGCCTTTTGTATTTAATTCCCACGCAATTTCTGTGGTTCATCGTCAATATGAAGGTCAGAGGGATACAGTAAACCTGAAGTGAAGCATCGGAATCTGTAACTAGTGTCACAGGAATGGTACAAAACATAGACAGTAGGAAGAGTCAGTCTTCTTGTACTTAATTCGGCATTGTGCCTTCTCCATTTAATTCCTTTGCACTTTCTGTGTTTCATCGTCAATAAGAAGGTCCAAGGGATACAGTAAACCTGAAATGAAGCATCGGATTCTATAACTAGTGTCTCAGGAATGGTTCAAAACATAGACAGTAGGAAGAGTCAGCCAACATGTACTTTAGTCGGCATTGTGCCTTTTGTATTTAATTCCGATGCAATTTCAGTGTTTCATCGTCAATATGAAGGTCAGAGGGATACAGTAAACCTGAAGTGAAGCATCGGAATCTATAACTAGTGTCTCAGGAATGGTTCCAAACATAGTCAGTAAGAAGAGTCAGTCTACTTGTACTTAAGTCGGAATTGTGCCTTTTGTATTTAATTCCTCATGCAATTTCTGTGTTTCATCGTCAATATGAAGGTCAGAAGGATACAGTAAACCTGAAGTGAAGCATCGGAATCGATAACTAGTGTCACAGGAATGGTTCCAATCATAGTCAGTAAGAAGAGTCAGTCTTCTTGTACTTAAGTCGGCATGGTGCATTTTCTATTTGATTCCGATGCAATTTCTGTATTTCATCGTCAAAAAGAAGGACCAAGGGATACAGTAAGCCTGAAGTGAAGCATCGGAATCCATAACTAGTGTCACAGGAATGGTTCAAAACATAGTCATTAAGAAGAGTCAGTATTCTAGTACCTTAGTCGGCATTGTGCCTTTTGTATTTAATTCCGATGCAATTTCTGTGTTTCATCGTTAATCAGAAGGTCAGATCGATACAGTAAACCTGAAGTGAAGCATCGGAATCTATAACTAGTGTCACAGGAATGGTTCAAACCATAGACAGTAAGAATAGTCAGTCTTCTTGTACTTAAGTCGACATTGTGCCTTTTCTATTTAATTCCGATGCAATTTCTGTGTTTCATCATCAATCAGAAGGTCAGATCAATACAGTAAACCTGAAGTGAAGCGTCGGAATCTATAACTAGCGTCACAGGAATGGTTCAAAACATAGACAATAAGAAGAGTCAGTCTTCTTGTACTTAAGTCGGCATTGTGCCTTTTGTATTTAATTCCGATGCAATTTCTGTGGTTCTTCGTCAATAAAAAAAGTCAGAGGGATACAGTAAACCTGAAGTGAGGCATCGGAATCCATAACTGGTGGCACAGGAATGGTTCAAAGCATATACAGTTGGAAGAGTCAGTCTTCTTGTACTTAAGTCGGCATTGTGCCTTTTCTAGTTAATTCGGATGCAATTTCCGTGATTCATCGTCTATAACAAGGTCCGAGGGATGCAGTACACCTGAAGTGAAGCATCGGAATCTGTAACTAGTGTTACAGGAATGGTACCAAACATAGACAGTAAGAATGGTCAGTTTTCTTGTACTTAAGTGTGCATTGTGCCTTTTGTATTTAATTCCGATGCAATTTCGGTGTTTCATCGTCAATAAGAAGGTAGGAGGGATACTGTAAACCTGAAGTGAAGCATCGGAATCTATAACTAGGTTCACAGGAATGGTTCAAAACATAGACAGTAAGAAGCGTCGGTCTTCTTGTTCTTAAGTCGGCATTGTGCCTTTTGTATATAATGCCGATACAATTTCCGTGTTTCATCGTCAATAAGAAGGACAGAGGGATACAGTAAACCTGAAGTGAAGCATCGGAATCTGTAACTAGTGTCACAGGAATGGTTCAAAAGATAGACAGTAGGACGAGTCAGTCTTCTTGTACTTAATTCGGCATTGTGCCTTTTCTATTTAATTCCGTTGCACTTTCTGTGTTTTATCGTCAATACGAAGGTCCAAGGGATACAGTAAACCTGAAATGAATCATCGGATTCTATAACTAGTGTCACAGGAATGGTTCAAAACATAGACAGTAGGAAGAGTCAGTCTTCTTTTACTTAAGTAGGCATTGTGCCTTTTGTATTTAATTCCTCATGCAATTTCTGTGTTACATCATCAATATGAAGGTCAGAGGGATACAGTAAACCTGAAGTGAAGCATCGGAATCGATAACTATTGTCACAGGAATGGTTCCAATCATAGTCAGTAAGAAGAGTCAGTCTTCTTGTACTTAAGTCGGCATTGTGAATTTTCTATTTGATTCCGATGCAATTTCTGTATTTCATCGACAATAAGAAGGTACAAGGGATACAGTAAACCTGATGTGATGCATCGGAATCTATAACTAGTGTCACAGGAATGGTTCAAAACATAGTCAGTAAGAAGAGACAGTCTTCTTGTACTTAAGTCGACATTGTGCCTTTTGTATTTAATTCCGATGCATTTCAGTGTTTCGTCGTCAATAAGAAGGTCAGATCGATACAGTAAACCTGAAGTGAAACATCGGAATCTATAACTAATGTCACAGGAATGGTTAAAACCATAGACAGTAAGAAGAGTCAGTCTTCTTGTACTTACGTCGGCATTGTGAATTTTCTATTTAATTCCGATGCAATTTCTGTGTTTCATCGTCAATACGAAAGTCCAAGGGATACTGTAAACCTGAAGTGAAGCATCGGAATCTATAACTAGTATCACAGGAATAGTTCCAAACATAGTCAGTAAGAAGAGTCAGTCTTATTGTACTGACGTCGGCATTGTGCCTTTTGTATTTAATTCCGATGCAATTTCTGTGTTTTATCGTCAATAAGAAGGTCAGAGGGATACAGTAAACCTGAAGTGAAGCATCGGAATCTATAACTAGTTTCACAGGAATGGTTCAAACCATGGACAGTAGGAAGAATCAGTCTTCTTGTACTTAAGTCGGCATTGTGCCTTTTGTATTTAATTCCGATGCAATTTCTATGTTTCTTCGTCAATATGAAGGTCCAAGGGATACAGTAAACATGAAGTGAAGCTTCGGAATCTATAACTAGGTTCACAGGAATGGTTCAAATCATAGACGGTAAGAAGAGTCTGTCTTCTTGTACTTAGGTCGGCATTGTGCCTTTTGTATTTATTTCCGATGCAATTTCTGTGTTTCATCGTCAATATGAAGGTCAGAGGGATACAGTAAACCTGAAGTGAAGCATCGGAATCTGTAACTAGTGTCACAGGAATGGTTCAAAACATAGACAGTAGGAAGAGTCAGTCTTCTTGTACTTAATTCGGCATTGTGCCTTCTCCATTTAATTCCGTTGCACATTCTGTGTTTCATCGTCAATAAGAAGGTCCAAGGGATACAGTAAACCTGAAATGAAGCATCGGATTCCATAACTAGTGTCTCAGGAATGGGTCAAAACATAGACAGTAGGAAGAGTCAGCCTACATGTACTTAAGTCGACATTGTGCCTTTTGTATTTAATTCCTCATGCAATTTCTGTGTTACATCATCAATATGAAGGTCAGAGGGATACAGTAAACCTGAAGTGAAGCATCGGAATCGATAACTAGTGTCACAGGAATGGTTCCAATCATAGTCAGTAAGAAGAGTCAGTCTTCTTGTACTTAAGTCGGCATTGCGAATTTTCTATTTGATTCCGATGCAATTTCTGTATTTCGTCGTCAATAAGATGGTACAAGGGATACAGTAAACCTGAAGTGATGCATCGGAATCTATAACTAGTGTCACAGGATTGGTTCAAAACATAGTCAGTAAGAAGAGACAGTCTTCTTGTACTTAAGTCGACATTGTGCCTTTTGTATTTAATTCCGATGCATTTCAGTGTTTCGTCGTCAATAAGAAGGTCAGATCGATACAGTAAACCTGAAGTGAAACATCGGAATCTATAACTAGTGTCACAGGAATGGTTAAAGCCATAGACAGTAAGAAGAGTCAGTCTTCTTGTACTTAAGTCGGCATTGTGCCTTTTCTATTTATTTCCGATGGAATTTCTGTGTTTCATCGACAATATGAAGGTCAGAGGGATACAGTAAGCCTGAAGTGAAGCATCGGAATCTATAACTAGTGTCACAGGAATGGTTCAAACCATAGACAGTAAGAATAGTCAGTCTTCTTGTACTTAAGTCGACATTGTGCCTTTTCTATTTAATTTCGATGCAATTTCTGTGTTTCATCGTCAATCAGAATGTCAGATCAATACAGTAAACCTGAAGTGAAGCATCGGAATCTATAACTAGCGTCACAGGAATGGTTCAAAACATAGACAATAAGAAGAGTCACTCTTCTTGTACTTTAGTCGGCATTGTGCCTTTTGTATTTAATTCCGATGCAATTTCTGTGTTTCATCGTCAATAAGAAGGTCAGATCGATACAGTAAACCTGAAGTGAAGCATCGGAATCTATAACTAGTGTCACAGGAATGGTTCAAACCATAGACAGTAAGAATAGTCAGTCTTCTTGTACTTAAGTCGGCATTGTGCCTTTTTTATTTAATTCCGATGCAATTTCTGTGTTTCGTCGTCAATAAGAAGGTCAGAGGGACACAGTAAAACTGAAGTGAAGCATCAGACTCTATAACTAGTGTCACAGGAATGGTTCAAAACATAGACAGTAGGAAGAGTCAGTCTTCTTGAACTTAAGTCGGCATTGTGCCTTTTCTATTTAATCCCGATGCAATTTCTGTGTTTCATCGTCAACAAGAAGGTCAGAGGGATACAGTAAACCTGAAGTGAGGCATCGGAATCTATAACTAGTGTCACAGGAATGGTTCAAAATATAGACGGTAATAAAAGTCAGTTTTCTTGTACTTAAGTCGGCATTGTGCCTTTTGTATTTAATTCCAATTCAATTTCTGTGTTTTATCGTCAATAAGAAGTTCAGAGGGATTCAGTAAACCTAAAGTGAATAATCGGAATCTATAACTAGTTTCACAGGACTGGTTCAGAACATAGAAATTAGGAAGCGTCAGTGTTCTTGTACTTAAGTCGGCATTGTGCCTTTTCTATTTAATTCCGATGCAATTTCTGTGATTCTTCGTCAATAAAAAAAGTCAGAGGGATACAGTAAACCTGAAGTGAGGCATCGGAATCCATAACTGGTGGCACAGGAATGGTTCAAAGCATATACAGTTGGAAGAGTCAGTCTTCTTGTACTTAAGTCGGCATTGTGCCTTTTCTAGTTAATTCGGATGCAATTTCCGTGATTCATCGTCAATAACAAGGTCCAAGGGATGCAGTACACCTGAAGTGAAGCATCGGAATCTATAACTAGTGTCACATTAATGGTACCAAACATAGACAGTAAGAATGGTCAGTTTTCTTGTACTTAAGTGTGCATTGTGCCTTTTGTATTTAATTCCGATGCAATTTCGGTGTTTCATCGTCAACAAGAAGGTCAGAGGGATACAGTAAACCTGAAGTGAAGCATCGGAATCTATAACTAGGTTCACAGGAATGGTTCAAAACATAGACAGTAAGAAGCGTCGGTGTTCTTGTTCTTAAGTCGGCATTGTGCCTTTTGTATATAATGCCGATACAATTTCAGTGTTTCATCGTCAATAGGAAGGACAGAGGAATACAGTAAACCTGAAGTGTAGCATCGGAATCTGTAACTAGTGTCACAGGAATGGTTCAAAAGATAGACAGTAGGACGAGTCAGTCTTCTTGTACTTAATTCGGCATTGTGCCTTTTCTATTTAATTCCGTTGCAGTTTCTGTGTTTTATCGTCAATACGAAGGTCCAAGGGATACAGTAAACCTGAAATGAATCATCGGATTCTATAACTAGTGTCACAGGAATGGTTCAAAACATAGACAGTAGGAAGAGTCAGTCTTCTTGTACTTAAGTAGGCATTGTGCCTTTTGTATTTAATTCCTCATGCAATTTCTGTGTTACATCATCAATATGAAGGTCAGAGGGATACAGTAAACCTGAAGCGAAGCATCGGAAACGATAACTAGTGTCACAGGAATGGTTCCAATCATAGTCAGTAAGAAGAGTCAGTCTTCTTGTAATTAAGTCGGCATTGTGAATTTTCTATTTGATTCCGATGCAATTTCTGTATTTCATCGTCAATAAGAAGGTACAAGGGATACAGTAAACCTGATGTGATGCATCGGAATCTATAACTAGTGTCGCAGGAATGGTTCAAAACATAGTCAGTAAGAAGAGACAGTCTTCTTGTACTTAAGTCGACATTGTGCCTTTTGTATTTAATTCCGATGCATTTCAGTGTTTCGTCGTCAATAAGAAGGTCAGATCGATACAGTAAACCTGAAGTGAAGCATCGGAATCTATAACTAGTGTCACAGGAATGGTTCAAACCATAGACAGTAAGAATAGTCAGTCTTCTTGTACTTAAGTCGGCATTGTGCCTTTTTTATTTAATTCCGATGCAATTTCTGTGTTTCGTCGTCAATAAGAAGGTCAGAGGGACACAGTAAAACTGAAGTGAAGCATCAGACTCTATAACTAGTGTCACAGGAATGGTTCAAAACATAGACAGTAGGAAGAGTCAGTCTTCTTGAACTTAAGTCGGCATTGTGCCTTTTCTATTTAATCCCGATGCAATTTCTGTGTTTCATCGTCAACAAGAAGGTCAGAGGGATACAGTAAACCTGAAGTGAGGCATCGGAATCTATAACTAGTGTCACAGGAATGGTTCAAAATATAGACGGTAATAAAAGTCAGTTTTCTTGTACTTAAGTCGGCATTGTGCCTTTTGTATTTAATTCCAATTCAATTTCTGTGTTTTATCGTCAATAAGAAGTTCAGAGGGATTCAGTAAACCTAAAGTGAATAATCGGAATCTATAACTAGTTTCACAGGACTGGTTCAGAACATAGAAATTAGGAAGCGTCAGTGTTCTTGTACTTAAGTCGGCATTGTGCCTTTTCTATTTAATTCCGATGCAATTTCTGTGATTCTTCGTCAATAAAAAAAGTCAGAGGGATACAGTAAACCTGAAGTGAGGCATCGGAATCCATAACTGGTGGCACAGGAATGGTTCAAAGCATATACAGTTGGAAGAGTCAGTCTTCTTGTACTTAAGTCGGCATTGTGCCTTTTCTAGTTAATTCGGATGCAATTTCCGTGATTCATCGTCAATAACAAGGTCCAAGGGATGCAGTACACCTGAAGTGAAGCATCGGAATCTATAACTAGTGTCACATTAATGGTACCAAACATAGACAGTAAGAATGGTCAGTTTTCTTGTACTTAAGTGTGCATTGTGCCTTTTGTATTTAATTCCGATGCAATTTCGGTGTTTCATCGTCAACAAGAAGGTCAGAGGGATACAGTAAACCTGAAGTGAAGCATCGGAATCTATAACTAGGTTCACAGGAATGGTTCAAAACATAGACAGTAAGAAGCGTCGGTGTTCTTGTTCTTAAGTCGGCATTGTGCCTTTTGTATATAATGCCGATACAATTTCAGTGTTTCATCGTCAATAGGAAGGACAGAGGAATACAGTAAACCTGAAGTGTAGCATCGGAATCTGTAACTAGTGTCACAGGAATGGTTCAAAAGATAGACAGTAGGACGAGTCAGTCTTCTTGTACTTAATTCGGCATTGTGCCTTTTCTATTTAATTCCGTTGCAGTTTCTGTGTTTTATCGTCAATACGAAGGTCCAAGGGATACAGTAAACCTGAAATGAATCATCGGATTCTATAACTAGTGTCACAGGAATGGTTCAAAACATAGACAGTAGGAAGAGTCAGTCTTCTTGTACTTAAGTAGGCATTGTGCCTTTTGTATTTAATTCCTCATGCAATTTCTGTGTTACATCATCAATATGAAGGTCAGAGGGATACAGTAAACCTGAAGCGAAGCATCGGAAACGATAACTAGTGTCACAGGAATGGTTCCAATCATAGTCAGTAAGAAGAGTCAGTCTTCTTGTAATTAAGTCGGCATTGTGAATTTTCTATTTGATTCCGATGCAATTTCTGTATTTCATCGTCAATAAGAAGGTACAAGGGATACAGTAAACCTGATGTGATGCATCGGAATCTATAACTAGTGTCGCAGGAATGGTTCAAAACATAGTCAGTAAGAAGAGACAGTCTTCTTGTACTTAAGTCGACATTGTGCCTTTTGTATTTAATTCCGATGCATTTCAGTGTTTCGTCGTCAATAAGAAGGTCAGATCGATACAGTAAACCTGAAGTGAAACATCGGAATCTATAACTAATGTCACAGGAATGGTTAAAACCATAGACAGTAAGAAGAGTCAGTCTTCTTGTACTTAAGTCGGCATTGTGCCTTTTCTATTTATTTCCGATGGAATTTCTGTGTTTCATCGACAATATGAAGGTCAGAGGGATACAGTAAGCCTGAGGTGAAGCTTCGGAATCTATAACTAGTGTCACAGGAATGGTTCAAAACATTGGCAGTATGAAGAGTAAGTCTTCTTGTACTTAAGTCGGCATTGTGAATTTTCTATTTAATTCCGATGCAATTTCTGTGTTTCATCGTCAATACGAAGGTCCAAGGGATACTGTAAACCTGAAGTGAAGCATCGGAATCTATAACTAGTGTCACAGGAATGGTTCCAAACATAGTCAGTAAGAAGAGTCAGTCTTATTGTACTTACGTCGGCATTGTGCCTTTTGTATTTAATTCCGATGCAATTTCTGTGTTTTATCGTCAATAAGAAGGTCAGAGGGATACAGTAAACCTGAAGTGAAGCATCGGAATCTATAACTAGTTTCACAGGAATGGTTCAAAGCATGGACAGTTGGAAGAATCAGTCTTCTTGTACTTAAGTCGGCATTGTGCCTTTTGTATTTACTTCCGATGCAATTTCTATGTTTCTTCGTCAATATGAAGGTCCAAGGGATACAGTAAACATGAAGTGAAGCTTCGGAATCTATAACTAGGTTCACAGGAATGGTTCAAATCATAGACGGTAAGAAGAGTCTGTCTTCTTGTACTTAGGTCGGCATTGTGCCTTTTGTATTTAATTCCGATGCAATTTCTGTGTTTCATCGTCAATATAAAGGTCAGAGGGATACAGTAAACCTGAAGTGAAGCATCGGAATCTGTAACTAGTGTCACAGGAATGGTTCAAAACATAGACAGTAGGAGGAGTCAGTCTTCTTGTACTTAATTCGGCATTGTGCCTTCTCCATTTCATTCCGTTGCACTTTCTGTGTTTCATCGTCAATAAGAAGGTCCAAGGGATACAGTAAACCTGAAATGAAGCGTCGGATTCTATAACTAGTGTCTCAGGAATGGTTCAAAACATAGACAGTCGGAAGAGTCAGCCTACATGTACTTAAGTCGGCATTGTGCCTTTTGTATTTAATTCCGATGCAATTTCAGTGTTTCATCGTCAATATGAAGGTCGGAGGGATACAGTAAACCTGAAGTGAAGCATCGGAATCTATAACTAGTGTCTCAGGAATGGTTCCAAACATAGTCAGTAAGAAGAATCAGTCTACTTGTACTTAAGTCGGAATTGTGCCTTTTGTATTTAATTCCTCATGCAATTTCTGTGTTTCATCGTCAATATGAAGGTCAGAAGGATACAGTAAACCTGAAGTGAAGCATCGGAATCGATAACTAGTGTCACAGGAATGGTTCCAATCATAGTCAGTAAGAAGAGTCAGTCTTCTTGTACTTAAGTCGGCATGGTGCATTTTCTATTTGATTCCGATGCAATTTCTGTATTTCATCGTCAATAAGAAGGACCAAGGGATACAGTAAGCCTGAAGTGAAGCATCGGAATCCATAACTAGTGTCACAGGAATGGTTCAAAACATAGTCAGTAAGAAGAGTCAGTATTCTAGTACTTAAGTCGGCATTGTGCCTTTTGTATTTAATTCCGATGCAATTTCTGTGTTTCATCGTCAAACAGAAGGTCAAATCGATACAGTAAACCTCAAGTGAAGCATCGGAATCTATAACTAGTGTCACAGGAATGGTTGAAACCATAGACAGTAAGAATAGTCAGTCTTCTTGTACTTAAGTCGGCATTGTGCCTTTTCTATTTAATTCCGATGTAATTTCTGTGTTTCATCGTCAATCAGAAGGTCAGATCAATACAGTAAACCTGAAGTGAAGCATCGGAATCTATAACTAGCGTCACAGGAATGGTTCAAAACATAGACAATAAGAAGAGTCAGTCTTCTTGTACTTAAGTCGGCATTGTGCCTTTTGTATTTAATTCCGATGCAATTTCTGTGTTTTATCGTCAATAAGAAGGTCAGATCGATACAGTAAACCTGAAGTGAAACATCAGAATCTATAACTAGTGTCACAGGAATGGTTCAAACCATAGACAGTAAGAATAGTCAGTCTTCTTGTACTTGAGCCGGCATTGTGCCTTTTTTATTTAATTCCGATGCAATTTCTGTGTTTCGTCGTCAATAAGAAGGTCACAGGGACACAGTAAACCTGAAGTGAAGCATCAGACTCTATAACTAGTGTCACAGGAATGGTTCAAAACATAGACAGTAGGAAGAGTCAGTCTTCTTGTACTTAAGTCGGCATTGTGCCTTTTCTATTTACTCCCCAATGCAATTTCTGTGTTTCATCGTCAATAAGAAGGTCAGAGGGATACAGTAAACCTGAAGTGAAGCATCGGAATCTATAACTAGGTTCACAGGAATGGTTCAAAACATAGACAGTAAGAAGAGTCGGTCTTCTTGTTCGTAAGTCGGCATTGTGCCTATTGTAAATAATGCCGATGCAATTTCCGTGTTTCATCGTCAATAAGATGGACAGAGGGATACAGTAAACCTGAAGTGAAGCATCGGAATCTGTAACTAGAGTCACAGGAATGGTTCAAAAGGTAGACAGTAGGAAGAGTCAGTCTTCTTGTACTTAATTCGGCATTGTGCCTTTTCTATTTAATTCCGTTGCACTTTCTGTGTTTTATCGTCAATAAGAAGGTCCAAGGGATACAGTAAACCTGAAATGAATCATCGGATTCTATAACTAGTGTCACCGGAATGGTTCAAAACATAGACAGTTGGAAGGGTCAGTCTACTTGTACTTAAGTCGGCATTGTGCCTTTTGTATTTAATTCCTCATGCAATTTCTGTGTTACATCGCCAATATGAAGGACAGAGGGATACAGTAAACCTGAAGTGAAGCATCGGAATCGATAAATAGTGTCACAGGAATGGTTCCAATCATAGTCAGTAAGAAGAGTCAGTCTTCTTGTACTTAAGTTGGCATTGTGAATTTTCTATTTGATTCCGATGCAATTTCTGTATTTCATCGTCAATAAGAAGGTACAAGGGATACAGTAAACCAGAAGTGATGCATCGGAATCTATAACTAGTGTCACAGGAATGGTTCAAAACATAGTCAGTAAGAAGAGTCAGTCTCCTTGTACTTAAGTCGACATTGTGCCTTTTGTATTTAATTCCGATGCAATTTCTGTGTTTCATCGTCAATAAGAAGGTCAGAGGGATGCAGTAAACCTGAAGTGAAGCATCGGAATCTCTAACTAGCGTCACAGGAATGGTTCAAAACATAGACAATAGGAAGAGTCAGTATTCTAGTACTTAAGTCGGTATTGTGCCTTTTGTATTTAATTCCGATGCAATTTCTGTGTTTCATCGTCAAACAGAAGGTCCAATCGATACAGTAAACCTCAAGTGAAGCATCGGAATCTATAACTAGTGTCACAGGAATGGTTGAAACCATAGACAGTAAGAATAGTCAGTCTTCTTGTACTTAAGTCGGCATTGTGCCTTTTCTATTTAATTCCGATGCAATTTCTGTGTTTCATCGTCAATCAGAAGGTCAGATCAATACAGTAAACCTGAAGTGAAGCATCGGAATCTATAACTAGCGTCACAGGAATGGTTCAAAACATAGACAATAAGAAGAGTCAGTCTTCTTGTACTTAAGTCGGCATTGTGCCTTTTGTATTTAATTCCGATGCAATTTCTGTGTTTCATCGTCAATAAGAAGGTCAGATCGATACAGTAAACCTGAAGTGAAACATCAGAATCTATAACTAGTGTCACAGGAATGGTTCAAACCATAGACAGTAAGAATAGTCAGTCTTCTTGTACTTAAGTCGGCATTGTGCCTTTTTTATTTAATTCCGATGCAATTTCTGTGTTTCGTCGTCAATAAGAAGGTCACAGAGACACAGTAAACCTGAAGTGAAGCATCAGACTCTATAACTAGTGTCACAGGAATGGTTCAAAACATAGACAGTAGGAAGAGTCAGTCTTCTTGTACTTAAGTCGGCATTGTGCCTTTTCTATTTATTCCCCAATGCAATTTCTGTGTTTCATCGTCAATAAGAAGGTCAGAGGGATACAGTAAACCTGAAGTGAAGCATCGGAATCTATAACTAGGTTCACAGGAATGGTTCAAAAAATAGACAGTAAGAAGAGTCGGTCTTCTTGTTCTTAAGTCGGCATTGTGCCTATTGTAAATAATGCCGATGCAATTTCCGTGTTTCATCGTCAATTAGATGGACAGAGGGATACAGTAAACCTGAAGTGAAGCATCGGAATCTGTAACTAGAGTCACAGGAATGGTTAAAAAGATAGACAGTAGGAAGAGTCAGTCTTCTTGTACTTAATTCGGCATTGTGCCTTTTCTATTTAATTCCGTTGCACTTTCTGTGTTTTATCGTCAATAAGAAGGTCCAAGGGATACAGTAAACCTGAAATGAATCATCGGATTCTATAACTAGTGTCACCGGAATGGTACAAATCATAGACAGTTGGAAGGGTCAGTCTACTTGTACTTAAGTCGGCATTGTGCCTTTTGTATTTAATTCCTCATGCAATTTCTGTGTTACATCGTCAATATGAAGGACAGAGGGATACAGTAAACCTGAAGTGAAGCATCGGAATCGATAACTAGTGTCACAGGAATGGTTCCAATCATAGTCAGTAAGAAGAGTCAGTCTTCTTGTACTTAAGTCGGCATTGTGAATTTTCTATTTGATTCCGATGCAATTTCTGTATATCATCGTCAATAAGAAGGTACAAGGGATATTGTAAACCTGAAGTGATGCATCGGAATCTATAACTAGTGTCACAGGAATGGTTCAAAACATAGTCAGTAAGAAGAGACAGTCTTCTTGTACTTAAGTCGACATTGTGCCTCTTGTATTTAATTCCGATGCAATTTCTGTGTTTCATCGTCAATAAGAAGGTCAGAGGGATGCAGTAAACCTGAAGTGAAGCATCGGAATCTCTAACTAGCGTCACAGGAATGGTTCAAAACATAGACAATAAGAAGAGTCAGTATTCTTGTACTTAAGTCGGCATTGTGCCTTTTCTATTTAATCCCGATGCAATTTCTGTGTTTCATCGTCAATAAGAAGGTCAGAGGGATACAGTAAACCCGAAGTGAGGCATCGGAATCTATAACTAGTGTCACAGGAATCGTTCAAAATATAGACAGTAATAAAAGTCAGTTTTCTTGTACTTAAGTCGGCATTGTGCCTTTTGTATTTAATTCCAATGCAATTTCTGTGTTTTATCGTCAATAAGAAGATCAGAGGGATTCAGTAAACCTGAAGTGAATAATCGGAATCTATAACTAGTGTTACAGGACTGGTTCAGATCATAGAAAGTAGGAAGAGTCAGTGTCTTGTACTTAAGTCGGCATTGTGCCTTTTCTATTTAATTCCGATGCAATTTCTGTGATTCATCGTCAATAAGAAAGTCAGAGGGATACAGTAAACCTGAAGTGAGGCATCGGAATCCATAACTGGTGGCACAGGAGTGGTTCAAAGCATAGACAGTATGAAGAGTCAGTCTTCTTGTACTTAAGTCGGCATTGTGCCTTTTCTATTTATTTCCGATGGAATTTCTGTGTTTCATCGACAATATGAAGGTCAGAGGGATACAGTAAGCCTGAAGTGAAGGATCGGAATCTATAAGTAGTGTCACAGGAATGGTTCAAAACATTGACAGTATGAAGAGTAAGACTTCTTGTACTTACGTCGGCATTGTGAATTTTCTATTTAATTCCGATGCAATTTCTGTGTTTCATCGTCAATACGAAGGTCCAAGGGATACTGTAAACCCGAAGTGAAGCATCGGAATCTATAACTAGTTTCACAGGAATGGTTCAAAGCATGGACCGTAGGAAGAATCAGTCTTCTTGTACTTAAGTCGGCATTGTGCCTTTTGTATTTATTTCCGATGCAATTTCTATGTTTCTTCGTCAATAAGAAGGTCCAAGGGATACAGTAAACATGAAGTGAAGCATCAGAATCTATAACTAGGTTCACAGGAATGCTTTAAATCATAGACGGTAAGAAGAGTCGGTCTTCTTGTACTTAGGTCGGCATTGTGCCTTTTGTATTTAATTCCGATGCGATTTCTGTGTTTCATCGTCAATATGAAGGTCAGAGGGATACAGTAAACCTGAAGTGAAGCATCGGAATCTGTAACTAGTGTCACAGGAATGGTTCAAAACATAGACAGTAGGAAGAGTCAGTCTTCTTGTACTTAATTCGGCATTGTGCCTTCTCCATTTAATTCCGTTGCCCTTTCTGTGTTTCATCGTCAATAAGAAGGTCCAAGGTACACAGTAAACCTGAAATGAAGCATCGGATTCTATAACTAGTGTCTCAGGAATGGTTCAAAACATAGACAGTAGGTAGAGTCAGCCTACATGTACTTAAGTCGGCATTGTGCCTTTTGTATTTAATTCCGATGCAATTTCATTGTTTCATGATCAATATGAAGGACAGAGGGATACAGTAAACCTGAAGTGAAGCATCGGAATATATAACTAGTGTCACAGGAATGGTTCCAAACATAGTCAGTAAGAAGAGTCAGTCTACTTGTACTTAAGTCGGAATTGTGCCGTTTGTATATAATTCCTCATTCAATTTCTGTGTTTCATCGTCAATATGAAGGTCAGAAGGATACAGTAAACCTGAAGTGAAGCATCGGAATCGATAACTAGTGTCACAGGAATGGTTCCAATCATAGTCAGTAAGAAGAGCCCGTCTTCTTGTACTTAAGTCGGCATGGTGCATTTTCTATTTGATTCCGATGCAATTTCTGTATTTCATCGTCAATAAGAAGGACCAAGGGATACAGTAAGCCTGAAGTGAAGCATCGGAATCCATAACTAGTGTCACAGGAATGGTTGAAAACATAGTCAGTAAGAAGAGTCAGTATTCTTGTACATAAGTCGACATTGTGCCTTTTCAATTTAAATCCGATGCAATTCCTGTGTTTCATCGTCAATAAGAAGGTCAGAGGGATGCAGTAAACCTGAAGTGAAGCATCGGAATCTGTAACAAGCGTCACAGGAATGGTTCAAAACATAGACAATAAGAAGATTCAGTCTTCTTGTACTTAAGTCGGCATTGTGCCTTTTGTATTTAATTCCGATGCAATTTCTGTGTTTCATCGTCAATCAGAAGGTCAGATCGATACAGTAAACCTGAAGTGAAGCATCAGAATCTATAACTAGTGTCACAGGAATGGTTCAAACCATAGACAGTAAGAATAGTCAGTCTTCTTGTACTTAAGTCGGCATTGTGCCTTTTATATTTAATTCCGATGCAATTTCTGTGTTTCATCGTCAATCAGAAGATCAGATCGATACAGTAAACCTGAAGTGAAGCATCGGAATCTATAACTAGCGTCACAGGAATGGTTCAAAACATAGACATAAAGAAGAGTTAGTCTTCTTGTACTTACGTCGGCATTGTGCCTTTTGTATTTAATACCGATGCAATTTCTGTGTTTCATCGTCAATAAGAAGGTCAGATCGATACAGTAAACCTGATGTGAAGCATCGGAATCTATAACTAGTGTCACAGGAATGGTTCAAACCATAGACAGTAAGAATAGTCAGTCTTCTTGTACTTAAGTCGGCATTGTGCCTTTTTTATTTAATTCCGATGCAATTTCTGTGTTTCGTCATCAATAAGAAGGGCAGAGGGACACAGTAAACGTGAAATGAATCATCGGATTCTATAACTAGTGTCACCGGAATGGTTCAAAACATAGACAGTTGGAAGGGTCAGTCTACTTGTACTTAAGTCGGCATTGTGCCTTTTGTATTTAATTCCTCATGCAATTTCTGTGTTACATCGTCAATATGAAGGACAGAGGGATACAGTAAACCTGAAGTGAAGCATCGGAATCGATAACTAGTGTCACAGGATTGGTTCCAATCATAGTCAGTAAGAAGAGTCAGTCTTCTTGTACTTAAGGCGGCATTGTGAATTTTCTATTTGATTCCGATGCAATTTCTGTATTTCATCGTCAATAAGAAGGTACAAGGGATACAGTAAACCTGAAGTGATGCATCGGAATCTATAACTAGTGTCACAGGAATGGTTCAAAACATAGTCAGTAAGAAGAGACAGTCTTCTTGTACTTAAGTCGACATTGTGCCTTTTGTATTTAATTGCGATGCAATTTCTGTGTTTCATCGTCAATATGAAGGTCAGAGGGATACAGTAAACCTGAAGTGAAGCATCGGAATCTGTAACTAGTGTCACAGGAATGGTTCAAAACATAGACAGTAGGAAGAGTCAGTCTTCTTGTACTTAATTCGGCATTGTGCCTTCTCCATTTAATTCCGTTGCACTTTCTGTGTTTCGTCGTCAATGAGAAGTTCCAAGGTATACAGTAAACCTGAAATGAAGCATCGGATTCTATAACTAGTGTCTCAGGAATGGTTCAAAACATAGACAGTAGGTAGAGTCAGCCTACATGTACTTAAGTCGGCACTGTGCCTTTTGTATTTAATTCCGATGCAATTTCATTGTTTCATGGTCAATATGAAGGACAGAGGGATACAGTAATCCTGAAGTGAAGCATCGGAATATATAACTAGTGTCACAGGAATGGTTCCAAACATAGTCAGTAAGAAGAGTCAGTCTACTTGTACTTAAGTCGGAATTGTGCCTTTTGTATATAATTCCTCATGCAATTTCTGTGTTTCATCGTCAATATGAAGGTCAGAAGGATACAGTAAACCTGAAGTGAAGCATCGGAATCGATAACTAGTGTCACAGGAATGGTTCCAATCATAGTCAGTAAGAAGAGCCAGTCTTCTTGTACTTAAGTCGGCATGGTGCACTTTCTATTTGATTCCGATGCATTTTCTGTATTTCATCGTCAATAAGAAGGACCAAGGGATACAGTAAGCCTGAAGTGAAGCATCGGAATCCATAACTAGTGTCACAGGAATGGTTGAAAACATAGTCAGTAAGAAGAGTCAGTATTCTTGTACATAAGTCGACATTGTGCCTTTTCAATTTAAATCCCATGCAATTCCTGTGTTTCATCGTCAATAAGAAGGTCAGATCGATACAGTAAACCTGATGTGAAGCATCGGAATCTATAACTAGTGTCACAGGAATGGTTCAAACCATAGACAGTAAGAATAGTCAGTCTTCTTGTACTTAAGTCGGCATTGTGCCTTTTTTATTTAATTCCGATGCAATTTCTGTGTTTCGTCGTCAATAAGAAGGGCAGAGGGACACAGTAAACCTGAAGTGAAGCATCAGACTCTATAACTAGTGTCACAAGAATGGTTCAAAACATAGACAGTAGGAAGAGTCAGTCTTCTTGTACTTAAGTCGGCATTGTGCCTTTTCTATTTAATCCCGATGCAATTTCTGTGTTTCATCGTCAATAAGAAGGTCAGAGGGATACAGTAAACCTGAAGTGAGGCATCGGAATCTATAACTAGTGTCACAGGAATGGTTCAAAATATAGACAGAAATAAAAGTCAGTTGTCTTGTACTTAAGTCGGCATTGTGCCTTTTGTATTTAATTCCAATGCAATTTCTGTGTTTTATCGTCAATAAGATGTTCAGAGGGATTCAGTAAACCTGAAGTGAATAATCGGAATCTATAACTAGTGTCTCAGGACTGGTTCAGAACATAGAAATTAGGAAGAGTCAGTGTTCTTGTACTTAAGTCGGCATTGTGCCTTTTCTATTTAATTCCGATGCAATTTATGTGATTCTTCGTCAATAAGAAAGTCAGAGGGATACAGTAAACCTGAAGTGAGGCATCGGAATCCATAACTGGTGGCACAGGAATGGTTCAAAGCATTTACAGTTGAAGAGTCAGTCTTCTTGTACTTAAGTCGGCATTGTGAATTTTCTATTTGATTCCGATGCAATTTCTGTATTTCATCGTCAATAAGAAGGTAGAAGGGATACAGTAAACCAGAAGTGATGCCTCGGAATCTGTAACTAGTGTCACAGGAATGGGTCAAAACATAGTCAGTAAGAGGAGACAGTCTTCTTGTACTTAAGTCGACATTGTGCCTTTTGTATTTAATTCCGATGCAATTTCTGTGTTTCATCGTCAGTAAGAAGGTCAGAGGGATGCAGTAAACCTGAAGTGAAGCATCGGAATCTCTAACTAGCGTCACAGGAATGGTTCAAAACATAGACAATAAGAAGAGTCAGTCTTCTTGTACGTAAGTCGGCATTGTGCCTTTTCTATTTATTTCCGATGGAATTTCTGTGTTTCATCGTCAATATGAAGGTCAGAGGGATACAGTAAGCCTGAAGTGAAGCATCGGAATCTATAAGTACTGTCACAGGAATGGTTCAAAACATTGACATTATGAAGAGTCAGTCTTCTTGTACTTACGTCGGCATTGTGATTTTTTCTATTTAATTCTGATGCAATTTCTGTGTTTCATCTTCAATACGAAGGTCCAAGGGATACTGTAAACCTAAAGTGAAGCATCGGAATCTATAACTAGTGTCACAGGAATGGTTCCAAACATAGTCAGTAAGAAGAGTCAGTCTTATTGTACTTAAGTCGGCATTGTGCCTTTTGTATTTAATTCCGATGCAATTTCTGTGTTTTATCGTCAATAAGAAGGTCAGAGGGACACAGTAAACCTGAAGTGAAGCATCGGAATCTATAACTAGTTACACAGGAATGGTTCAAAGCATGGACAGTAGGAAGAGTCAGTCTTCTTGTACTTAAGTCGGCATTGTGACTTTTGTATTTAATTCCGATGCAATTTCTATGTTTCTTCGTCAATAAGAAGGTCCAAGGGATACAGTAAACATGAAGTGAAGCATCGGAATCTATAACTAGGTTGACAGGAATGGTTCAAATCATAGACAGTAAGAAGAGTCGGTCTTCTTGTACGTAGGTCGGCATTGTGCCTTTTGTATTTAATTCCGATGCAATTTCTGTGTTTCATCGTCAATAAGAAGGTCAGAGGAATACAGTAAACCTGAAGTGAAGCATCGGAATCTGTAACTAGTGTCCCAGGAATGGTTCAAAACATAGACAGTAGGAAGAGTCAGTCTTCTTGTACTTAATTCGGCATTGTGCCTTCTCCATTTAATTCCGTTGCACTTTTAGTGTTTCATCGTCAATAACAAGGTCCAAGGGATTCAGTAAACCTGAAATGAAGCATCGGATTCTATAACTAGTGTCACAGGAATGGTTCAAAACATAGGCAGTAGGAAGAGTCAGCCTACATGTACTTAAGTCGGCATTGTGCCTTTTGTATTTAATTCCGATGCAATTTCTGTGTTTCATCGTCTATATGAAGGTCAGAGGGATACAGTAAACCTGAAGTGAAGCATCGGAACCTATAACTAGTGTCACAGGAATGGTTCCAAACATAGTCAGTAAGAAGAGTCAGTCTACTTGTACTTAAGACGGAATTTTGCCTTTTGTATTTAATTCCTCATGCAATTTCTGTGTTTCATCGTCAATATGAAGGTCAGAAGGATACAGTAAACCTGAAGTGAAGCATAGGAATCGATAACTAGTGTCACAGGAATGGTTCCAATCATAGTCTGTAAGAAGAGTCAGTCTTCTTGTACTTAAGTCGGCATGGTGCATTTTCTATTTGTTTCCGATGCAATTTCTCTATTTCATTGTCAATAAGAAGGACCAAGGGATACAGTAAGCCTGAAGTGAAGCATCGGAATCCATAACTAGTGTCACAGGAATGGTTCAAAAAATAGTTAGTAAGAAGAATCAGTATTCTTGTACATAAGTCGACATTGTGCCTTTTGTATTTAAATCCAATGCAATTTCTGTGTTTCATCGTCAATAAGAAGGTAAGAGGGATGCAATAAACCTGATGTGAAGCATCGGAATCTGTAACTAGCGTCACAGGAATGGTTCAAAGCATAGACAATAAGAAGAGTCAATCTTCTTGTACATAAGTCGGCATTGTGCCTTTTGTATTTAATTCCGATTCAATTTCTGTGTTTCATCATCAATCAGAAGGTCAGATCGATACAGTAAACCTGAAGTGAAGCATCGGAATCTATAACTAGTTTCACAGGAATGGTTCAAACCATAGACAGTAAGAATAGTCAGTCTTCTTGTACTTAAGGCGGCATTGTGCGTTTTCTATTTAATAACGATGCAATTTCTGTGTTTCATCGTCAATATGGAGGTCAGAGGGGTACAGTAAACCTGAAGTGAAGCATCGGAATCTATAACTAGTGTCACAGGAATGGTTCAAACCATAGCCAGTAAGAAGACTCAGTCTTCTTGTACTTAAGTCGGCATTGTGCCCTTTCTATTTTTTTCCGATGGAATTTCTGTGTTTCATCGTCAAAATGAAGGACAGAGGGATACAGTAAGCCTGATGTGAAGCATCGGAATCTATAACTAGTGTCACAGGTATGGTTCAAAACATTGACAGTATGAAGAGTCAGTCTTCTTGTACTTATGTCGGCATTGTGCCTTTTCTATTTAATTCCGATGCAATTTCTGTGTTTCATCGTCAATACGAAGGTCTAAGGGATACTGTAAACCTGAAGTGAAGCATCGGAATTTTTAACTAGTGTCACAGGAATGGTTCCAAACATAGTCAGTAAGAAGAGTCAGTCTTATTGTACTTAAGTCGGCATTGTGCCTTTTGTATTTAATTCCGATGCAATTTCTGTGTTTTATCGTCAATAAGAAGGTCCAAGGGATACAGTAAACATGAAGTGAAGCATCGGAATCTATAACTAGGTTCACAGGAATGGTTCCAATCATAGACAGTAAGAAGAGTCGGTCTTCTTGCACTTAAGTCGGCATTGTGCCTTTTGTATTTAATTCCGATGCAATTTCTGTGTTTCATCGTCAATAAGAAGGTCAGAGGGATACAGTAAACCAGAAGTGAAGCATCGGAATCTATAACTAGTGTCACAGGAGTGGTTCAAAACATAGACCGTAGGAAGAGTCAGTCTTCTTGTCCTTAATTCGCGTTGTGCCCTCTCCATTTAATTCCGTTGCACTTTCTGTGTTTCATCGTCAATAAGAAGGTCCAAGGGATACAGTAAACCTGAAATGAAGCATCGGATTCTAAAACTAGTGTCACAGGAATGGTTCAAAACATAGACAGTAGGAAGAGTCAGCCTACATGTACTTAAGTCGGCATTGTGCCTTTTGTATTTAATTCCGATGCAATTTCTGTGTTTCATCGTCAATATGAAAGTCAGAGGGATACAGTAAACCTGAAGTGAAGCATCGGAATCTATAACTAGTGTCACAGGAATGGTTCCAAACATAGTCAGTAAGAAGAGTCAGTCTACTTGTACTTAAGTCGGAATTGTGCCTTTTGTATTTAATTCCTCATGCAATTTCTGTGTTTCATCGTCAATATGAAGGTCAGAGGGATACAGTAAACCTGAAGTGAAGCATCGGAATCGATAACTAGTGTCACAGGAATGGTTCCAATCATAGTCAGTATGAAGAGTCAGTCTTCTTGTACTTAAGTCGGCATGGTGCATTTTCTATTTGATTCCGATGCAATTTCTGTATTTCATCGTCAATAAGAAGGACCAAGGGATACAGTAAGCCTGAAGTGAAGCATCGGAATCCATAACTAGTGTCACAGGAATGGTTCAAAACATAGTCAGTAAGAAGAGTCAGTCTTCTTGTACATAAGTCGACATTGTGCCGTTTGTATTTAAATCCGATGCAATATATGTGTTTCATCGGCAATAAGAAGGTCAGAGGGATGCAGTAAACCTGAAGTGAAGCATCGGAATCTGTAACTAGCGTCACAGGAATGGTTCAAAACATAGACAATAAGAAGAGTTAGTCTTCTTGTACTTAAGTCGGCATTGTGCCTTTTGTATTTCATTCCGATGCAATTTCTGTATTTCATCGTCAATAAGAAGGTCAGATCGATACAGTAAACCTGAAGTAAAGCATCGGAATCTATAACTAGTGTCACAGGAATGGTTCAAACCATAGACAGTAAGAAGAGTCAGTCTTCTTGTACTTAAGTCGGCCTTGTGCCTTTTCTATTTAATTCCGATGCAATTTCTGTGTTTCATCGTCAATATGAAGGTCAGAGGGATACAGTAAACCTGATGTGAAGCATCGGAATCTATAACTAGTGTCACAGGAATGGTTCGAAACATAGTCAGTAAGAAGAGTCAGTCTTATTGTACTTAAGTCGGCATTGTGAATTTTGTATTTAATTCCGATGCAATTTCTGTGTTTAATCGTTAATAAGAAGGTCAGAGGGATGCAGTAAACCTGAAGTGAAGCATCGGAATCTATAACTAGTGTCACAGGAATGGTTCAAAGCATTGACAGTAGTAAGAGTCAGTCTTCTTGTACTTAAGTCAGCATTGTGCCTTTTGTATTTAATTCCGATGCAATTTCTATGTTTCGTCGTCAACAAGATGGTCCACGGGATACAGTAAACATGAAGTGAAGCATCGGAATCTATAACTAGGTTCACAGGATTGGTTCAAAACATAGACAGTAAGAAGAGTCGGTCTTCTTGTACTTAAGTCGGCATTGTGCCTTTTGTATTTAATTCCGATGCAATTTCTGAGCTTCATCGTCAATAAGAAGGTCAGAGGGATACAGTAAACCTGAAGTGAAGCATCGGAATCTGTAACTAGTGTCACAGGAATGGTTCAAAACATAGACAGTAGGAAGAGTCAGTCTTCTTGTACTTAATACGGCACTGTGCATTTTCCATTTAATTCCGTTGCACTTTCTGTGTTTCATCGTCAATAAGAAGGTCCAAGGGATACAGTTAACCTGAAATGAAGCATCGGATTCTATAACTAGTGTCACAGGAATGGTTCAAAACATAGACAGTAGGAAGAGTCAGCCTACATGTACCTAAGTCGGCATTGTGCCTTTTGTATTTAATTCCGATGCAATTTCTGTGTTTCATCGTCAATATGAAGGTCAGAGGGATACAGTAAACTTGAAGTGAAGCATCGGAATCTATAACTAGTGTCACAGGAATGGTTCCAAACATAGTCAGTAAGAAGAGTCAGTCTTCTCGTACTTAAGTCGGCATTGTGCCTTTTGTATTTAATTCCGATGCAATTTCTGTGTTTCGTCGTCAATGAGAAGGTCAATGGGATACAGTAATTCTGAAGTCAAGCATCGGAATCTATAACTAGTGCCACAGGAATGGTTCCAATCATAGTCAGTAAGAAGAGTCAGTCTTCTTGTACCACAGTCGGCATTGTGCATTTTCTATTTAATTACGATGCAATTTCTGTATTTCATCGTCAATAAGAAATTCCAAGAGATAGAGTAAACCTGAAGTGAATCATCGGAATCTATAACTAGTGTCACAGGAATGGTTCCAAACATAGTCAGTAAGAAGAGTCAGTCTTATTGTACTTAAGTCGGCATTGTGCCTATTGTATTTAATTCCGATGCAATTTCTGTGTTTTATCGTCAATAAGAAGGTCAGAGGGATACAGTAAACCAGAAGTGAAGCATCGGAACCTATAACTAGGTTCACAGGAATGGTTTAATACATAGACAGTAAGAAGTGTCGGTCTTCTTGTACTTAAGTCAGCATTGTGCATTTTGTATTTAATTCCGATTCAATTTCTGTGTTTCATCGTCAATATGAAGGTCGGAGGGATACAGTAAACCTTACGTGAAGCATCGGAATCTGTAACTAGTGTCACAGGAATGGTTCAAATCATAGACAGTAGGAAGCGTCAGCCTACATGTACTTAAGTCGGCATTGTGCCTTTTGTATTTACTTCCGATGCAATTTCTGCGTTTCATCGTCAGTAAGAAGGTCCAAGGGATACAGTAAACCTGAAGTGAAGCATCGGAACCCATAACTAGTTTCACAGGAATGGTTCAAAACATAGAAAGTAAGAAGAGATGCCCTTCTTGTACTTAAGTCGGCATTGTGCCTTTTGTATTTAATTAAGATGCAATTTCTGTGTTTCATCGTCAATACGAAGGTCAGAGGGATACAGTAAACCTGAAGTGAAGCATCGGAATCTATAACTAGTGTCACAGGAATGGTTCAAAACATAGACAGTAGGAAGAGTCAGGCTTCTTGTAATTAATTCGGCATTGTGCCTTCTCCATTTAATTCCGTTGCACTTTCTGTGTTTCATCGTCAATAAGAAGGTCCAAGGTATACAGTAAACCTGAAATGAAGCATCGGATTCTATAACTAGTGTCTCAGGAATGGTTCAAAACATAGACAGTAGGAAGAGTCAGCCTACATGTACTTAAGTCGGCATTGTGCCTTTTGTATTTAATTCCGATGCAATTTCAGTGTCTCATCGTCAATATGAAAGTCAGAATGATACAGTAAAACTGAAGTGAAGCATCGGAATATATAACTAGTGTCACAGGAATGGTTCCAAACATAGTCAGTAAGAAGAGTCAGTCTACTTGTACTTAAGTCGGAATTGTGCCATTTGTATATAATTCCTCATGCAATTTCTGTGTTTCATCGTCAATATGAAGGTCAGAAGGATACAGTAAACCTGAAGTGAAGCATCGGAATCGATAACTAGTGTCACAGGAATGGTTCCAATCATAGTCAGTAAGAAGAGCCTGTCTTCTTGTACTTAAGTCGGCATGGTGCATTTTCTATTTGATTCCGATGCAATTTCTGTATTTCTTCGTCAATAAGAAGGACCAAGGGATACAGTAAGCCTGAAGTGAAGCATCGGAATCCATAACTAGTGTCACAGGAATGGTTGAAAACATAGTCAGTAAGAAGAGTCAGTATTCTTGTACATAAGTCGACATTGTGCCTTTTCTATTTAAATCCGATGCAATTCCTGTGTTTCATCGTCAATCAGAAGGTCAGATCGATACAGTAAACCTGAAGTGAAGCATCGGAATCTATAACTAGTGTCACAGGAATGGTTCAAACCATAGACAGTTAGAATAGTCAGTCTTCTTGTACTTAAGTCGGCATTGTGCCTTTTGTATTTAATACCGATGCAATTTCTGTGTTTCATCGTCAATAAGAAGGTCAGATCGATACAGTAAACCTGATGTGAAGCATCGGAATCTATAACTAGTGTCACAGGAATGGTTCAAACCATAGACAGTAAGAATAGTCAGTCTTCTTGTACTTAAGTCGGCATTGTGCCTTTTTTATTTAATTCCGATGCAATTTCTGTGTTTCGTCGTCAATAAGAAGGGCAGAGGGACACAGTAAACCTGAAGTGAAGCATCTGAATCTATAACTAGTGTCACAGGAGTGGTTCAAAACATAGACAGTAGGAAGAGTCAGTCTTCTTGTACTTAAGTCGGCATTGTGCCTTTTCTATTTAATCCCGATGCAATATCTGTGTTTCATCGTCAATAAGAAGGTCAGAGGGATACAGTAAACCTGAAGTGAGGCATCGGAATCTTGAACTAGTGTCACAGGAATGGTTGAAAATATAGACAGAAATAAAAGTAAGTTTTCTTGTACTTAAGTCGGCATTGTGCCTTTTGTATTTAATTCCAATGCAATTTCTGTGTTTTATCGCCAATAAGAAGTTCAGAGGGATACAGTAAACCTGAAGTGAATAATCGGAATCTATAACTAGTGTCACAGGACTGGTTCAGATCATAGAAATTAGGAAGAGTCAGTGTTCTTGTACTTAAGTCGGCATTGTGCCTTTTCTATTTAATTCCGATGCAATTTGTGTGATTCTTCGTCAATAAGAAAGTCAGAGGGATACAGTAATTCTGAAGTGAGGCATCGGAATCCATAACTGGTGGCACAGGAATGGCTCAAAGCATATACAGTTGGAAGAGTCAGTCTTCTTGTACTTAAGTCGGCATTGTGCCTTTTCTAGTTAATTCGGATGCAATTTCCGTGATTCATCGTCAGTAACAAGGTCCAAGGGATGCAGTACACCTGAAGTGAAGCATCGGAATCTATAACTAGTGTCACAGGAATGGTACCAAACATAGACAGTAAGAATGGTCAGTTTTCTTGTACTTAAGTGTGCATTGTGCCTTTTGTATTTAATTCCGATGCAATTTCGGTGTTTCATCGTCAATAAGAAGGTCAGAGGGATACAGTAAACCTGGAGTGAATCATCGGAATCTATAACTAGGTTCACAGGAATGGTTCAAATCATAGACAGTAAGAAGAGTCGGTCTTCTTGTTCTTAAGTCGGCATTGTGCCTATTGTAATTTATGCCGATGCAATTTCCGTGTTTCATCGTCAATAAGATGGACAGAGGGATACAGTAAACCTGAAGTGAAGCATCGGAATCTGTAACTAGTGGCACAGGAATGGTTCAAATGATAGACAGTAGGAAGAGTCAGTCTTCTTGTACTTAATTCGGCATTGTGCCTTTTGTATTTAATTCCGTTGCACTTTCTGTGTTTTATCGTCAATAAGAAGGTCCAAGGGATACAGTAAACCTGAAATGAATCATCGGATTCTATAACTAGTGTCACCGGAATGGTTCAAAACATAGACAGTTGGAAGAGACAGTCTACTTGTACTTAAGTCGGCATTGTGCCTTTTGTATTTAATTCCTCATGCAATTTCTATGTTACATCGTCAATATGAAGGTCAGAGGGATACAGTAAACCTGAAGTGAAGCATTGGAATCGATAACTAGTGTTACAGGAATGGTTCCAATCATAGTCAGTAAGAAGAGTCAGTCTTCTTGTACTTAAGTCGGCATTGTGAATTTTCTATTTGATTCCGATGCAATTTCTGTATTTCATCGTCAATAAGAAGGTAGAAGGGATACAGTAAACCAGAAGTGATGCATCGGAATCTGTAACTAGTGTCACAGGAATGGTTCAAAACATAGTCAGTAAGAAGAGACAGTCTTCTTGTACTTAAGTCGACATTGTGCCTTTTGTATTTAATTCCGAAGCAATTTCTGTGTTTCATCGTCAGTAAGAAGGTCAGAGGGATGCAGTAAACCTGAAGTGAAGCATCGGAATCTCTAACTAGCGTCACAGGAATGGTTCAAAATAAAGACAATAAGAAGAGTCAGTCTTCTTGTACTTAAGTCGGCATTGTGCCTTTTGTATTTAATTCCGATGCATTTCAGTGTTTCGTCGTCAATAAGAAGGTCAGATCGATACAGTAAACCTGAAGTGAAACATCGGAATCTATAAGTAGTGTCACAAGAATGGTTGAAACCATAGACAGTAAGAAGAGTCAGTCTTCTTGTACTTAAGTCGGCATTGTGCCTTTTCTATTTATTTCCGATGGAATTTCTGTGTTTCATCGTCAATATGAAGGTCAGAGGGATACAGTAAGCCTGAAGTGAAGCATCGGAATCTATAAGTAGTGTCACAGGAATGGTTCAAAACATTGACATTATGAAGAGTCAGTCTTCTTGTACTTACGTCGGCATTGTGAATTTTCTATTTAATTCTGATGCAATTTCTGTGTTTCATCTTCAATACGAAGGTCCAAGGGATACTGTAAACCTAAAGTGAAGCATCGGAATCTATAACTAGTGTCACAGGAATGGTTCCAAACATAGTCAGTAAGAAGAGTCAGTCTTATTGTACTTAAGTCGGCATTGTGCCTTATGTATTTAATTCCGATGCAATTTCTGTGTTTTATCGTCAATCAGAAGGTCAGAGGGACACAGTAAACCTGAAGTGAAGCATCTGAATCTATAACTAGTGTCACAGGAGTGGTTCAAAACATAGACAGTAGGAAGAGTCAGTCTTCTTGTACTTAAGTCGGCATTGTGCCTTTTCTATTTAATCCCGATGCAATATCTGTGTTTCATCGTCAATAAGAAGGTCAGAGGGATACAGTAAACCTGAAGTGAGGCATCGGAATCTTGAACTAGTGTCACAGGAATGGTTCAAAATATAGACAGAAATAAAAGTAAGTTTTCTTGTACTTAAGTCGGCATTGTGCCTTTTGTATTTAATTCCAATGCAATTTCTGTGTTTTATCGCCAATAAGAAGTTCAGAGGGATACAGTAAACCTGAAGTGAATAATCGGAATCTATAACTAGTGTCACAGGACTGGTTCAGATCATAGAAATTAGGAAGAGTCAGTGTTCTTGTACTTAAGTCGGCATTGTGCCTTTTCTATTTAATTCCGATGCAATTTGTGTGATTCTTCGTCAATAAGAAAGTCAGAGGGATACAGTAATTCTGAAGTGAGGCATCGGAATCCATAACTGGTGGCACAGGAATGGCTCAAAGCATATACAGTTGGAAGAGTCAGTCTTCTTGTACTTAAGTCGGCATTGTGCCTTTTCTAGTTAATTCGGATGCAATTTCCGTGATTCATCGTCAATAACAAGGTCCAAGGGATGCAGTACACCTGAAGTGAAGCATCGGAATCTATAACTAGTGTCACAGGAATGGTACCAAACATAGACAGTAAGAATGGTCAGTTTTCTTGTACTTAAGTGTGCATTGTGCCTTTTGTATTTAATTCCGATGCAATTTCGGTGTTTCATCGTCAATAAGAAGGTCAGAGGGATACAGTAAACCTGAAGTGAAGCATCGGAATCTATAACTAGGTTCACAGGAATGGTTCAAATCATAGACAGTAAGAAGAGTCGGTCTTCTTGTTCTTAAGTCGGCATTGTGCCTATTGTAATTTATGCCGATGCAATTTCCGTGTTTCATCGTCAATAAGATGGACAGAGGGATACAGTAAACCTGAAGTGAAGCATCGGAATCTGTAACTAGTGGCACAGGAATGGTTCAAATGATAGACAGTAGGAAGAGTCAGTCTTCTTGTACTTAATTCGGCATTGTGCCTTTTGTATTTAATTCCGTTGCACTTTCTGTGTTTTATCGTCAATAAGAAGGTCCAAGGGATACAGTAAACCTGAAATGAATCATCGGATTCTATAACTAGTGTCACCGGAATGGTTCAAAGCATAGACATTTGGAAGAGTCAGTCTACTTGTACTTAAGTCGGCATTGTGCCTTTTGTATTTAATTCCTCATGCAATTTCTATGTTACATCGTCAATATGAAGGTCAGAGGGATACAGTAAACCTGAAGTGAAGCATTGGAATCGATAACTAGTGTTACAGGAATGGTTCCAATCATAGTCAGTAAGAAGAGTCAGTCTTCTTGTACTTAAGTCGGCATTGTGAATTTTCTATTTGATTCCGATGCAATTTCTGTATTTCATCGTCAATAAGAAGGTAGAAGGGATACAGTAAACCAGAAGTGATGCATCGGAATCTGTAACTAGTGTCACAGGAATGGTTCAAAACATAGTCAGTAAGAAGAGACAGTCTTCTTGTACTTAAGTCGACATTGTGCCTTTTGTATTTAATTCCGAAGCAATTTCTGTGTTTCATCGTCAGTAAGAAGGTCAGAGGGATGCAGTAAACCTGAAGTGAAGCATCGGAATCTCTAACTAGCGTCACAGGAATGGTTCAAAATAAAGACAATAAGAAGAGTCAGTCTTCTTGTACTTAAGTCGGCATTGTGCCTTTTGTATTTAATTCCGATGCATTTCAGTGTTTCGTCGTCAATAAGAAGGTCAGATCGATACAGTAAACCTGAAGTGAAACATCGGAATCTATAAGTAGTGTCACAAGAATGGTTGAAACCATAGACAGTAAGAAGAGTCAGTCTTCTTGTACTTAAGTCGGCATTGTGCCTTTTCTATTTATTTCCGATGGAATTTCTGTGTTTCATCGTCAATATGAAGGTCAGAGGGATACAGTAAGCCTGAAGTGAAGCATCGGAATCTATAAGTAGTGTCACAGGAATGGTTCAAAACATTGACATTATGAAGAGTCAGTCTTCTTGTACTTACGTCGGCATTGTGAATTTTCTATTTAATTCTGATGCAATTTCTGTGTTTCATCTTCAATACGAAGGTCCAAGGGATACTGTAAACCTAAAGTGAAGCATCGGAATCTATAACTAGTGTCACAGGAATGGTTCCAAACATAGTCAGTAAGAAGAGTCAGTTTTATTGTACTTAAGTCGGCATTGTGCCTTATGTATTTAATTCCGATGCAATTTCTGTGTTTTATCGTCAATCAGAAGGTCAGAGGGACACAGTAAACCTGAAGTGAAGCATCGGAATCTATAACTAGTTACACAGGAATGGTTCAAAGCATGGACAGTAGGAAGAGTCAGTCTTCTTGTACTTAAGTCGGCATTGTGACTTTTGTATTTAATTCCGATGCAATTTCTATGTTTCTTCGTCAATAAGAAGGTCCAAGGGATACAGTAAACATGAAGTGAAACATCGGAATCTATAACTAGGTTGACAGGAATGGTTCAAATCATAGACAGTAAGAAGAGTCGGTCTTCTTGTACGTAGGTCGGCATTGTGCCTTTTGTATTTAATTCCGATGCAATTTCTGTGTTTCATCGTCAATAAGAAGGTCAGAGGAATACAGTAAACCTGAAGTGAAGCATCGGAATCTGTAACTAGTGTCCCAGGATTTGTTCAAAACATAGACAGTAGGAAGAGTCAGTCTTCTTGTACTTAATTCGGCATTGTGAGTTCGCCATTTAATTCCGTTGCACTTTCAGTGTTTCATCGTCAATAACAAGGTCCAAGGGATTCAGTAAACCTGAAATGAAGCATCGGATTCTATAACTAGTGTCACAGGAATGGTTCAAAAAATAGTCAGTAAGAAGAGTCAGCCTACATGTACTTCAGTCGGCATTGTGCCTTTTCTATTTAATTCCGATGCAATTTCTGTGTTTCATCGTCAATACGAAGGTCCAAGGGATACTGTAAACCTGAAGTGAAGCATCGGAATTTTTAACTAGTGTCACAGGAATGGTTCCAAACATAGACAGTAAGAAGAGTCGGTCTTCTTGTACTTAAGTCGGCATTGTGCCTTTTGTATTTAATTCCGATGCAATTTCTATGTTTCATCGTCAATAAGAAGGTCCAAGGGATACAGTAAACATGAAGTGAAGCATCGGAATCTATAACTAGGTTCACAGGAATGGTTCCAATCATAGACAGTAAGAAGAGTCGGTCTTCTTGTACTTAAGTCGGCATTGTGCCTTTTGTATTAAATTCCGATGCAATTTCTGTGTTTCATCGTCAATAAGAAGGTTAGAGGGATACAGTAAACCCGAAGTGAAGCTTCGGAATCTATAACTAGTGTCACAGGAGTGGTTCAAAACTTAGACCGTAGGAAGAGTCAGTCTTCTTGTCCTTAATTCGGCATTGTGCCTTCTCCATTTAATTCCGTTGCACTTTCTGTGTTTCGTCGTCAATAAGAAGGTCCAAGGGATACAGTAAACCTGAAATGAAGCATCGGATTCTAAATCTAGTGTCACAGGAATGGTTCAAAACATAGACAGTAGGAAGAGTCAGCCTACATGTACTTAAGTCGGCATTGTGCCTTTTGTATTTAATTCCGATGCAATTTCTGTGTTTCATCGTCAATATGAAGGTCAGAGGGATACAGTAAACCTGAAGTGAAGCATCGGAATATATAACTAGTGTCACAGGAATGGTTCCAAACATAGTCAGTAAGAAGAGTCAGTCTTCTTGTACTTAAGTCGGAATTGTGCCTTTTGTATTTAATTCCTCATGCAATTTCTGTGTTTCATCGTCAATATGAAGGTCAGAGGGATACAGTAAACCTGAAGTGAAGCATCGGAATCGATAACTAGTGTCACAGGAATGGTTCCAATCATAGTCAGTATGAAGAGTCAGTCTTCTTGTACTTAAGTCGGCATGGTGCATTTTCTATTTGATTCCGATGCAATTTCTGTATTTCATCGTCAATAAGAAGGACCAAGGGATACAGTAAGCCTGAAGTGAAGCGTCGGAATCCATAACTAGTGTCACAGGAATGGTTCAAAACATAGTCAGTAAGAAGAGTCAGTCTTCTTGTACATAAGTCGACATTGTGCCTTTTGTATTTCATTCCGATGCAATTTCTGTGTTTCATCGTCACTAAGAAGGTCAGATCGATACAGTAAACCTGAAGTAAAGCATCGGAATCTATAACTAGTGTCACAGGAATGGTTCAAACCATAGACAGTAAGAAGAGTCAGTCTTCTTGTACTTAAGTCGGCCTTGTGCCTTTTCTATTTAATTCCGATGCAATTTCTGTGTTTCATCGTCAATATGAAGGTCAGAGGGATACAGTAAACCTGATGTGAAGCATCGGAATCTATAACTAGTGTCACAGGAATGGTTCGAAACATAGTCAGTAAGAAGAGTCAGTCTTATTGTACTTAAGTCGGCATTATGAATTTTGTATTTAATTCCGATGCAATTTCTGTGTTTAATCGTTAATAAGAAGGTCAGAGGGATGCAGTAAACCTGAAGTGAAGCATCGGAATCTATAACTAGGTTCACAGGATTGGTTCAAAACATAGACAGTAAGAAGAGTCGGTCTTCTTGTACTTAAGTCGGCATTGTGCCTTTTGTATTTAATTCCGATGCAATTTCTGAGCTTCATCGTCAATAAGAAGGTCAGAGGGATACAGTAAACCTGAAGTGAAGCATCGGAATCTGTAACTAGTGTCACAGGAATGGTTCAAAACATAGACAGTAGGAAGAGTCAGTCTTCTTGTACTTAATACGGCACTGTGCATTTTCCATTTAATTCCGTTGCACTTTCTGTGTTTCATCGTCAATAAGAAGGTCCAAGGGATACAGTTAACCTGAAATGAAGCATCGGATTCTATAACTAGTGTCACAGGAATGGTTAAAAACATAGACAGTAGGAAGAGTCAGCCTACATGTACTTAAGTCGGCATTGTGCCTTTTGTATTTAATTCCGATGCAATTTCTGTTTTTCATCGTCAATATGAAGGTCAGAGGGATACAGTAAACTTGAAGTGAAGCATCGGAATCTACAACTAGAGTCACAGGAATGGATCCAAACATAGTCAGTAAGAAGAGTCAGTCTTCTTGTACTTAAGTCGGCATTGTGCCTTTTCTATTTAATTCCGATGCAATTTCTGTGTTTCGTCGTCAATGAGAAGGTCAATGGGATACAGTAATTCTGAAGTTAAGCATCGGAATCTATAACTAGTGCCACAGGAATGGTTCCAATCATAGTCAGTAAGAAGAGTCAGTCTTCTTGTACCACAGTCGGCATTGTGCATTTTCTATTTAATTACGATGCAATTTCTGTATTTCATCGTCAATAAGAAATTCCAAGGGATACAGTAAACCTGAAGTGAATCAACGGAATCTATAACTCGTGTCACAGGAATCGTTCAAAACATAGTCAGTAAGAAGAGTCAGTCTTCTTGTACATAAGTCGACATTGTGCATTTTGTTTTTAATTCCGATACAATTTCGGTGTTTCATCGTCAATAAGAAGGTCAGAGCGATGCAGTAAACCTGAAGTGAATCATCGGAATCTGTAACTAGCGTCACAGGAATGGTTCAACACATAGACAATAAGAAGAGTCAGTCTTCTTGTACTTAAGTCGGCATTGTGCCTTTTGTATTTAATTCCGATGAAAATTTTGTGTGTCATCGTCAATAAGAAGGTCAGATCGATACAGTAAACCTGAAGTGAAGAATCGGAATCCATAACTGGTGTCACAGGAGTGGTTCAAAACATAGACAGTAGGAAGAGTCAGTCTTCATGTACTTAAGTCGGCATTGTGCATTTTCTATTTAATTACGATGCAATTTCTGTATTTCATCGTCAATAAGAAATTCCAAGAGATAGAGTAAACCTGAAGTGAATCATCGGAATCTATAACTAGTGTCACAGGAATGGTTCCAAACATAGTCAGTAAGAAGAGTCAGTCTTATTGTACTTAAGTCGGCATTGTGCCTATTGTATTTAATTCCGATGCAATTTCTGTGTTTTATCGTCAATAAGAAGGTCAGAGGGATACAGTAAACCAGAAGTGAAGCATCGGAACCTATAACTAGGTTCACAGGAATGGTTCAATACATAGACAGTAAGAAGTGTCGGTCTTCTTGTACTTAAGTCAGCATTGTGCATTTTGTATTTAATTCCGATTCAATTTCTGTGTTTCATCGTCAATATGAAGGTCGGAGGGATACAGTATACCTTACGTGCAGCATCGGAATCTGTAACTAGTGTCACAGGAATGGTTCAAATCATAGACAGTAGGAAGCGTCAGCCTACATGTACTTAAGTCGGCATTGTGCCTTTTGTATTTACTTCCGATGCAATTTCTGCGTTTCATCGTCAGTAAGAAGGTCCAAGGGATACAGTAAAGCTGAAGTGAAGCATCGGAACCCATAACTAGGTTCACAGGAATGGTTCAAAACATAGAAAGTAAGAACAGTTGCCCTTCTTGTACTTAAGTCGGCATTGTGCCTTTTGTATTTAATTAAGATGCAATTTCTGTGTTTCATCGTCAATACGAAGGTCAGAGGGATACAGTAAACCTGAAGTGAAGCATCGGAATCTGTAACTAGTGTCACAGGATAGGTTCAAATCATAGACAGTAGGAAGTGTCAGTCTTCTTGTACTTAATTCGGCATTGTGCCTTTTCTATTTAATTCCTTTGCACTTTCTGTGTTTCATCGTCAATAAGAAGGTCCAAGAGATACAGTAAACCTGAAATGAAGCATCGGATTCTATATCTAGTGTCACAGGAATGGTTCAAAACATACACAGTAGGAAGGGTCAGCCTACATGTACTTAAGTCGGCATTGTGCCTTTTGTATTTAATTGCGATGCAATTTCTGTGTTTTATCGTCAATAAGAAGGTCAGAGGGATACAGTAAACCAGAAGTGAAGCATCGGAATCTATAACTAGTGTCACAGGAATGGTTCAAAGCATGGACAGTAGGAGGAGTCAGTCTTCTTGTTCTTAAGTCGGCATTGTGCCTTTTGTATTTAATTCCGATGCAATTTCTATGTTTCATCGTCGATACGAAGGTCCAAGGGATACAGTAAACATGAAGTGAAGCATCGGAATCTATAACTAGGTTCACAGGAAAGGTTCAATACATAGACAGTAAGAAGTGTCGGTCTTCTTGTACTTAAGTCGGCATTGTGCATTTTGTATTTAATTCCGATGCAGTTTCTGTGTTTCATCGTCAATAAGAAGGTCGGAGGGATACAGTAAACCTTAAGTGAAGCATCGGAATCTGTAACTAGTGTCACAGGAATGTTTCAAATCATAGACAGTAGGAAGAGTCAGTCATCTTGTACTTAATTCGGCATTGTGCTTTTTCCATTTAATTCCGTTGCACTTTCTGTGCTTCTTCGTCAATACGAAGATCTAAGGGATACAGTAAACCTGAAATGAAGCATTGGATTCTATAACTAGTGTCACAGGAATGGTTAAAAACATAGACAGTAGGAAGCGTCAGCCTACATGTACTTAAGTCGGCATTGTGCCTTTTGTATTTACTTCCGATGCAATTTCTGCGTTTCATCGTCAGTAAGAAGGTCCAAGGGATACAGTAAACCAGAAGTGAAGCATCGGAATCTATAAATAGTGTCACAGGAATGGTTCCAATCATAGTCAGTAAGAAGAGTCAGTCGTCTTGTACTTAAGTCGGCATTGTGCAATTTCTATTTAATTCCGATGCAATTTCTGTATTTCATCGTCAATAAGAAGGTCCAAGGGATACAGTAAACCTGAAGTGAATCATCGGAATCTATAACTAGTGTCACAGGAATGGTTGAAAGCATAGTCAGTATGAAGAGTCAGTCCTCTTGTACTTAAGTCGACATTGTGCCTTTTGTATTTAATTCCGATGCAATTTCTGTGTTTCATCGTCTATAAGAAGGTCAGAGGGATGCAGTAAACCTGAAGTGAAGCATCGTAATCGGTAACTAGCGTCACAGGAATGTTTCAAAACATAGACAATAAGAAGAGTCAGTCTTCTTGTACTTAAGTCGGCATTGTGCCATTTGTATTTAATTCCCATGCAATTTCTGTGTTTCATCGTCAATAAGAAGGTCAGAGGGATACAGTAAGCCTGAAGTGAAGCATCGGAATCTATAAGTAGTGTCACAGGAATGGTTCAAAACATTGACATTATGAAGAGTCAGTCTTCTTGTACTTACGTCGGCATTGTCAATTTTCTATTTGATTCCGATGCAATTTCTGTATTTCATCGTCAATAAGAAGGTAGAAGGGATACAGTAAACCAGAAGTGATGCATCGGAATCTGTAACTAGTGTCACAGGAATGGTTCAAAACATAGTCAGTAAGAAGAGACAGTCTTCTTGTACTTAAGTCGACATTGTGCCTTTTGTATTTAATTCCGATGCATTTCAGTGTTTCGTCGTCAATAAGAAGGTCAGATCGATACAGTAAACCTGAAGTGAAACATCGGAATCTATCAGTAGTGTCACAGGAATGGTTGAAACCATAGACAGTAAGAAGAGTCAGTCTTCTTGTACTTAAGTCGGCATTGTGCCCTTTCTATTTATTTCCGATGGAATTTCTGTGTTTCATCGTCAATATGAAGGTCAGAGGGATACAGTAAGCCTGAAGTGAAGCATCGGAATCTATAAGTAGTGTCACAGGAATGGTTCAAAACATTGACATTATGAAGAGTCAGTCTTCTTGTACTTACGTCGGCATTGTGAATTTTCTATTTAATTCTGATGCAATTTCTGTGTTTCATCTTCAATACGAAGGTCCAAGGGATACTGTAAACCTAAAGTGAAGCATCGGAATCTATAACTAGTGTCACAGGAATGGTTCCAAACATAGTCAGTAAGAAAGGTCAGTCTTATTGTACTTAAGTCGGCATTGTGCCATTTGTATTTAATTCCGATGCAATTTCTGTGTTTTATCGTCAATCAGAAGGTCAGAGGGACACAGTAAACCTTAAGTGAAGCATCGGAATCTATAACTAGTTACACAGGAATGGTTCAAAGCATGGACAGTAGGAAGAGTCAGTCTTCTTGTACTTAAGTCGGCATTGTGACTTTTGTATTTAATTCCGATGCAATTTCTATGTTTCTTCGTCAATAAGAAGGTCCAAGGGATACAGTAAACATGAAGTGAAACATCGGAATCTATAACTAGGTTGACAGGAATGGTTCAAATCATAGACAGTAAGAAGAGTCGGTCTTCTTGTACGTAGGTCGGCATAGTGCCTTTTGTATTTAATTCCGATGCAATTTCTGTGTTTCATCGTCAATAAGAAGGTCAGAGGAATACAGTAAACCTGAAGTGAAGCATCGGAATCTGTAACTAGTGTCCCAGGAATGGTTCAAAACATAGACAGTAGGAAGAGTCAGTCTTCTTGTACTTAATTCGGCATTGTGCCTTCGCCATTTAATTCCGTTGCACTTTTAGTGTTTCATCGTCAATAACAAGGTCCAAGGGATTCAGTAAACCTGAAATGAAGCATCGGATTCTATAACTAGTGTCACAGGAATGGTTAAAAACATAGACAGTAGGAAGAGTCAGCCTACATGTACTTACGTCGGCATTGTGCCTTTTGTATTTAATTCCGATGCAATTTCTGTGTTTCTTCGTCTATATGAAGGTCAGAGGGATACAGTAAACCTGACGTAAAGCATCGGAATCTATAACTAGTGTCACAGGAATGGTTCCAAACATAGTCAGTAAGAAGAGTCAGTCTACTTGTACTTAAGTCGGCATGGTGCATTTTCTATTTGTTTCCGATGCAATTTCTGTATTTCATTGTCAATAAGAAGGACCAAGGGATACAGTAAGCCTGAAGTGAAGCATCGGAATCCATAACTAGTGTCACAGGAATGGTTCAAAAAATAGTCAGTAAGAAGAGTCAGTATTTTTGTACATAAGTCGACATTGTGCCTTTTGTATTTAAATCCGATGCAATTTCTGTGTTTCATCGTCAATAAGAAGGTAAGAGGGCTGCAATAAACCTGAAGTGAAGCATCGGAATCTGTAACTAGCGTCACAGGAATGGTTCAAAGCATAGACAATAAGAAGAGTCAATCTTCTTGTACATAAGTCGCCATTGTGCCTTTTGTATTTAATTCCGATTCAATTTCTGTGTTTCATCATCAATCAGAAGGTCAGATCGATACAGTAAACCTGAAGTGAAGCATCGGAATCTATAACTAGTTTCACAGGAATGGTTCAAACCATAGACAGTAAGAATAGTCAGTCTTCTTGTACTTAAGTCGGCATTGTGCGTTTTCTATTTAATTACGATGAATATCTGTGTTTCATCGTCAATATGGAGGTCAGAGGGATTCAGTAAACCTGAAGTGAAGCATCGGAATCTATAACTAGTGTCACAGGAATGGTTCAAACCATAGACAGTAAGAAGACTCAGTCTTCTTGTACTTAAGTCGGCATTGTGCCCTTTCTATTTTTTTCCGATGGAATTTCTGTGTTTCATCGTCAAAATGAAGGACAGAGGGATACAGTAAGCCTGATGTGAAGCATCGGAATCTATAACTAGTGTCACAGGTATGGTTCAAAACATTGACAGTATGAAGAGTCAGTCTTCTTGTACTTAAGTCGGCATTGTGCCTTTTCTATTTAATTCCGAATCAATTTCTGTGTTTCATCGTCAATACGAAGGTCCAAGGGATACTGTAAACCTGAAGTGAAGCTTCGGAATTTTTAACTAGTGTCACAGGAATGGTTCCAAACATAGGCAGTAAGAAGAGTCGGTCTTCTTGTACTTAAGTCGGCATTGTGCCTTTTGTATTTAATTCCGATGCAATTTCTATGTTTCATCGTCAATAAGAAGGTCCAAGGGATACAGTAAACATGAAGTGAAGCATCGGAATCTATAACTAGGTTCACAGGAATGGTTCCAATCATAGACAGTAAGAAGAATCGGTCTTCTTGTACTTAAGTCGGCATTGTGCCTTTTGTATTAAATTCCGATGCAATTTCTGTGTTTCATCGTCAATAAGAAGGTTAGAGGGATACAGTAAACCCGAAGTGAAGCATCGGAATCTATAACTAGTGTCACAGGAGTGGTTCAAAACATAGACCGTAGGAAGAGTCAGTCTTCTTGTCCTTAATTCGGCATTGTGCCTTCTCCATTTAATTCCGTTGCACTTTCTGTGTTTCATCGTCAATAAGAAGGTCCAAAGGATACAGTAAACCTGAAATGAAGCATCGGATTCTAAAACTAGTGTCACAGGAATGGTTCAAAACATAGACAGTAGGAAGAGTCAGCCTACATGTACTTAAGTCGGCATTGTGCCTTTTGTATTTAATTCCGATGCAATTTCTGTGTTTCATCGTCAATATGAAGGTCAGAGGGATACAGTAAACCTGAAGTGAAGCATCGGAATATATAACTAGTGTCACAGGAATGGTTCCAAACATAGTCAGTAAGAAGAGTCAGTCTTCTTGTACTTAAGTCGGAATTGTGCCTTTTGTATTTAATTCCTCATGCAATTTCTGTGTTTCATCGTCAATATGAAGGTCAGAGGGATACAGTAAACCTGAAGTGAAGCATCGGAATCGATAACTAGTGTCACAGGAATGGTTCCAATCATAGTCAGTATGAAGAGTCAGTCTTCTTGTACTTAAGTCGGCATGGTGCATTTTCTATTTGATTCTGATGCAATTTCTGTATTTCATCGTCAATAAGAAGGACCAAGGGATACAGTAAGCCTGAAGTGAAGCGTCGGAATCCATAACTAGTGTCACAGGAATGGTTCAAAACATAGTCAGTAAGAAGAGTCAGTCTTCTTGTACATAAGTCGACATTGTGCCTTTTGTATTTCATTCCGATGCAATTTCTGTGTTTCATCGTCACTAAGAAGGTCAGATCGATACAGTAAACCTGAAGTAAAGCATCGGAATCTATAACTAGTGTCTCAGGAATGGTTCAAACCATAGACAGTAAGAAGAGTCAGTCTTCTTGTACTTAAGTCGGCCTTGTGCCTTTTCTATTTAATTCCGATGCAATTTCTGTGTTTCATCGTCAATATGAAGGTCAGAGGGATACAGTAAACCTGATGTGAAGCATCGGAATCTATAACTAGTGTCACAGGAATGGTTCGAAACATAGTCAGTAAGAAGAATCAGTCTTATTGTACTTAAGTCGGCATTGTGAATTTTGTATTTAATTCCGATGCAATTTCTGTGTTTAATCGTTAATAAGAAGGTCAGAGGGATGCAGTAAACCTGAAGTGAAGCATCGGAATCTATAACTAGTGTCACAGGAATGGTTCAAAGCATAGACAGTAGTAAGAGTCAGTCTTCTTGTACTTAAGTCAGCATTGTGCCTTTTGTATTTAATTCCGATGCAATTTCTATGTTTCGTCGTCAATAAGAAGGTCCACGGGATACAGTAAACATGAAGTGAAGCATCGGATTCTATAACTAGGTTCACAGGATTGGTTCAAAACATAGACAGTAAGAAGAGTCGGTCTTCTTGTACTTAAGTCGGCATTGTGCCTTTTGTATTTAATTCCGATGCAATTTCTGAGCTTCATCGTCAATAAGAAGGTCAGAGGGATATAGTAAACCTGAAGTGAAGCATCGGAATCTGTAACTAGTGTCACAGGAATGGTTCAAAACATAGACAGTAGGAAGAGTCAGTCTTCTTGTACTTAATACGGCACTGTGCATTTTCCATTTAATTCCGTTGCACTTTCTGTGTTTCATCGTCAATAAGAAAGTCCAAGGGATACAGTTAACCTGAAATGAAGCATCGGATTCTATAACTAGTGTCACAGGAATGGTTCAAAACATAGACAGTAGGAAGAGTCAGCCTACATGTACTTAAGTCGGCATTGTGCCTTTTGTATTTAATTCCGATGCAATTTCTGTTTTTCATCGTCAATATGAAGGTCAGAGGGATACAGTAAACTTGAAGTGAAGCATCGGAATCTACAACTAGTGTCACAGGAATGGTTCCAAACATAGTCAGTAAGAAGAGTCAGTCTTCTTGTACTTAAGTCGGCATTGTGCCTTTTCTATTTAATTCCGATGCAATTTCTGTGTTTCGTCGTCAATGAGAAGGTCAATGGGATACAGTAATTCTGAAGTCAAGCATCGGAATCTATAACTAGTGCCACAGGAATGGTTCCAATCATAGTCAGTAAGAAGAGTCAGTCTTCTTGTACCACAGTCGGCATTGTGCATTTTCTATTTAATTACGATGCAATTTCTGTATTTCATCGTCAATAAGAAATTCCAAGGGATACAGTAAACCTGAAGTGAATCAACGGAATCTATAACTCGTGTCACAGGAATCGTTCGAAACATAGTCAGTAAGAAGAGTCAGTCTTCTTGTACATAAGTCGACATTGTGCATTTTGTTTTTAATTACGATAAAATTTCGGTGTTTCATCGTCAATAAGAAGGTCAGAGCGATGCAGTAAACCTGAAGTGAATCATCGGAATCTGTAACTAGCGTCACAGGAATGGTTCAACACATAGACAATAAGAAGAGTCAGTCTTCTTGTACTTAAGTCGGCATTGTGTCTTTTGTATTTAATTCCGATGAAAATTCTGTGTTTCATCGTCAATAAGAAGGTCAGATCGATACAGTAAACCTGAAGTCAAGAATCGGAATCCATAACTGGTGTCACAGGAGTGGTTCAAAACATTGACAGTAGGAAGAGTCAGTCTTCATGTACTTAAGTCGGCATTGTGCATTTTCTATTTAATTACGATGCAATTTCTGTATTTCATCGGCAATAAGAAATTCCAAGAGATAGAGTAAACCTGAAGTGAATCATCGGAATCTATAACTAGTGTCACAGGAATGGTTCCAAACATAGTCAGTAAGAAGAGTCAGTCTTATTGTACTTAAGTCGGTATTGTGCCTATTGTATTTAATTCCGATGCAATTTCTGTGTTTTATCGTCAATAAGAAGGTCAGAGGGATACAGTAAACCAGAAGTGAAGCATCGGAACCTATAACTAGGTTCACAGGAATGGTTCAATACATAGACAGTAAGAAGTGTCGGTCTTCTTGTACTTAAGTCAGCATTGTGCATTTTGTTTTTAATTCCGATTCCATTTCTGTGTTTCATCGTCAATACGAAGGTCGGAGGGATACAGTAAACCTTACGTGAAGCATCGGAATCTGTAACTAGTGTCACAGGAATGGTTCAAATCATAGACAGTAGGAAGCGTCAGCCTACATGTACTTAAGTCGGCATTGTGCCTTTTGTAATTACTTCCGATGCAATTTCTGCGTTTCATCGTCAGTAAGAAGGTCCAAGGGATACAGTAAACCTGAAGTGAAGCATCGGAACCCATAACTAGGTTCACAGGAATGGTTCAAAACATAGAAAGTAAGAACAGTTGCCCTTCTTGTACTTAAGTCGGCATTGTGCCTTTTGTATTTAATTAAGATGCAATTTCTGTGTTTCATCGTCAATACGAAGGTCAGAGGGATACAGTAAACCTGAAGTGAAGCATCGGAATCTGTGACTAGTGTCACAGGATAGGTTCAAATCATAGACAGTAGGAAGAGTCAGTCTTCTTGTACTTAATTCGGCATTGTGCCTTTTCTATTTAATTCCTTTGCACTTTCTGTGTTTCATCGTCAATAAGAAGGTCCAAGAGATACAGTAAACCTGAAATGAAGCATCGGATTCTATATCTAGTGTCACAGGAATGGTTCAAAACATACACAGTAGGAAGGGTCAGCCTACATGTACTTAAGTTGGCATTGTGCCTTTTGTATTTAATTGCGATGCAATTTCTGTGTTTTATCGTCAATAAGAAGGTCAGAGGGATACCGTAAACCAGAAGTGAAGCATCGGAATCAATAACTAGTGTCACAGGAATGGTTCAAAGCATGGACAGTAGGAAGAGTCAGTCTTCTTGTTCTTAAGTCGGCATTGTGCCTTTTGTATTTAATTCCGATGCAATTTCAATGTTTCATCGTCGATACGAAGGTCCAAGGGATACAGTAAACATGAAGTGAAGCATCGGAATCTATAACTAGGTTCACAGGAAAGGTTCAATACATAGACAGTAAGAAGTGTCGGTCTTCTTGTACTTAAGTCGGCATTGTGCATTTTGTATTTAATTCCGATGCAATTTCTGTGTTTCATCGTCAATAAGAAGGTCGGAGGGATACAGTAAACCTTAAGTGAAGCATCGGAATCTGTAACTAGTGTCACAGGAATGGTTCAAATCATAGACAGTAGGAAGAGTCAGTCATCTTGTACTTAATTCGGCATTGTGCTTTTTCCATTTAATTCCGTTGCACTTTCTATGCTTCTTCGTCAATACGAAGGTCTAAGGGATACAGTAAACCTGAAATGAAGCATTGGATTCTATAACTAGTGTCACAGGAATGGTTCAAAACATAGACAGTAGGAAGCGTCAGCCTACATGTACTTAAGTCGGCATTGTGCCTTTTGTATTTACTTCCGATGCAATTTCTGCGTTTCATCGTCAGTAAGAAGGTCCAAGGGATACAGTAAACCAGAAGTGAAGCATCGGAATCTATAAATAGTGTCACAGGAATGGTTCCAATCATAGTCAGTAAGAAGAGTCAGTCGTCTTGTACTTAAGTCGGCATTGTGCAATTTCTATTTAATTCCGATGCAATTTCTGTATTTCATCGTCAATAAGAAGGTCCAAGGGATACAGTAAACCTGAAGTGAATCATCGGAATCTATAACTAGTGTCACAGGAATGGTTGAAAGCATAGTCAGTAAGAAGAGTCAGTCCTCTTGTACTTAAGTCGACATTGTGCCTTTTGTATTTAATTCCGATGCAATTTCTGTGTTTCATCGTCTATAAGAAGGTCAGAGGGATGCAGTAAACCTGAAGTGAAGCATCGTAATCGGTAACTAGCGTCACAGGAATGGTTCAAAACATAGACAATAAGAAGAGTCAGTCTTCTTGTACTTAAGTCGGCATTGTGCCATTTGTATTTAATTCCCATGCAATTTCTGTGTTTCATCGTCAATAAGAAGGTCAGATCGATACAGTAAACCTGAAGTTAGGCATCGTAATCTATAACTAGTGTCACAGGAATGGTTCAAAAACATAGACAGTAGGAAGAGTCAGTCTTCTTGTACTTAAGTCGGCATTGAGCCTTTTCTGTTTAATTCCGATGCAATTTCTGTGTTTCATCGTCATTAAGATGGTCAGAGGGATACAGTAAACCTGAAGTGAAGCATCGGAATCTGTAACTAGCGTCACAGGAACGGTTTAAAGCAGACAGTAAGAAGAGTCCGTCTTCTTGTACTTAAGTCGGCATTGTGCCTTTTCTACTTAATTCCGATGCAATTTCTGTGTTTCATCGTCAATAAGAAGGTCCAAGGGATACAGTAAACCTGAAGGGAAGCATCGGAATCTATAACTAGTGTGACAGGAATGGTTCAAACCATAGACAGTAAAAAGAGTCAGTCTTCTTGTTCTTAAGTCGGCATTTTGCCTTGTCTATTTCATTCCGATGCCCTTTCGGTGTTTCATCGTCAGTAAGAAGGTCAGAGGCATACAGTGAACCTGAAGTGAAGCATCGGAATCTATAACTAGTGTCACAGGAATGGTTCAGAACATATTCAGTAGGAACAGTCAGTCATCTTGTATTTAAGTCCCCATTGTGCCTTTTCTACTTAGTTCCGATGCAATATCTGTGTTTAATCGTCAATAAGAAGGTCAGAGTGACCCAATAAACCAGGAGTGAAGCATCGGAAACTATAACTAGTGTCACAGGAATGGTTCCAAACATAGTCAGTAAGAAGAGTCAGTCTTCTTGTACTTAAGTCGGCATTGTGCGTTTTGTATTTAATTCCGATGCAATTTCTGTGTTTTATCGTCAATAAGAAAGTCAGAGGGATACAGTAAACCTGAAGTGAAGCATCGGAATCTATAACTAGTTTCACAGGAATGGTTCAAAGCATAGACAGTAAGAAAGGTCAGTCTTCTTGTACTTAAGTCGGCATTGTGCCTTTTGTATTTAATTACGATGCAATTTCTGTGTTTCATCGTCAATAAGAAGGTCCGAGGGATACAATAAACCCTAAGTGATGCATCGGTATCTATAAGTAGTGTCATAGGAATGGTTCAAAACATGGACAGTCGGAAGAGTCAGTCTTCTTGTACTTAAGTCGGCATTGTGCCTTTTCTATTTAATTCCGATGCACTTTCTCTGTTTCATCGTCAATAAGAAGGTCCAAGGGATACAGTAAACCTGAAATCAAGCATCGGAATCTATAACTAAGCTAACAGGAATGTTTCAAAACGTAGACAGTAGGAAGAATCAGTCTACATGTACTTAAGTCGGCATTGTGCCTTTTCTATTTATTTATGATGCAATTTCTGTGTTTCATCGTCAATTACAAGGTCAGATGGATACAGTAAACCTGAAGTGAAGCATCGGAATCTATAACTAGTATCATAGGAATGATTCAAATCATAGTCAGTAAGAAGAGTCAGTCTTCTTTTACTTGAGTCGGCATTGTGCCCTTTTCAACTTAATTCCGATGCAATTTCTGTGTTTCATCGTCAATAAGAAGGTCAGAGGGGTTTACTAAACCTTAAGTGAAGCATCGGAATCTATAACTAGTGTCACAGGAATGGTTCAAAGCATAGACAGTAAGAAGAGTCAGTCTTCTTGTACTTAAGTCGGCATTGAGCCTTTTCTATTTAATTCCGATGCAATTTCTGTGTTTCATCGTCAATAAGAAGGTCCAAGGGATACAGTAAACCTGAAGGGAAGCATCGGAATCTATAACTAGTGTCACATTAATGGTTCAAACCATAGACAGTAAGAAGAGTCAGTCTTCTTGTACTTAAGTCGGCATTGTGCCCTTTTCAACTTAATTCCGATGCAATTACTGTGTTTCATCGTCAATAAGATGGTCAGAGTGACCCAATAAACCATGAGTGAAGCATCGGAAACTATAACTAGTGTCACAGGAATGGTTCCAAACATAGTCAGTAAGAAGAGTCAGTCTTCTTGTACTTAAGTCGGCATTGTGCGTTTTGTATTTAATTCCGATGCAATTTCTGTGTTTTATCGTCAATAAGAAGGTCAGAGGGATACAGTAAACCAGAAGTGAAGCACCGGAATCTATAACTTGTTTCACAGGAATGGTACAAAGCATAGACAGTAAGAAAGGTAAGTCTTCTTGTACTTAAGTCGGCACTGTGCCTTTTGTATTTAATTACGATGCAATTTCTGTGTTTCATCGTCAATAAGAAGTTCCGAGAGATACAGTAAACCTTAAGTGAAGCATCGGTATCTATAAGTAGTGTCACAGGAATGGTTCAAAACATAGACAGTCGGAAGAGTCAGTCTTCTTGTACTTAAGTCGGCATTGTGCCTTTTCTATTTAATTCCGATGCACTTTCTGTGTTTCATCGTCAATAAGAAGGTCCAAGGGATACAGTAAACCTGAAATGAAGCATCGGAATCTATAACTAAGCTCACAGGAATGTTTCAAAACGTAGACAGTAGGAAGAATCAGTCTACATGTACTTAAGTCGGCATTGTGCCTTTTGTATTTATTTCCGATGCAATTTCTGTGTTTCATCGTCAATTAGAGGGTCATATGGATACAGTAAACCTGAAGTGAAGCATCGGAATCTATAACTAGTGTCTTAGGAATGATTCAAATCATAGTCAGTAAGAAGAGTCAGTCTTCTTGTACTTAAGTCGGCATTGTGCCTTTTGTATCTACTTCCGATACAATTTCTGTGTTTCATCGTCAATAAGAAGGTCCAAGGGATACAGTAAACCTGAAGTGAAGCATCCGAATCTATAACTAGTGTCACAGGAATGGTTCAAAACATAGACAGTAAGAAGAGTCAGTCTTCTTGTACTTGAGTCGGCATTGTGCCCTTTTCAATTTAATTCCGATGTAATTACTGTGTTACATCGTCAATAAGATGGTCAGAGGGATACACTAAACCTGAAGTGAAGCATCGGAATCTCTAACTAATGTCACAGGAATGGTTCAAAACATAGTCAGTAAGAAGATTCAGTCATCTTGTACTTACGTCGGCATTGTGCTTTTTGTATTTAATTCCGATGCAATATCTGTGTCTCATCGTCAATAAGAAGGTCCAAGGGATACAGTAAACCTAAAGTGAAGCATCGGAATCTGTAACTAGCGTCACAGGAATGGTACAAAGCATAGACAGTAAGAAGAGTCAGTCTTCTTGTACTTAAGTCGGCATTGTGCCTTTTGTATTTAATTCCGATGCAATTTCTGTGTTTCATCGTCAATAAGAAGGTCCAAGAGATACAGTAAACCTGAAATGAAGCATCGGAATCTGTAACTAGCGTCACAGGATTGGTTCAAAACATGGACAGTAAGAAGAGTCAGTCTTCTTGTACTTAAGTCGGCATTGTGAATTTTCTATTTAATTCCGATGCCATTTCTGTTCTTCATCGTCAATAAGAAGGTCCAAGGGATACAGTAAACCTGAAGTGAAGCATCGGAATCTTTAACTAGAGTCACAGGAATGGTTCAAAACATAGTCAGTAAGAAGAGTCAGTCTTCTTTTACTTAAGTCGGCATTGTGCCTTTGGTATTTAATTTCGATTCAATTTCTGTGTTTTATCGTCAATAAGAAGGTCCAAGGGATACAGTCAACCTGAAGTGGAGCTTCGGAATCTATAACTAGTGTCACAGAAATGGTTCAAAACATAGTCAGTAAGAAGAGTCAGTCTTCTTGTACAGAAGTCGGCATTGTGCCCTTTTCAATTTAATTCCGATGCAATTGCTGTGTTTCATCGTCAATAAAACGTTCAGAGGGATACAGTAAACCTGAAGTGAAGCATCGGAATCTCTAACTAGTGTAACAGGAATGGTTCAACACATAGTCAGTAAGAAGAGTCAGTCTGCTTGTACTTAAGACGGCATTGTGCCTTTTCTATTTAATTCCGAAGCAATTTCTTTGTTTCATCGTCAATAAGAAGGTCCAAGGGATACAGTAAACCTGAAGTGAAGCATCGGAATCTACAACTTGTGTCACAGGAATAGATCAAGATACAGTCAGTAAGAAGAGTCAGTCTTCTTCTACTTAAGTCGGTATTGTGCCTTTTCTATTGAATTCCAATGCAATTTCTGTGTTTCATCGTCAATAAGAAGGTCCAAGGGATACAGTAAACCTGAAGTGAAGCATCGGAATCTATAACTAGTGTTACAGGAATGGTTCAAAGCATAACCAGAAGGAAGATTCAGTCTACGTGTACTTAAGTCGCCATTGTGCCTTTTGTATTTATTTCCGATGCAATTTCTGTGTTTCATCGTCAATACGAAGCTCAGAGGGATACAGTAAACCTGAAGTGAAGCATCGGAATCTATAACTAGTGTCATAGGAATGGTTCAGAACATACTCAGTAAGAAGAGTCAGTCTCTTGTACTTAAGTCGGCATTGTGCCTTTTGTATTCAATTCCGATGCAATTTTTGTGTTTCATCGTCAATAAGAAGGTCTAAGGGATACAGTAAACATGAAGTGGAGCATCGGAATCTATAACTAGTGTCACAGGAATCGTTCAAAACTTAGACAGTAAGAAGAGTCAGTCTTCTTGTACTTAAGACAGCATTGTGCCCTTGTCAACTTAATTCCGATGCAATTACTATGTTTCATCGTCAATAAAAAAGTCAGAGGGTTACAGTAAACCTGAAGTGAAGCATCGGAATCTATAACTAGTGTCACAGGAATGGTTCAACACATAGTCAGTAAGAAGAGTCAGTCTGCTTGTACTTAATACGGCATTGTGCTTTTTCTATTTAATTCCGATGCAATTTCTGTACTTTATCATCAATAAGAAGGTCCAAGTGATACAGTAAACCTGAAGTGAAGCATCGGAATCTGTAACTAGCGTCACAGGAATGGTTCAAAGCATAGTCAGTAAGAAGAGTCAGTCTTCTTGTACTTAAGTCGGCATTGTGACTTTTCTATTTAATTCCGATGCAATATCTGTGTTTCATCGTTAATAAGAAGGTCAGAGGGATACTGTAAACCTGAAGTGAAGCATCGGAATCTACAACTAATGTCACAGGAATGGTTCAAATTATAGTCAGTAAGAAGAGTCAACCTTCTTGTACATAAGTCAGCATTGTGCCTTTTCTATTTAATTCCGATGCAATTTCTGTGTTTCATCGTTAATAAGAAGGTCCTAGGGATACAGTAAATCTAAAGTGAAGCATCGGATTCTGTAACTAGCGTCACAGGAATGGTTCAAAACATAGACACTAAGAAGAGTGAGTCTGCTTGTACTTACGACAACATTGTGCCTTTTCCATTTAATTCCGATGCAATTTCTTTGTTTCATCGTCAATCAGAAGGTCAGAGGGATACAGTGAACCTGAGGCGAAGCATCGGTCTCTATAACTAGAGCCACAGGAATGGTTAAAAACATAGAAAGTATTAAGAGTCAGTCTTCTCGTACTTAAGTCGGCATTGTGCCTTTTCTATTTAATTCCGATGCAATTTCTGTGTTTCATCGTCAATACGAAGGTCCGAGGGATACAGTAAACCAGAAGTGAAGCATCGGAATCTATTACTAGTGTCACAGGAGTGGTTCATATCATAGTCAGTAAGAAGAGTCAGTCTTCTTGTACTTAAGCCGGCATTGTGCCTTTTGTATTTAATTCCGATGCAATTTCTGTTTTTCATCGTCAATAAGAAGTTCCAAGGGATACAGTGAACGTGGAGTGTAGCATCGTAATCTGTAACTAGTGTCACCGGAATGGTTCAAAACATAGACAGTAAGAAGAGTCAGTCTATTTGTACTTAAGTCGGCATTATGCCTTTTGTATTTATTTCAGATGTAATTTCTGTGTATCATCGTCAATAAGAAGGTCCAAATGATACACTAAACCTGAAGTGAAGCATTGTAATCTATAACTAGTGTCACTGGAATGGTTCAAAACATAGACAGTAAGAAGATACAGTCTTCTTGTACTTACGTCGGCATTGTGGGTTTTGTATTTAATGCCGATGCAATTTCTATGTTTCTTCGTCCATAAGAAGGTCCAAGGGATACAGTAAACCTGGAGTGTAGCATCGGAATCTATAACTAGTGGCACAGGAACGGTTCAAATCATAGACAGTAAGAAGAGTCAGTCTTCGTGTACCTTATTTCGCCATTGTGCCTTTTGTATTTATTTCAGATGTAATTTCTGTGTTTCATCGTCAATAAGAAGGTCCAAGGGAGACAGTAAACCTGTAGTGAAGCATCGGAATCTATAACTAGTGTCACAGGAATGGTTCAAAACATAGACAGTAAGAAGAGTCAGTCTTCTTGTACTTAAGTCGGCATTGTGCCTTTTGTATTTAATTCCGGTGCAATTGCTGCGTTTCATCGTCAATAAGAAGGTCAGAGGGATACAGTAAACCTGAAGTGAATCATCGGAATCTATAACTAGTGTCACAGGAATGTTTCAAAACATAGTTAGTAAGAAGAGTCAGTCTTCTTGTCCTTATGTCGGAATTGTGACTTTTGTATTTAATTCCGATGCAATTTCTGTGTTTCATCGTCAATAAAAAGGTCCAAGGGATACAGTAAACCTGGAGTGTACATCGGAATCTATAACTAGTGTCACAGGAATGGTTCAAATCATAGACAGTAAGAAGATACAGTCTTCTTGTACTTAAGTCGGCATTATGCCTTTTGTATTTAATGCCGATGCAATTTCTGTGTTTCATCGTCAATAAGAAGTTCCAAGGGATACAGTGAACGTGGAGTGTAGCATCGTAATCTGTAACTAGTGTCACAGGAATGTTTCAAATCATAGACAGCAAGAAGAGTCAGTCTTCGTGTACCTAATTCGGCATTGTGCCTTTTGTATTTAATTCCGATGCAATTTCTGTGTTTCATCGTCAATAAGAAGGTCCAAGGGATACAGTAGACCTGAAGTGAAGCATCGGAATCTATAACTAGTGTCACAGGAATGGTTCAAAACATAGTCATTAAGAAGAGTCAGTCTTCATGTACTTATGTCGGCATTGTGCCTTTTGTATTTAATTCCGATGCAATTTCTGTGTTTCATCGTCAATAAGAAGGTCCAAGGGAGACAGTAAACCAGTAGTGAAGCATCGGAATCTATAACTAGTGTCACAGGAATGGTTCAAAACATAGACAGTAAGAAGAGTCAGTCTTCTTGTACTTAAGTCGGCATTGTGCTTTTTCTATATAATTCCGATGCAAATTCTGTGTTTCATCGTTATTAAGAAGGTCAGAGGGATACAGTAAACCTGAAGTGAAGCATCGGAATCTATCATTAGTGTCACAGGAATGGTTCAAAACATAGTCACTAAGATAGTCAGTAAGACGAGTCAGTCTTTTTGTATTTAAGTCGGCAGTGTGCCATTTGTATTTATTTCAGATGTAATTTCTGTGTTTCATCGTCAATAAGAAAGTCCAAATGATACAGTATACCTGAAGTGAAGCATCGGAATCTATAACTAGTGTCACAGGAATGGTTCAAAACACAGACAGTAAGAAGAGTCAGGCTTTTTGTACTTATGTCGGCATTGTGCCTTTTGTATTTAATTCCGGTGCAATTTCTGTGTTTCATCGTCAATAGGAAGGCCAGAGGGATACAGTAAACCTGAAGTGAATCATCGGAATCTATAACTAGTGTCACAGGAATGTTTCAAAACATAGTCAGTAAGAAGAGTCAGTCTTCTTGTCCTTAAGTCGGCATTGTGCCTTTTGTATTTAATTCTGATGCAATTTTTGTGTTTCATCGTCAATTAGAGGGTCCAAGGGATACAGTAAACCTGGAGTGTACATCGGAATCTATAACTAGTGTCACAGGAATGGTTTAAAACATAGACAGTAAGAAGATACAGTTTTCTTGTACTTAAGTCGGCATTGTGACTTTTGTATTTAATTCCGATGCAATTTCTGTGTTTCATCATCAATAAGAAGGTCCAAGGGATACAGTAAACCTGAAGTGAAGCATCGGAATCTATAACTAGTGTCACAGGAATGGTTCAATACATAGTCAGTGAGGAGAGTGAGTCTTCTTGTACTTAAGTCGGCATTGTGCCTTTCCAACTTATTTCCGATGCAATTTCTGTGTTTCATCGTCAATAAGAAGGTCCAAGGGATACAGTAAACCTGAACTGAAGCATCGGAATCTATTACTAGTGTCACAGGAATGGTTCCAATTATAGGCAGTTAGAAGAGTCAATCATCTTGTGCTTAAGTCGGCATTGTGCCTTTTGTATTTAATTCCGATGCAATTTCAGTGTTTCATCGTCAATAAGAAGATCCAAGGGATACAGTAAACCTGGAGTGAAGCATCATAATCTATAACTAGTGTCACAGGAAAGGTTCTAAACATAGACAGTAAGAAGAGTCAGCCGTCTTGTACTTACGTCGCCATTGTGCCTTTTGTATTTAATTCTGATGCAATTTCTGTGTTTCATCGTCAATAAGAAGGTCCAAGGGATACAGTAAACCTGAAGAAAAGCAACGGAATCTATAACTAGTGTCACAGGAATGATTCAAAACATAGTCAGTAAGAAGAGTCAGTCTTCTTGTACTTAAGTTGGCATTGTGCCTTTTTTATTGAATTCCGATGTGTTTCATCGTCAACAAGAAGGTCAGAGGGTTACAGTAACCCTGAAGTGAAGCATCGGAATCTGTAACTAGTGTCACAGAAATGGTTCAAAACATAGACAGTAAGAAGAGTCAGTCCTCTTGTACTTAAGTTGGCATTGTGAATTTTGTATTTAATTCCGATGCAATTTCTGTGTTTCATCGTCAATAAGAAGGTCAGAGGGATACAGTAAACCTGAAGTGAAGCATCGGAATCTATAACTAGTGTCACAGGAATGGTTCAAAGCATAGACAGTAAGAAGAGTCAGTCTTCTTGTACTTGAGTCGGCACTGTGGCTTTTGCATTTAATTCCGATGCATTACTGTGGTACATCATCAATGAGAAGGTCCAAGGGATACAGTAAACCTGATGTCAAGCATCGGAATCTATAACTAGTGTCACAGGAATGGTTCAAAACATAGTCAGTAAGAAGAGTCAGTCTTCTTGCCCTTAAGTCGACATTGTGCCTTTTGTATTTAATTCCGATGCAATTTCTGTGTTTCATCGTCAATAAGAGGGTCAGAAGGATACAGTAAACCTGAAGTGAATCATCGGAATCTATAACTAGTGTCACAGGAATGTTTCAAAACATAGTTAGTAAGAAGAGTCAGTCTTCTTGTCCTTATGTCGGAATTGTGACTTTTGTATTTAATTCCGATGCAATTTCTGTGTTTCATCGTCAATAAAAAGGTCCAAGGGATACAGTAAACCTGGAGTGTACATCGGAATCTATAACTAGTGTCACAGGAATGGTTCAAATCATAGACAGTAAGAAGATACAGTCTTCTTGTACTTAAGTCGGCATTATGCCTTTTGTATTTAATGCCGATGCAATTTCTGTGTTTCATCGTCAATAAGAAGTTCCAAGGGATACAGTGAACGTGGAGTGTAGCATCGTAATCTGTAACTAGTGTCACAGGAATGTTTCAAATCATAGACAGCAAGAAGAGTCAGTCTTCGTGTACCTAATTCGGCATTGTGCCTTTTGTATTTAATTCCGATGCAATTTCTGTGTTTCATCGTCAATAAGAAGGTCCAAGGGATACAGTAGACCTGAAGTGAAGCATCGGAATCTATAACTAGTGTCACAGGAATGGTTCAAAACATAGTCATTAAGAAGAGTCAGTCTTCATGTACTTATGTCGGCATTGTGCCTTTTGTATTTAATTCCGATGCAATTTCTGTGTTTCATCGTCAATAAGAAGGTCCAAGGGAGACAGTAAACCTGTAGTGAAGCATCGGAATCTATAACTAGTGTCACAGGAATGGTTCAAAACATAGACAGTAAGAAGAGTCAGTCTTCTTGTACTTAAGTCGGCATTGTGCCTTTTCTATATAATTCCGATGCAAATTCTGTGTTTCATCGTTATTAAGAAGGTCAGAGGGATACAGTAAACCTGAAGTGAAGCATCGGAATCTATCATTAGTGTCACAGGAATGGTTCAAAACATAGTCACTAAGATAGTCAGTAAGACGAGTCAGTCTTTTTGTATTTAAGTCGGCAGTGTGCCATTTGTATTTATTTCAGATGTAATTTCTGTGTTTCATCGTCAATAAGAAAGTCCAAATGATACAGTATACCTGAAGTGAAGCATCGGAATCTATAACTACTGTCACAGGAATGGTTCAAAACACAGACAGTAAGAAGAGTCAGGCTTTTTGTACTTATGTCGGCATTGTGCCTTTTGTATTTAATTCCGGTGCAATTTCTGTGTTTCATCGTCAATAGGAAGGCCAGAGGGATACAGTAAACCTGAAGTGAATCATCGGAATCTATAACTAGTGTCACAGGAATGTTTCAAAACATAGTCAGTAAGAAGAGTCAGTCTTCTTGTCCTTAAGTCGGCATTGTGCCTTTTGTATTTAATTCTGATGCAATTTTTGTGTTTCATCGTCAATTAGAGGGTCCAAGGGATACAGTAAACCTGGAGTGTACATCGGAATCTATAACTAGTGTCACAGGAATGGTTTAAAACATAGACAGTAAGAAGATACAGTTTTCTTGTACTTAAGTCGGCATTGTGACTTTTGTATTTAATTCCGATGCAATTTCTGTGTTTCATCGTCAATAAGAAGGTCCAAGGGATACAGTAAACCTGAAGTGAAGCATCGGAATCTATAACTAGTGTCACAGGAATGGTTCAATACATAGTCAGTGAGGAGAGTGAGTCTTCTTGTACTTAAGTCGGCATTGTGCCTTTCCAACTTATTTCCGATGCAATTTCTGTGTTTCATCGTCAATAAGAAGGTCCAAGGGATACAGTAAACCTGAACTGAAGCATCGGAATCTATTACTAGTGTCACAGGAATGGTTCCAATTATAGGCAGTTAGAAGAGTCAATCATCTTGTGCTTAAGTCGGCATTGTGCCTTTTGTATTTAATTCCGATGCAATTTCAGTGTTTCATCGTCAATAAGAAGATCCAAGGGATACAGTAAACCTGGAGTGAAGCATCATAATCTATAACTAGTGTCACAGGAAAGGTTCTAAACATAGACAGTAAGAAGAGTCAGCCGTCTTGTACTTACGTCGCCATTGTGCCTTTTGTATTTAATTCTGATGCAATTTCTGTGTTTCATCGTCAATAAGAAGGTCCAAGGGATACAGTAAACCTGAAGAAAAGCAACGGAATCTATAACTAGTGTCACAGGAATGATTCAAAACATAGTCAGTAAGAAGAGTCAGTCTTCTTGTACTTAAGTTGGCATTGTGCCTTTTTTATTGAATTCCGATGTGTTTCATCGTCAACAAGAAGGTCAGAGGGTTACAGTAACCCTGAAGTGAAGCATCGGAATCTGTAACTAGTGTCACAGAAATGGTTCAAAACATAGACAGTAAGAAGAGTCAGTCCTCTTGTACTTAAGTCGGCATTGTGAATTTTGTATTTAATTCCGATGCAATTTCTGTGTTTCATCGTCAATAAGAAGGTCAGAGGGATACAGTAAACCTGAAGTGAAGCATCGGAATCTATAACTAGTGTCACAGGAATGGTTCAAAGCATAGACAGTAAGAAGAGTCAGTCTTCTTGTACTTGAGTCGGCACTGTGGCTTTTGTATTTAATTCCGATGCATTACTGTGGTACATCATCAATGAGAAGGTCCAAGGGATACAGTAAACCTGATGTCAAGCATCGGAATCTATAACTAGTGTCACAGGAATGGTTCAAAACATAGTCAGTAAGAAGAGTCAGTCTTCTTGCCCTTAAGTCGACATTGTGCCTTTTGTATTTAATTCCGATGCAATTTCTGTGTTTCATCGTCAATAAGAGGGTCAGAAGGATACAGTAAACCTGAAGTATAGCATCGGAATCTATAACTAGTGTCACAGGAATGGTTCAATACATAGTCAGTAAGAAGAGTCAGTCTTAATGTAGTTAAGTCTGCATTGTGCCTTTTGTATTGAATTCCGAGGCAATTTCTGTGTTTCATCGTCATTAAGAAGGTCCAAGGTATACAGTAAACCTGAAGTGAAGCATCGGAATCGATAACTAGTGTCACAGGAATGGATCAAAGCATAGCCAGTAAGAAGAGTCAGTCTTCTTGTACTTAAGTCGGCATTGTGCCTTTTGTATTTAATTCCGATGCAATTTCTGTGCTTCATCGTCAATAAGAAGGTAAGAGGGATTCAGTAAACTTGAAGTGAAGCATCGGAATCTATAACTAGTGTCACACGAATGGTTCAAAACATAGACAGTAAGAAGAGTCAGTCTTCTTGTACTGAAGTCGGCATTGTGCATTTTATATTCAATTCCGTTGCAATTTCTGTGTTTCATCGTCAATTAGAAGGTTAGAGGGATACAGTAAAACTGAAGTGAAGCATCGGAATCTATAACTAGTGTCACAGGAATGGTTCAAAACATAGACAGTAAGAAGAGTCAGCCTTCTTGTACGTGAGTCGGCATTGTGCCTTTTGTATTAAATTCCAATGCAATTTTTGTGTTTCATCGTCAATAAGAGGGTCCAAGGAAGACAGTAAACCTGAAGTGGAACATCGAAATCTATAACTAGTGTCACAGGAATGGTTCATAACATAGACAGTAAGAAGAGTCACTGTTCTTGTACTTAAGTCGGCATTGAGCTTTCTCTATTCAATTCCGATGCAATATCTGTGTTTCATCGTCAATAAGAAGGTCAGAGGGATACAGTAAACCTGAAGTGAAGCATGGGAATCTACAACTAGTGTCACAGGAATGGTTTAAAACATCGTCAGTAAGAAGGGTCAGTCTTTTTGTACTTATGTTGGCATTGTGCCTTTTGTATTTAATTCCGGTGCAATGTCTGTGTTTCATCGTCAATAAAAAGGTCAGAGGGATACAGTAAACCTGAAGTGAATCATCGGAATCTATAACTAGTGTCACAGGAATGGTTCAAGTCATAGACAGTAAGAACATACAGTCTTCTTGTACTTATGTCGGCATTGTGCCTTTTGTATTCAATGCCGATGCAATTTCTGTATTTCATTGTCAATACTAAGGTCCAAGGGATGCAGTAAACCTGGAGTGTAGCATCGGAATCTGTAACTAGTGGCATAGGAATGGTTGAAATCATAGACAGTAAGATGAGTCAGTCTTTTTGTACTGAAGTCGGCATTGTGCCATTTGTATTTATTTCAGATGTAATTTCTGTGTTTCATCGTCAATAAGAAAGTCCAAATGATACAGTAAACCTGAAGTGAAGCATCGGAATCTATAACTAGTGTCAAAGGAATGGTTCAAAACACAGACAGTAAGAAGAGTCAGGCTTTTTGTACTTAAGTCGGCATTGTGCCTTTTGTATTTAATTCCGGTGCAATTTTTGAGTTTCATCGTCAATAAGAAGGCCAGAGGGATACAGTAAACCTGAAGTGAATCATCGGAATCTATAACTAGTGTCACAGGAATGTTTCAAAACATAGTCAGTAAGAAGAGTCAGTCTTCTTGTCCTTAAGTCGGCATTGTGCCTTTTGTATTTAATTCCGATGCAATTTTTGTGTTTCATCGTCAATAAGAAAGTCCAAGGGATACAGTAAACGTGGAGTGTAGCATCGGAATCTGTAACTAGTGTCACAGGAATGTTTCAAATCATAGACAGCAAGTAGAGTCAGTCTTCGTGTACCTAATTCGGCATTGTGCATTTTGTATTTAATTCCGATGCAATTTCTGTGTTTCATCGACAATAAGAAGGTCCAAGGGATACAGTAGACCTGAAGTGAAGCATCGGAATCTATAACTAGTGTCACAGGAATGGTTCAAAACATAGTCATTAAGAAGAGTCAGTCTTCATGTACTTATATCGGCATTGTGCCTTTTGTATTTAATTCCGATGCAATTTCTGTGTTTCATCGTCAATAAGAAAGTCCAAATGATACAGTAAACCTGAAGTGAAGCATCGGAATCTATAACTAGTGTCACAGGAATGGTTCAAAATGCAGACAGTAAGAAGGGTCAGGCTTTTTGTACTTAAATCGGCATTGTGCCTTTTGTATTTAATTCCGGTGCAATTTCTGTGTTTCATCGTCAATAACAAGGTCCATGGGATACAGTAGACCTGAAGTGAAGCATTGGAATCTATAACTAGTGTCACAGGAAAGGTTCAAAACATAGTCATTAAGAAGAGTCAGTTTTCATCTACTTATGTCGGCATTGTGCCTTTTGTATTTAATTCCGATGCAATTTCTGTGTTTCATCGTCAATAAGAAGGTCCAAGGGAGACAGTAAACCTGTAGTGAAGCATCGGAATCTATAACTAGTGTCACAGGAATGGTTCAAAACTTAGACTGTAAGAAGAGTCAGTCTTCTTGTCCTTAAGTCGACATTGTGCCTTTTGTATTTAATTCCGATGCAATTTCTGTGTTTCATCGTTAATAAGGAGGTCAGAGGGAGACAGTAAACCTGAAGTGAAGCATCGGAATCTATAACTAGTGCCACACGAATGGTTCAAAACATAGACAGTAAGAAGAGTCAGTCTTCTTGTACTGAAGTCGGCATTGTGCATTTTATATTTAATTCCGTTGCAATTTCTGTGTTTCATCGTCAATAAGAAGGTTAGAGGGATACAGTAAACCTGAAGTGAAGCATCGGAATCTATAACTAATGTCACAGGAATGGTTCAAAACATAGACAGTAAGAAGAGTCAGCCTTCTTGTACGTGAGTCGGCATTGTGCCTTTTGTAATAAATTCCGATGCAATTTCTGTGTTTCATCGTCAATAAGAGGGTCCAAGGAATACAGTGAACCTGAAGTGGAGCATCGGAATCTATAACTAGTGTCACAGGTATGGTTCATAACATAGACAGTAAGAAGAGTCAGTGTTCTTGTACTTAAGGCGGCATTGAGCCTTCTCTATTCAATTCCGATGCAATATCTGTGTTTCATCGTCAATAAGAAGGTCAGAGGGATACAGTAAACCTGAAGTGAAGCATGGGAATCTACAACTAGTGTCACAGGAATGATTCAAAACATAGTCAGTAAGAAGAGTCAGTCTTTTTGTACTTAAGTCGGCATTGTGTATCTTGTATTTATTTCAGATGTAATTTCTGTGTTTCATCGTCAATAAGAACGTCAAAATGATACAGTAAACACGAAGTGAAGCATCGGAATCTATAACTAGTGTCACAGGAATGGTTCAAAACATAGACAGTATGAAGAGTCAGTCTTTTTGTACTTATGTCGGCATTGTGAATTTTGTATTTAATTCCGGTGCAATTTCTGTGTTTCATCATCAATAAGAAGGTCAGTGGCTATAGTAAACCTGAAGTGAATCATCGGAATCTATAACTAGTGTCACAGGAATGGTTCAAATCATAGACAGTAAGAAGATACAGTCTTCTTGTACTTATGTCGGCATTGTGCCTTTTGTATTCAATGCCGATGCAATTTCTGTATTTCTTTGTCAATACTAAGGTCCAAGGGATGCAGTAAACCTGGAGTGTAGCATCGGAATCTGTAACTAGTGGCATAGGAATGGTTCAAATCATAGACAGTACGAAGAGTCAGTCTTTTTGTACTTAAGTCGGCATTGTGCCATTTGTATTTATTTCAGATGTAATTTCTGTGTTTCATCGACAATAAGAAAGTCAAAATGATACAGTAAATCTGAAGTAAAGCATCGGAATCTATAACTAGTGTCACAGGAATGGGTCAAAACACAGACAGTAAGAAGAGTCAGGCTTTTTGTACTTAAGTCGGCATTGTGCCTTTTGTATTTAATTCCGGTGCAATTTCTGTGTTTCATCGTCAATAAGAAGGCCAGAGGGATACAGTAAACCTGAAGTGAACCATCGGAATCTATAACTAGTGTCACAGGAATGTTTCAAAACATAGTCAGTCAGAAGAGTCATTTTACTTGTCCTTAAGTCGGCATTGTACCTTTTGGATTTAATTTCGATGCAATTTTTGTGTTTCATCGTCAATGAGAAGGTCCAAGGGATACAGTAAACGTGGAGTGTAGCATCGGAATCTGTAACTAGTGTCACAGGAATGTTTCAAATCATAGACAGCAAGAAGAGTCAGTCTTCGTGTACCTAATTCGGCATTGTGCCTTTTGTATTTAATTCCGATGCAATTTCTGTGTTTCATCGTCAATAAGAAGGTCCAAGGGAGACAGTAAACCTGAAGTGAAGCATCGGAATCTATAACTAGTGTCACAGGAATGGTCCAATACATAGTCAGTGAGGAGAGTGAGTCTTCTTGTACTTAAGTCGGCATTATGCCTTTTCTATTTAATTCCGATGCAATTTCTGTGTTTCATCGTCAATAAGAAGGTCCAAGGGATACAGTAAACCTGAACTGAAGCATCGGAATCTATTACTAGTGTCACAGGAGTGGTTCCAATTATAGGCAATTAGAAGAGTCAATCATCTTGTCCTTAAGTCGGCATTGTGCCTTTTGTATTTAATTCCGATGCAATTTCAGTGTTTCATCGTCAATAAGAAAATCCAAGGGATACAGTAAACCTGGAGTGAAGCATCATAATCTATAACTAGTGTCACAGGAAAGGTTCTAAACATAGACAGTAAGAAGAGTCAGCTTCTTGTACTTATGTCGGCATTGTGCATTTTGTATTTAATTCTGATGCAATTTCTGTGTTTCATCGTCAATAAGAAAGTCCAAGTGATACAGTAAACCTGATGTAAAGCAACGGAATCTATAACTAGTGTCACAGGAATGGTTCAAAACATAGTCAGTAAGAAGAGTCAGTCTTCTTGTACTTATGTTGGCATTGTGCCTTTTTTATTGAATTCCGATGTGTATCATCGTCAATAAGAAGGTCAGATTGTTACAGTAACCCTGAAGTGAAGCATCGGAATCTGTAACTAGTGTCACAGGAATGGTTCAAAGCATAGACAGTAAGAAGTGTCAGTCGTCTTGTACTTGAGTCGGCATTGTGGCTTTTGTATTTCATTCCGATGCATTACTGTGTTACATCGTCAATAAGAAGGTCCAAGGGATACAGTAAAAATTAAGTAAAGCATCGGAATCTATAACTAGTGTCACAGTATGGTTCAAAACATAGTCAGTAAGAAGAGTCAGTCTTCTTGTCCTTAAGTCGACATTGTGCCTTTTGTATTTAATTCCGATGCAATTTCTGTGTTTCATCGTCAATAAGAAGGTCAGAGGGTTACAGTAAACCTGAAGTGCAGCATCGGAATCTATAACTAGTGTCACAGGAATGGTTCAATACATAGTCAGTAAGAAGAGTCAGTCTTAATGTAGTTAAGTCGGCATTGTGCCGTTTGTATTTAATTCCGATGCAATTTCATTGTTTCATCGTCAATAAGAAGGTCCAAGGTATACAGTAAACCTGAAGTGAAGCATCGGAATCTATAACTAGTGTCAATGGAATGGTTCAAACATAGACAGTAGGAAGAGTCAGTCTTCTTGTGCTTAAGACTGCATTGTGCCTTTTGTATTTAATTCCGAGGCAATTTATGTGTTTCATCGTCATTAAGAAGGTCCAAGGGATACAGTAAACCTGAAGTGAAGCATCGGAAACGATAACTAGTGTCACAGGAATGGATCAAAGCATAGACATTAAGAAGAGTCAGTCTTCTTGTACTTAAGTCGGCATTGTGCCTTTTGTATTTAATTTCGATGCAATTTCTGTGCTTCATCGTCAATAAGAAGGTAAGAGGGATTCAGTAAACTTGAAGTGAAGCATCGGAATCTATAACTAGTGTCACACGAATGGTTCAAATCATAGACAGTAAGATGAGTCAGTCTTCTTGTACTTAAGTCGGCATTGTGCATTTTATATTAAATTCCGATGCAATTTCTGTGTTTCATCGTCAATAAGAAGGTTAGAGGGATACAGTAAACCTGAATGGAAGCATCGGAATCTATAACTAGTGTCACAGGAATGGTTCAAAACATAGACAGTATGAAGAGTCAGTCTTTTTGTACTTATGTCGGCATTTTGCCTTTTGTATTTAATTCCGGTGCAATTTCTGTGTTTCATCGTCAATAGGAAGGTCAGAGGGATACAGTAAACCTGAAGTGAATCATCGGAATTTATAACTAGTGTCACAGGAATGGTTCAAATCATAGACAATAAGAAGATACAGTCCTCTTGTACTTAAGTCGGCATTGTGCCTTTTGTATTCAATGCCGATGCAATTTCTGTATTTCATTGTCAATACTAAGGTGCAAGGGATGCAGTAAACCTGGAGTGTAGCATCGGAATCTATAACTAGTGGCATAGGAATGGTTCAAATCATAGACAGTAAGAAGAGTCAGTCTTCTTGTACTTAAGTCGGCATTGTGCCTTATCTATTTAATTCCGATGCAATTTCTGTGTTTCATCGTCAATAAGAAGGTCCAAGGGATACAGTAAACCTGGAGTGAAGTATCGGAATCTATAACTAGTGTCACAGGAATGGTTCGAAAATATAGACAGTAAGAAGATATAGTCTTCTTGTACTTAAGTCGGCATTGTGCCTTTTGTTTTTAATTCCGATGCAATTTCTGTGTTTCATCGTCAACAAGAAGGTCCAAGGGATACAGTATATCTGAAGTGAGGCATCGGAATCTATAACTAGTGTCACAGGAATGGTTCAAAACATAGTCAGTAAGAAGAGTCGGTCTTCATGTACTTAAGTCGGCATTGGCCTTTTGTATTTAATTCCGGTGCAATTTCTGTGTTTCATCGTCAATAAGAAGGTCAGAGGGATACACAAAACCTGAAGTGAAGCATCAAAATCTATAACTAGTGTCACAGGAATGGTACAAAACATAGTCAGTAAGACTAGTCAGTCTTTTTGTACTTAAGTCGGCATTGTGCCATTTGTATTTATTTCAGATGTAATTTCTGTGTTTCATCGTCAATAAGAAAGTCCAAATGATACAGTAAACCTGAAGTGAAGCATCGGAATCTATAACTAGTGTCACAGGAATGGTTCAAAACACAGACAGTAAGAAGAGTCAGGCTTTTTGCACTTAAGTCGGCATTGTGCCTTTTGTATTTAATTCCGGTGCAATTTTTGTGTTTCATCGTCAATAAGAAGGCCAGAGGGATACAGTAAACCTGAAGTGAATCATCGGAATCTATAACTAGTGTCAGAGGAATGTTTCAAAACATAGTCAGTAAGAAGAGTCAGTCTTCTTGTCCTTAAGTCGGCATTGTGACTTTTGTATTTAATTCCGATGCAATTTTTGTGTTTCATCGTCAATAAGAAGGTCCAAGGGATACAGTAAACGTGGAGTGTAGCATCGGAATCTGTAACTAGTGTCACAGGAAAGTTTTAATCATAGACAGCAAGAAGAGTCAGTCTTCGTGTACCTAATTCGGCATTGTGCCTTTTGTATTTAATTCCGATGCAATTTCTGTGTTTCATCGTCAATAAGAAGGTCCAAGGGATACAGTAGACCTGAAGTGAAGCATCGGAATCTATAACTAGTGTCACAGGAATGGTTCAAAACATAGTCATTAAGAAGAGTCAGTCTTCATGTACTTATATCGGCATTGTGCCTTTTGTATTTAATTCCGATGCAATTTCTGTGTTTCATCGTCAATAAGAAGGTCCAAGGGAGACAGTAAACCTGTAGTGAAGCTTCGGAATCTATAACTAGTGTCACAGGAATGGTTCAAAACATAGGCAGTAAGAAGAGTCAGTCTTCTTGTACTTAAGTCGGCATTGTGCTTTTTCTATATAATTCCGATGCAAATTCTGTGTTTCATCGTTATTAAGAAGGTCAGAGGGATACAGTAAACCTGAAGTGAAGCATCGGAATCTATCATTAGTGTCACAGGAATGGTTCAAAACATAGTCAGTAAGACGAGTCAGTCTTTTTCTACTTAAGTCGGCATTGTGCCATTTGTATTTATTTCAGATGTAATTTCTGTGTTTCATCGTCAATAAGAAAGTCCAAATGATACAGTAAACCTGAAGTGAAGCATCGGAATCTATATCTAGTGTCACAGGAATGGTTCAAAATGCAGACAGTAAGAAGGGTCAGGCTTTTTGTACTTAAATCGGCATTGTGCCTTTTGTATTTAATTCCGGTGCAATTTCTGTGTTTCATCGTCAATAAGAAGGCCAGAGGGATACAGTAAACCTGAAGTGAATCTTCGGAATCTATAACTAGTGTCACAGGAATGTTTCAAAACATAGTCAGTGAGAGGAGTCAGTCTTCTTGTTCTTAAGTCAGCATTGTGCCTTTTGTATTTAATTCCGATGCAATTTTTGTGTTTCATCGTCAATAAGAAGGTCCAAGGGATACAGTAAACGTGGAGTGTAGCATCGGAATCTGTAAGTAGTGTCACAGGAATGTTTCAAATCATAGACAGCAAGAAGAGTCAGTCTTCGTGTGCCGAATTCGGCATTGTGCCTTTTGTATTTAATTCCGATGCAATTTCTGTGTTTCATCGTCAATAACAAGGTCCAAGGGATACAGTAGACCTGAAGTGAAGCATTGGAATCTATAACTAGTGTCACAGGAAAGGTTCAAAACATAGTCATTAAGAAGAGTCAGTTTTCATCTACTTATGTCGGCATTGTGCCTTTTGTATTTAATTCCGATGCAATTTCTGTGTTTCATCGTCAATAAGACGGTCCAAGGGAGACAGTAAACCTGTAGTGAAGCATCGGAATCTATAACTAGTGTCACAGGAATGCTTCAAAACTTAGACTGTAAGAAGAGTCAGTCTTCTTGTCCTTAAGTGACATTGTGCCTTTTGTATTTAATTCCGATGCAATTTCTGTGTTTCATCGTCAATAAGAAGGTCAGAGGGAGACAGTAAACCTGAAGTGAAGCATCGGAATCTATAACTAGTGTCACAGGAATGGTTCAATACATAGTCAGTAAGAAGAGTCAGTCTTAATGTAGTTAAGTCGGCATTGTGCCGTTTGTATTTAATTCCGATGCAATTTCATTGTTTCATCGTCAATAAGAGGGTAAGAGGGATTCAGTAAACTTGAAGTGAAGCATCGGAATCTACAACTAGTGTCACACGAATGGTTCAAAACATAGACAGTAAGAAGAGTCAGTCTTCTTGTACTTAAGTCGGCATTGAGCCTTCTCTATTCAATTCCGATGCAATATCTGTGTTTCATCGTCAATAAGAAGGTCAGAGGGATACAGTAAACCTGAAGTGAAGCATGGGAATCTACAACTAGTGTCATAGGAATGATTCAAAACATAGTCAGTAAGAAGAGTCAGTCTTTTTGTACATAAGTCGGCATTGTGTATCTTGTATTTATTTCAGATGTAATTTCTGTGTTTCATCGTCAATAAGAAGGTCAAAATGATACAGTAAACACGAAGTGAAGCATCGGAATCTATAACTAGTGTCACAGGAATGGTTCAAAACATAGACAGTATGAAGAGTCAGTCTTTTTGTACTTATGTCGGCATTGTGAATTTTGTATTTAATTCCGGTGCAATTTCTGTGTTTCATCATCAATACGAAGGTCAGAGGGATACAGTAAACCTGAAGTGAATCATCGGAATCTATAACTAGTGTCACAGGAATGGTTCAAATCATAGACAGTAAGAAGATACAGTCTTCTTGTACTTATTTCGGCATTGTGCCTTTTGTATTCAATGCCGATGCAATTTCTGTATTTCTTTGTCAATACTAAGGTCCAAGGGATGCAGTAAACCTGGAGTGTAGCATCGGAATCTGTAACTAGTGGCATAGGAATGGTTCAAATCATAGACAGTAAGAAGAGTCAGTCTTTTTGTACTTAAGTCGGCATTGTGCCATTTGTATTTATTTCAGATGTAATTTCTGTGTTTCATCGTCAATAAGAAAGTCAAAATGATACAGTAAATCTGAAGTGAAGCATCGGAATCTATAACTAGTGTCACAGGAATGGGTCAAAACACAGACAGTAAGAAGACCCAGGCTTTTTGTACTTAAGTCGGCATTGTGCCTTTTGTATTTAATTCCGGTGCAATTTCTGTGTTTCATCGTCAATAAGAAGGCCAGAGGGATACAGTAAACCTGAAGTGAATCATCGGAATCTATAACTAGTGTCACAGGAATGTTTCAAAACATAGTCAGTAAGAAGAGTCATTTTACTTGTCCTTAAGTCGGCATTGTGCCTTTTGGATTTAATTTCGATGCAATTTTTGTGTTTCATCGTCAATAAGAAGGTCCAAGGGATACAGTAAACGTGGAGTGTAGCATCGGAATCTGTAACTAGTGTCACAGGAATGTTTCAAATCATAGACAGCAAGAAGAGTCAGTCTTCGTGTACCTAATTCGGCATTGTGCCTTTTGTATTTAATTCCGATGCAATTTCTGTGTTTCATCGTCAATAAGAAGGTCCAAGGGAGACAGTAAACCTGAAGTGAAGCATCGGAATCTATAACTAGTGTCATAGGAATGGTCCAATACATAGTCAGTGAGGAGAGTGAGTCTTCTTGTACTTAAGTCGGCATTATGCCTTTTCTATTTAATTCCGATGCAATTTCTGTGTTTCATCGTCAATAAGAAGGTCCAAGGGATACAGTAAACCTGAACTGAAGCATCGGAATCTATTACTAGTGTCACAGGAGTGGTTCCAATTATAGGCAGTTAGAAGAGTCAATCATCTTGTCCATAAGTCGGCATTGTGCATTTTGTATTTAATTCCGATGCAATTTCAGTGTTTCATCGACAAAAAGAAAATCCAAGGGATACAGTAAACCTGGAGTGAAGCATCATAATCTATAACTAGTGTCACAGGAAAGGTTCTAAACATAGACAGTAAGAAGAGTCAGCCTTCTTGTACTTATGTCGGCATTGTGCATTTTGTATTTAATTCTGATGCAATTTCTGTGTTTCATCGTCAATAAGAAAGTCCAAGGGATACAGTAAACCTGATGTAAAGCAACGGAATCTATAACTAGTGTCACAGGAATGGTTCAAAACATAGTCAGTAAGAAGAGTCAGTCTTCTTGTACTTAAGTTGGCATTGTGCCTTTTTTATTGAATTCCGATGTGTATCATCGTCAATAAGAAGGTCAGAGGGTTACAGTAACCCTGAAGTGAAGCATCGGAATATGTAACTAGTGTCACAGGAATGGTTCAAAGCATAGACAGTAAGAAGAGTCAGTCGTCTTGTACTTGAGTCGGCATTGTGGCTTTTGTATTTCATTCCGATGCATTACTGTGTTACATCGTCAATAAGAAGGTCCAAGGGATACAGTAAAAATTAAGTAAAGCATCGGAATCTATAACTAGTGTCACAGGAATGGTTCAAAACATAGTCAGTAAGAAGAGTCAGTCTTCTTGTCCTTAAGTCGACATTGTGCCTTTTGTATTTAATTCCGATGCAATTTCTGTGTTTCATCGTCAATAAGAAGGTCAGAGGGATACAGTAAACCTGAAGTGCAGCATCGGAATCTATAACTAGTGTCACAGGAATGGTTCAATACATAGTCAGTAAGAAGAGTCAGTCTTAATGTAGTTAAGTCGGCATTGTGCCGTTTGTATTCAATTCCGATGCAATTTCATTGTTTCATCGTCAATAAGAAGGTCCAAGGTATACAGTAAACCTGAAGTGAAGCATCGGAATCTATAACTAGTGTCAATGGAATGGTTCAAACATAGACAGTAGGAAGAGTCAGTCTTCTTGTGCTTAAGACTGCATTGTGCCTTTTGTATTTAATTCCGAGGCAATTTCTGTGTTTCATCGTCAATAAGAAGGTCCAAGGGATACAGTAGACCTGATGTGAAGCATCGGAATCTATAACTAGTGACACAGGAACGGTTAAAACATAGTCAGTAAGAAGAGTCAGTCTTCATTTACTTATGTCGGCATTGTGCCTTTTGTATTTAATTCCGATGCAATTTCTGTGTTTCATCGTCAATAAGAAGGTCCAAGAGATACAGTAGACCTGGAGTATAGCATCGGAATCCATAACTAGTGTCACAGGAATGGTTCTAAACACAGTCAGTAAGAAGAGTCAGTCTTCATGTACTTCTGTCGGCATTGTGCCTTTTGTATTTAATTCCGATGCAATTTCTGTGTTTCATCGTCAATAAGAAGGTCCTAGGGATACAGTAAACCTGAAGTGAAGTATCGGAATATATAACTAGTGTCACAGGAATGGTTCAAAACATAGTCAGTAAGAAGAGTCTGTCATCTTGTACTTAAGTCGGCATTGTGCCTTTTCTATTTAATTCCGATGCAATTTTTTGTGTTTCATCGTCAATACGAAGGTACAAGGGATACAGTAAACCTGGAGTGAAGCATCGGAATCTATAACTAGTGTCAATGGAATTTTTCAAAACATAGACAATAAGAAGAGTCAGTCTTCTTGTACTTAAGTCCGCATTGTGCCATTTGTATTTAATTCCGGTGCAATTTCTGTGTTTCATCGTCAATAAGAAGGTCAGAGGGATACAGTAACCCTGAAGTGAAGCATCGGAATCTATAACTAGTGTCACAGTAATTGTCCGAAACACAGTCGGTAAGAAGAGTCGCTCTTCTTGTCCTTAAGTCGGCATTGTGCATTTTGTATTTAATTCCGATGCAATTTCTGTGTTTCATCGTCAATAAGAAGGTCCAAGAGAAACAGTAAACCTGGAGTGAAGCATCTTAATCTATAACTAGTGTCACAGAAATGGTTTGAAAATATAGACAGTAAGAAGATACAGTCTTCTTGTACTTAAGTCGGCATTGTGCCTTTTGTATTTAATTCCGATGCAATTTCTGTGTTTCATTGTCAATTAGGAGGTCCTAGGGATACAGTAAACCTGAAGTCAAGCATCGGAATCTATAACTAGTGTCACAGGAATGTTTCAAAACATAGACAGTAAGATGAGTCAGTCTTCTTGTACTTAAGTCGGCATTGTGCCTTTTCTATTTAATTCCGGTGCTATTTCTGTGTTTCATCGTCAATAAGAAGGTCAGAGGGATACAGTAAACCTGAAGTGAAGCATCGGAATCTATAACTAGTGTCACAGGAATGGTCCAAAACATAGTCAGTAAGAAGAGTCAGTCTTCTTGTCCTTAAGTCGGCATTGTGCCTTTTGTATTTAATTCCGTTTCAATTTCTGTGTTTCATCGTCAATAAGAAGGTCCAAGGGATACAGTAAACCTGGAGTGAAGCATCGGAATCTATAACTAGTGTCACAGGAATGGTTCAAAGCATAGACAGTAAGAAGATACAGTCTTCTTGTACTTAAGTCAGCATTCTGCTTTTTGTATTTAATTCCGATAGAATTTCTGTGTTTCATCGTGATTAAGAAGGTCAGATTGATACAGTAACGTTGAAGTGAAGCATCGGAATCTATAACTAGTGTCACAGAAATGGTTCAAAACATAGGCAGTAAGAAGAGTTAGTCTTCTTGTACTTAAGTCTTCAGTGTGTCTTTTGTATTTACTTCCGATGATATTTCTTTGTTTCATCGTCAATAAGAAGGTCAGAGGAATACAGTAAACCTGAAGAGAAGCATCGGAATCTATCAGTGGTGTCACAGGAATGATTCAAAACATAGAAAGGAAGAAGAGTCAGTCTTCTTCTACTTGAGTCGCCATTGTGCCTTTTGTATTGAATTCCGATGCAATTTCTGTGTTTCATTGTCAATTAGGAGGTCCTAGGGATACAGTAAACCTGAAGTCAAGCATCGGAATCTATAACTAGTGTCACAGGAATGTTTCAAAACATAGACAGTAAGATGAGTCAGTCTTCTTGTACTTAAGTCGGCATTGTGCCTTTTCTATTTAATTCCGGTGCTATTTCTGTGTTTCATCGTCAATAAGAAGGTCAGAGGGATACAATAAACCTGAAGTGAAGCATCGGAATCTATAACTAGTGTCACAGGAATGGTTCAAAACCTAGTCAGTAAGAAGAGTCAGTCTTCTTGTCCTTAAGTCGGCCTTGTGCCTTTTGTATTTAATTCCGGTGCAATTTCTGTGATTCATCGTCAATTAGAAGGTCCAAGGAATACAGTAAACCTGAAGTGAAGCATCGTAATCTATAACTAGTGCCATAGGAATGGTTCAAAACACAGTCAGTAATAAGGGTCAGTCTTCATGTACTTAAGTCATCATTGTGCCTTTTGTATTTAATTCCGATGCAATTTCTGTGTTTCATCGTCAATAAGAAGGGTCAAGAGTTATAGTAAACATGAAGTGAAGCATCGCAATCTATAACTAGTGTCACAGGAATGGTTCAAAACATAGTCAGTAAGATGAGTCAGTCTTCTTGTACTTAAGTCGGCATTTTGCCTAAATTATTTAATTCCAATGCAATTTCAGTGTTTCATCGTCAATATGAAGGTCCAAGGGATGCAGTAAACCTGGAGTGAAGCATCGGAATCAATAACTAGTGTCAATGTAATGGTTCAAAACATAGACAGTAAGAAGAGTCAGTCTTCTTGTACTTAAGTCGGCATTGTGCTTTTTGTATTTAATTCCGAAGCAATTTCTGTGTTTCATCATCAATAAGAAGGTCCAAGGGATACAGTAATCCTGAAGGGAAGCATCGGAATCTATAACTAGTGTCACAGGAATTGTTCAAAACATAGTCAGAGAGAAGAGTCGGTCTCGATGTACTTATGTCGGCATTGTGCCTTTTGTATTTAATTCCGATGCAATTTCTGTATTTCATCGTCAATTAGAAGGTCCAAGGGATACAGTAAACCTGAAGTGAAGCATCGTAATCTATAACTAGTGTCACAGGAATGGGTCAAAACATAGTCAGTAAGAAGAGACAGTCTTCATGTACTTAAGTCATCATTGTGCCTTTTGTATTTAATTCCGATGCAATTTCTGTGTTTCATCGTCAATAAGAAGGGTCAAGGGATATAGTAAACATGAAGTGAAGCATCGCAATCTATAACTAGTGTCACAGGAATGGTTCAAAACATAGACAGTAAGAAGAGTCAGTCTTCTTGTACTTAAGACGGCATTGTGCCTTTTGTATTTCATTCCGGTGCAATTTCTGTGTTTCATCGTCAATAAGAAGGTCAGAGGGATACAGTAAACCGGAAGTGAAGCATCAGAATCTATAACTAGTGTCACAGGAATGGTTCAAAACATAGTCAGTGAGAAGAGTCAGTCTTCTTGTCCTTATGTCGGCATTGTGCCTTTTGTATTTAATTCCGATGCAATTTCTGTGTTTCATCGTCAATAAGAAGATCCAAGTGATACAGTAAACCTGGAGTGAAGCATCGGAATCTATAACTAGTGTCACAGGAATGGTTTAAAACATAGACAGTAAGAAGATACAGTCTTCTTGTACTTAAGTCGGCATTGTGCCTTTTGTATTTAATTCCGATGCAATTTTGTGTTTCATCGTCAATAAGAAGGTCCAAGAGATACAGTAGACTTGGAGTGTAGCATCGTAATCTATAACTAGTGTCACAGGAATGGTTCAAATCATAGACAGTAAGAAGAGTCAGTCTTCGTGTACCTAAGTCGGCATTGTGCCTTTTGTATTTAATTCCGATGAAATTTCTGTGTTTCATCGTCAATAAGAAGGTCCAAGGGATACAGTAGACCTGAAGTGAAGCATCCGTATCCATAACTAGTGTCACAGGAATGGTTCAAAACATAGTCAGTAAGAAGAGTCAGTCTTCATGTACTTCTGTCGGCATTGTGCCTTTTGTATTTAATTCCGATGCAATTTCTGTGTTTCATCGTCAATAAGAAGGTCCTAGGGATACAGTAAACCTGAAGTGAAGCATCGGAATATATAACTAGTGTCACAGGAATGGTTCAAAACATAGTCAGTAAGAAGAGTCTGTCTTCTTGTACTTAAGTCGGCATTGTGCCTTTTCTATTTAATTCCGATGCAATTTTTGTGTTTCATCGTCAATACGAAGGTACAAGGGATTCAGTAAACCTGGAGTAAAGCATCGGAATCTATAACTAGTGTCAATGGAATGGTTAAAAACATAGACAGTAAGAAGAGTCAGTCTTCTTGTACTTAAGTCCGCATTGTGCCATTTGTATTTAATTCCGGTGTAATTTCTGTGTTTCATCGTCAATAAGAAAGTCAGAGGGATACAGTAAACCTGAAGTGAAGCATCGGAATCTATAACTAGTGTCACAGGAATGGTTCGAAACATAGTCAGTAAGAAGAGTCGGTCTTCTTGTCCTTAAGTCGGCATTGTGCCTTTTGTATTTAATTCCGATGTAATTTCTATGTTTCATCGTCAATAAGAAGGTCCAAGGGATACAGTAAACCTGGAGTGAAGCATCGGAATCTATAACTAGTGTCACAGGAATGGTTCGAAAATATAGACAGCAAGAAGATACAGTCATCTTGTACTTAAGTCGGCATTGTGCCTTTTTTATTTAATTCTGATGCAATTTCAGTGTTTCATCGTCAACAAGAAGGTCCAAGGGATACAGTAAACCTGAAGTGAGGCATCGGAATCTATAACTAGTGTCACAGGAATGGTACAAATCATAGTCAGTAAGAAGAGTCGGTCTTCATGTACTTAAGTCGGCGTTGGCCTTTTGTATTTAATTCCGGTGCAATTTCCGTGTTTCATCGTCAATAAGAAGGTCAGAGGGATACAGTAAACCTGAAGTGAAGCATCAGAATCTATAACTAGTGTCACAGGAATGGTACAAAACATAGTCAGTAAGAAGAGTCAGTCTTCTTGTCCTTAAGTCGGCGTTGTGCCTTTTGTATTTAATTCCGTTTCAATTTCTGTGTTTCATCGTCAATAAGAAGGTCCAAGGGATACAGTAAACCTGGAGTGAAGCATCGGAATCTATAACTAGTGTCACAGGAATGGTTCAAAGCATAGACAGTAAGAAGATACAGTCTTCTTGTACTTAAGTCAGCATTCGGCCTTTTGTATTTAATTCCGATGCAATTTCTGTGTTTCATCGTCAATAACAACTTCCAAGGGATACAGTGAACCTGAAGTGAAACATCGGAATCTATAACTAGTACCACAGGAATGGTACAAAACATAGACAGTAAGAATGGTCAGTCTTCTTGTACTTAAGTCGGCATTGTGCCTTTTGTATTTACTTCTGATGCAATTTCTGTGTTTCATCGTGAATAAGAAGGTCATAGGGATACAGTAACCTTGATGTGAAGCATCTGAATCTATAACTAGTGTCACAGAAATGGTTCAAAACATAGGCAGTAAGAAGAGTCGGTCTTCTTGTACTTAAGTTTTCATTGTGCCTTTTGTATTTACTTCCGATGCAATTTCTCTTTTTCATCGTCAATAAGAAGGTCAGAGGAATACAGTAAACCTGAAGTGAAGCATCGGAATCTATAACTGGTGTCACAGGAATGGTTCAAAACATAGAAAGGAAGAAGAGTCAGTCTTCTTGTACTTGAGTCGGCATTGTGCCTTTTGTATTACATTCCGATGCAATTTCTGTGTTTCATCATCAATTAGGAGGTCCTAGGGATACAGTAAACTCGAAGTCAAGCATCGGAATCTATAACTAGTGTCACAGGAATGGTTCAAAACATAGACAGTAAGAAGAGTAAGTCATCTTGTACTTAAGCCGGCATTGTGCCTTTTGTATTTAATTCCGATGCAATTTCTGTGTTTCGTCGTCAATAAGAAGGTCCAACGGATACAGTATACCTGGAGTGTAGCATCGGAATCTATAACTAGTGTCACAGGAATGGTTCAAAACATAGTCTGTAAGAAGAGTCAGTCTTCTTGTCCTTAAGTCGGCCTTGTGCCTTTTGTATTTAATTCCGATGCAACTTCTGTGTTTCATCGTCAATAAGAAGGTCCAAGGGATACAGTAAACCTGGAGTGTAGCACCGGAATCTATAACTAGCGTCACAGGAATGGTTCAAAACATAGTCAGTAAGAAGAGTCAGTCTACATGTATTTAAGTCGGCATTGTGCCTTTTGTATTTAATTCCGATGCAATTTCTCTGTTTCATCGTCAACAAGGAGGTCCAACGGATACAGTAAATCTGGAGTGTAGCATCAGAATCTATAACTAGTGTCACAGGAATGGTTCAAAACATAGTCAGTAAGAAGAGTCAGTCTTCTTGTCCTTAAGTCGGCCTTGTGCCTTTTGTATTAAATTCCGAATTTCTGTGTTTCATCGTCAATAAGAAGGTCCAAAGGATACAGTAAACCTGAAGTGATGCATCGGAATCTATAACTAGTGTCACAGGAACGATTCAAAACATAGTCAGTAAGAAGAGTCGGTCTTCATGTACTTGAGTCGGCATTGGGCCTTTTGTATTTAATTCCGATGCAATTTCTGTGTTTCATCGTCAATAAGAAGGTCCAAGGGATACTGTAAACCTGAAGTGAAGCATCGGAATCTATAACTAGTGTCACAGGAATGGTTCAAAACATAATCAGTAAGAAGAGCCAGTCTACATGTACTTAAGTCATCATTGTGCCTTTTGTATTTAATTCCGATACAATTTCTGTGCTTCATCGTCAATAGGAAGGGTCAAGGGATACAGTAAACATGAAGTGAAGCATCGCAATCTGTAACTAGTGTCACAGGAATGGTTCAAAACATAGTCCGTAAGAAGAGTCATTCTTCTTGTACTTAAGTCGGCATTTTGCCCATTCTATTTAATTACGATGCAATTTCAGTGTTTCATCGTCAATATGAAGGTCCAAGGGATACAGTAAACCTGGAGTGAAGCATCGGAATCAATAACTATTGTCACAGGAATAGTTCAAAACATAGACAATTAGAAGTGTCAGTTTTCTTGTACTTAAGTCGGCATTGTGCCTTTTGTATTTAATTCCGATGCAATTTCTGTGTTTCATCGTCAATAAGAAGGTCAGAGGGATACAGTAAACCTGAAGTGAAGCATCGGAAACTATAAATAGTGTCACAGGAATGGTTCAAAACATAAACAGTATGAGGAGTCAGGTTTCTTGTACTTAAGTCGGCATTGAACCTTTTGTATTTAATTCCGATGCACTTTCTGTGTTTCATCGTCAATAAGAAGGTCAGAGGGATACAGTAAACCTGAAGTGAAGCATCGGAATCTAATACCGGTCTCACAGAAAAGGTTCAAAACAAAGACAGTAAGAAGAGCCAGTCTTCTTGTACTTGAGTCGGCATTGTGCCGTTTGTATTTAATTCCGATGCAATTTCTGTGTTTCATCGTCAATAAGAAGGTCCAAGGGATACAGTAAACCTGGAGTGAAGCATCGGAATCTATAACTAGTGTCACAGGAATGGTTCAAAACATAGACAGTAAGAAAATACAGTATTTTTGTACTTAAGCCACCATTGTGCCTTTTGTATTTAATTCCGGCGCAATTTCTGTGTTTCATCGTCAATAAGAAGGTCCAAGTTATACAGGAAACCTGAAGTGAAGCATCGGAATCTATAACTAGTATCACAGGAATGGTTCAAAACATAGACAGTAAGAAGAGTCAGTCTTCTTGTACTTAAGTCGGTCTTGTGCGTTTTGTATTTACTTCCGATGCAATGTCTGTGTTTCATCGTGAATAAGAAGGTCAGAGGGATACAGTAACCCTGAAGTGAAGCATCGGAATCTATAACTAGTGTCACAGAAATTTTTCAAAACATAGTCAGTAAGAAGAGTCAGTCTTCTTGTACTTAAGTCGGCATTGTGCCTTTTGTATTTAATTCCGATGCAATTTCCGTGTTTCATCGTCAATAAGAAGGTCCAACGGATACAGTAAACCTGGAGTGTAGCATCGGAATCTATAACCTTTGTCACAGGAATGGTTCAAAACATAGTCAGTAAGAAGAATCAGTCTTCTTGTCCTTAAGTCGGCCTTGTGCCTTTTGTATTTAATTCCGATGCAATTTCTGTGTTTCATCGTCAATAAGAAGGTCCAAGGGATACAGTAAACCTGGAGTGAAGCATCGGCATCTATAACTAGTGTCACAGGAATGGTTCAAAACATAGACAGTACTTAACTCGGCATTGTGCCCTTTGTATTTAATTCCGAAGCAATTTCCGTGTTTCATCGACAATAAGAAGGTCCAAGGGATACAATAAACCTGAGGTGATGCATCGGAATCTATAACTAGTATCACAGAAATGGTTGAAAACATAGACAGTAAGATGAGTCGGTCTTCTTGTACTTAAGTCGGCATTGTGCTTTTTGTATTTACTTCCGATGCTATTTCTGTGTTTCATCGTGAATAAGAAGGTCAGAGGGGTACAGTAAACCTGAAGTCAAGCATCGAAATCTATAACTAGTGTCACAGGAATGGTTCAAAGCATAGGCAGTAAGAAGTGTCAGTCTTCTTATACTTAAGCCGGCATTGTACCTTTTCTATTTAATTAAGATGCAATTTCTGTGATTCATCGTTAATAAGACGGTCAGAGCGATACAGTAAACCTCAAGTGAAGCATGGGAATCTATAACTAGTGGCACAGGAATGCTTAAAAACATAGTCAGAAAGAAGAGTCAATTTTCTTGTCGTTAAGTCTTCATTGTGCCTTTTGTATTTAATTCTGATGCAATTTCTGTGTTTCATCGTCAATAAGAAGGTCCAAGGGATACAGTAAATCTGGAGTGTAGCATCGGAATCTACAACTAGTGTCACAGGAATGGTTCAAAACATAGTCAGTAAGAAGAGTCAGTCTACACGTATTTACGTCGGCATTGTGCCTTTTGTATTTAATTCCAATGCAATTTCTGTGTTTCATCGTCAATAAAAAGGTCCAACGGATACAGTATACCTGGAGTGTAGCATCGGAATCTATAACTAGTGTCACAGGAATGGTTCAAAACATAGTCAGTAAGAAGAGTCAGTCCTCTTGTCCTTAAGTCGGCCTTGTGCCTTTTGTATTTAATTCCGATGCAACTTCTATGTTTCATCGTCAATAAGAAGGTCCAAGGGATACAGTAAACCTGGAGTGAAACATCGGCATCCATAACTAGTGTCACAGGAATGGTTCAAAACATAGACAGTACTTAAATCGGCATTGTGGCTTTTGTATTTAATTCCGAAGCAATTTCTGTGTTTCATCGTCAATAAGAAGGTCCAATGGATACAGTAAACCTGAAGTGAAGCCTCGGAATCTATAACTAGTGTCACAGGAATGGTTCAAAACATAGTCAGTAAGAAGAGTCGGTCTTCATGTACTTGAGTCGGCATTGTGCCTTTTGTATTTAATTCCGATGCAATTTCTGTGTTTCGTCGTCAATAAGAAGGTCCAACGGATACAGTATACCTGGAGTGTAGCATCGGAATCTATAACTAGTGTCACAGGAATGGTTCAAAACATAGTCAGTAAGAAGAGTCAGTCTACAAGTATTTACGTCGGCATTGTGCCTTTTGTATTTAATTCCGATGCAATTTCTGTGTTTCATCGTCAATAAGAAGGTCCAACGGATACAGTATACCTGGAGTGTAGCATCGGAATCTATAACTAGTGTCACAGGAATGGTTCAAAACATAGTCAGTAAGAAGAGTCAGTCTTCTTGTCCTTAAGTCGGCCTTGTGCATTTTGTATTTAATTCCGATGCAACTTCTGTGTTTCATCGTCAATAAGAAGGTCCAAGGGATACAGTAAACCTGGAGTGAAACATCGGCATCCATAACTAGTGTCACAGGAATGGTTTAAAACATAGACAGTACTTAAATCGGCATTGTGGCTTTTGTATTTAATTCCGAAGCAATTTCTGTGTTTCATCGTCAATAAGAAGGTCCAATGGATACAGTAAACCTGAAGTGAAGCCTCGGAATCTATAACTAGTGTCACAGGAATGGTTCAAAACATAGTCAGTAAGAAGAGTCGGTCTTCTTGTACTTGAGTCGGCATTGTGCCCTTTGTATTTAATTCCGATGCAATTTCTGTGTTTCGTCGTCAATAAGAAGGTCCAACGGATACAGTATACCTGGAGTGTAGCATCGGAATCTATAACTAGTGTCACAGGAATGGTTCAAAACATAGTCTGTAAGAAGAGTCAGTCTTCTTGTCCTTAAGTCGGCCTTGTGCCTTTTGTATTTAATTCCGATGCAACTTCTGTGTTTCATCGTCAATAAGAAGGTCCAAGGGATACAGTAAACCTGGAGTGTAGCACCGGAATCTATAACTAGTGTCACAGGAATGGTTCAAAACATAGTCAGTAAGAAGAGTCAGTCTACATGTATTTAAGTCGGCATTGTGCCTTTTGTATTTAATTCCGATGCAATTTCTCTGTTTCATCGTCAACAAGGAGGTCCAACGGATACAGTAAATCTGGAGTGTAGCATCAGAATCTATAACTAGTGTCACAGGAATGGTTCAAAACATAGTCAGTAAGAAGAGTCAGTCTTCTTGTCCTTAAGTCGGCCTTGTGCCTTTTGTATTTAATTCCGATGCAACTTCTGTGTTTCATTGTCAATAAGAAGGACCAAGGGATACAGTAAACCTGGAGTGAAGCATCGGCATCTATAAGTAGTGTCACAGGAATGGTTCAAAGCATAGACAGTACTTAAATCGGCATTGTGCCTTTTGTATTAAATTCCGAATTTCTGTGTTTCATCGTCAATAAGAAGGTCCAAAGGATACAGTAAACCTGAAGTGATGCATCGGAATCTATAACTAGTGTCACAGGAATGATTCAAAACATAGTCAGTAAGAAGAGTCGGTCTTCATGTACTTGAGTCGGCACTGGGCCTTTTGTATTTAATTCCGATGCAATTTCTGTGTTTCATCGTCAATTAGAAGGTCCAAGGGATACTGTAAACCTGAAGTGAAGCATCGGAATCTATAACTAGTGTCACAGGAATGGTTCAAAACATAATCAGTAAGAAGAGCCAGTCTACATGTACTTAAGTCATCATTGTGCCTTTTGTATTTAATTCCGATACAATTTCTGTGCTTCATCGTCAATAGGAAGGGTCAAGGGATACAGTAAACATGAAGTGAAGCATCGCAATCTGTAACTAGTGTCACAGGAATGGTTCAAAACATAGTCCGTAAGAAGAGTCAGTCTTCTTGTACTTAAGTTGGCATTTTGCCCATTCTATTTAATTACGATGCAATTTCAGTGTTTCATCGTCAATATGAAGGTCCAAGGGATACAGTAAACCTGGAGTGAAGCATCGGAATCAATAACTATTGTCACAGGAATAGTTCAAAACACAGACAATTAGAAGTGTCAGTTTTCTTGTACTTAAGTCGGCATTGTGCCTTTTGTGTTTAATTCCGATGCAATTTCTGTGTTTCATCGTCAATAAGAAGGTCAGAGGGATACAGTAAACCTGAAGTGAAGCATCGGAAACTATAAATAGTGTCACAGGAATGGTTCAAAACATAAACAGTATGAGGAGTCAGGTTTCTTGTACTTAAGTCGGCATTGAACCTTTTGTATTTAATTCCGATGCACTTTCTGTGTTTCCTCGTCAATAAGAAGGTCAGAGGGATACAGTAAACCTGAAGTGAAGCATCGGAATCTAATACCGGTCTCACAGAAAAGGTTCAAAACATAGACAGTAAGAAGAGCCAGTCTTCTTGTACTTGAGTCGGCATTGTGCCTTTTGTATTTAATTCCGATGCAATTTCTGTGTTTCATCGTCAATAAGAAGGTCCAAGGGATACAGTAAACCTGGAGTGAAGCATCGGAATCTATAACTAGTGTCACAGGAATGGTTCAAAACATAGACAGTAAGAAAATACAGTATTTTTGAGCTTAAGTCAGCATTGTGCCTTTTCTATTTAATTCCGGCGCAATTTCTGTGTTTCATCGTCAATAAGAAGGTCCAAGTTATACAGGAAACCTGAAGTGAAGCATCGGAATCTATAACTAGTATCACAGGAATGGTTCAAAGCATAGACAGTAAGAAGAGTCAGTCTTCTTGTACTTAAGTCGGTCTTGTGCGTTTTGTATTTACTTCCGATGCAATGTCTGTGTTTCATCGTGAATAAGAAGGTCAGAGGGATACAGTAACCCTGAAGTGAAGCATCGGAATCTATAACTAGTGTCACAGAAATTTTTCAAAACATAGTCAGTAAGAAGAGTCAGTCTTCTTGTACTTAAGTCGGCATTGTGCCTTTTGTATTTAATTCCGATGCAATTTCCGTGTTTCATCGTCAATAAGAAGGTCCAACGGATACAGTAAACCTGGAGTGTAGCATCGGAATCTATAACCTTTGTCACAGGAATGGTTCAAAACATAGTCAGTAAGAAGAATCAGTCTTCTTGTCCTTAATTCGGCCTTGTGCCTTTTGTATTTAATTCCGATGCAATTTCTGTGTTTCATCGTCAATAAGAAGGTCCAAGGGATACAGTAAACCTGGAGTGAAGCATCGGCATCTATAACTAGTGTCACAGGAATGGTTCAAAACATAGACAGTACTTAACTCGGCATTGTGCCTTTTGTATTTAATTCCGAAGCAATTTCCGTGTTTCATCGACAATAAGAAGGTCCAAGGGATACAATAAACCTGAGGTGAAGCATCGGAATCTATAACTAGTATCACAGAAATGGTTGAAAACATAGACAGTAAGATGAGTCGGTCTTCTTGTACTTAAGTCGGCATTGTGCTTTTTGTATTTACTTCCGATGCTATTTCTGTGTTTCATCGTGAATAAGAAGGTCAGAGGGGTACAGTAAACCTGAAGTCTAGCATCGAAATCTATAACTAGTGTCACAGGAATGGTTCAAAGCATAGACAGTAAGAAGTGTCAGTCTTCTTATACTTAAGCCGGCATTGTACCTTTTCTATTTAATTAAGATGCAATTTCTGTGATTCATCGTTAATAAGATGGTCAGAGCGATACAGTAAACCTCAAGTGAAGCATGGGAATCTATAACTAGTGGCACAGGAATGCTTAAAAACATAGTCAGAAAGAAGAGTCAATTTTCTTGTCGTTAAGTCTTCATTGTGCCTTTTGTATTTAATTCTGATGCAATTTCTGTGTTTCATCGTCAATAAGAAGGTCCAAGGGATACAGTAAATCTGGAGTGTAGCATCGGAATCTACAACTAGTGTCACTAGAATGGTTCAAAACATAGTCAGTAAGAAGAGTCAGTCTACACGTATTTACGTCGGCATTGTGCCTTTTGTATTTAATTCCGATGCAATTTCTGTGTTTCATCGTCAATAAGAAGGTCCAACGGATACAGTATACCTGGAGTGTAGCATCGGAATCTATAACTAGTGTCAGAGGAATGGTTCAAAACATAGTCAGTAAGAAGAGTCAGTCTTCTTGTCCTTAAGTCGGCCTTGTGCCTTTTGTATTTAATTCCGATGCAACTTCTGTGTTTCATCGTCAATAAGAAGGTCCAAGGGATACAGTAAACCTGGAGTGAAACATCGGCATCCATAACTAGTGTCACAGGAATGGTTCAAAACATAGACAGTACTTAAATCGGCATTGTGGCTTTTGTATTTAATTCCGAAGCAATTTCTGTGTTTCATCGTCAATAAGAAGGTCCAATGGATACAGTAAACCTGAAGTGAAGCCTCGGAATCTATAACTAGTGTCACAGGAATGGTTCAAAACATAGTCAGTAAGAAGAGTCGGTCTTCATGTACTTGAGTCGGCATTGTGCCTTTTGTATTTAATTCCGATGCAATTTCTGTGTTTCATCGTCAATAAGAAGGTCCAAGGGATACAGTAAACCTTAAGTGAAGCATCGGAATCTATAACTAGTGTCACAGGAATGGTTCAAAACGTAATCAGTAAGAAGAGTCAGTCTACATGTACTTAAGTCATCATTGTGCCTTTTGTATTTAATTCCGATACAATTTCTGTGCTTCATCGTCAATAAGAAGGGTCAAGGGATACAGTAAACATGAAGTGAAGCATCGCAATCTGTAACTGGTGTCACAGGAATGGTTCAAAACATAGTCAGTAAGAAGAGTCAGTCTTCTTGTACTTAAGTCGGCATTTTGCCCAATCTATTTAATTCCGATGCAATTTCAGTGTTTCATCGTCAATATGAAGGTCCAAGGGATGCAGTAAACCTGGAGTGAAGCATCGGAATCAATAACTAGTGTCACAGGAATGGTTCAAAACACAGACAATTAGAAGAGTCAGTTTTCTTGTACTTAAGTCGCCATTGTGCCTTTTGTATTTAATTCCGATGCAATTTCTGTGTTTCATCGTCAATAAGAAGGTCAGAGGGATACAGTAATCCTGAAGTGAAGCATCGGAATCTATAACTAGTGTCACAGGAATGGTTCAAAACATAAACAGTAAGAAGAGTCAGTTTTCTTGTACTTAAGTCGGCATTGCGCCTTTTCTATTTGATTCCGATGCACTTTCTATGTTTCATCGTCAATAAGAAGGTCAGAGGGATACAGTAAACCTGAAGTGAAGCATCGGAATCTAATACCGGTCTCACAGGAAAGGTTCAAAACATAGGCAGTAAGAAGAGCCAGTCTTCTTGTACTTGAGTCGGCATTGTGCCTTTTGTATTTAATTCCGATGCAATTTCTGTCTTTCATCGTCAATAAGAAGGTCAGAGGGATACAGTAAACCTGAAGTGAAGCATCGGAATCTATAACTAGTGTCACAGAAATGGTTCAAAACATAGTCAGTAAGAAGAGTCAGTCTTCTTGTCCTTAAGTCGGCATTGTGCCTTTTGTATTTAATTCCGGTCCAATTTCTGTGTTTCATCGTCAATAAGAAGGTCCAATGGATACAGTAAACCTGCAGTGAAGCATCGGAATCTATAACTAGTGTCACAGGAATGGCTTAAAACATAGACAGTAAGAAGATACAGTCTTCTTGCACTTAAGTCAGCATTGTGCCTTTTGTATTTAATTCCGATGCAATTTCTGTGTTTCATCGTCAATAAGAGGGTCCAAGGGATACAGTAAAGCTGAAGTGAAGCATCGGAATCTATAACTAGTATCACAGGAGTGGTTCAAAACATAGACATTAAGAAGAGTCAGTCTTCTTGTACTTAAGTCGCATTGTGCCTTTTGTATTTACTTCCGATGCAATGTCTGTGTTTCATCGTGAATAAGAAGGTCAGAGGGATACAGTAACCCTGAAGTGAAGCATCGGAATCTATAACTAGTGTCTCAGAAATGGTTCAAAACATAGTCAGTAAGAAGAGTCAGTATTCTTGTACTTAAGTCGGCATTGTGCCTTTTCTATTTAATTCCGATGCAATTTCCGTGTTTCATCGTCAATAAGAAGGTCCAACGGATACAGTAAACCTGGAGTGTAGCATCGGAATCTATAACTAGTGTCACAGGAATGGTTCAAAGCATAGTCAGTAAGAAGAGTCACTCTACATGTACTTAAGTCGGCATTGTGCCTTTTGTATTTAATTCCGGTGCAATTTCTGTGTTTCATCGTCAATAGGAAGGTCCGAAGGATAAAATAAAACTGATGTGAAGCTTCGGAATCTATAACTAGTATCACAGGAATGGTTCAAAACTAAGTCAGTAAGAAGAATCGGTCTTCATGTCCTTAAGTCGGCCTTGTGCCTTTTGTATTTAATTCCGATGCCATTTCTGTGTTTCATCGTCAATAAGAAGGTCCAAGGGATACAATAAACCTGGAGTGAAGCATCGGCATCTATAACTAGTGTCACAGGAATAGTTCAAAACATAGACAGTACTTAAATCGGCATTGTACCTTTTGTTTTTAATTCCGAAGCAATTTCTGTGTTTCATCGTCAATAAGAAGGTCCAAGGGATACAGTAAACCTGAGGTGAAGCATCGGAATCTATAACTAGTGTCACAGGAATGGTTCAAACATAGTCAGTAAGAAGAGTCGGTCTTCATGTACTTGAGTCAGCATTGTCCCTTTTGTATTTAATTCCGATGCAATTTCTATGTTTCATCGTCAATAAGAAGGACCAAGGGATACAGTAAACCTGAAGTGAAGCATCGCAATGTATAACTAGTGTAACTGGAGTGGACCAAACATAGACAGTAAGAAGAGTCAGTCTTCTTGTACTTAAGTCGGCATTTTGCCTAATCTATTTAATTCCGATGCAATGTCAGTGTTTCATCGTCAATAAGATGGTAAAAGGGACGCAGTAAACCTGGAGTGAAGCATCGGAATCTATAACTAGTGTCAATGGAATGGTTCAAAACATAGTCAGTAAGAGGAGTCAGTCTTCTTGTCCTTAAGTCGGCATTGTGCCTTTTGTATTTAATTCCGGTTCAATTTCTGTGTTTCATCGTCAATAAGAAGGTCCAAGGGATACAGTGAACCTGGAGTGAAGCATCGGAATCTATAACTAGTGTCACAGGAATGGTTCAAAAATTAGACAGTAAGAAGATACAGTCTTCTTGTACTTAAGTCAGCATTGTGCATTTTGTATTTAATTCCGATGCAATTTCTGTGTTTCATCGTGAATAAGAAGGTCAGAGGGATACAGTAAACCTGAAGTGAAGCATCGCAATGTATAACTAGTGTAACTGGAGTGGACCAAACATAGACAGTAAGAAGAGTCAGTCTTCTTGTACTTAAGTCGGCATTTTGCCTAATCTATTTAATTCCGATGCAATGTCAGTGTTTCATCGTCAATAAGATGGTAAAAGGGACGCAGTAAACCTGGAGTGAAGCATCGGAATCTATAACTAGTGTCAATGGAATGGTTCAAAACATAGTCAGAAAGACGAGTCAGTCTTCTTGTCGTTAAGTCTTCATTGTGCCTTTTGTATTTAATTCTAATGCAATTTCTGTGTTTCATCGTCAATAAGAAGGTCCAAGGGATACAGTAAATCTGGAGTGTAGCATCGGAATCTATAACTAGAGTCACAAGAATGGTTCAAAGCATAGTCAGTAAGAACAGTTAGTCTACATGTACTTACGTCGGCATTGTGCCTTTTGTATTTAATTCCGATGCAATTTCTGTGTTTCATCGTCAATAAGAAGGTCCAACGGATACAGTAAATCTGGAGTGTAGCATCGGAATCTATAACTAGTGTCACAGGAATGGTTCAAAACATAGTCAGTAAGAAGAGTCAGTCTTCTTGTCCTTAAGTCGGCCTTGTTCCATTTGTATTTAATTCCGATGCAACTTCTGTGTTTCATCGTCAATAAGAAGGTCCAAGGGATACAGTAAACCTGGAGTGAAACATAGGCATCTATAACTAGTGTCACAGGAATGGTTCAAAACATAGACAGTACTTAAATCGGCAATGTGCCTTTTATATTTAATTCCGAAGCAATTTCTGTGTTTCATCGTCAATAAGAAGGTCCAAGGGATCCAGTAAACCTGAAGTGAAGCATCGGAATCTATAACTAGTGTCACAGGAATGGTTCAAAACATAGTCAGTAAGAAGAAACGGTCTTCATGTACTTGAGTCGGCCTTGTGCCTTTTGTATTTAATTCCGATGCAACTTCTGTGTTTCATCGTCAATAAGAAAGTCCAAGGGATACAGTAAACCTAAAGTGAAACATCGGAATCTATAACTAGTGTCACAAGAATGGTTCAAAACATAATCAGTGAGAAGAGTCAGTCTATATGTACTTCAGTCATCATTGTGCCTTTTGTATTTAATTCCGATACAATTTCTGTGCTTCATCGTCAATAAGAAGGGTCAAGGGATACAGTAAACATGAAGTGAAGCATCGCAATCTATAACTAGTGTCACAGGAATGGTTCAAAACATAGTCAGTAAGTAGAGTCAGTCTTCTTGTACTTAAGTCGGCATTTTGCCTAATCTATTTAATTCCGATACAATTTCAGTGCTTCATCGTCAATATGAAGGTCCAAGGGATGCAGTAAACCTGGAGTGAAACATCGGAATCAATAACTAGTGTCACAGGAATGGTCGAATCATAGACAATTAGAAGAGTCAGTTTTCTTGTATTTAAGTCGGCATTGTGCCTTTTGTATTTCATTCCGATGCAATTTATGTGTTTCATCGTCAATATGAAGGTCCAACGGATACAGCAGACCTGAAGTGAAGCACCGGAATCTATAACTAGTGTCACAGGATTGGACAAAACATAATAGGTAAGAAGAGTCAGTTTTCTTGTACTTAAGTCGGCATTTTGCCTAATCTATTTAATTCCGATGCAATTTCAGTGTTTCATCGTCAATATGAAGGTCCAAGGGATGCAGTAAACCTGGAGTGAAGCATCGCAATCTATAACTAGTGTCACAGGAATGATTCAAAACAAAGTCAGTAAGAAGAGTCAGTCTTCTTGTACTTAAGTCGGCAATTTGCCTAATCTATTTAATTCCGATGCAATTTCAGTGTTTCATCGTCAATATGAAGGTCCAAAGGAAACTGTAAACCTGAAGTGAAGCATCGGAATCTATAACTAGTGTCACAGGAATGGTTCAAAACATAAACAGTATGAAGAGTCAGTTGTCTTGTACTTAAGTCGGCATTGAGCCTTTTGTATTTAATTCCGATGCACTTTCTGTGTTTCATCGTCAGTAAGATGGTCATAGGGATACAGTAAACCTGAAGTGAAGCATCGGAATGTAATACCGGTCTCACAGGAAAGGTTCAAAACGTAGACAGTAAGAAGAGCCAGTCTTCTTGTACTTGAGTCGGCATTGTGCCTTTTGTATTTAATTCCGATGCAATTTCTGTGTTTCATCGACAATTTCAAGGTAAGAGGGATACATTAAACCTGAAGTGAAGGATCGGAATCTATAACTAGTGTCACAGGAATGGTTCAAAGCATAGACAGTGAGAAGAGTCAGTTTTCTTGTACTTAATTCGGCATTGTGCCATTTGTATTTAATTCCGATGCAATTTCTGTGTTTCATCGTCAATAAGGAGGTGAGAGGGATACAGTAAACCTGAAGTGAAGCATCGGAATCTGTAACTAGTGTCACAGGAGTGGTTCAAACATAGATAGTAAGAAGAGTCAGTTTTCTTGTACTTAAGTTGGCATTGTGCCTTTTGTATTTAATTCCGATGCTATTTCTGCGTTTCGTCGTCAATATGAACGTCCACCGGATACAGTAAACCTGAAGTGAAGCATCGGAATCTAAAACCGGTCTAGCAGGGAAGGTTCAAATCATAGACAGTAAGAAGAGCCAGTCTTCTTGTATTTGAGTCGGCATTGTGCCTTTTGTATTTAATTCCCATGCAGTTTCCGTGTTTCATCGTCAATAGGAAGGTCCGAGGGATACATTAAACCTGACGTGAAGCATCGGAATCTATAACTAGTGTCACAGGAATGGTTCAAAACATAGACAGTAAGAAGAGCCAGACTTCTTGTACTTGAGTTGGCATTGTGCCTTTTGTATTTAATTCCGATGCAATGTCTGTGTTTCATCGTCATTAAGAAGGTCAGAGGGATACAGTAAACCTGAAGTGAAGCATCGGAATCTAGAACCGGTCTCACAGGAAAGGTTCAAAACATAGACAGGAAGAAGAGCCAGTCATCTTGTACTTGAGTCGGCATTGTGCCTTTTGTATTTAATTCCGATGCAATATATGTGTTTCGTCGTCAAAAAGAATGTCCAAGGGATCAGCAAACCTGAAGTGAAGCATCGGAATCTAAGACCGAGCTCACTGGAAAGGTTCAAATCATAGACAGTAAGAAGAGCCAGTCTTCTTGTACTTGAGTCGGCATTGTGCCTTTTGTATTAAATTCCGATGCAATTTCTGTTTTTCATCGTCAATAAGAAGGTCAGAGGAATACAGTAAACCTGAAGTGAAGCATCGGAATCTATAACTAGTGTCACAGGAACGGTTAAAAACATAGTCAGAAAGATGAGTCAGTCTTCTTGTCGTTAAGTCTTCATTGTGCCTGTTGTATTTAATTCTGATGCAATTTCTGTGTTTCATCGTCAATAAGAAGGTCCAAGGGATACAGTAAACCTGGAGTGTAGCATCGGAATCTGTAACTAGTGTCACAGGAATGGTTCAAAACATAGTCAGTAAGAAGAGTCAGTCTACATGTACTTAAGTCGGCATTGTGCCTTTTGTATCCAATTCCGATGCAATTTCTGTGTTTCATCGTCAATAAGAGGGTCCAAGGGATACAGTAAACCTGGAGTGTAGCATCGAAATCTATAACTAGTGTCACAGGAATGGTTCAAAACATAGTGAGTAAGAAGAGTCAGTCTTCATGTACTCAAGTCGGCATTGTGCCTTTTGTATTTAATTCCGATGCAATTTCTGTGTTTCATCGACAATTTCAAGGTAAGAGGGATACATTAAACCTGGAGTGTAGCACCGGAATCTATAACTAGTGTCACAGGAATGGTTCAAAACATAGTCAGTAAGAAGAGTCAGTCTACATGTATTTAAGTCGGCATTGTGCCTTTTGTATTTAATTCCGATGCAATTTCTCTGTTTCATCGTCAACAAGGAGGTCCAACGGATACAGTAAATCTGGAGTGTAGCATCAGAATCTATAACTAGTGTCACAGGAATGGTTCAAAACATAGTCAGTAAGAAGAGTCAGTCTTCTTGTCCTTAAGTCGGCCTTGTGCCTTTTGTATTAAATTCCGAATTTCTGTGTTTCATCGTCAATAAGAAGGTCCAAAGGATACAGTAAACCTGAAGTGATGCATCGGAATCTATAACTAGTGTCACAGGAACGATTCAAAACATAGTCAGTAAGAAGAGTCGGTCTTCATGTACTTGAGTCGGCATTGGGCCTTTTGTATTTAATTCCGATGCAATTTCTGTGTTTCATCGTCAATAAGAAGGTCCAAGGGATACTGTAAACCTGAAGTGAAGCATCGGAATCTATAACTAGTGTCACAGGAATGGTTCAAAACATAATCAGTAAGAAGAGCCAGTCTACATGTACTTAAGTCATCATTGTGCCTTTTGTATTTAATTCCGATACAATTTCTGTGCTTCATCGTCAATAGGAAGGGTCAAGGGATACAGTAAACATGAAGTGAAGCATCGCAATCTGTAACTAGTGTCACAGGAATGGTTCAAAACATAGTCCGTAAGAAGAGTCATTCTTCTTGTACTTAAGTCGGCATTTTGCCCATTCTATTTAATTACGATGCAATTTCAGTGTTTCATCGTCAATATGAAGGTCCAAGGGATACAGTAAACCTGGAGTGAAGCATCGGAATCAATAACTATTGTCACAGGAATAGTTCAAAACATAGACAATTAGAAGTGTCAGTTTTCTTGTACTTAAGTCGGCATTGTGCCTTTTGTATTTAATTCCGATGCAATTTCTGTGTTTCATCGTCAATAAGAAGGTCAGAGGGATACAGTAAACCTGAAGTGAAGCATCGGAAACTATAAATAGTGTCACAGGAATGGTTCAAAACATAAACAGTATGAGGAGTCAGGTTTCTTGTACTTAAGTCGGCATTGAACCTTTTGTATTTAATTCCGATGCACTTTCTGTGTTTCATCGTCAATAAGAAGGTCAGAGGGATACAGTAAACCTGAAGTGAAGCATCGGAATCTAATACCGGTCTCACAGAAAAGGTTCAAAACAAAGACAGTAAGAAGAGCCAGTCTTCTTGTACTTGAGTCGGCATTGTGCCGTTTGTATTTAATTCCGATGCAATTTCTGTGTTTCATCGTCAATAAGAAGGTCCAAGGGATACAGTAAACCTGGAGTGAAGCATCGGAATCTATAACTAGTGTCACAGGAATGGTTCAAAACATAGACAGTAAGAAAATACAGTATTTTTGTACTTAAGCCAGCATTGTGCCTTTTGTATTTAATTCCGGCGCAATTTCTGTGTTTCATCGTCAATAAGAAGGTCCAAGTTATACAGGAAACCTGAAGTGAAGCATCGGAATCTATAACTAGTATCACAGGAATGGTTCAAAACATAGACAGTAAGAAGAGTCAGTCTTCTTGTACTTAAGTCGGTCTTGTGCGTTTTGTATTTACTTCCGATGCAATGTCTGTGTTTCATCGTGAATAAGAAGGTCAGAGGGATACAGTAACCCTGAAGTGAAGCATCGGAATCTATAACTAGTGTCACAGAAATTTTTCAAAACATAGTCAGTAAGAAGAGTCAGTCTTCTTGTACTTAAGTCGGCATTGTGCCTTTTGTATTTAATTCCGATGCAATTTCCGTGTTTCATCGTCAATAAGAAGGTCCAACGGATACAGTAAACCTGGAGTGTAGCATCGGAATCTATAACCTTTGTCACAGGAATGGTTCAAAACATAGTCAGTAAGAAGAATCAGTCTTCTTGTCCTTAAGTCGGCCTTGTGCCTTTTGTATTTAATTCCGATGCAATTTCTGTGTTTCATCGTCAATAAGAAGGTCCAAGGGATACAGTAAACCTGGAGTGAAGCATCGGCATCTATAACTAGTGTCACAGGAATGGTTCAAAACATAGACAGTACTTAACTCGGCATTGTGCCCTTTGTATTTAATTCCGAAGCAATTTCCGTGTTTCATCGACAATAAGAAGGTCCAAGGGATACAATAAACCTGAGGTGATGCATCGGAATCTATAACTAGTATCACAGAAATGGTTGAAAACATAGACAGTAAGATGAGTCGGTCTTCTTGTACTTAAGTCGGCATTGTGCTTTTTGTATTTACTTCCGATGCTATTTCTGTGTTTCATCGTGAATAAGAAGGTCAGAGGGGTACAGTAAACCTGAAGTCAAGCATCGAAATCTATAACTAGTGTCACAGGAATGGTTCAAAGCATAGGCAGTAAGAAGTGTCAGTCTTCTTATACTTAAGCCGGCATTGTACCTTTTCTATTTAATTAAGATGCAATTTCTGTGATTCATCGTTAATAAGACGGTCAGAGCGATACAGTAAACCTCAAGTGAAGCATGGGAATCTATAACTAGTGGCACAGGAATGCTTAAAAACATAGTCAGAAAGAAGAGTCAATTTTCTTGTCGTTAAGTCTTCATTGTGCCTTTTGTATTTAATTCTGATGCAATTTCTGTGTTTCATCGTCAATAAGAAGGTCCAAGGGATACAGTAAATCTGGAGTGTAGCATCGGAATCTACAACTAGTGTCACAGGAATGGTTCAAAACATAGTCAGTAAGAAGAGTCAGTCTACACGTATTTACGTCGGCATTGTGCCTTTTGTATTTAATTCCAATGCAATTTCTGTGTTTCATCGTCAATAAAAAGGTCCAACGGATACAGTATACCTGGAGTGTAGCATCGGAATCTATAACTAGTGTCACAGGAATGGTTCAAAACATAGTCAGTAAGAAGAGTCAGTCCTCTTGTCCTTAAGTCGGCCTTGTGCCTTTTGTATTTAATTCCGATGCAACTTCTATGTTTCATCGTCAATAAGAAGGTCCAAGGGATACAGTAAACCTGGAGTGAAACATCGGCATCCATAACTAGTGTCACAGGAATGGTTCAAAACATAGACAGTACTTAAATCGGCATTGTGGCTTTTGTATTTAATTCCGAAGCAATTTCTGTGTTTCATCGTCAATAAGAAGGTCCAATGGATACAGTAAACCTGAAGTGAAGCCTCGGAATCTATAACTAGTGTCACAGGAATGGTTCAAAACATAGTCAGTAAGAAGAGTCGGTCTTCATGTACTTGAGTCGGCATTGTGCCTTTTGTATTTAATTCCGATGCAATTTCTGTGTTTCGTCGTCAATAAGAAGGTCCAACGGATACAGTATACCTGGAGTGTAGCATCGGAATCTATAACTAGTGTCACAGGAATGGTTCAAAACATAGTCAGTAAGAAGAGTCAGTCTACAAGTATTTACGTCGGCATTGTGCCTTTTGTATTTAATTCCGATGCAATTTCTGTGTTTCATCGTCAATAAGAAGGTCCAACGGATACAGTATACCTGGAGTGTAGCATCGGAATCTATAACTAGTGTCACAGGAATGGTTCAAAACATAGTCAGTAAGAAGAGTCAGTCTTCTTGTCCTTAAGTCGGCCTTGTGCATTTTGTATTTAATTCCGATGCAACTTCTGTGTTTCATCGTCAATAAGAAGGTCCAAGGGATACAGTAAACCTGGAGTGAAACATCGGCATCCATAACTAGTGTCACAGGAATGGTTTAAAACATAGACAGTACTTAAATCGGCATTGTGGCTTTTGTATTTAATTCCGAAGCAATTTCTGTGTTTCATCGTCAATAAGAAGGTCCAATGGATACAGTAAACCTGAAGTGAAGCCTCGGAATCTATAACTAGTGTCACAGGAATGGTTCAAAACATAGTCAGTAAGAAGAGTCGGTCTTCTTGTACTTGAGTCGGCATTGTGCCCTTTGTATTTAATTCCGATGCAATTTCTGTGTTTCGTCGTCAATAAGAAGGTCCAACGGATACAGTATACCTGGAGTGTAGCATCGGAATCTATAACTAGTGTCACAGGAATGGTTCAAAACATAGTCTGTAAGAAGAGTCAGTCTTCTTGTCCTTAAGTCGGCCTTGTGCCTTTTGTATTTAATTCCGATGCAACTTCTGTGTTTCATCGTCAATAAGAAGGTCCAAGGGATACAGTAAACCTGGAGTGTAGCACCGGAATCTATAACTAGTGTCACAGGAATGGTTCAAAACATAGTCAGTAAGAAGAGTCAGTCTACATGTATTTAAGTCGGCATTGTGCCTTTTGTATTTAATTCCGATGCAATTTCTCTGTTTCATCGTCAACAAGGAGGTCCAACGGATACAGTAAATCTGGAGTGTAGCATCAGAATCTATAACTAGTGTCACAGGAATGGTTCAAAACATAGTCAGTAAGAAGAGTCAGTCTTCTTGTCCTTAAGTCGGCCTTGTGCCTTTTGTATTTAATTCCGATGCAACTTCTGTGTTTCATTGTCAATAAGAAGGACCAAGGGATACAGTAAACCTGGAGTGAAGCATCGGCATCTATAAGTAGTGTCACAGGAATGGTTCAAAGCATAGACAGTACTTAAATCGGCATTGTGCCTTTTGTATTAAATTCCGAATTTCTGTGTTTCATCGTCAATAAGAAGGTCCAAAGGATACAGTAAACCTGAAGTGATGCATCGGAATCTATAACTAGTGTCACAGGAATGATTCAAAACATAGTCAGTAAGAAGAGTCGGTCTTCATGTACTTGAGTCGGCACTGGGCCTTTTGTATTTAATTCCGATGCAATTTCTGTGTTTCATCGTCAATTAGAAGGTCCAAGGGATACTGTAAACCTGAAGTGAAGCATCGGAATCTATAACTAGTGTCACAGGAATGGTTCAAAACATAATCAGTAAGAAGAGCCAGTCTACATGTACTTAAGTCATCATTGTGCCTTTTGTATTTAATTCCGATACAATTTCTGTGCTTCATCGTCAATAGGAAGGGTCAAGGGATACAGTAAACATGAAGTGAAGCATCGCAATCTGTAACTAGTGTCACAGGAATGGTTCAAAACATAGTCCGTAAGAAGAGTCAGTCTTCTTGTACTTAAGTTGGCATTTTGCCCATTCTATTTAATTACGATGCAATTTCAGTGTTTCATCGTCAATATGAAGGTCCAAGGGATACAGTAAACCTGGAGTGAAGCATCGGAATCAATAACTATTGTCACAGGAATAGTTCAAAACACAGACAATTAGAAGTGTCAGTTTTCTTGTACTTAAGTCGGCATTGTGCCTTTTGTGTTTAATTCCGATGCAATTTCTGTGTTTCATCGTCAATAAGAAGGTCAGAGGGATACAGTAAACCTGAAGTGAAGCATCGGAAACTATAAATAGTGTCACAGGAATGGTTCAAAACATAAACAGTATGAGGAGTCAGGTTTCTTGTACTTAAGTCGGCATTGAACCTTTTGTATTTAATTCCGATGCACTTTCTGTGTTTCCTCGTCAATAAGAAGGTCAGAGGGATACAGTAAACCTGAAGTGAAGCATCGGAATCTAATACCGGTCTCACAGAAAAGGTTCAAAACATAGACAGTAAGAAGAGCCAGTCTTCTTGTACTTGAGTCGGCATTGTGCCTTTTGTATTTAATTCCGATGCAATTTCTGTGTTTCATCGTCAATAAGAAGGTCCAAGGGATACAGTAAACCTGGAGTGAAGCATCGGAATCTATAACTAGTGTCACAGGAATGGTTCAAAACATAGACAGTAAGAAAATACAGTATTTTTGAGCTTAAGTCAGCATTGTGCCTTTTCTATTTAATTCCGGCGCAATTTCTGTGTTTCATCGTCAATAAGAAGGTCCAAGTTATACAGGAAACCTGAAGTGAAGCATCGGAATCTATAACTAGTATCACAGGAATGGTTCAAAGCATAGACAGTAAGAAGAGTCAGTCTTCTTGTACTTAAGTCGGTCTTGTGCGTTTTGTATTTACTTCCGATGCAATGTCTGTGTTTCATCGTGAATAAGAAGGTCAGAGGGATACAGTAACCCTGAAGTGAAGCATCGGAATCTATAACTAGTGTCACAGAAATTTTTCAAAACATAGTCAGTAAGAAGAGTCAGTCTTCTTGTACTTAAGTCGGCATTGTGCCTTTTGTATTTAATTCCGATGCAATTTCCGTGTTTCATCGTCAATAAGAAGGTCCAACGGATACAGTAAACCTGGAGTGTAGCATCGGAATCTATAACCTTTGTCACAGGAATGGTTCAAAACATAGTCAGTAAGAAGAATCAGTCTTCTTGTCCTTAATTCGGCCTTGTGCCTTTTGTATTTAATTCCGATGCAATTTCTGTGTTTCATCGTCAATAAGAAGGTCCAAGGGATACAGTAAACCTGGAGTGAAGCATCGGCATCTATAACTAGTGTCACAGGAATGGTTCAAAACATAGACAGTACTTAACTCGGCATTGTGCCTTTTGTATTTAATTCCGAAGCAATTTCCGTGTTTCATCGACAATAAGAAGGTCCAAGGGATACAATAAACCTGAGGTGAAGCATCGGAATCTATAACTAGTATCACAGAAATGGTTGAAAACATAGACAGTAAGATGAGTCGGTCTTCTTGTACTTAAGTCGGCATTGTGCTTTTTGTATTTACTTCCGATGCTATTTCTGTGTTTCATCGTGAATAAGAAGGTCAGAGGGGTACAGTAAACCTGAAGTCTAGCATCGAAATCTATAACTAGTGTCACAGGAATGGTTCAAAGCATAGACAGTAAGAAGTGTCAGTCTTCTTATACTTAAGCCGGCATTGTACCTTTTCTATTTAATTAAGATGCAATTTCTGTGATTCATCGTTAATAAGATGGTCAGAGCGATACAGTAAACCTCAAGTGAAGCATGGGAATCTATAACTAGTGGCACAGGAATGCTTAAAAACATAGTCAGAAAGAAGAGTCAATTTTCTTGTCGTTAAGTCTTCATTGTGCCTTTTGTATTTAATTCTGATGCAATTTCTGTGTTTCATCGTCAATAAGAAGGTCCAAGGGATACAGTAAATCTGGAGTGTAGCATCGGAATCTACAACTAGTGTCACTAGAATGGTTCAAAACATAGTCAGTAAGAAGAGTCAGTCTACACGTATTTACGTCGGCATTGTGCCTTTTGTATTTAATTCCGATGCAATTTCTGTGTTTCATCGTCAATAAGAAGGTCCAACGGATACAGTATACCTGGAGTGTAGCATCGGAATCTATAACTAGTGTCAGAGGAATGGTTCAAAACATAGTCAGTAAGAAGAGTCAGTCTTCTTGTCCTTAAGTCGGCCTTGTGCCTTTTGTATTTAATTCCGATGCAACTTCTGTGTTTCATCGTCAATAAGAAGGTCCAAGGGATACAGTAAACCTGGAGTGAAACATCGGCATCCATAACTAGTGTCACAGGAATGGTTCAAAACATAGACAGTACTTAAATCGGCATTGTGGCTTTTGTATTTAATTCCGAAGCAATTTCTGTGTTTCATCGTCAATAAGAAGGTCCAATGGATACAGTAAACCTGAAGTGAAGCCTCGGAATCTATAACTAGTGTCACAGGAATGGTTCAAAACATAGTCAGTAAGAAGAGTCGGTCTTCATGTACTTGAGTCGGCATTGTGCCTTTTGTATTTAATTCCGATGCAATTTCTGTGTTTCATCGTCAATAAGAAGGTCCAAGGGATACAGTAAACCTTAAGTGAAGCATCGGAATCTATAACTAGTGTCACAGGAATGGTTCAAAACGTAATCAGTAAGAAGAGTCAGTCTACATGTACTTAAGTCATCATTGTGCCTTTTGTATTTAATTCCGATACAATTTCTGTGCTTCATCGTCAATAAGAAGGGTCAAGGGATACAGTAAACATGAAGTGAAGCATCGCAATCTGTAACTGGTGTCACAGGAATGGTTCAAAACATAGTCAGTAAGAAGAGTCAGTCTTCTTGTACTTAAGTCGGCATTTTGCCCAATCTATTTAATTCCGATGCAATTTCAGTGTTTCATCGTCAATATGAAGGTCCAAGGGATGCAGTAAACCTGGAGTGAAGCATCGGAATCAATAACTAGTGTCACAGGAATGGTTCAAAACACAGACAATTAGAAGAGTCAGTTTTCTTGTACTTAAGTCGCCATTGTGCCTTTTGTATTTAATTCCGATGCAATTTCTGTGTTTCATCGTCAATAAGAAGGTCAGAGGGATACAGTAATCCTGAAGTGAAGCATCGGAATCTATAACTAGTGTCACAGGAATGGTTCAAAACATAAACAGTAAGAAGAGTCAGTTTTCTTGTACTTAAGTCGGCATTGCGCCTTTTCTATTTGATTCCGATGCACTTTCTATGTTTCATCGTCAATAAGAAGGTCAGAGGGATACAGTAAACCTGAAGTGAAGCATCGGAATCTAATACCGGTCTCACAGGAAAGGTTCAAAACATAGGCAGTAAGAAGAGCCAGTCTTCTTGTACTTGAGTCGGCATTGTGCCTTTTGTATTTAATTCCGATGCAATTTCTGTCTTTCATCGTCAATAAGAAGGTCAGAGGGATACAGTAAACCTGAAGTGAAGCATCGGAATCTATAACTAGTGTCACAGAAATGGTTCAAAACATAGTCAGTAAGAAGAGTCAGTCTTCTTGTCCTTAAGTCGGCATTGTGCCTTTTGTATTTAATTCCGGTCCAATTTCTGTGTTTCATCGTCAATAAGAAGGTCCAATGGATACAGTAAACCTGCAGTGAAGCATCGGAATCTATAACTAGTGTCACAGGAATGGCTTAAAACATAGACAGTAAGAAGATACAGTCTTCTTGCACTTAAGTCAGCATTGTGCCTTTTGTATTTAATTCCGATGCAATTTCTGTGTTTCATCGTCAATAAGAGGGTCCAAGGGATACAGTAAAGCTGAAGTGAAGCATCGGAATCTATAACTAGTATCACAGGAGTGGTTCAAAACATAGACATTAAGAAGAGTCAGTCTTCTTGTACTTAAGTCGCATTGTGCCTTTTGTATTTACTTCCGATGCAATGTCTGTGTTTCATCGTGAATAAGAAGGTCAGAGGGATACAGTAACCCTGAAGTGAAGCATCGGAATCTATAACTAGTGTCTCAGAAATGGTTCAAAACATAGTCAGTAAGAAGAGTCAGTATTCTTGTACTTAAGTCGGCATTGTGCCTTTTCTATTTAATTCCGATGCAATTTCCGTGTTTCATCGTCAATAAGAAGGTCCAACGGATACAGTAAACCTGGAGTGTAGCATCGGAATCTATAACTAGTGTCACAGGAATGGTTCAAAGCATAGTCAGTAAGAAGAGTCACTCTACATGTACTTAAGTCGGCATTGTGCCTTTTGTATTTAATTCCGGTGCAATTTCTGTGTTTCATCGTCAATAGGAAGGTCCGAAGGATAAAATAAAACTGATGTGAAGCTTCGGAATCTATAACTAGTATCACAGGAATGGTTCAAAACTAAGTCAGTAAGAAGAATCGGTCTTCATGTCCTTAAGTCGGCCTTGTGCCTTTTGTATTTAATTCCGATGCCATTTCTGTGTTTCATCGTCAATAAGAAGGTCCAAGGGATACAATAAACCTGGAGTGAAGCATCGGCATCTATAACTAGTGTCACAGGAATAGTTCAAAACATAGACAGTACTTAAATCGGCATTGTACCTTTTGTTTTTAATTCCGAAGCAATTTCTGTGTTTCATCGTCAATAAGAAGGTCCAAGGGATACAGTAAACCTGAGGTGAAGCATCGGAATCTATAACTAGTGTCACAGGAATGGTTCAAACATAGTCAGTAAGAAGAGTCGGTCTTCATGTACTTGAGTCAGCATTGTCCCTTTTGTATTTAATTCCGATGCAATTTCTATGTTTCATCGTCAATAAGAAGGACCAAGGGATACAGTAAACCTGAAGTGAAGCATCGCAATGTATAACTAGTGTAACTGGAGTGGACCAAACATAGACAGTAAGAAGAGTCAGTCTTCTTGTACTTAAGTCGGCATTTTGCCTAATCTATTTAATTCCGATGCAATGTCAGTGTTTCATCGTCAATAAGATGGTAAAAGGGACGCAGTAAACCTGGAGTGAAGCATCGGAATCTATAACTAGTGTCAATGGAATGGTTCAAAACATAGTCAGTAAGAGGAGTCAGTCTTCTTGTCCTTAAGTCGGCATTGTGCCTTTTGTATTTAATTCCGGTTCAATTTCTGTGTTTCATCGTCAATAAGAAGGTCCAAGGGATACAGTGAACCTGGAGTGAAGCATCGGAATCTATAACTAGTGTCACAGGAATGGTTCAAAAATTAGACAGTAAGAAGATACAGTCTTCTTGTACTTAAGTCAGCATTGTGCATTTTGTATTTAATTCCGATGCAATTTCTGTGTTTCATCGTGAATAAGAAGGTCAGAGGGATACAGTAAACCTGAAGTGAAGCATCGCAATGTATAACTAGTGTAACTGGAGTGGACCAAACATAGACAGTAAGAAGAGTCAGTCTTCTTGTACTTAAGTCGGCATTTTGCCTAATCTATTTAATTCCGATGCAATGTCAGTGTTTCATCGTCAATAAGATGGTAAAAGGGACGCAGTAAACCTGGAGTGAAGCATCGGAATCTATAACTAGTGTCAATGGAATGGTTCAAAACATAGTCAGAAAGACGAGTCAGTCTTCTTGTCGTTAAGTCTTCATTGTGCCTTTTGTATTTAATTCTAATGCAATTTCTGTGTTTCATCGTCAATAAGAAGGTCCAAGGGATACAGTAAATCTGGAGTGTAGCATCGGAATCTATAACTAGAGTCACAAGAATGGTTCAAAGCATAGTCAGTAAGAACAGTTAGTCTACATGTACTTACGTCGGCATTGTGCCTTTTGTATTTAATTCCGATGCAATTTCTGTGTTTCATCGTCAATAAGAAGGTCCAACGGATACAGTAAATCTGGAGTGTAGCATCGGAATCTATAACTAGTGTCACAGGAATGGTTCAAAACATAGTCAGTAAGAAGAGTCAGTCTTCTTGTCCTTAAGTCGGCCTTGTTCCATTTGTATTTAATTCCGATGCAACTTCTGTGTTTCATCGTCAATAAGAAGGTCCAAGGGATACAGTAAACCTGGAGTGAAACATAGGCATCTATAACTAGTGTCACAGGAATGGTTCAAAACATAGACAGTACTTAAATCGGCAATGTGCCTTTTATATTTAATTCCGAAGCAATTTCTGTGTTTCATCGTCAATAAGAAGGTCCAAGGGATCCAGTAAACCTGAAGTGAAGCATCGGAATCTATAACTAGTGTCACAGGAATGGTTCAAAACATAGTCAGTAAGAAGAAACGGTCTTCATGTACTTGAGTCGGCCTTGTGCCTTTTGTATTTAATTCCGATGCAACTTCTGTGTTTCATCGTCAATAAGAAAGTCCAAGGGATACAGTAAACCTAAAGTGAAACATCGGAATCTATAACTAGTGTCACAAGAATGGTTCAAAACATAATCAGTGAGAAGAGTCAGTCTATATGTACTTCAGTCATCATTGTGCCTTTTGTATTTAATTCCGATACAATTTCTGTGCTTCATCGTCAATAAGAAGGGTCAAGGGATACAGTAAACATGAAGTGAAGCATCGCAATCTATAACTAGTGTCACAGGAATGGTTCAAAACATAGTCAGTAAGTAGAGTCAGTCTTCTTGTACTTAAGTCGGCATTTTGCCTAATCTATTTAATTCCGATACAATTTCAGTGCTTCATCGTCAATATGAAGGTCCAAGGGATGCAGTAAACCTGGAGTGAAACATCGGAATCAATAACTAGTGTCACAGGAATGGTCGAATCATAGACAATTAGAAGAGTCAGTTTTCTTGTATTTAAGTCGGCATTGTGCCTTTTGTATTTCATTCCGATGCAATTTATGTGTTTCATCGTCAATATGAAGGTCCAACGGATACAGCAGACCTGAAGTGAAGCACCGGAATCTATAACTAGTGTCACAGGATTGGACAAAACATAATAGGTAAGAAGAGTCAGTTTTCTTGTACTTAAGTCGGCATTTTGCCTAATCTATTTAATTCCGATGCAATTTCAGTGTTTCATCGTCAATATGAAGGTCCAAGGGATGCAGTAAACCTGGAGTGAAGCATCGCAATCTATAACTAGTGTCACAGGAATGATTCAAAACAAAGTCAGTAAGAAGAGTCAGTCTTCTTGTACTTAAGTCGGCAATTTGCCTAATCTATTTAATTCCGATGCAATTTCAGTGTTTCATCGTCAATATGAAGGTCCAAAGGAAACTGTAAACCTGAAGTGAAGCATCGGAATCTATAACTAGTGTCACAGGAATGGTTCAAAACATAAACAGTATGAAGAGTCAGTTGTCTTGTACTTAAGTCGGCATTGAGCCTTTTGTATTTAATTCCGATGCACTTTCTGTGTTTCATCGTCAGTAAGATGGTCATAGGGATACAGTAAACCTGAAGTGAAGCATCGGAATGTAATACCGGTCTCACAGGAAAGGTTCAAAACGTAGACAGTAAGAAGAGCCAGTCTTCTTGTACTTGAGTCGGCATTGTGCCTTTTGTATTTAATTCCGATGCAATTTCTGTGTTTCATCGACAATTTCAAGGTAAGAGGGATACATTAAACCTGAAGTGAAGGATCGGAATCTATAACTAGTGTCACAGGAATGGTTCAAAGCATAGACAGTGAGAAGAGTCAGTTTTCTTGTACTTAATTCGGCATTGTGCCATTTGTATTTAATTCCGATGCAATTTCTGTGTTTCATCGTCAATAAGGAGGTGAGAGGGATACAGTAAACCTGAAGTGAAGCATCGGAATCTGTAACTAGTGTCACAGGAGTGGTTCAAACATAGATAGTAAGAAGAGTCAGTTTTCTTGTACTTAAGTTGGCATTGTGCCTTTTGTATTTAATTCCGATGCTATTTCTGCGTTTCGTCGTCAATATGAACGTCCACCGGATACAGTAAACCTGAAGTGAAGCATCGGAATCTAAAACCGGTCTAGCAGGGAAGGTTCAAATCATAGACAGTAAGAAGAGCCAGTCTTCTTGTATTTGAGTCGGCATTGTGCCTTTTGTATTTAATTCCCATGCAGTTTCCGTGTTTCATCGTCAATAGGAAGGTCCGAGGGATACATTAAACCTGACGTGAAGCATCGGAATCTATAACTAGTGTCACAGGAATGGTTCAAAACATAGACAGTAAGAAGAGCCAGACTTCTTGTACTTGAGTTGGCATTGTGCCTTTTGTATTTAATTCCGATGCAATGTCTGTGTTTCATCGTCATTAAGAAGGTCAGAGGGATACAGTAAACCTGAAGTGAAGCATCGGAATCTAGAACCGGTCTCACAGGAAAGGTTCAAAACATAGACAGGAAGAAGAGCCAGTCATCTTGTACTTGAGTCGGCATTGTGCCTTTTGTATTTAATTCCGATGCAATATATGTGTTTCGTCGTCAAAAAGAATGTCCAAGGGATCAGCAAACCTGAAGTGAAGCATCGGAATCTAAGACCGAGCTCACTGGAAAGGTTCAAATCATAGACAGTAAGAAGAGCCAGTCTTCTTGTACTTGAGTCGGCATTGTGCCTTTTGTATTAAATTCCGATGCAATTTCTGTTTTTCATCGTCAATAAGAAGGTCAGAGGAATACAGTAAACCTGAAGTGAAGCATCGGAATCTATAACTAGTGTCACAGGAACGGTTAAAAACATAGTCAGAAAGATGAGTCAGTCTTCTTGTCGTTAAGTCTTCATTGTGCCTGTTGTATTTAATTCTGATGCAATTTCTGTGTTTCATCGTCAATAAGAAGGTCCAAGGGATACAGTAAACCTGGAGTGTAGCATCGGAATCTGTAACTAGTGTCACAGGAATGGTTCAAAACATAGTCAGTAAGAAGAGTCAGTCTACATGTACTTAAGTCGGCATTGTGCCTTTTGTATCCAATTCCGATGCAATTTCTGTGTTTCATCGTCAATAAGAGGGTCCAAGGGATACAGTAAACCTGGAGTGTAGCATCGAAATCTATAACTAGTGTCACAGGAATGGTTCAAAACATAGTGAGTAAGAAGAGTCAGTCTTCATGTACTCAAGTCGGCATTGTGCCTTTTGTATTTAATTCAGGTGCAATTTCTGTGTTTCATCGTCAATAAGAAGGTCAGAGGGATACAATAAACCTGAAGTGAAGCATCGGAATCTATAACTAGTGTCACAGGAATGGTTCAAAACATAGTCAGTAAGAAGAGTCAGTCTTCTTGTCCTTAAGTCGGCATTGTGCATTTTGTATTTAATTCCGATGCAATTTCTGTGTTTCATCGTCAATAAGAAGGTCCAAGATATACAGTAAACCTGGAGTGATGTATCGGCATCTATAACTAGTGTCACAGGAATGGTTCAAAACATAGACAGTACTTAAATCGGCATTGTGCCTTTTGTATTTAATTCCGAAGCAATTTCTGTGTTTCAACGTCAATAAGAAGGTCCAATGGATACTGTAAACCTGAAGTGAAGCATCGGAATCTATTACTAGTGTCACAGGAATGGTTCAAAACATAGTCAGTAAGAAGAGTCGGTCTTCATGTACTTAAGTCGGCATTGTGCCTTTGTATTTAATTCCGATGCAATTTCTGTGCTTCATCGTCAATAAGAAGGTCCAAGGGATACAGTAAACCTGAAGTGAAGCATCGGAATCTATAGCTAGTGTCACAGGAATGGTTCAAATCATAGTCAGTAAGAAGAGTCAGTCTTCTTGTACTTAAGTCGCAATTGTGCCTTTTGTATTTCATTCCGGTGCAAATTCTGTGTTTCATCGTCAATAAGAAGGTCCAAGGGATACAGTAAACATGGAGTGAAGCATCGGAATCTGTAACTAGTGTCACAGGAATGGTTCAAAGCATAGACAGTTAGAAGATACAGTCTTCTTGTACTTAAGCCGGCATTGTGCCCCTTGTGTTTAATTCCGATGCAATTTCTGTGTTTCATCGTCAATAAGAAGGTCCAAGGGATACAGTAAACCTGAAGTGAAGCATCGGAATCTATAACTAGTGCACAGGATGGTTCATAACATAGAGAGTAAGAAGAGTCAGTCTTCTTGTACTTAAGTCGGCATTGTGCCTTTTGTATTTAATTCCGATGCAATTTCTGTTTTTCATCGTCAATAAGAAGGTCAGAGGAATACAGTAAACCTGAAGTGAAGCATCGGAATGTATAACTAGTGTCACAGAAATGGTTCAAAACATAGACAGGAAGAAGAGTCAGTCTTCTTGTACTTCAGTCGGCATTGTGCCTTTTGTACTAAATTCCGATGCAATTTCTGTGTTTCATCGTCAATAAGACGGACCTAGGGCTACAGTAAACCTGAAGTCAAGCATCGGAATCTATAACTAGTGTCACAGGAATGGTTTAAAAGATAGACAATAATAAGAGTCAGTCTTCTTGTACTTCAGCCGGCATTGTGCCTTTTCAGTTTAATTCCGATGCCATTTCTGTGTTTTATCGTCAATAAGAAGGTCAGAGGAATACAGTAAACCTGATGTGAAGCTTCGGAATCTATAACTAGTGTCACAGGGATGGTTCAAAACATAGTCAGTATCAAGAGTCAGTCTTCTTGTCGTTAAGTCTTCATTGTGCCTTTTGTATTTAATTCTGATGCAATTTCTGTGTTTCATCGTCAATAAGAAGGTCCAAGGGATACAGTAAACCTGGAGTGTAGCATCGGAATGTATAACTAGTGTCACAGGAATGGTTCAAAACATAGTCAGTAAGAAGAGTCAGTCTACATGTACTTAAGTTGGCATTGTTCCTTTTGTATTCAATTCCGATGCAATTTCTGTGTTTCATCGTCAATAAGAAGGTCCAAGGGATACAGTAAACCTGGAGTGTAGCATCGAAATCTATAACTAGTGTCACAGGAATGGTTCAAAACAGAGTCAGTAAGAAGAGTCAGTCCACATGTACTCAAGTCGGCATTGTGCCTTTTGTATTTAATTCAGGTGCAATTTCTTTGTTTCATCGTCAATAAGAAGGTCAGAGGGATACAATAAACCTGAAGTGAAGCATCGGAATCTATAACTAGTGTCACAGGAATGGTTCAAACATAGTCAGTAAGAAGAGTCAGTCTTCTTGTCCTTAAGTCGGCATTGTGCTTTTGTATTTAATTCCGATTCAATTTCTGTGTTTCATAGTCAATAAGAAGGTCCAAGAGATACAGTAAACCTGGAGTGAAGCATCGGCATCTATAACTAGTGTCACAGGAATGGTTCTAAACATAGACAGTACTTAAATCGGCATTGTGGCTTTTGTATTTAATTCCGAAGCAATTTCTGTGTTTCATCGTCAATAAGAAGGTCCAATGGATACAGTAAACCTAAAGTGAAGCATCGGAATCTATAACTAGTGTCACAGGAATGGTTCAAAACATAGTCAGTAAGAAGAGTCGGTCTTCATGTACTTATGTCGGCATTGTGCCTTTGTATTTAATTCTGATGCAATTTCTGTGTTTCATCGTCAATAAGAAGGTCAGAGGGATACAATAAACCTGAAGTGAAGCATCGGAATCTATAACTAGTGTCACAGAAATGGTTCAAAACATAGTCAGAAAGAAGAGTCCGTCTTCCTGTCCTTAAGTCGTTATTGTGCCTTTTGTATTTCATTCCGGTGCAAATTCTGTGTTTCATCGTCAATAAGAAGGTCCAAGGGATACAGTAAACCATGAGTGAAGCATCGGAATCCATAACTAGTGTCACAGGAATGGTTCAAAACATAGACAGTTAGAAGATACAGTCTTCTTGTACTTAAGCCGGCATTGTGCCCTTTGTGTTTAAATCCGATGCAATTTCTGTGTTTCATCGTCAATAAGAAGGTCCAAGGGATACAGTAAACCTGAAGTGAAGCATCGGAATCTATAACTAGTGTCACAGGATGGTTCAAAACATAGACAGTAAGAAGAGTCTGTCTTCTTGTACTTAAGTCGGCATTGTGCCTTTTGTATTTAATTCCGATGCAATTTAAGTGTTTCATCGTCAATAAGAAGGTCACAGGAATACAGTAAACCTGAAGTGAAGCATCGGAATCTATAACTGGTGTCACAGGAATGGTTCAAAACATAGTCAGAAAGAAGAGTCAGTCTTCTTGTCCTTAAGTCGGCATTGTGCCTTTTGTATTTAATTCCGAAGCAATTTCTGTGTTTCATCGTCAATAAGAAGGTCCTAGGGCTACAGTAAACCTGAAGTCATGCATCGGAATCTATAACTAGTGTCACAGGAATGGTTCAAAACATAGTCAGTAAGAGGAGTCAGTCTTCATGTAGTTAAGTCGTTATTGTGCCTTTGTATTTCATTCCGGTGCAATTTCTGTATTTCATCGTCAATAAGAAGGTCCAAGGGATACAGAAAACCTGGAGTGAAGCATCGGAATCTATAACTAGTGTCACAGGAATGGTTCGAAACATAGTCAGTAAGTAGAGTCGGTCTTCATGTACTTAAGTCGGCATTGTGCCTTTGTATTTAATTCCGATGCAATTTCTGTGTTTCATCGTCAATAAGAAGGTCCAAGAGATACAGTAAACCTGGAGTGAAGCATCGGATTCTATAACTAGTGTCACAGGAAAGGTTCAAAACACAGACAGTCCTTAAATCGGCATTGTGCCTTTTGTATTTAATTCCGAAGCAATTTCTGTGTATCATCGTCAATAAGAAGGTCCAAGGTATACAGTAAACCTGAAGTGAAGCATCGGAATCTATAACTAGTGTCACAGGAATGGTTCAAAACATAGACAGGAAGAAGAGTCAGTCTTCTTGTACTTGAGTCGGCATTGTGCCTTTTGTATTTAATTCTGATGTAATATCTGTGTTTCATCGTCAATAAGAGGGTCCAAATGATACAATAAACCTGAAGTGAAGCATCACATAGTCAGTAAGAAGGGTCAGTCTTCTTGTCCTTATGTCGGCGTTGTGCCTATTGTATTCAATTCCGATGCTATTTCTGTGTTTCTTCGTCAATAAGAAGTTCCAAGGATACAGTAAACCTGGAGTGAAGCATCGGAATCAATAACTAGTGTCACAGGATTGGTTCAAAACATAGACAGGAAGAAGATACAGTCTTCTTGTACTTAAGTCGGCATTGTGCCTTTTGTATTTCATTCCGATGCAATTTCTGTGTTTCTTCCTCAATAAGAAGGTCAGAGGAATACTGTAAACCTGAAGTTAAGCATCGGAATCTATAACTAGTGTCACAGGAATGGTTCAAAACATAGACAGGAAGAAGAGTCAGTCTTCTTGTACTTGAGTCGGCATTGGGCCTTTTGTATTTAATTCCGATGTAATTTCTGTGTTTCATCGTCAATAAGAGGGTCCAAATGATACAGTAAACCTGAAGTGAAGCATCGGAATCTAAAACTAGTGTCACAGGAATGGTTCAAAACATAGTCAGTAAGAAGAGTCAGTCTTCTTGTACTTAAGTCGGCATTGTGCCTTTTGTATTTAATTCCGATGCAATTTCTGTGTTTCATCGTCAACAAGAAGGTCAGAGGAATACAGTAAACCTGAAGTGAAGCATCGGAATCTATAACTAGTGTCACAGGAATGGTTCAAAACATAGACAGGAAGAAGAGTCAGTCTTCTTGTACTTGAGTCGGCATTGTGCCTTTTGTATTTAATTCCGATGTAATTTCTGTGTTTCATCGTCAATAAGAGGGTCCAAATGATACAGTAAACCTGAAGTGAAGCATCGGAATCTAAAACTAGTGTCACAGGAATGGTTCAAAGCATAGTCAGTAAGAAGAGTCATTCTTCTTGTCCTTAAGTCGGCGTTGTGCCTATTGTATTTAATTCCGATGCTATTTCTGTGTTTGTTCGTCAATAAGAAGTTCCAAGGATACAGTAAACCTGGAGTGAAGCATCGGAATCAATAACTAGTGTCACAGGATTGGTTCAAAACATAGACAGGAAGAAGATACAGTCTTCTTGTACTTAAGTCGGCATTGTGCCTTTTGTATATAATTCCGAAGCAATTTCTGTGTTTCAACGTCAATAAGAAGGTCCAATGGATACAGTAAACCTGAAGTGAAGCATCGGAATCTATTACTAGTGTCACAGGAATGGTTCAAATCATAGTCAGTAAGAAGAGTCGGTCTTCATGTACTTAAGTCAGCATTGTGCCTTTGTATTTAATTCCGATGCAATTTCTGTGTTTCATCGTCAATAAGAAGGTCCAAGGGATACAGTAAACCTGAAGTGAAGCATCGGAATCTATAGCTAGTGTCACAGGAATGGTTCAAATCATAGTCAGTAAGAAGAGTCAGTCTTCTTGTACTTAAGTCGTAATTATGCCTTTTGTATTTCATTCCGGTGCAAATCCTGTGTTTCATCGTCAATAAGAAGGTCCAAGGGATACAGTAAACATGGAGTGAAGCATCGGAATCTGTTACTAGTGTCACAGGAATGGTTCAAAGCATAGACAGTTAGAAGATACAGTCTTCTTGTACTTAAGCCGGCATTGTGCCCCTTGTGTTTAATTCCGATGCAATTTCTGTGTTTCATCGTCAATAAGAAGGTCCAAGGGATACAGTAAACCTGAAGTGAAGCTTCGGAATCTATAACTGGTGTCACAGAAATGGTTCAAAACATAGACAGGAAGAAGAGTCAGTCTTCTTGTACTTCAGTCGGCATTGTGCCTTTTCTATTTAATTCCGATGCCATTTCTGTGTTTTATCGTCAATAAGAAGGTCAGAGGAATACAGTAAACCTGATGTGAAGCATCGGAATCTATAACTAGTGTCACAGGGATGGTTCAAAACATAGTCAGTATCAAGAGTCAGTCTTCTTGTCGTTAAGTCTTCATTGTGCCTTTTGTATTTAATTCTGATGCAATTTCTGTGTTTCATCGTCAATAAGAAGGTCCAAGGGATACAGTAAACCTGGAGTGTAGCATCGGAATGTATAACTAGTGTCACAGGAATGGTTCAAAACATAGTCAGTAAAAAGAGTCAGTCTACATGTACTTAAGTTGGCATTGTGCCTTTTGTATTCAATTCCGATGCAATTTCTGTGTTTCATCGTCAATAAGAAGGTCCAAGGGATACAGTAAACCTGGAGTGTAGCATCGAAATCTATAACTAGTGTCACAGGAATGGTTCAAAGCATAGTCAGTAAGAAGAGTCAGTCCACATGTACTCAAGTCGGCATTGTGCCTTTTGTATTTAATTCAGGTGCAATTTCTGTGTTTCATCGTCAATAAGAAGGTCAGAGGGATACAATAAACCTGAAGTGAAGCATCGGAATCTATAACTAGTGTCACAGGAATGGTTCAAAACATAGTCAGTAAGAAGAGTCAGTCTTCTTGTCCTTAAGTCGGCATTGTGCTTTTGTATTTAATTCCGATTCATTTTCTGTGTTTCATCGTCAATAAGAAGGTCCAAGAGATACAGTTAACCTGGAGTGAAGCATCGGCATCTATAACTAGTGTCACAGGAATGGTTCTAAACATAGACAGTACTTAAATCGGCATTGTGCCTTTTGTATTTAATTCCGAAGCAATTTCTGTGTTTCATCGTCAATAAGAAGGTCTAATGGATACAGTAAACCTAAAGTGAAGCATCGGAATCTATAACTAGTGTCACAGGAATGGTTCAAAACATAGTCAGTAAGAAGAGTCGGTCTTCATGTACTTAAGTCGGCATTGTGCCTTTTGTATTTAATTCCGAAGCAATTTCGGTGTTTCAACGTCAATAAGAAGGTCCAATGGATACAGTAAACCTGAAGTGAAGCATCGGAATCTATAACTAGTGTCACGGGAATGGTTCAAAACATAGTCAGTAAGAAGAAATGGTTCAAATGGCTCTGAGCACTATGGGACTCAACTTCTGAGGTCATTAGTCCCCTAGAACTTAGAACTAGTTAAACCTAACTAACCTAAGGACATCACAAACATCCATGCCCGAGGCAGGATTCGAACCTGCGACCGTAGCGGTCTTGCGGGTTCAGACTGCAGCACCTTTAACCGCACGGCCACTTCGGCCGGCCAGTAAGAAGAGTCGGTCTTCATGTACTTAAGTCGGCATTGTGCCTTTGTATATAATTCCGATGCAATTTCTGTGTTTCATCGTCAGTAAGAAGGTCCAAGGGATACAGTAAATCTGAAGTGAAGCATCGGAATCTATAACTAGTGTCACAGGAATGGTTCAAATAATAGTCAGTAAGAAGAGTCAGTCTTCTTGTACTTAAGTCGTTATTGTGCCTTTTGTATTTCATTCCGGTGCAAATTCTGTGTTTCATCGTCAATAAGAAGGTCCAAGGGATACAGTAAACCATGAGTGAAGCATCGGAATCCATAACTAGTGTCACAGGAATGGTTCAAAACATAGACAGTTAGAAGATACAGTCTTCTTGTACTTATGCCGGCATTGTGCCCCTTCTGTTTCAATCAGATGCAATTTCTGTGTTTCATCGCCAATAAGAAGGTCCAAGGGATACAGTAAACCTGAAGTGAAGCATCGGAATCTATAACTAGTGTCACAGGATGGTTCCAAACATAGACAGTAAGAAGAGTCAGTCTTCTTGTACTTAAGTCGGCATTGTGCCTTTTGTATTTAATTCCGATGCAATTTCTGTGTTTCATCGTCAATAAGAAGGTCAGAGGAATACAGTAAACCTGAAGTGAAGCATCGGAATCTATAACTAGTGTCACAGGAATGGTTCAAAACATAGTCAGAAAGAAGAGTCAGTCTTCTTGTCCTTAAGTCGGCATTGTGCCTTTTGTATTTAATTCCGAAGCAATTTCTGTGTTTCATCGTCAATAAGAAGGTCCAATGGATACAGTAAACGTGAAGTGAAGCATCGGAATCTATAACTAGTGTCACGGGAATGGTTCCAAGCATAGTCAGTAAGAAGAGTCGGTCTTCATGTGCTTAAGTCGGCATTGTGCCTTTGTATATAATTCCGATGCAATTTCTGTGTTTCATCGTCAATAAGAAGGTCCAAGGGATACAGTAAACCTGAAGTGAAGCATCGGAATCTATAACTAGTGTCACAGGAATGGTTCAAATAATAGTCAGTAAGAAGAGTCAGTCTTCTTGTACTTAAGTCGTTATTGTGCCTTTTGTATTTCATTCCGGTGCAAATTCTGTGTTTCATCGTCAATAAGAAGGTCCAAGGGATACAGTAAACCTGGAGTGAAGCATCGGAATCTATAACTAGTGTCACAGGAATGGTTCAAAACATAGACAGTTAGAAGATACAGTCTTCTTGTTCTTAAGCCGGCATTGTGCCCCTTGTGTTTAATTCCGATGCAATTTCTGTGTTTCATCGTCAATAAGAAGGTCCATGGGATACAGTAAACCTGAAGTGAAGCATCGGAATCTATAACTAGTGTCACAGGAATGGTTCAAAACATAGACAGGAAGAAGAGTCAGTCTTCTTGTACTTAAGTCGGCATTGTGCCTTTTGTATTTAATTCCGATGCTATTTCTGTGTTTCTTCGTCAATAAGAAGTTCCAAGGATACAGTAAACCTGGAGTGAAGCATCGGAATCAATAACTAGTGTCACAGGATTGGTTCAAAACATAGACAGGAAGAAGATACAGTCTTCTTGTACTTAAGTCGGCATTGTGCCTTTTGTATTTAATTCCGATGCAATTTCTGTGTTTCATCCTCAATAAGAAGGTCAGAGGAATACTGTAAACCTGAAGTTAAGCATCGGAATCTATAACTAGTGTCACAGGAATGGTTCAACACATAGACAGGAAGATGAGTAAGTCTTCTTGTACTTGAGTCGGCATTGTGCCTTTTGTATTTAATTCCGATGTAATTTCTGTGTTTCATCGTCAATAAGAGGGTCCAAATGATACAGTAAACCTGGAGTGAAGCATCGGAATCTAAAACTAGTGTCACAGGAATGGTTCAAGACATAGTCAGTAAGAAGAGTCAGTCTTCTTGTACTTAAGTCGGCATTGTGCTTTTGTATTTAATTCCGATGCAATTTCTGTATTTCATCGTCAACAAGAAGGTCAGAGGAATACAGTAAACCTGAAGTGAAGCATCGGAATCTATAACTAGTGTCACAGGAATGCATCAAAACATAGACAGGAAGAAGAGTCAGTCTTCTTGTACTTGAGTCGGCATTGTGCCTTTTGTATTTAATTCCGATGTAATTTCTGTGTTTCATCGTTTATAAGAGGGTCCAAATGATACAGCAAACCTGAAGTGAAGCATCGGAATCTATAACTAGTGTCACAGGAATGCATCAAAACATAGACAGGAAAAGAGTCAGTCTTCTTGTACTTGAGTCGGCATTGTGCCTTTGTATTTCATTCCGGCGCAATTTCTGTGTTTCATCGTCAATAAGAAGGTCCAAGGGATACAGAAAACCTGGAGTGAAGCATCGGAATCTATAACTAGTGTCACAGGAGAGGTTCGAAACATAGTCAGTAAGAAGAGTCGGTCTTCATGTACTTAAGTCGGCATTGTGCCTTTGTATTTAATTCCGATGCAATTTCTGTGTTTCATCGTCAATAAGTAGGTCCAAGAGATACAGTAAACCTTGAGTGAAGCATCGGATTCTATAACTAGTGTCACAGGAAAGGTTCAAAACGCAGACAGTACTTAAATCGGCATTGTGCCTTTTGTATTTAATTCCGAAGCAATTTCTGTGTATCATCGTCAATAAGAAGGTCCAAGGGATACAGTAAACCTGAAGTGAAGCATCGGAATCTATAACTAGTGTCACGGGAATGGTTCAAAACATAGTCAGTAAGAAGAGGCGGTCTTCATGTACTTAAGTCGGCATTGTGCCTTTGTATATAATTCCGATGCAATTTCTGTGTTTCATCGTCAATAAGAAGGTCAGAGGAATTCAGTACACCTGAAGTGAAGCATCGGAATCTATAACTAGTGTCACAGGAATGGTTCAAAACATAGACAGGAAGAAGAGTCAGTCTTCTTGTACTTAAGTCGGCATTGTGCCTTTTGTATTTAATTCCGATGCTATTTCTGTGTTTCTTCGTCAATAAGAAGTTCCAAGGATACAGTAAACCTGGAGTGAAGCATCGGAATCAATAACTAGTGTCACAGGATTGGTTCAAAACATAGACAGGAAGAAGATACAGTCTTCTTGTACTTAAGTCGGCATTGTGCCTTTTGTATTTAATTCCGATGCAATTTCTGTGTTTCATCCTCAATAAGAAGGTCAGAGGAATACTGTAAACCTGAAGTTAAGCATCGGAATCTATAACTAGTGTCACAGGAATGGTTCAAAACATAGACAGGAAGATGAGTCAGTCTTCTTGTACTTGAGTCGGCATTGTGCCTTTTGTATTTAATTCCGATGTAATTTCTGTGTTTCATCGTCAATAAGAGGGTCCAAATGATACAGTAAACCTGGAGTGAAGCATCGGAATCTAAAACTAGTGTCACAGGAATGGTTCAAGACATAGTCAGTAAGAAGAGTCAGTCTTCTTGTACTTAAGTCGGCATTGTGCCTTTTGTATTCAATTCCGATGCAATTTCTGTGTTTCATCGTCAATAAGAAGGTCCAAGGGATACAGTAAACCTGGAGTGTAGCATCGAAATCTATAACTAGTGTCACAGGAATGGTTCAAAACATAGTCAGTAAGAAGAGTCAGTCCACATGTACTCAAGTCGGCATTGTGCCTTTTGTATTTAATTCAGGTGCAATTTCTGTGTTTCATCGTCAATAAGAAGGTCAGAGGGATACAATAAACCTGAAGTGAAGCATCGGAATCTATAACTAGTGTCACAGTAATGGTTCAAAACATAGTCAGTAAGAAGAGTCAGTCTTCTTGTCCTTAAGTCGGCATTGTGCTTTTGTATTTAATTCCGATTCATTTTCTGTGTTTCATCGTCAATAAGAAGGTCCAAGAGATACAGTTAACCTGGAGTGAAGCATCGGCATCTATAACTAGTGTCACAGGAATGGTTCTAAACATAGACAGTACTTAAATCGGCATTGTGCCTTTTGTATTTAATTCCGAAGCAATTTCTGTGTTTCATCGTCAATAAGAAGGTCTAATGGATACAGTAAACCTAAAGTGAAGCATCGGAATCTATAACTAGTGTCACAGGAATGGTTCAAAACATAGTCAGTAAGAAGAGTCGGTCTTCATGTACTTAAGTCGGCATTGTGCCTTTTGTATTTAATTCCGAAGCAATTTCGGTGTTTCAACGTCAATAAGAAGGTCCAATGGATACAGTAAACCTGAAGTGAAGCATCGGAATCTATAACTAGTGTCACGGGAATGTTTCAAAACATAGTCAGTAAGAAGAAATGGTTCAAATGGCTCTGAGCACTATGGGACTCAACTTCTGAGGTCATTAGTCCCCTAGAACTTAGAACTAGTTAAACCTAACTAACCTAAGGACATCACAAACATCCATGCCCGAGGCAGGATTCGAACCTGCGACCGTAGCGGTCTTGCGGGTTCAGACTGCAGCACCTTTAACCGCACGGCCACTTCGGCCGGCCAGTAAGAAGAGTCGGTCTTCATGTACTTAAGTCGGCATTGTGCCTTTGTATATAATTCCGATGCAATTTCTGTGTTTCATCGTCAGTAAGAAGGTCCAAGGGATACAGTAAATCTGAAGTGAAGCATCGGAATCTATAACTAGTGTCACAGGAATGGTTCAAATAATAGTCAGTAAGAAGAGTCAGTCTTCTTGTACTTAAGTCGTTATTGTGCCTTTTGTATTTCATTCCGGTGCAAATTCTGTGTTTCATCGTCAATAAGAAGGTCCAAGGGATACAGTAAACCATGAGTGAAGCATCGGAATCCATAACTAGTGTCACAGGAATGGTTCAAAACATAGACAGTTAGAAGATACAGTCTTCTTGTACTTATGCCGGCATTGTGCCCCTTCTGTTTCAATCAGATGCAATTTCTGTGTTTCATCGCCAATAAGAAGGTCCAAGGGATACAGTAAACCTGAAGTGAAGCATCGGAATCTATAACTAGTGTCACAGGATGGTTCCAAACATAGACAGTAAGAAGAGTCAGTCTTCTTGTACTTAAGTCGGCATTGTGCCTTTTGTATTTAATTCCGATGCAATTTCTGTGTTTCATCGTCAATAAGAAGGTCAGAGGAATACAGTAAACCTGAAGTGAAGCATCGGAATCTATAACTAGTGTCACAGGAATGGTTCAAAACATAGTCAGAAAGAAGAGTCAGTCTTCTTGTCCTTAAGTCGGCATTGTGCCTTTTGTATTTAATTCCGAAGCAATTTCTGTGTTTCATCGTCAATAAGAAGGTCCAATGGATACAGTAAACGTGAAGTGAAGCATCGGAATCTATAACTAGTGTCACGGGAATGGTTCCAAGCATAGTCAGTAAGAAGAGTCGGTCTTCATGTGCTTAAGTCGGCATTGTGCCTTTGTATATAATTCCGATGCAATTTCTGTGTTTCATCGTCAATAAGAAGGTCCAAGGGATACAGTAAACCTGAAGTGAAGCATCGGAATCTATAACTAGTGTCACAGGAATGGTTCAAATAATAGTCAGTAAGAAGAGTCAGTCTTCTTGTACTTAAGTCGTTATTGTGCCTTTTGTATTTCATTCCGGTGCAAATTCTGTGTTTCATCGTCAATAAGAAGGTCCAAGGGATACAGTAAACCTGGAGTGAAGCATCGGAATCTATAACTAGTGTCACAGGAATGGTTCAAAACATAGACAGTTAGAAGATACAGTCTTCTTGTTCTTAAGCCGGCATTGTGCCCCTTGTGTTTAATTCCGATGCAATTTCTGTGTTTCATCGTCAATAAGAAGGTCCATGGGATACAGTAAACCTGAAGTGAAGCATCGGAATCTATAACTAGTGTCACAGGATGGTTCAAAATATAGACAGTAAGAAGAGTCAGTCTTCTTGTACTTAAGTCGGCATTGTGCCTTTTGTATTTAATTCCGACGCAATTTCTGTGTTTCATCGTCAATAAGAAGGTCAGAGGAATACAGTAAACCTGAAGTAAAGCATCGGAATCTATAACTAGTGTCACAGAAATGGTTCAAAACATAGACAGGAAGAAGAGTCAGTCTTCATGTACTTGAGTCGGCATTGTGCCTTTTGTATTAAATTCCGATGCAATTCCTGTGTTTCATCGTCAATAAGAAGGTCCTAGGGCTACAGTAAACCTGAAGTCATGCATCGGAATCTATAACTAGTGTCACAGGAATGGTTCAAAACATAGTCAGTAAGAGGAGTCAGTCTTCATGTAGTTAAGTCGTTATTGTGCCTTTGTATTTCATTCCGGTGCAATTTCTGTGTTTCATCGTCAATAAGAAGGTCCAAGGGATACAGAAAACCTGGAGTGAAGCATCGGAATCTATAACTAGTGTCACAGGAGAGGTTCGAAACATAGTCAGTAAGAAGAGTCGGTCTTCATGTACTTAAGTCGGCATTGTGCCTTTGTATTTAATTCCGATGCAATTTCTGTGTTTCATCGTCAATAAGTAGGTCCAAGAGATACAGTAAACCTGGAGTGAAGCATCGGATTCTATAACTAGTGTCACAGGAAAGGTTCAAAACGCAGACAGTACTTAAATCGGCATTGTGCCTTTTGTATTTAATTCCGAAGCAATTTCTGTGTATCATCGTCAATAAGAAGGTCCAAGGGATACAGTAAACCTGAAGTGAAGCATCGGAATCTATAACTAGTGTCACGGGAATGGTTCAAAACATAGTCAGTAAGAAGAGGCGGTCTTCATGTACTTAAGTCGGCGTTGTGCCTTTGTATATAATTCCGATGCAATTTCTGTGTTTCATCGTCAATAAGAAGGTCAGAGGAATTCAGTACACCTGAAGTGAAGCATCGGAATCTATAACTAGTGTCACAGGAATGGTTCAAAACATAGACAGGAAGAAGAGTCAGTCTTCTTGTACTTAAGTCGGCATTGTGCCTTTTGTATTTAATTCCGATGCTATTTCTGTGTTTCTTCGTCAATAAGAAGTTCCAAGGAAACAGTAAACCTGGAGTGAAGCATCGGAATCAATAACTAGTGTCACAGGATTGGTTCAAAACATAGACAGGAAGAAGATACAGTCTTCTTGTACTTAAGTCGGCATTGTGCCTTTTGTATTTAATTCCGATGCAATTTCTGTGTTTCATCCTCAATAAGAAGGTCAGAGGAATACTGTAAACCTGAAGTTAAGCATCGGAATCTATAACTAGTGTCACAGGAATGGTTCAACACATAGACAGGAAGATGAGTCAGTCTTCTTGTACTTGAGTCGGCATTGTGCCTTTTGTATTTAATTCCGATGTAATTTCTGTGTTTCATCGTCAATAAGAGGGTCCAAATGATACAGTAAACCTGGAGTGAAGCATCGGAATCTAAAACTAGTGTCACAGGAATGGTTCAAGACATAGTCAGTAAGAAGAGTCAGTCTTCTTGTACTTAAGTCGGCATTGTGCTTTTGTATTTAATTCCGATGCAATTTCTGTGTTTCATCGTCAACAAGAAGGTCAGAGGAATACAGTAAACCTGAAGTGAAGCATCGGAATCTATAACTAGTGTCACAGGAATGCATCAAAACATAGACAGGACGAAGAGTCAGTCTTCTTGTACTTGAGTCGGCATTGTGCCTTTTGTATTTAATTCCGATGTAATTTCTGTGTTTCATCGTTTATAAGAGGGTCCAAATGATACAGAAAACCTGGAGTGAAGCATCGGAATCTATAACTAGTGTCACATTAGAGGTTCGAAACATAGTCAGTAAGAAGAGTCGGTCTTCATGTACTTAAGTCGGCATTGTGCCTTTGTATTTAATTCCGAAGCAATTTCTGTGTATCATCGTCAATAAGAAGGTCCAAGGGATACAGTAAACCTGAAGTGAAGCATCGGAATCTATAACTAGTGTCACGGGAATGGTTCAAAACATAGTCAGTAAGAAGAGGCGGTCTTCATGTACTTAAGTCGGCATTGTGCCTTTGTATATAATTCCGATGCAATTTCTGTGTTTCATCGTCAATAAGAAGGTCAGAGGAATTCAGTACACCTGAAGTGAAGCATCGGAATCTATAACTAGTGTCACAGGAATGGTTCAAAACATAGACAGGAAGAAGAGTCAGTCTTCTTGTACTTAAGTCGGCATTGTGCCTTTTGTATTTAATTCCGATGCTATTTCTGTGTTTCTTCGTCAATAAGAAGTTCCAAGGATACAGTAAACCTGGAGTGAAGCATCGGAATCAATAACTAGTGTCACAGGATTGGTTCAAAACATAGACAGGAAGAAGATACAGTCTTCTGGTACTTAAGTCGGCATTGTGCCTTTTGTATTTAATTCCGATGCAATTTCTGTGTTTCATCCTCAATAAGAAGGTCAGAGGAATACTGTAAACCTGAAGTTAGCATCGGAATCTATAACTAGTGTCACAGGAATGGTTCAAAACATAGACAGGAAGATGAGTCAGTCTTCTTGTACTTGAGTCGGCATTGTGCCTTTTGTATTTAATTCCGATGTAATTTCTGTGTTTCATCGTCAATAAGAGGGTCCAAATGATACAGTAAACCTGGAGTGAAGCATCGGAATCTAAAACTAGTGTCACAGGAATGGTTCAAGACATAGTCAGTAAGAAGAGTCAGTCTTCTTGTACTTAAGTCGGCATTGTGCTTTTGTATTTAATTCCGATGCAATTTCTGTGTTTCATCGTCAACAAGAAGGTCAGAGGAATACAGTAAACCTGAAGTGAAGCATCGGAATCTATAACTAGTGTCACAGGAATGCATCAAAACATAGACAGGAAGAAGAGTCAGTCTTCTTGTACTTGAGTCGGCATTGTGCCTTTTGTATTTAATTCCGATGTAATTTCTGTGTTTCATCGTTTATAAGAGGGTCCAAATGATACAGTAAACCTGAAGTGAAGCATCGGAATCTAAAACTAGTGTCACAGGAATGGTTCAAAACATAGTCAGTGAGAAGAGTCAGTCTTCTTGTCCTTAAGTCGGCGTTGTGCCTATTGTATTTAATTCCGATGCTATTTCTGTGTTTGTTCGTCAATAAGAAGTTCCAAGGATACAGTAAACCTGGAGTGAAGCATCGGAATCAATAACTAGTGCCACGGGAATGGTTCAAAGCATAGTCAGTAAGAAGAGTCAATCTTCTTTTACTGAAGTTGCCATTTTGCCTAATCTATTTAATTCCGATGCAATTTCTGTGTTTCATCCTCAATAAGAAGGTCAGAGGAATACTGTAAACCTGAAGTTAAGCATCGGAATCTATAACTAGTGTCACAGGAATGGTTCAAAACATAGACAGGAAGATGAGTCAGTCTTCTTGTACTTGAGTCGGCTTTGTGCCTTTTGTATTTAATTCCGGTGCAATTTCTGTGTTTCATCGTCAATAAGAAGGTCATAGGGATACAGTAAACATGAAGTGAAGCATCGGAATCTATAACTAGTGTCACAGGAATGGTTCAAAACATAGACAGTAAGAAGATACAGTCTTCTTGTACTTAAGTCAGCATTGTGCCTTTTGTATTAAATTCCGATGCAATTTCTGTGTTTCATCCTCAATAAGAAGGTCCAAGGGATACAGCAAACCTGAAGTGAAGCATCGGAATCTATAACTAGTGTCACAGGAATGGTACAAAACATAGTCAGTAAGAAGAGTCGGTCTTCATGTACTTAAGTCAGTATTGTGCCTTTTGTATTTAATTCCGGTGCAATTTCTGTGTTTCATTGTCAATAAGAAGGTTAAAGGGATACAGTAACCCTGAAGTGAAGCATCGGAATCTATAACTAGTGTCACAGGAATGGTTCAAAACATAGTCAGTAAGACAAGTCAGTCTTCTTATCCGGAAGTCGGCATTGTGCCTTTTGTATTTAATTCCGATGCAATATTTGTGTTTCATCGTCAATAAGAAGGTCCAAGGGATATAGTAAACCTTGAGTGAAGCATCGGAATCTGTAACTAGTGTCACAGGAATGGTTCAAACTTAGACAGTAAGAAGATACAGTCTTCTTGTACTTAGTTCGGCATTGTGCCTTTTGTATTTAATTCCAGTGCAATTCCTGTTATTCATCGTCAATAAGAAGGTCAGTGGGATACAGTAAAACTGAAGTGAAGCATCGGAATCTATAACTAGTATCACAGGAATGGTTCAAAACATATTCAGTTGTCCTTAAGTCGGCATTGTGCATTTTGTATTTAATTCCGATGCGATTTCTGTGTTTCATCGTCAATAAGGAGGTCCAAGAGATACAGTAAACCTGAAGTGAAGCATCGGCATCTATAACTAGAGTCACAGGAAAGGTTCAAAACACAGATAGTACTTAAATCGGCATTGTGCCTTTTGTATTTAATTCCGAAGCAATTTCTGTGTTTCATCGTCAATAAGAAGGTCCAAGGGATACAGTAAACCTGAAGTGAAGCATCGGAATCTATAACTAGTGTCACAGGAATGGTTCAAAACATAGTCAGTAAGAAGAGTCAGTCTTTTTGTACTTAAGGCAGCATTGTGCCATTTTCAATTTAATTCCGATGCAATTTCTGTGTTTCATCGTCAATAATAAGGTCAGAGGAATACAGTAAACCTGAAGTGAAGCATCGGAACCTATAACTAGTGTCACAGGAATGGTTCAAAACATAGTCAGTAAGAAGAGTCAATCTTCATGTAGTTAAGTCGTTATTGTGCCTTTGTATTTCATTCCGGTGCAATTTCTGTGTTTCATCGTCAATAAGAAGGTCCAAGGGATACAGTAAACCTGGAGTGAAGCATCGGAATCTGTAACTAGTGTCTCAGGAATGGTTCAAAACATAGTCAGTAAGAAGGGTCGGTGTTCATGTACTTAAGTCGGCATTGTGCCCTTGTATTTAATTCCGATGCAATTTCTGTGTTTCATCGTCAATAAGAAGGTCCGAAAGATACAGTAAACCTGGAGTGAAGCATCGGCATCTATAACTAGTGTCACAGGAAAGGTTCAAAACACAGACAGTACTTAAATCGGCATTGTGCCTTTTGTATTTAATTCCGAAGCAATTCCTGTGTTTCATCGTCAATAAGAAGGTCCAAGGGATACAGTAAACCTGAAGTGAAGCATCGGAATCTATAACTAGTGTCACAGGAATGGTTCAAATCATAGTCAGTAAGAAGAGTCGGTCTTCATGTACTTAAGACGGCATTGTGCCTTTGTATTTAATTCCGATGCAATTTCTGTGTTTCATCGTCAATAAGAAGGTCCAAGGGATACAGCAAACCTGATGTGAAGCGTTTGAATCTATAACTAGTGTCACAGGAATGGTTTAAAACATAGTCAGTAAGAAGAGTCAGTCTTCATGTACTTAAGTCGTTATTGTGCCTTTGTATTTCATTCCGGTGCAGTTTCTGTGTTTCATCGTCAATAAGAAGGTCCAAGGGGTACAGTAAACCTGGAGTGAAGCATCAGAATCTATAACTAGTGTCACAGGAATGGTTCAAAACATAGACAGTAAGAAGATACAGTCTTCTTGTGCTTAAGTCGCCATTGTACCTATTGTATTTAATTCCGATGCAATTTCTGTGTTTCATCGTCAATAAGATGGTAAAAGGGACGCAGTAAACCTGGAGTGAAGCATCGGAATCTATAACTAGTGTCAATGGAATGGTTCAAAACATAGGCAGTAAGAAGAGTCTGCCTTCTTGTACTTAAGTCGGCATTGTGCCTTTTGCATTTAATTCCGGTGCAATTTCTATGTTTCATCGTCAATAAGAAGGTCAGAGGGATACAGTAAACCTGAAGTGAAGCATCGGAATCTATAACTAGTGTCACAGGAATGGTTCAAAACATAGTCAGTAAGAAGAGTCAGTCTTCATGTACTTAAGTCGTTATGGTGCCTTTGTGTTTCATTCCGGTGCAGTTTCTGTGTTTCATCGTCAATAAGAAGGTCCAAGGGGTACAGTAAACCTGGAGTGAAGCATCGGAATCTATAACTAGTGTCACAGGAATGGTTCAAAACATAGACAGTAAGAAGAGTCAGTCTTCTTGTACTTAAGTCGGCATTGTGCCTTTTGTATTTAATTCCGATGCAATTTCTGTGTCTCATCGTCAATAAGATGGTCCAAGGGATACAGTAAACCTGAAGTGGAGCATCGGAATCTATAACTGCTGACACAGGAATGGTTCAAAACATAGACAGTAAGAAGAGTCAGTCTTTTTGTACTTAAGGCAGCATTGTGCCATTTTCAATTTAATTCCGATGCAATTTCTGTGTTTCATCGTCAATAATAAGGTCAGAGGAATACAGTAAACCTGAAGTGAAGCATCGGAACCTATAACTAGTGTCACAGGAATGGTTCAAAACATAGTCAGTAAGAAGAGTCAGTCTTCATGTAGTTAAGTCGTTATTGTGCCTTTGTGTTTCATTCCGTTGCAATTTCTCTGTTTCATCGTCAACAAGAAGGTCACAGGGATACAGCAAACCTGAAGTGAAGCATCGGAATCTATAACTAGTGTCACAGGAATGGTTCAAAACGTAGTCAGTAAGAAGAGTCAGTCTTCTTGCCCTTAAGTCGGCATTGTGCCTTTTGTATTTAATTCCGATGCAATATTTGTGTTTCATCGTCAATAAGAAGGTCCAAGGGATATAGTAAACCTTGAGTGAAGCATGGGAATCTGTAACTAGTGTCACAGGAATGGTTCAAACTTGGACAGTAAGAAGATACAGTCTTCTTGTACTTAGTTCGGCATTGTGCCTTTTGTATTTAATTCCGATGCAATTTCTGTGTTTCGTCGTCAATAAGAAGGTCCAAGGGATACAGTAAACCTGAAGTGAAGCATCGGAATCTATAACTAGTGTCACTGGAATGGTCCAAGACATAGACAGTAAGAAGAGTCAGTCTTCTTGTACTTAAGTCGGCATTGTGCCTTTTGTATTTAATTCCAGTGCAATTCCTGTTATTCATCGTCAATAAGAAGGACAGTGGGATACAGTAAAACTGAAGTGAAGCATCGGAATCTATAACCAGTATCACAGGAATGGTTCAAAACATATTCAGTTGTCCTTAAGTCGGCATTGTGCATTTTGTATTTAATTCCGATGCGATTTCTGTGTTTCATCGTCAATAAGAAGGTCCAAGGGATACAGTAAACCTGGAGTGAAGCATCGGAATCTATAACTAGTGTCACAGGAATGGTTCAAAACATAGACAATAAGAAGATACGGTCTTGTTGTACTTAAGTCGGCATTGTGCCTTTTGTATTTAATTCCGACGCAATTTCTGTCTTTCATCGTCAACAAGAAGGTCCACGGGGTACAGTAAACCTGAAGTGAAGCATCGGAATCTATAACTAGTGTCCCAGGAATGGTTCAAAGCATAGACTGTAAGAAGAGTCAGTCTTCTTGTACTTAAGTCGGCATTGTGCCTTTTGTATTTAATTCCGACGCAATTTCTGTGTTTCATCGTCAATGAGATGGTCCAAGGGATACAGTAAACCTGAAGTGAAGCATCGCAATCTATAACTAGTGTAACAGGAATGGTTCAAACATAGACAGTAAGAAGATACAGACTTGTTGTACTTAAGTCGGCATTGTTCCTTTTGTTTTTCATTCCGATGCAATTTCTGTGTTTCATCGGCAATTAGAAGGTCCAAGGGATGCAGTAAACCTGGAGTGAAGCATCGGAGTCTATAACTAGTGTCACAGGAATGGTTCAATACATAGTCAGTAAGAAGAGTAGGTCTTCATGTACTTAAGTCGGCATTGTGCCTTTGTATTTAATTCCGATGTAATTTCTGTGTTTCATCGTCAATAAGGAGGTCCAAGAGATACAGTAAACCTGAAGTGAAGCATCGGCATCTATAACTAGAGTCACAGGAAAGGTTCAAAACACAGATAGTACTTAAATCGGCATTGTGCCTTTTGTATTTAATTCCGAAGCAATTTCTGTGTTTCATCGTCAATAAGAAGGTCCAAGGGATACAGTAAACCTGAAGTGAAGCATCGGAATCTATAACTAGTGTCACAGGAATGGTTCAAAACATAGTCAGTAAGAAGAGTCAGTCTTTTTGTACTTAAGGCAGCATTGTGCCATTTTCAATTTAATTCCGATGCAATTTCTGTGTTTCATCGTCAATAATAAGGTCAGAGGAATACAGTAAACCTGAAGTGAAGCATCGGAACCTATAACTAGTGTCACAGGAATGGTTCAAAACAAAGTCAGTAAGAAGAGTCAGTCTTCATGTCGTTAAGTCGTTATTGTGCCTTTGTATTTCATTCCGGTGCAATTTCTGTGTTTCATCGTCAATAAGAAGGTCCAAGGGATACAGTAAACCTGGAGTGAAGCATCGGAATCTGTAACTAGTGTCACAGGAATGGTTCAAAACATAGTCAGTAAGAAGAGTCGGTCTTCATGTACTTAAGTCGGCATTGTGCCCTTGTATTTAATTCCGATGAAATTTCTGTGTTTCATCGTCAATAAGAAGGTCCGAAAGATACAGTAAACCTGGAGTGAAGCATCGGCATCTATAACTAGTGTCACAGGAAAGGTTCAAAACACAGACAGTACTTAAATCGGCATTGTGCCTTTTGTATTTAATTCCGAAGCAATTCCTGTGTTTCATCGTCAATAAGAAGGTCCAAGGGATACAGTAAACCTGAAGTGAAGCATCGGAATCTATAACTAGTGTCACAGGAATGGTTCAAATCATAGTCAGTAAGAAGAGTCGGTCTTCATGTACTTAAGTCGGCATTGTGCCTTTGTATTTAATTCCGATGCAATTTCTGTGTTTCATCGTCAATAAGAAGGTCCAAGGGATACAGTAAACCTGAAGTGAAGCGTTGGAATCCATAACTAGTGTCACAGGAATGGTTTAAAACATAGTCAGTAAGAAGAGTCAGTCTTCATGTACTTAAGTCGTTATTGTGCCTTTGTATTTCATTCCGGTGCAGTTTCTGTGTTTCATTGTCAATAAGAAGGTCCAAGGGGTACAGTAAACCTGGAGTGAAGCATCAGAATCTATAACTAGAGTCACAGGAATGGTTCAAAACATAGACAGTAAGAAGATACAGTCTTCTTGTGCTTAAGTCGACATTGTACCTATTGTATTTAATTCCGATGCAATTTCTGTGTTTCATCGTCAATAAGATGGTAAAAGGGACGCAGTAAACCTGGAGTGAAGCATCGGAATCTATAACTAGTGTCAATGGAATGGTTCAAAACATAGGCAGTAAGAAGAGTCAGCCTTCTTGTACTTAAGTCGGCATTGTGCCTTTTGCATTTAATTCCGGTGCAATTTCTATGTTTCATCGTCAATAAGAAGGTCAGAGGGATACAATAAACCTGAAGTGAAGCATCGGAATCTATAACTAGTGTCACAGGAATGGTTCAAAACATAGTCAGTAAGAAGAGTCAGTCTTCATGTACTTAAGTCGTTATGGTGCCTTTGTGTTTCATTCCGGTGCAGTTTCTGTGTTTCATCGTCAATAAGAAGGTCCAAGGGGTACAGTAAACCTGGAGTGAAGCATCGGAATCTATAACTAGTGTCACAGGAATGGTTCAAAACATAGACAGTAAGAAGAGTCAGTCTTCTTGTACTTAAGTCGGCATTGTGCCTTTTGTATTTAATTCCGATGCAATTTCTGTGTCTCATCGTCAATAAGATGGTCCAAGGGATACAGTAAACCTGAAGTGGAGCATCGGAATCTATAACTGCTGTCACAGGAATGGTTCAAAACATAGACAGTAAGAAGAGTCAGTCTTTTTGTACTTAAGGCAGCATTGTGCCATTTTCAATTTAATTCCGATGCAATTTCTGTGTTTCATCGTCAACAATAAGGTCAGAGGAATACAGTAAACCTGAAGTGAAGCATCGGAACCTATAACTAGTGTCACAGGAATGGTTCAAAACATAGTCAGTAAGAAGAGTCAGTCTTCATGTAGTTAAGTCGTTATTGTGCCTTTGTGTTTCATTCCGTTGCAATTTCTGTGTTTCATCGTCAATACGAAGGTCCAAGGGATACAGTAAACCTGGAGTGAAGCATCGGAATCTGTAACTAGTGTCACAGGAATGGTTCAAAACATAGTCAGTAAGAAGAGTCGGTCTTCATGTACTTAAGTCGGCATTGTGCCCTTGTATTTAATTCCGATGCAATTTCTGTGTTTCATCGTCAATAAGAAGGTCCGAAAGATAGAGTAAACCAGGAGTGAAGCATCGGCATCTATAACTAGTGTCACAGGAAAGGTTCAAAACACAGACAGTACTTAAATCGGCATTGTGCCTTTTGTATTTAATTCCGAAGCAATTTCTGTGTTTCATCGTCAATAAGAAGGTCCAAGGGATACAGTAAACCTGAAGTGAAGCATCGGAATCTATAACTAGTGTCACAGGAATGGTTCAAATCATAGTCAGTAAGAAGAATCGGTCTTCATGTTCTTAAGTCGGCATTGTGCCTTTGTATTTATTTCCGATGCAATTTCTGTGTATCATCGTCAATAAGAAGGTCCAAGGGATACAGTAAACCTGAAGTGAAGCGTTGGAATCTATAACTAGTGTCACAGGAATGGTTTAAAACATAGTCAGTAAGAAGAGTCAGTCTTCATGTACTTAAGTCGTTATTGTGCCTTTGTATTTCATTCCGGTGCAGTTTCTGTGTTTCATCGTCAATAAGAAGGTCCAAGGGGTACAGTAAACCTGGAGTGAAGCATCAGAATCTATAACTAGTGTCACAGGAATGGTTCAAAACATAGACAGTAAGAAGATACAGTCTTCTTGTGCTTAAGTCGACATTGTACCTATTGTATTTAATTCCGATGCAATTTCTGTGTTTCATCGTCAATAAGAAGGTCCAAGGGATGCAGTAAACCTGGAGTGAAGCATCGGAATCTATAACTAGTGTCAATGGAATGGTTCAAAACATAGACAGTAAGAAGAGTCAGCCTTCTTGTACTTAAGTCGGCATTGTGCCTTTTGCATTTAATTCCGGTGCAATTTCTATGTTTCATCGTCAATAAGAAGGTCAGAGGGATACAGTAAACCTGAAGTGAAGCATCGGAATCTATAACTAGTGTCACAGGAATGGTTAAAAACATAGTCAGTAAGAAGAGTCAAGTTTCTTGTCCTTAAGTTGGCATTGTGCCTTTTGTATTTAATTCCGATGCAATTTCTGTGTTTCATCGTCAATAAGAAGGTCAGAGGGATAGAGTAATCATGAAGTGAAGCATCGGAATCTATAACTAGTGTCACAGGAATGGTTCAGAACATAGACAGTAAGAAGATACAGTCTTCTTGTACTTAAGTCGGAATTGTGCCTTTTGTATTTAATTCCGATGCAATTTCTGTGTTTCATCGTCAGTAAGAAGGTCCAAGGGATACAGTAAACCTGAAGTGAAGCATCGAAATCTATAACTAGTATCACAGGAATGGTTCAAAACATAGTCAGTAAGAAGAGTCGGTCTTCATGTACTTAAGTCGGCATTGTGCCTTTGTATTTAATTCCGATGCAATTTCTGTGTTTCTTCGTCAATAAGAAGGTCCAAGGGATACAGTAAACCTGAAGTGAAGCATCGGAATCTATAACTAGTGTCACAGGAATGGTTCAAAACATAGTCAGTAATAAGAGGCAGTCTTCATGTACTTAAGTCGTTATTGTGCCTTTGTGTTTCATTCCGGGGCAGTTTCTGTGTTTCATCGTCAATAAGAAGGTCCAAGGGGTACAGTAAACCTGGAGTGAAGCATCGGAATCTATAACTAGTGGCACAGGAATGGTTCAAAACATAGACAGTAAGAAGAGTCAGCCTTCTTGTACTTAAGTCGGCATTGTGCCTTTTGTATTTAATTCCGATGCAATTTCTGTGTCTCAACGTCAATAAGAAGGTGCAAGGGATACAGTAAACCTGAAGTGGAGCATCGGAATCTATAACTACTGTCACAGGAATGGTTCAAAACATAGACAGTAAGAAGAGTCAGTCTTTTTGTACTTAAGGCAGCATTGTGCCATTTTCAATTTAATTCCGATGCAATTTCTGTGTTTCATCGTCAATAATAAGGTCAGAGGAATACAGTAAACCTGAAGTGAAGCATCGGAACCTATAACTAGTGTCACAGGAATGGTTCAAAACATAGTCAGTAAGAAGAGTCAGTCTTCATGTAGTTAAGTCGTTATTGTGCCTTTGTATTTCATTCCGGTGCAATTTCTGTGTTTCATCGTCAATAAGAAGGTCCAAGGGATACAGTAATCCTGGAGTGAAGCATCGGAATCTATAACTAGTGTCACAGGAATGGTTCAAAACATAGTCAGTAAGAAGAGTCGGTCTTCATGTACTTAAATCGGCATTGTGCCCTTGTATTTAATTCCGATGCAATTTCTGTGTTTCATCGACAATAAGAAGGTCCGAAAGATACAATAAACCTGGAGTGAGGCATCGGCATCTATAACTAGTGTCACAGGAAAGGTTCAAAACACAGACAGTACTTAAATCGGCATTGTGCCTTTTGTATTTAATTCCGAAGCAATTTCTGTGTTTCATCGTCAATAAGAAGGTCCAAGGGATACAGTAAACCTGAAGTGAAGCATCGGAATCTATAACTAGTGTCACAGGAATGGTTCAAAACATAGTCAGTAAGAAGAGTCAGTCTTTTTGTACTTAAGGCAGCATTGTGCCATTTTCAATTTAATTCCGATGCAATTTCTGTGTTTCATCGTCAATAATAAGGTCAGAGGAATACAGTAAACCTGAAGTGAAGCATCGGAACCTATAACTAGTGTCACAGGAATGGTTCAAAACATAGTCAGTAAGAAGAGTCAATCTTCATGTAGTTAAGTCGTTATTGTGCCTTTGTATTTCATTCCGGTGCAATTTCTGTGTTTCATCGTCAATAAGAAGGTCCAAGAGATACAGTAAACCTGAAGTGAAGCATCGGCATCTATAACTAGAGTCACAGGAAAGGTTCAAAACACAGATAGTACTTAAATCGGCATTGTGCCTTTTGTATTTAATTCCGAAGCAATTTCTGTGTTTCATCGTCAATAAGAAGGTCCAAGGGATACAGTAAACCTGAAGTGAAGCATCGGAATCTATAACTAGTGTCACAGGAATGGTTCAAAACATAGTCAGTAAGAAGAGTCAGTCTTTTTGTACTTAAGGCAGCATTGTGCCATTTTCAATTTAATTCCGATGCAATTTCTGTGTTTCATCGTCAATAATAAGGTCAGAGGAATACAGTAAACCTGAAGTGAAGCATCGGAACCTATAACTAGTGTCACAGGAATGGTTCAAAACATAGTCAGTAAGAAGAGTCAATCTTCATGTAGTTAAGTCGTTATTGTGCCTTTGTATTTCATTCCGGTGCAATTTCTGTGTTTCATCGTCAATAAGAAGGTCCAAGGGATACAGTAAACCTGGAGTGAAGCATCGGAATCTGTAACTAGTGTCACAGGAATGGTTCAAAACATAGTCAGTAAGAAGGGTCGGTGTTCATGTACTTAAGTCGGCATTGTGCCCTTGTATTTAATTCCGATGCAATTTCTGTGTTTCATCGTCAATAAGAAGTTACGAAAGATACAGTAAACCTGGAGTGAAGCATCGGCATCTATAACTAGTGTCACAGGAAAGGTTCAAAACACAGACAGTACTTAAATCGGCATTGTGCCTTTTGTATTTAATTCCGAAGCAATTCCTGTGTTTCATCGTCAATAAGAAGGTCCAAGGGATACAGTAAACCTGAAGTGAAGCATCGGAATCTATAACTAGTGTCACAGGAATGGTTCAAATCATAGTCAGTAAGAAGAGTCGGTCTTCATGTACTTAAGTCGGCATTGTGCCTTTGTATTTAATTCCGATGCAATTTCTGTGTTTCATCGTCAATAAGAAGGTCCAAGGGATACAGCAAACCTGATGTGAAGCGTTGGAATCTATAACTAGTGTCACAGGAATGGTTTAAAACATAGTCAGTAAGAAGAGTCAGTCTTCATGTACTTAAGTCGTTATTGTGCCTTTGTATTTCATTCCGGTGCAGTTTCTGTGTTTCATCGTCAATAAGAAGGTCCAAGGGGTACAGTAAACCTGGAGTGAAGCATCAGAATCTATAACTAGTGTCACAGGAATGGTTCAAAACATAGACAGTAAGAAGATACAGTCTTCTTGTGCTTAAGTCGCCATTGTACCTATTGTATTTAATTCCGATGCAATTTCTGTGTTTCATCGTCAATAAGATGGTAAAAGGGACGCAGTAAACCTGGAGTGAAGCATCGGAATCTATAACTAGTGTCAATGGAATGGTTCAAAACATAGGCAGTAAGAAGAGTCTGCCTTCTTGTACTTAAGTCGGCATTGTGTCTTTTGCATTTAATTCCGGTGCAATTTCTATGTTTCATCGTCAATAAGAAGGTCAGAGGGATACAGTAAACCTGAAGTGAAGCATCGGAATCTATAACTAGTGTCACAGGAATGGTTCAAAACATAGTCAGTAAGAAGAGTCAGTCTTCATGTACTTAAGTCGTTATGGTGCCTTTGTGTTTCATTCCGGTGCAGTTTCTGTGTTTCATCGTCAATAAGAAGGTCCAAGGGGTACAGTAAACCTGGAGTGAAGCATCGGAATCTATAACTAGTGTCACAGGAATGGTTCAAAACATAGACAGTAAGAAGAGTCAGTCTTCTTGTACTTAAGTCGGCATTGTGCCTTTTGTATTTAATTCCGATGCAATTTCTGTGTCTCATCGTCAATAAGATGGTCCAAGGGATACAGTAAACCTGAAGTGGAGCATCGGAATCTATAACTGCTGACACAGGAATGGTTCAAAACATAGACAGTAAGAAGAGTCAGTCTTTTTGTACTTAAGGCAGCATTGTGCCATTTTCAATTTAATTCCGATGCAATATCTGTGTTTCATCGTCAATAATAAGGTCAGAGGAATACAGTAAACCTGAAGTGAAGCATCGGAACCTATAACTAGTGTCACAGGAATGGTTCAAAACATAGTCAGTAAGAAGAGTCAGTCTTCATGTAGTTAAGTCGTTATTGTGCCTTTGTGTTTCATTCCGTTGCAATTTCTCTGTTTCATCGTCAACAAGAAGGTCACAGGGATACAGCAAACCTGAAGTGAAGCATCGGAATCTATAACTAGTGTCACAGGAATGGTTCAAAACGTAGTCAGTAAGAAGAGTCAGTCTTCTTGCCCTTAAGTCGGCATTGTGCCTTTTGTGTTTAATTCCGATGCAATATTTGTGTTTCATCGTCAATAAGAAGGTCCAAGGGATATAGTAAACCTTGAGTGAAGCATCGGAATCTGTAACTAGTGTCACAGGAATGGTTCAAACTTAGACAGTAAGAAGATACAGTCTTCTTGTACTTAGTTCGGCATTGTGCCTTTTGTATTTAATTCCGATGCAATTTCTGTGTTTCGTCGTCAATAAGAAGGTCCAAGGGATACAGTAAACCTGAAGTGAAGCATCGGAATCTATAACTAGTGTCACTGGAATGGTCCAAGACATAGACAGTAAGAAGAGTCAGTCTTCTTGTACTTAAGTCGGCATTGTGCCTTTTGTATTTAATTCCAGTGCAATTCCTGTTATTCATCGTCAATAAGAAGGTCAGTGGGATACAGTAAAACTGAAGTGAAGCATCGGAATCTATAACCAGTATCACAGGAATGGTTCAAAACATATTCAGTTGTCCTTAAGTCGGCATTGTGCATTTTGTATTTAATTCCGATGCGATTTCTGTGTTTCATCGTCAATAAGAAGGTCCAAGGGATACAGTAAACCTGGAGTGAAGCATCGGAATCTATAACTAGTGTCACAGGAATGGTTCAAAACATAGACAATAAGAAGATACGGTCTTGTTGTACTTAAGTCGGCATTGTGCCTTTTGTATTTAATTCCGACGCAATTTCTGTCTTTCATCGTCAACAAGAAGGTCCACGGGGTACAGTAAACCTGAAGTGAAGCATCGGAATCTATAACTAGTGTCCCAGGAATGGTTCAAAGCATAGACTGTAAGAAGAGTCAGTCTTCTTGTACTTAAGTCGGCATTGTGCCTTTTGTATTTAATTCCGACGCAATTTCTGTGTTTCATCGTCAATGAGATGGTCCAAGGGATACAGTAAACCTGAAGTGAAGCATCGCAATCTATAACTAGTGTAACAGGAATGGTTCAAACATAGACAGTAAGAAGATACAGACTTGTTGTACTTAAGTCGGCATTGTTCCTTTTGTTTTTCATTCCGATGCAATTTCTGTGTTTCATCGGCAATTAGAAGGTCCAAGGGATGCAGTAAACCTGGAGTGAAGCATCGGAGTCTATAACTAGTGTCACAGGAATGGTTCAATACATAGTCAGTAAGAAGAGTAGGTCTTCATGTACTTAAGTCGGCATTGTGCCTTTGTATTTAATTCCGATGTAATTTCTGTGTTTCATCGTCAATAAGGAGGTCCAAGAGATACAGTAAACCTGAAGTGAAGCATCGGCATCTATAACTAGAGTCACAGGAAAGGTTCAAAACACAGATAGTACTTAAATCGGCATTGTGCCTTTTGTATTTAATTCCGAAGCAATTTCTGTGTTTCATCGTCAATAAGAAGGTCCAAGGGATACAGTAAACCTGAAGTGAAGCATCGGAATCTATAACTAGTGTCACAGGAATGGTTCAAAACATAGTCAGTAAGAAGAGTCAGTCTTTTTGTACTTAAGGCAGCATTGTGCCATTTTCAATTTAATTCCGATGCAATTTCTGTGTTTCATCGTCAATAATAAGGTCAGAGGAATACAGTAAACCTGAAGTGAAGCATCGGAACCTATAACTAGTGTCACAGGAATGGTTCAAAACAAAGTCAGTAAGAAGAGTCAGTCTTCATGTCGTTAAGTCGTTATTGTGCCTTTGTATTTCATTCCGGTGCAATTTCTGTGTTTCATCGTCAATAAGAAGGTCCAAGGGATACAGTAAACCTGGAGTGAAGCATCGGAATCTGTAACTAGTGTCACAGGAATGGTTCAAAACATAGTCAGTAAGAAGAGTCGGTCTTCATGTACTTAAGTCGGCATTGTGCCCTTGTATTTAATTCCGATGAAATTTCTGTGTTTCATCGTCAATAAGAAGGTCCGAAAGATACAGTAAACCTGGAGTGAAGCATCGGCATCTATAACTAGTGTCACAGGAAAGGTTCAAAACACAGACAGTACTTAAATCGGCATTGTGCCTTTTGTATTTAATTCCGAAGCAATTCCTGTGTTTCATCGTCAATAAGAAGGTCCAAGGGATACAGTAAACCTGAAGTGAAGCATCGGAATCTATAACTAGTGTCACAGGAATGGTTCAAATCATAGTCAGTAAGAAGAGTCGGTCTTCATGTACTTAAGTCGGCATTGTGCCTTTGTATTTAATTCCGATGCAATTTCTGTGTTTCATCGTCAATAAGAAGGTCCAAGGGATACAGTAAACCTGAAGTGAAGCGTTGGAATCCATAACTAGTGTCACAGGAATGGTTTAAAACATAGTCAGTAAGAAGAGTCAGTCTTCATGTACTTAAGTCGTTATTGTGCCTTTGTATTTCATTCCGGTGCAGTTTCTGTGTTTCATTGTCAATAAGAAGGTCCAAGGGGTACAGTAAACCTGGAGTGAAGCATCAGAATCTATAACTAGTGTCACAGGAATGGTTCAAAACATAGACAGTAAGAAGATACAGTCTTCTTGTGCTTAAGTCGACATTGTACCTATTGTATTTAATTCCGATGCAATTTCTGTGTTTCATCGTCAATAAGATGGTAAAAGGGACGCAGTAAACCTGGAGTGAAGCATCGGAATCTATAACTAGTGTCAATGGAATGGTTCAAAACATAGGCAGTAAGAAGAGTCAGCCTTCTTGTACTTAAGTCGGCATTGTGCCTTTTGCATTTAATTCCGGTGCAATTTCTATGTTTCATCGTCAATAAGAAGGTCAGAGGGATACAATAAACCTGAAGTGAAGCATCGGAATCTATAACTAGTGTCACAGGAATGGTTCAAAACATAGTCAGTAAGAAGAGTCAGTCTTCATGTACTTAAGTCGTTATGGTGCCTTTGTGTTTCATTCCGGTGCAGTTTCTGTGTTTCATCGTCAATAAGAAGGTCCAAGGGGTACAGTAAACCTGGAGTGAAGCATCGGAATCTATAACTAGTGTCACAGGAATGGTTCAAAACATAGACAGTAAGAAGAGTCAGTCTTCTTGTACTTAAGTCGGCATTGTGCCTTTTGTATTTAATTCCGATGCAATTTCTGTGTCTCATCGTCAATAAGATGGTCCAAGGGATACAGTAAACCTGAAGTGGAGCATCGGAATCTATAACTGCTGTCACAGGAATGGTTCAAAACGTAGACAGTAAGAAGAGTCAGTCTTTTTGTACTTAAGGCAGCATTGTGCCATTTTCAATTTAATTCCGATGCAATTTCTGTGTTTCATCGTCAATAATAAGGTCAGAGGAATACAGTAAACCTGAAGTGAAGCATCGGAACCTATAACTAGTGTCACAGGAATGGTTCAAAACATAGTCAGTAAGAAGAGTCAGTCTTCATGTAGTTAAGTCGTTATTGTGCCTTTGTGTTTCATTCCGTTGCAATTTCTGTGTTTCATCGTCAATACGAAGGTCCAAGGGATACAGTAAACCTGGAGTGAAGCATCGGAATCTGTAACTAGTGTCACAGGAATGGTTCAAAACATAGTCAGTAAGAAGAGTCGGTCTTCATGTACTTAAGTCGGCATTGTGCTCTTGTATTTAATTCCGATGCAATTTCTGTGTTTCATCGTCAATAAGAAGGTCCGAAAGATAGAGTAAACCAGGAGTGAAGCATCGGCATCTATAACTAGTGTCACAGGAAAGGTTCAAAACACAGACAGTACTTAAATCGGCATTGTGCCTTTTGTATTTAATTCCGAAGCAATTTCTGTGTTTCATCGTCAATAAGAAGGTCCAAGGGATACAGTAAACCTGAAGTGAAGCATCGGAATCTATAACTAGTGTCACAGGAATGGTTCAAATCATAGTCAGTAAGAAGAATCGGTCTTCATGTACTTAAGTCGGCATTGTGCCTTTGTATTTATTTCCGATGCAATTTCTGTGTTTCATCGTCAATAAGAAGGTCCAAGGGATACAGTAAACCTGAAGTGAAGCGTTGGAATCTATAACTAGTGTCACAGGAATGGTTTAAAACATAGTCAGTAAGAAGAGTCAGTCTTCATGTACTTAAGTCGTTATTGTGCCTTTGTATTTCATTCCGGTGCAGTTTCTGTGTTTCATCGTCAATAAGAAGGTCCAAGGGGTACAGTAAACCTGGAGTGAAGCATCAGAATCTATAACTAGTGTCACAGGAATGGTTCAAAACATAGACAGTAAGAAGATACAGTCTTCTTGTGCTTAAGTCGACATTGTACCTATTGTATTTAATTCCGATGCAATTTCTGTGTTTCATCGTCAATAAGAAGGTCCAAGGGATGCAGTAAACCTGGAGTGAAGCATCGGAATCTATAACTAGTGTCAATGGAATGGTTCAAAACATAGACAGTAAGAAGAGTCAGCCTTCTTGTACTTAAGTCGGCATTGTGCCTTTTGCATTTAATTCCGGTGCAATTTCTATGTTTCATCGTCAATAAGAAGGTCAGAGGGATACAGTAAACCTGAAGTGAAGCATCGGAATCTATAACTAGTGTCACAGGAATGGTTAAAAACATAGTCAGTAAGAAGAGTCAAGTTTCTTGTCCTTAAGTTGGCATTGTGCCTTTTGTATTTAATTCCGATGCAATTTCTGTGTTTCATCGTCAATAAGAAGGTCAGAGGGATAGAGTAATCATGAAGTGAAGCATCGGAATCTATAACTAGTGTCACAGGAATGGTTCAGAACATAGACAGTAAGAAGATACAGTCTTCTTGTACTTAAGTCGGCATTGTGCCTTTTGTATTTAATTCCGATGCAATTTCTGTGTTTCATCGTCAATAAGAAGGTCCAAGGGATACAGTAAACCTGAAGTGAAGCATCGAAATCTATAACTAGTATCACAGGAATGGTTCAAAACATAGTCAGTAAGAAGAGTCGGTCTTCATGTACTTAAGTCGGCATTGTGCCTTTGTATTTAATTCCGATGCAATTTCTGTGTTTCTTCGTCAATAAGAAGGTCCAAGGGATACAGTAAACCTGAAGTGAAGCATCGGAATCTATAACTAGTGTCACAGGAATGGTTCAAAACATAGTCAGTAATAAGAGGCAGTCTTCATGTACTTAAGTCGTTATTGTGCCTTTGTGTTTCATTCCGGGGCAGTTTCTGTGTTTCATCGTCAATAAGAAGGTCCAAGGGGTACAGTAAACCTGGAGTGAAGCATCGGAATCTATAACTAGTGTCACAGGAATGGTTCAAAACATAGACAGTAAGAAGAGTCAGCCTTCTTGTACTTAAGTCGGCATTGTGCCTTTTGTATTTAATTCCGATGCAATTTCTGTGTCTCAACGTCAATAAGAAGGTGCAAGGGATACAGTAAACCTGAAGTGGAGCATCGGAATCTATAACTACTGTCACAGGAATGGTTCAAAACATAGACAGTAAGAAGAGTCAGTCTTTTTGTACTTAAGGCAGCATTGTGCCATTTTCAATTTAATTCCGATGCAATTTCTGTGTTTCATCGTCAATAATAAGGTCAGAGGAATACAGTAAACCTGAAGTGAAGCATCGGAACCTATAACTAGTGTCACAGGAATGGTTCAAAACATAGTCAGTAAGAAGAGTCAGTCTTCATGTAGTTAAGTCGTTATTGTGCCTTTGTATTTCATTCCGGTGCAATTTCTGTGTTTCATCGTCAATAAGAAGGTCCAAGGGATACAGTAATCCTGGAGTGAAGCATCGGAATCTATAACTAGTGTCACAGGAATGGTTCAAAACATAGTCAGTAAGAAGAGTCGGTCTTCATGTACTTAAATCGGCATTGTGCCCTTGTATTTAATTCCGATGCAATTTCTGTGTTTCATCGACAATAAGAAGGTCCGAAAGATACAATAAACCTGGAGTGAGGCATCGGCATCTATAACTAGTGTCACAGGAAAGGTTCAAAACACAGACAGTACTTAAATCGGCATTGTGCCTTTTGTATTTAATTCCGAAGCAATTTCTGTGTTTCATCGTCAATAAGAAGGTCCAAGGGATACAGTAAACCTGAAGTGAAGCATAGGAATCTATAACTAGTGTCACAGGAATGGTTCAAATCATAGTCAGTAAGAAGAGTCGGTCTTCATGTACTTAAGTCGGCATTGTGCCTTTGTATTTTATTCCGACGCAATTTCTGTGTTTCATCGTCAATAAGAAGGTCCAAGGGATACAGTAAACCTGTAGTGAAGCGTTGGAATCTATAACTAGTGTCACAGGAATGGTTTAAAACATAGTCAGTAAGAAGAGTCAGTCCTTATGTACTTAAGTCGTTATTGTGCCTTTGTATTTCATTCCGGTGCAGTTTCTGTGTTTCATCGTCAATAAGAAGGTCCAAGGGTACAGTAAACCTGGAGTGAAGCATCAGAATCTATAACTAGTGTCACAGGAGTGGTTCAAAACATAGTCAGTAAGAAGAGTCGTTCTTCATGTACTTAAGTCGGCATTGTGCCTTTTGTATTTAACTCCATTGCAATTTCTGTGTTTCATCGTCAATAAGAAGGCCAAAGGGATACAGTAAACGTGAAGTTAGGCATCGGAATCTATAACTAGTGTCACAGGAATGGTTCAAAGCATAGTCCGTAAGAAGAGTCAATCTTCTTTTACTTAAGTTGCCATTTTGCCTACTCCATTTAATTCCGATGCAATTTCAGTGTTTCATCGTCAATAAGAAGGTCCAAGGGATGCAGTAAACCTGGAGTGAAGCATCGGAATCAATAACTTGTGTCAATGGAATGGTTCAAAACATAGACAGTAAGAAGAGTCATTCTTCATGTACTTAAGTCTGCATTGTGCCTTTTGTATTTAATTCCGGTGCAATTTCTGTGCTTCATCGTCAATAAGAAGGTCAGAGGGATACAACAGACCTGAAGTGAAGCATCGGAATCTATAACTAGTGTCACAGGAATGTTTCAAAACATAGACAGTAAGAAGATACAGTCTTCTTGTACTTAAGTCGGCATTGTGCCTTTTGTATTTAATTCCGATGCAATTTCTGTGTTTCATCGTCAATAAGACGGTCCAAGGGATACAGTAAACCTGAAGTGAAGCATCGGAATCTATAACTAGTGTCACAGAAATGGTACAAAACATAGTCAGTAAGAAGAGTCGGTCTTCATGTACTTAAGTCAGTATTGTGCCCTTTGTATTTAATTCCGGTGCAATTTCTGTGTTTCATCGTCAATAAGAAGGTCCAAGGGATACAGTAAACCTGGAGTGATGCATCGGAATCTATAACTAGTGTCACAGGAATGGTTCAATACATAGACAGTAAGACGATACAGTCTTGTTGTACTTAAGTCGGCATTGTGCCTTTTGTATTTAATTCCGATGCAATTTCTGTGTTTCATCGTCAATAAGAAGGTCCAAGGGATACAGTAACCCTGAAGTGAAGCATCGGAATCTATAACTAGTGTCACAGGATGGTTCAAAACATAGTCAGTAAGAAGAGTCAGTCTTCTTGTACTTAAGTCGGCATTGTGCCTTTTGTATTTAATTCCGATGCAATTTCTGTGTTTCATCGTCAATAAGAAGGTCAGAGGGATACAGTAAACCTTAAGTGAAGCATCGGAATCTATAACTAGTGTCACAGGAGTGGTTCAAAACATAGTCAGTAAGAAGAGTCGTTCTTCATGTACTTAAGTCGGCATTGTGCCTTTTGTATTTAATTCCATTGCAATTTCTGTGTTTCATCGTCAATAAGAAGGCCAAAGGGATACAGTAAACATGAAGTGAAGCATCGGAATCTATAACTAGTGTCACAGGAATGGTTCAAAGCATAGTCAGTAAGAAGAGTCAATCTTCTTTTACTTAAGTTGCCATTTTGCCTAATCCATTTAATTCCGATGCAATTTCAGTGTTTCATCGTCAATAAGAAGGTCCAAGGGATGCAGTAAACCTGGAGTGAAGCATCGGAATCAATAACTTGTGTCAATGGAATGGTTCAAAACATAGACAGTAACAAGAGTCATTCTTCATGTACTTAAGTCTGCATTGTGCCTTTTGTATTTAATTACGGTGCAATTTCTGTGCTTCATCGTCAATAAGAAGGTCAGAGGGATACAGTAGACCTGAAGTGAAGCATCGGAATCTATAACTAGTGTCACAGGAATGGTTCAAAACATAGACAGTAAGAAGATACAGTCTTCTTGTACTTAAGTCGGCATTGTGCCTTTTGTATTTAATTCCGATGCAATTTCTGTGTTTCATCGTCAATAAGACGGTCCAAGGGATACAGTAAACCTGAAGTGAAGCATCGAAATCTATAACTAGTGTCACAGAAATGGTACAAAACATAGTCAGTAAGAAGAGTCGGTCTTCATGTACTTAAGTCAGTATTGTGCCCTTTGTATTTAATTCCGGTGCAATTTCTGTGTTTCATCGTCAATAAGAAGGTCCAAGGGATACAGTAAACCTGGAGTGATGCATCGGAATCTATAACTAGTGTCACAGGAATGGTTCAAAACATAGACAGTAAGACGATACAGTCTTGTTGTACTTAAGTCGGCATTGTGCCTTTTGTATTTAATTCCGATGCAATTTCTGTGTTTCATCGTCAATAAGAAGGTCCAAGGGATACAGTAAACCTGAAGTGAAGAAACGGAATCTACGACTAGTGTCACAGGAATGGTTCAAAACATAGACAGTAAGAAGAGTCAGTTTTCTTGTACTTAAGTCGGCATTGTGTCCTTTGTATTTAATTCCGATGCAATTTCTGTGTTTCATCGTCTATAAGAAGGTCAGAGGATTACAGTAAACATGAAGTGAAGCATCGGAATCTATAAATAGTGTCACAAGAATGGTTCAAAACTCAGACAGGAAGAAGGGTCAATCATCTTGCACTTGAGGCGGCATTGTGAATTTTGTATTAAATTCCGATGCAATTTCTGTGTTTCATCATCAGTAAGTAGGTCCTAGGGATATAGTAAACCTGAAGTCAAGTATCGGAATCTATAACTAGTGTCACAGGAATAGTTCAAATCATAGACAATAAGAAGAGTCAGTCTTCTTGTACTTAAGTCTGCATTGTGACTTTTCTATTTAATTCCGATGCAATTTCTGTGTTCCATCGACATTAAGAACGTCAGAGGGATACAGTAAACCTGAAGTGAAGCATCGGAATGTATAACTAGTGTCCCAGGAATGGTTGAAAACATAGTCAGTAACAAGAGACAGTCTTTTTGTACGTAAGTCAGCATTGCGCCTTTTGTATTTAATTCCGATGTAATTTCTGTGTTTCATCGTCAATAAGAAGGTCCAAATGATACAGTAAACCTGAAGTGAAGCATGGGAGTCTATCACTAGTGTCAATGGAAAGGTTCAAAACATAGAGAGTAAGAAGAGTCAGTCTTCTTGTACTTAAGTCGGCATTGTGCCTTTTGTATTTAATTCCAGTGCAATTCCTGTTTTCCATCGTCAATAAGAAGGTCGGTGGGATACAGTAAAACTGAAGTGAAGCATCGGAATCTATAACTAGTGTCACAGAAATGGTTCAAAACATAGACAGTACATATGTCGGCATTGTGCCTTTTGTATTTAATTCCGAAGCATTTTCTGTGTTTCATCGTCAATAAGAAGGTAGAAGGGATACAGTAAACCTGAAGTGAGGCATCGGAATCTATAACTAGTGTCACAGAAATGGTTCAAAACATAGTCAGTAAGAAGAGTCGGTCTTCATGTACTTAAGTCGGCATTGTGCATTTTGTATTTAATTCTGACGCAATTTCTGTGTTTCATCGTCAATGAGAAGGTCCAAGGGATACAGTAAACCTGAAGTGAAGCATCGGAATCTATAACAAGTGTCACAGGAATGGTTCAAAACATAGTCAGTAAGAAGAGTCACTCTTCATGTACTTAAGTCGGCATTTAGCCTAATCTATTTAATTCCTATGCAATTTCAGTGTTTCATCGTCAATAAGATGGTAAAAGGGACGCAGTAAACCTGGAGTGAAGCATCGGTATCTATAACTGTTGTCAATGGAATGGTTCAAAACATAGACAGTAAGAAGAGTCAGCCTTCTTGTACTTAAGTCGGCATTGTGCCTTTTGCATTTAATTCCGGTGCAATTTCTATGTTTCATCGTCAATAAGAAGGTCAGAGGGATACAGTAAACCTGAAGTGAAGCATCGCAATCTATAACTAGTGTCACAGGAATGGTTCAAAACATAGACAGTAAGAAGATACAGTCTTCTTGTACTTAAGTCGGCATTGTGCCTTTTGAATTTAATTCCGATGCGATTACAGTGTTTCATCGTCAATAAGAAGGTCCAAGGGATACAGTATTCCTGAAGTGAAGCATTGGAATGTATAACAAGTGTCACAGGAATGGTTCAAAACATAGTCAGTAAGAAGATACAGACATGTTGTACTTAAGTCGGCATTGTGAATTTTGTATTTAATTCCGATGCAATTTGTGTGTTTCATCGACAATAAGAAGGTCAAAGGGATACAGTAAACCTGAAGTGAAGCATCGGAATCTATAACTAGTGTCACAGGAATGGTTCAAAACATAGACAGTAAGGAGAGTCAGTCTTCTTGTACTTAGTTCGGCATTGTGCCTTTTGAATTTAATTCCGATGTAATTTCTGTGTTTCGTCGCCAATAAGAAGGTCCAAGGGATACAGTAGACCTGAAGTTAAGCATCGGAATGTATAACTAGTGTCACAGGAATGGTTCAAGACATAGACAGTAAGAAGAGTCAGTCTTCTTGTACTTAAGTCGGCATTGTGCCTTTTGTATTTAATTCCAGTGCAATTCCTGTTTTTCATCGTCAATAAGAAGGTCAGTGGGATACAGTAAAACTGAAGTGAAGCATCGGAATCTATAACTAGTGTCACAGGAATGGTTCAAAACATATTCAGTAAGAGGAGTCAGTCTTCTCGTCCTTAAGTCGGCATTGTGCATTTTGTATTTAATTCCGATGAGATTTCTGTGTTTCATCGTCAATAAGAAGGTCCAAGGGATACAGTAAACCTGGAGTGAAGCATCGGAATCTATAACTAGTGTCCCAGGAATGGTTAAAAGCCTAGACAGTAAGAAGAGTCAGTCTTCTTGTACTTAAGTCGGCATTGTGCATTTTCTACTTAATTCCGTTGCAATTTCTGTGTTTCATCGTCAATAAGAAGGTCCAAGGGATACAGTAAACCTGGTGTGAGGCATCGGAATCTATAACTAGTATCAATGGAACGGTTCAAAACATAGACAGTAAGAATAGTCAGTCTTCTTGTACTTAAGCCAGCATTGTGCCTTTTGTATTTAATTCCGGTGCAATTTCTGTGTTTCATCGTCAATAAGACAGTCAGAGGGATACACGAAACCTGAAGTGAAGCATCGGAATCTATAACTAGTGTCACAGGAATGGTTCAAAACATAGTCAGTAAGAAGAGTCGGTCTTCATGTACTTAAGTCGGCATTGTGCCTTTTGTATTTAATTCCGATGCTATTTCTGTGTTTCATCGTCAATAAGAAGGTAAAAGGGATGCAGTAAACAAGGAGTGAAGGATCGGAATCTCTAACTAGTGTCAATGGAATGGTTGAAAACTCAGATAGTAAGAAGAGTCAGCCTTCTTGCGCTTAAGTCGGCATTGTGCCTTTTGTATTTCATTCAGGTGCAATTTCTGTGTTTCATCGTCAATAAAAAGGTCAGAGGGAGTCAGTAAACCAGAAGTGAAGCATCGGAATCGATAACTAGTGTCACAGGAATGGTTGAAAACATGGACAGTACATAAGTCGGCATTTTGCCTTTTGTATTTAATTCCGAAGCAATTTCTGTGTTTCATCGTCAATAAGAAGGTAGAAGGGATACAGTAAACCTGAAGTGAGGCATCGGAATCTATAACTAGTGTCACAGAAATGGTTCAAAACATAGTCAGTAAGAAGAGTCGGTCTTCATGTACTTAAGTCGACATTGTGCCTTTTGTATTTAATTCTGACGCAATTTCTGTGTTTCATCGTCAATGAGAAGGTCAGAGGGATACAGTAAACCTGAAGTGAAGCATCGGAATCTATAACTAGTGTAACAGGAATGGTTCAAACATAGACAGTAAGAGGAGTCAGTCTTCTTGTACTTAAGTTGGCATTTTGCCTAATCTATTTAATTCCGATGCAATTTCAGTCTTTCATCGTCAATAAGATGGTAAAAGGGACACAGTAAACCTGGAGTGAAGCATCGGTATCTATAACTAGTGTCAATAGAATGGTTCAAAACATGGACAGTAAGAAGAGTCAGCCTTCTTGTACTTAAGTCGGCATTGTGCCTTTTGCATTTAATTCCGGTGCAATTTCTGTGTTTCATCGTCAATAAGAAGGTCAGAGGGATACAGTAAACCTGAAGTGAATCATCGGAATCTATAACTAGTGTCACAGGAATGGTTCAAAACATAGACAGTAAGAAGATACAGTCTTCTTGTACTTAAGTCGACATTGTACCTATTGTATTTAATTCCGATGCAATTTCTGTGTTTCATCGTCAATAAGAAGGTCCAAGGGATACAGTAACCCTGAAGTGAAGCATCGGAATCTATAACTAGTGTCACAGGATGGTTCAAAACATAGTCAGTAAGAAGAGTCAGTCTTCTTGTACTTAAGTCGGCATTGTGCCTTTTGTATTTAATTCCGATGCAATTTCTGTGTTTCATCGTCAATAAGAAGGTCAGAGGGATACAGTAAACCTTAAGTGAAGCATCGGAATCCATAACTAGTGTCACAGGAGTGGTTCAAAACATAGTCTGTAAGAAGAGTCGTTCTTCATGTACTTAAGTCGGCATTGTGCCTTTTGTATTTAATTCCATTGCAATTTCTGTGTTTCATCGTCAATAAGAAGGCCAAAGGGATACAGTAAACGTGAAGTGAAGCATCGGAATCTATAACTAGTGTCACAGGAATGGTTCAAAGCATAGTCAGTAAGAAGACTCAATCTTCTTTTACTTAAGTTGCCATTTTGCCTAATCCATTTAATTCCGATGCAATTTCAGTGTTTCATCGTCAATAAGAAGGTCCAAGGGATGCAGTAAACCTGGAGTGAAGCATCGGAATCAATAACTTGTGTCAATGGAATGGTTCAAAACATAGACAGTAAGAAGAGTCATTCTTCATGTACTTAAGTCTGCATTGTGCCTTTTGTATTTAATTCCGGTGCAATTTCTGTGCTTCATCGTCAATAAGAAGGTCAGAGGGATACAATAGACCTGAAGTGAAGCATCGGAATCTATAACTAGTGTCACAGGAATGTTTCAAAACATAGACAGTAAGAAGATACAGTCTTCTTGTACTTAAGTCGGCATTGTGCCTTTTGTATTTAATTCCGATGCAATTTCTGTGTTTCATCGTCAATAAGACGGTCCAAGGGATACAGTAAACCTGGAGTGATGCATCGGAATCTATAACTAGTGTCACAGGAATCGTTCAAAACATAGACAGTAAGACGATACAGTCTTGTTGTACTTAAGTCGGCATTGTGCCTTTTGTATTTAATTCCGATGCAATTTCTGTGTTTCATCGTCAATAAGAAGGTCCAAGGGATACAGTAACCCTGAAGTGAAGCATCGGAATCTATAACTAGTGTCACAGGATGGTTCAAAACATAGTCAGTAAGAAGAGTCAGTCTTCTTGTACTTAAGTCGTCATTGTGCCTTTTGTATTTAATTCCGATGCAATTTCTGTGTTTCATCGTCAATAAGAAGGTCAGAGGGATACAGTAAACCTTAAGTGAAGCATCGGAATCTATAACTAGTGTCACAGGAGTGGTTCAAAACATAGTCAGTAAGAAGAGTCGTTCTTCATGTACTTAAGTCGGCATTGTGCCTTTTGTATTTAATTCCACTGCAATTTCTGTGTTTCATCGTCAATAAGAAGGCCAAAGGGATACAGTAAACATGAAGTGAAGCATCGGAATCTGTAACTAGTGTCACAGGAATGGTTCAAAGCATAGTCAGTAAGAAGAGTCAATCTTCTTTTACTTAAGTTGCCATTTTGCCTAAATCATTTAATTCCGATGCAATTTCTGTGTTTCATCGTCAATAAGAAGGTCAGAGGGATACAGTAAACCTTAAGTGAAGCATCGGAATCTATAACTAGTGTCACAGGAGTGGTTCAAAACATAGTCAGTAAGAAGAGTCGTTCTTCATGTACTTAAGTCGGCATTGTGCCTTTTGTATTTAATTCCGATGCAATTTCTGTGTTTCATCGTCAATAAGACGGTCCAAGGGATACAGTAAACCTGAAGTGAAGCATCGAAATCTATAACTAGTGTCACAGAAATGGTACAAAACATAGTCAGTAAGAAGAGTCGGTCTTCATGTACTTAAGTCAGTATTGTGCCCTTTGTATTTAATTCCGGTGCAATTTCTGTGTTTCATCGTCAATAAGAAGGTCCAAGGGATACAGTAAACCTGGAGTGATGCATCGGAATCTATAACTAGTGTCACAGGAATGGTTCAAAACATAGACAGTAAGACGATACAGTCTTGTTGTACTTAAGTCGGCATTGTGCCTTTTGTATTTAATTCCGATGCAATTTCTGTGTTTCATCGTCAATAAGAAGGTCCAAGGGATACAGTAAACCTGAAGTGAAGAAACGGAATCTACGACTAGTGTCACAGGAATGGTTCAAAACATAGACAGTAAGAAGAGTCAGTTTTCTTGTACTTAAGTCGGCATTGTGTCCTTTGTATTTAATTCCGATGCAATTTCTGTGTTTCATCGTCTATAAGAAGGTCAGAGGATTACAGTAAACATGAAGTGAAGCATCGGAATCTATAAATAGTGTCACAAGAATGGTTCAAAACTCAGACAGGAAGAAGAGTCAATCTTCTTGCACTTGAGGCGGCATTGTGAATTTTGTATTAAATTCCGATGCAATTTCTGTGTTTCATCATCAGTAAGTAGGTCCTAGGGATATAGTAAACCTGAAGTCAAGTATCGGAATCTATAACTAGTGTCACAGGAATACTTCATATCATAGACAATAAGAAGAGTCAGTCCTCTTGTACTTAAGTCTGCATTGTGACTTTTCTATTTAATTCCGATGCAATTTCTGTGTTCCATCGACATTAAGAACGTCAGAGGGATACAGTAAACCTGAAGTGAAGCATCGGAATGTATAACTAGTGTCCCAGGAATGGTTGAAAACATAGTCAGTAACAAGAGACAGTCTTTTTGTACGTAAGTCAGCATTGCGCCTTTTGTATTTAATTCCGATGTAATTTCTGTGTTTCATCGTCAATAAGAAGGTCCAAATGATACAGTAAACCTGAAGTGATGCATGGGAGTCTATCACTAGTGTCAATGGGAAGGTTCAAAACATAGACAGTAAGAAGAGTCAGTCTTCTTGTACTTAAGTCGGCATTGTGCCTTTTGTATTTAATTCCAGTGCAATTCCTGTTTTTCATCGTCAATAAGAAGGTCGGTGGGATACAGTAAACCTGAAGGGCAGCATCGGAATGTATAACTAGTGTCACAGGAATGGTTCAAAACATAGACAGTACATATGTCGGCATTGTGCCTTTTGTATTTAATTCCGAAGCAATTTCTGTGTTTCATCGTCAATGAGAAGGTCAGAGGGATACAGTAAACCTGAAGTGAAGCATCGGAATCTATAACTAGTGTAACAGGAATGGTTCAAACATAGACAGTAAGAGGAGTCAGTCTTCTTGTACTTAAGTCGGCATTTTGCCTAATCTATTTAATTCCGATGCAATTTCAGTCTTTCATCGTCAATAAGATGGTAAAAGGGACGCAGTAAACCTGGAGTGAAGCATCGGTATCTATAACTAGTGTCAATGGAATGGTTCAAAACATAGACAGTAAGAAGAGTCAGCCTTCTTGTACTTAAGTCGGCATTGTGCCTTTTGCATTTAATTCCGGTGCAATTTCTGTGTTTCATCGTCAATAAGAAGGTCAGAGGGATACAGTAAACCTGAAATGAAGCATCGGAATCTATAACTAGTGTCACAGGAATGGTTCAAAACATAGTCAGTAAGAAGAGTCAGTCTTCTTGTCCTTAAGTCGGCATTGTGCCTTTTGCATTTAATTCCGATGCTATTTCTGTGTTTCATCGTCAATAAGAAGGTCCAAGGGATACAGTAAACCTGAAGTGTAGCATCGGAAACTATAACTAGTGTCACAGGAATGGTTCAAACATAGTCAGTAAGAAGAGTCGGTCTTCATGTACCTAAGTCAGCATTGTGCCTTTTGTATATAATTCCGGGGCAATTTCTGTGTTTCATCGTTAATAAGAAGGTCAGAGGGATAGAGTATTCATGAAGTGAAGCATCGGAATCTATAACTAGTGTCACAGGAATGGTTCAAAACATAGACAGTAAGAAGATACAGTCTTCTTGTACTTAAGTCGGCATTGTGCCTTTTGAATTTAATTCCGATGTAATTTCTGTGTTTCATCGTCAATAAGAAGGTCCAAGGGATACAGTATACCTGAAGTGAAGCATCGGAATCTATAACTAGTTTCACACGAATGGTTCAAAACATAGTCAGTAAGAAGATACAGACTTGTTGTACTTACGTCGGCATTGTGCTTTTGTATTTAATTCCGATGCAATTTATGTGTTTCATCGACAATAAGAAGGCCCAAGGGATACAGGAAACCTGAAGTGAAGCATCGGAATCTATAACTAGTGCCACAGGAATGGTTCAAAACATAGACAGTAAGGAGAGTCAGTCTTCTTGTACTTAAGTCGGCATTGTGCTTTTGTATTTAATTCCGATGCAATTTCTGTGTTTCATCGTCAATAAGAAGGTCAGAGGAATACAGTGAACCTGAAGTGAAGCATCGGAATCTATAACTAGTGTCACAGGAATGGTTCAAAACATAGACAGGAAGAAGAGTCAGTCTTCTTGTACTTGAGTCTGCACTCTGCATTTTGTATAAAATTCAGATGCAATTTATGTGTTTCATCGACAATAAGAAGGCCCAAGGGATACAATAATCCTGAAGTCAAGCATCGGAATCTATAACTAGTGTCACAGGAATGGTTCAAAACATAGGCAATAAGAAGATTCAGTCTTTTTGTACTGAAGTCGGCATTGTGCCATTTGTATTTAATTCCGATGTAGTTTCTGTGTTTCATCGTCAATAAGAAGGTCCAAATGATACAGTAAACCTGAAGTGAAGCATCGGAATCTATAACTAGTATCAATGGAATGGTTCAAAACATAGACAGTAAGAGGAGTCAGTCTTCTTGTACTTAAGTCGGCATTATGCCTTTTGTATTTAATTCCGGTGCAATTTCTGTGTTTCATCGTCAATAAGAAGGTGAGAGCGATACAGTAAACTTGAAGTGAAGCATCGAAATCTATAACTAGTGTCACAGGAATGGTTCAAAGCATAGTCAGTAAGAAGAGTCAGTCTTCATGTACTTAAGTCGGCATTGTGCCTTTTGTATTTAATTCCGATGCAATTTCTGTGTTTCATCGTCAATAAGAAGGTCCAAGGTATACAGTAAACCTGAAGTGAAGCATCGGAATCTATAACTAGTGTCACAGGATTGGTTCTAAACATAGTCAGTAAGAAGAGTCAGTTTTCTTGTACTTAAGTCGGCATTGTGCCTTTTCTATTTAATTCCGATGCAATTTCAATGTTTCATCGTCAATAAGAAGGTCCAAGGGATACAGTAAACCAGGAGTGTAGCATCGGAATCTATAACTAGTGTCAATGGAATGGTTCAAAACATAGACAGTAAGAAGAGTCTGTCTTCTTGTACTTAAGTCGGCATTGTGCCTTTTGTATTTAATTCCGGTGCAATTTCTGTGTTTCATCGTCAATAAGAAGGTCAGAGGGATACAATAAACCTGATGTGAAGCATCGGAATCTATAACTAGGGTAACAGGAATGGTTCAAAACATAGTCAGTAAGAAGAGTCAGTCTGCTTGTCCTTAAGTCGGCCTTGTGCCTTTTGTATTTAATTCCGATGCAATTTCTGTGTTTCATCGTCAATAAGAAGAACCAAGGGATACAGTAAACCTTACGTGAAGCATCGGAATCTATAACTAGTCACAGGAATGCTTCAAAAAATAGTCAGTAAGAGGAGTCGCTCTTCATGTACTTAAGTCAGCATTGTGCGTTTTGTAATTAATTCCGACGCAATTTCTGTGTTTCATCGTCATCAAGAAAGTCCAAGGGATACAGTAAACCTGAAGTGAAGCATCAGAATCTATAACTAGTGTCCCAGGAATGGTTCAAAGCATAGACTGTAAGAAGAGTCAGTCTACTTGTACTTAAGTCGGCATTATTCCTTTTCTACTTAATTCCGAAGCAATTTCTGTGTTTCATCGTCATTAAGAAGGTCCAAGGGAAACAGTAAACCTGGTGTGAGGCATCGGAATCTATAACTAGTGTCACAGGAATGGTTCAAAACATAGTCAGTAAGAAGAGTCAGTCTTCATGTACTTAAGTTGGCATTGGGCCTTTTGTATTTAATTCCGATGCAATTTCTGTGTTCCATCGTCAATAAGAAGGTCCAAGGGATACAGTAAACCTGAAGTGAAGCATCGGAATCTATAAATAGTGTCACAGGAATGGTTCACAACATAGTCAGTCAGAAGAGTGAGTCTTCTTGTACTTAAGTCGGCATTGTGCCTTTTCTGTTTACTTCCGATGCAATTTCAGTATTTCATCGTCAATAAGAAGGTACAAGGGATACAGTAAACCTGGAGTGAAGCATCGGAATCTATAACTAGTGTCAATGGGACGGTTCAAAACATAGACAGTAAGAAGAGTCAGTCTTCTTGTACTTAAGCCGGCATTGTGCCTCTTGTATTTAATTCCGGTGCAATTTCTGTGTTTCATCGTCAATAAGAAGGTCAGAGGGATACAAGAAACCTGAAGTGAAGCATCGGAGTCTATAACTAGTGTCACAGGACTGGTTCAAAACATAGTCAAAAAGAAGAGTGAGTCTTCTTGTATTTAAGTCGGCCTTGTGCCTTTTGTATTTAATTCCGATGTAATTTCTGTGTTTCATCGTCAATACGAAGGTCCAAGGGATACAGTAATCCTGGAGAAAAGCATCGGAATCTATAACTAGTGTCACAGGAATGGTTCAAAACATAGACAGTACTTAAGTCGGCATTGTGCCTTTTGTATTTAATTCCGAATCAATTTCTGTGTTTCATCGTCTATAAGAAGGTCCAAGAGATACAGTAAACCTGAAGTGAAGCATGTTAATCTATAACTAGTGTCACAGGAATGGTTCAAAACATAGTCAGTAAGATGAGTCGGTCTTCATGTACTTAAGTCGGCATTGTGCCTTTTGTATTTAATTCCGATGCCATTTCTGTGTTTCATCGTCAATGAGAAGGTCCAATGGATACAGTAAATCTGATGTGAAGCATCGGAATCTACAACTAGTGTCACAGGAATGGTTCAAAACATAGTCAGGAAGAGGAGTAAGTCTTCATGTACTTAAGTCGGCATTGTGCCTTTTGTACTTAATTCCGATGGAATTTCTGTGTTTCATCGTCAATAAGAAGGTCCAAGGGATACAGTAAACCTGAAGTGAAGCATCGCAATCTATAACTAGTGTCACAGGAATGGTTCAAAACGTAGTCAGTAAGAAGAGTCAGTCTTCTTGTACTTATGTCTGCTATTTGCCTAATCTATTTAATTCCGATGCAATTTCAGTGCTTCATCGTCAATAAGAAGGTAAAAGGGATGCAGTAAACATGGAGTGAAGCATCGGAATCTATAACTAGTGTCAATGGAATTGTTGAAAACACAGATATTAAGAAGAGTCAGCCTTCTTGTGCTTAAGTCGGCATTGTGCCTTTTGTATTTAATTCAGGTGCAATTTCTGTGTTTCATCGTTAATAAGAAGGTCAGAGGGATACAGTAATCCTGAAGTGAAGCATCGGAATCTATAACTAGTGTCACAGGAATGGTTCAAAACATAGACAGTACATAAGTCGGCATTGTGCCTTTTGTATTTAATTCCGAAGCAATTTCTGTGTTTCATTGTCAATAAGAAGGTAGAAGGGATACAGTAAACCTGAAGTGAGGCATCGGAATCTATAACTAGTGTCACAGAAATGGTTCAAAACATAGTCAGTAAGAAGAGTCGGTCTTCATGTACTTAAGTCGGCATTGTGAATTTTGTATTGAATTCCGATGCAATTTCTGTGTTTCATCGTCAATAAGAAGGTCAGAGGGATACAGTAAACCTGAAGTGAAGCATCGGAATCTATAACTAGTGTCACAGGAATGGTTCAAAACATAGTCAGTAAGAAGAGTCAGTCTTCTTGTCCTTAAGTCGGCATTGTGCCTTTTGTATTTAATTCGCATGCAATTTCTGTGTTTCTCGTCAATAAGAAGGTCAAAGGGATACAGTAAACCTGAAGTGTAGCATCGGAATCTATAACTAGTGTCACAGGAATGGTTCAAAACATAGTCAGTAAGAAGAGTCGGTCTTCATGTACTTAAGTCAGCATTGTGCCTTTTGTATATAATTCCGGCGCAATTTCTGTGTTTCAACGTTAATAAGAAGGTCAGAGGAATAGAGTAAACATGAAGTGAAGCATCAGAATCTATAACTAGTGTCACAGGAATGGTTCAAAGCATAGTCAGTAAGAAGAGTCAGTCTTCATGTACTTAAGTCGGCATTGTGCCTTTTGTATTTAATTCCGATGCAATTTCTGTGTTTCATCGTCAATAAGAAGGTCCAAGGGATACAGTAAACCTGAAGTGAAGCATCGCAATCTATAACTAGTGTAACAGGAATGGTTCAAACATAGACAGTAAGAAGAGTCAGTCTTCTTGTACTTAAGTCGGCATTTTGTCTAGTCTATTTAATTCCGATGCAATTTCAGTGTTTCATCGTCAATAAGATGGTAAAAATGACGCAGTAAACCTGGAGCGAAGCATCGGAATCTATAACTAGTGTCAATGGAATAGTTCAAAACATAGACAGTAAGAAGAGTCAGCCTTCTTGTACTTAAGTCGGCATTGTGCCTTTTGCATTTAATTCCGGTGCAATTTCTGTGTTTCATCGTCAATAAGAAGGTCAGAGGGATACAGTAAACCTGAAGTGAAGCATCGGAATCTATAACTAGTGTCACAGGAATGGTTCAAAACATAGTCAGTAAGAAGAGTCAGTCTTCTTGTCCTTAAGTCGGCATTGTGCCTTTCGTATTTAATTCGCATGCAATTTCTGTGTTTCTCGTCAATAAGAAGGTCAAAGGGATACAGTAAACCTGAAGTGTAGCATCGGAATCTATAACTAGTGTCACAGGAATGGTTCAAAACATAGTCAGTAAGAAGAGTCGGTCTTCATGTACTTAAGTCAGCATTGTGCCTTTTGTATATAATTCCGGCGCAATTTCTGTGTTTCATCGTTAATAAGAAGGTCAGAGGAATAGAGTAAACATGAAGTGAAGCATCAGAATCTATAACTAGTGTCACAGGAATGGTTCAAAACATAGACAGTAAGAAGATACAAACCTGTTGTACTTAAGTCGGCATTGTGCCTTTTGTATTTAATTCCGATGCAATTTCTGTGTTTCATCGACAATAAGAAGGTCCAAGGGACACAGTAAACCTGAAGTGAAGCATCGGAATCTATAACTAGTGTCACAGGAATGGTTCAAAACATAGACAGTAAGGAGAGTCAGCCTTCTTGGTCTTAAGTCGGCATTGTGCCTTTTGTATTTAATTCCGATGCAATTTCTGTGTTTCATCGTCAATAAGAAGGTCAGAGGAATACATTAATCCTGAATTGAAGCATCGGAATCTATAACTAGTGTCACAGGAATGGTTCAAAACATAGCCAGAAAGAAGAGTCAGTCTTCTTGTACTTGAGTCGGCATTCTGCATTTTGTATTAAATTCCGATGCAATTTCTGTGTTTCATCGTCAATAAGAAGGTCCTAGGGATACAGTAAACCTGAAGTGAAGCATCGGAATCTATAACTAGTTTCACAGGAATGGTTCAAAACATAGTCAGAGAGAATAGTCAGTCTCCTTGTCCTTAAGTCGGCTTTGTGCCTTTTGTATTTAATTCCGATGCCATTTCTGTGTTTCATCGTCAATGAGAAGGTCCAAGGGATACAGTAAACCTGAAGTGAAGCATCTGAATCTACAACTAGTGTCACAGGAATGGTTCAAAACATAGTCAGGAAGAGGAGTAAGTCTTCATGTACTTAAGTCGGCATTGTGCCTTTTGTACTTAATTCCGATGCAATTTCTGTGTTTCATCGTCAATAAGAAGGTCCAAGGATTACAGTAAACCTGAAGTGAAGCATCGCAATCTATAACTAGTGTCACAGGAATGGTTCAAAACATAGTCAGTAAGAAGTGTCAGTCTTCTTGTACTTAAGTCGGCTATTTGCCTAATCTATTTATTTCCGATGCAACTTCAGTGTTTCATCGTCAATAAGAAGGTAAAAGGGATGCAGTAAACATGGAGTGAAGCATCGGAATCTATAACTAGTGTCAATGGAATGGTTCAAAACATAGACAGTAAGAAGAGTCAGCCTTCTTGTACTTAAGTCGGCATTGTGCCTTTTGTATTTAATTCCGATGTAGTTTCTGTGTTTCATCGTCAATGAGAAAGTCCAAATGATACAGTAAACCTGAAGTGAAGCAACGGAATCTATAACTAGCGTCAATGGAATGGTTCAAAACATAGACAGTAAGAAGAGTCAGTCTTCTTGTATTTAAGTCGGCATTGTGCCTTTTGTATTTAATTCCGGTGCAATTTCTGTGTTTCATCGTCAATAAGAAGGTGAGAGCGATACAGTAAACCTGAAGTGAAGCATCGGAATCTATAACTAGTGTCACAGGAGTAGTTCAAAACATAGTCAGAGTGAATAGTCAGTCTTCTTGCCCTTAAGTCGGCATTGTGCCTTTTGTATTTATTTCCGATGCTATTTCTGTGTTTCATCGTCAATGAGAAGGTCCAAGGGATACAGTAAACCTGAAGTGAAGCATCGGAATCTACAACTAGTGTCACAGGAATGGTTCAAAACACAGACAATTAGAAGAGTCAGTTTTCTTGTACTTAAGTCGGCATTGTGCCTTTTGTATTTAATTCCGATGCAATTTCTGTGTTTCATCGTCAATAAGAAGGTCAGAGGGATACAGTAAACCTGAAGTGAAGCATCGGAATCTATAACTAGTGTCACAGAAATGGTTCAAAACATAGTCAGTAAGAAGAGTCAGTCTTCTTGTCCTTAAGTCGGCATTGAACCTTTTGTATTTAATTACGGTCCAATTTCTGTGTTTCATCGTCAATAAGAAGGTCCAATGGATACAGTAAACCTGCAGTGAAGCATCGGAATCTATAACTAGTGTCACAGGAATGGCTTGAAACATAGACAGTAAGAAGGCACAGTCTTCTTGTACTTAAGTCAGCATTGTGCCTTTTGTATTTAATTCCGATGCAATTTCTGTGTTTCATCGTCAATAAGAAGGTCCAAGGGATACAGTAAAGCTGAAGTGAAGCATCGGAATCTATAACTAGTATCACAGGAGTGGTTCAAAACATAGACATTAAGAAGAGTCAGTCTTCTTGTACTTAAGTCGGCATTGTGCCTTTTGTATTTACTTCCGATGCAATGTCTGTGTTTCATCGTGAATAAGAAGGTCAGAGGGATACAGTAACCCTGAAGTGAAGTATCGGAATCTATAACTAGTGTCACAGAAATGGTTCAAAACATAGTCAGTAAGAAGAGTCAGTCTTCTCTTACTTAAGTCGGCATTGTGCCTTTTGTATTTAATTCCGATGCAAATTCCGTGTTTCATCGTCAATAAGAAGGTCCAACGGATACAGTAAACCTGGAGTGTAGCATCGGAATCTATAACTAGTGTCACAGGAATGGTTCAAAACATAGTCAGTAAGAAGAGTCAGTCCACATGTACTTAAGTCGGCATTGTGCCTTTTGTATTTAATTCCGGTGCAATTTCTGTGTTTCATCGTCAATAGGAAGGTCAGAGGGATAAAATAAAACTGAAGTGAAGCTTCGGCATCTATAACTAGTATCACAGGAATGGTTCAAAACATAGTCAGTAAGATGAATCAGTCTTCTTGTCCTTAAGTCGGCCTTGTGCCTTTTGTATTTAATTCCGATTCAATTTCTGTGTTTCATCGTCAATAAGAAGGTCCAAGGGATACAGTAAACCTGGAGTGTAGCATCGGAATCTATAACTAGTGTCACAGGAATGGTTCAAAACATAGTCAGTAAGAAGAGTCAGTCTACATGTACTTAAGTCGGCATTGTGCCTTTTGTATTTAATTCCGGTGCAATTTCTGTGTTTCATCGTCAATAGGAAGGTCAGAGGGAAAAAATAAAACTGAAGTGAAGCTTCGGAATCTATAACTAGTGTCACAGGAATGGTTCAAACATAGTCAGTAAGAAGAGTCGGTCTTCATGTACTTGAGTCGGCATTGTCCCTTTTGTATTTAATTCCGATGCAATTTCTGTGTTTCATCGTCAGTAAGAAGGTCCAAGGGATACAGTAAACCTGAAGTGAAGCATCGCAATCTATAACTAGTGTAACAGGAGTGGATCAAACATAGACAGTAAGAAGAGTCAGTCTTCTTGTACTTAAGTCGGCATTTTGCCTAATCTATTTAATTCCGATGCAATGTCAGTGTTTCATCGTCAATAAGATGGTAAAAGGGACGCAGTAAACCTGGAGTGAAGAATCGGAATCTATTACTAGTATCACAGAAATGGTTCAAAACATAGACAGTAAGGAGAGTCAGTCTTCTTGTACTTAAGTGAGCATTGTGCCTTTTGTATTTAATTCCGATGCAATTTCTGTGTTTCATCGTCAATAAGAGGGACAGAGGGATACAGTAATCCTGAAGTGAAGCATCGGAGTCTATAACTAGTGTCACAGGAATGGTTCAAAACATAAACAGTAAGAAGAGTCAGTTTTCTTGTACTTAAGTCGGCATTGCGCCTTTTGTATTTAATTCCGATGCACTTTCTGTGTTTCATCGTCAATAAGAAGGTCAGAGGGATACAGTAACCCTGAAGTGTAGCATCGGAATGGTTCAAAACATAGTCAGTAAGAAGTGTCACTCTACATGTACTTGAGTCGGCATTGTCCCTTTTGTATTTAATTCCGATGCAATTTCTGTGTTTCATCGTCAATAAGAAGGTCCAAGGGATACAGTAAACCTGAAGTGAAGCATCACAATCTATAACTAGTGTATCAGGAGTGGATCAAACATAGACAGTAAGAAGAGTCAGTCTTCTTGTACTTAAGTCGGCATTTTGCCTAATCTATTTAATTCCGATGCAATGTCAGTGTTTCATCGTCAATAAGATGGCAAAAGGGACGCAGTAAACCTAGAGTGAAGCATCGGAATCTATAACTAGTGTCAATGGAATGGTTCAAAACATAGTCAGTAAGAAGAGGCGGTCTTCATGTACGTAAGTTGGCATTGGCCTTTTGTATTTAATTCTGGTGCAATTTCCGTGTTTCATCGTCAATAAGAAGGTCAGATGGATACAGTAAACCTGAAGTGAAGCATCGCAATCTATAACTAGTGTCACATTAATGGTTCAAAACATAGTCAGTAAGAAGAGTCAGTCTTCTTGTCCTTAAGTCGGCATTGTGCCTTTTGTATTTAATTCCGGTTCACTTTCTGTGTTTCATCGTCAATAAGAAGGTCCAAGGGATACAGTAAACCTGGAGTGAAGCATCGGAATCTATAACTAGTGTCACAGGAATGGTTCAAAACATAGACAGTAAGAAGATACAGTCTTCTTGTACTTAAGTCAGCATTGTGCCTTTTGTATCTAATTCCGATGCAATTTCTGTGTTTCATCGTCAATAAGACTGTCCAAGGGATGCAGTAAACCTGAAGTGAAGCATCGGAATCTGTTACTAGTATCACTGAAATGGTTCAAAAGATAGACAGTAAGGAGAGTCAGTGTTCTTGTACTTAAGTCGGCATTGTGCCTTTTGTATTTACTTCCGATGCAATGTCTGTGTTTCATCGTGAATAAGAAGGTCAGAGGGATACAGTAAACCTGGAGTGAAACATCGGCATCTATAACTAGTGTCACAGGAATGGTTCAAAGCATAGACAGTAAGAAGAGTCAGTCTTCTTGTACTTAAGCCGGCATTGTGCCTTTTCTATGTAATTAAGATGCAATTTCTGTGATTCATCGTCAATAAGAAGGTCAGAGCGGTACAGTAAACCTGAAGTGAAGCATGGGAATCTATAACTAGTGACACAGGAATGGTTAAAAGCATAGTCAGAAAGAAGAGTCAGTCTTCTTGTCGTTAAGCCTTCATTGTGCCTTTTGTATTTTATTCTGATGCAATTTCTGTGTTTCATTGTCAATAAGAAGGTCCAAGGGATACAGTAAATCTGGAGTGTAGCATCGGAATCTATAACTAGTGTCACAGGAATGGTTCAAAACATAGTCAGTAAGAAGAGTCAGTCTACGTGTACTTACGTCGGCATTGTGCTCTTTGTATTTAATTCCGATGCAATTTCTGTGTTTCATCGTCAATAAGAAGGTCCAACGGATACAATAAACCTGGAGTGTAGCATCGGAATCTATAACTAGTGTCACAGGAATGGTTCAAAACATAGTCAGTAAGAAGAGTCAGTCTTCTTGTCCTTAAGTCGGCCTTGTGCCTTTTGTATTTAATTCCGATGCAACTTCTGTGTTTCATCGTCAATAAGAAGGTCCAAGGGATACAGTAAACCTGGAGTGAAACATCGGCATCTATAACTTGTGTCACAGGAATGGTTCAAATCATAGACAGTACTTAAATCGGCATTGTGCCATTTGTATTTAATTCCGAAACAATTTCTGGGTTTCATCGTCAATAAGAAGGTCCAAGGGATACAGTAAAGCTGAAGTGAAACATCGGAATCTATAACTAGTATCACAGGAGTGGTTCAAAACATAGACAGTAAGAAGAGTCAGTCTTCTTGTACTTAAGTCGGCATTTTGCCTAATCTATTTAATTCCGATGCAATGTCAGTGTTTCATCGTCAATAAGATGGTAAAAGGGACGCAGTAAACCTGGAGTGAAGCATCGGAATCTATAACTAGTGTCAATGGAATGGTTCAAAACATAGTCAGTAAGAAGAGTCAGTCTTCTTGTCCTTAAGTCGGCATTGTGCCTTTTGTATTTAATTCCGGTTCAATTTCTGTGTTTCATCGTCAATAAGAAGGTCCAAGGGATACAGTGAACCTGGAGTGAAGCATCGGAATCTATAACTAGTGTCACAGGAATGGTTCAAAAATTAGACAGTAAGAAGATACAGTCTTCTTGTTCTTAAGTCAGCATTGTGCATTTTGTATTTAATTCCGATGCAATTTCTGTGTTTCATCGTCAATAAGAAGGTCCAAGGGATGCAGTAAACCTGAAGTGAAGCATCGGAATCTATTACTAGTATCACAGAAATGGTTCAAAACATAGACAGTAAGGAGAGTCAGTCTTCTTGTACTTAAGTCGGCATTGTGCCTTTTGTATTTACTTCCGATGCAATTTCTGTGTTTCATCGTGAATAAGAAGGTCAGAGGGATACAGTAAACCTGAAGTCAAGCATCGGAATCTATACCTAGTGTCACAGGAATGGTTCAAAGCATAGACAGTAAGAAGAGTCAGTCCTCTTGTACTTAAGCCGGCATTGTGCCTTTTCTATGTAATTAAGATGCAATTTCTGTGATTCATCGTCAATAAGAAGGTCAGAGCGATACAGTAAACCTGAAGTGAAGCATGGGAATCTATAACTAGTGACACAGGTATGGTTAAAAGCATAGTCAGATAGAAGAGTCAGTCTTCTTGTCGTTAAGTCTTCATTGTGCCTTTTGTATTTAATTCTGATGCAATTTCTGTGTTTCATCGTCAATAAGAAGGTCCAAGGGATACAGTAAATCTGGAGTGTAGCATCGGAATCTATAACTAGAGTCACAAGAATGGTTCAAAACATAGTCAGTAAGAAGAGTTAGTCTACATGTACTTACGTCGGCATTGTGCCTTTTGTATTTAAGTCCGATGCAATTTCTGTGTTTCATCGTCAATAAGAAGGTCCAACGGATACAGTAAACCTGGAGTGTAGCATCGGAATCTATAACTAGTGTCACAGGAATGGTTCAAGACATAGTCAGTAAGAGGAGTCAGTCTTCTTGTCCTTAAGTCGGCCTTGTTCCTTTTGTATTTAATTCCGATGCAACTTCTGTGTTTCATCGTCAATAAGAAGGTCCAAGGGATACAGTAAACCTGGAGTGAAACATAGGCATCTATAACTAGTGTCACAGGAATGGTTCAAAACATAGACAGTACTTAAATCGGCATTGTGCCTTTTATATTTAATTCCGAAGCAATTTCTGTGTTTCATCGTCAATAAGAAGGTCCAAGGGATCCAGTAAACCTGAAGTGAAGCATCGGAATCTATAACTAGTGTCACAGGAATGGTTCAAAGCATAGTCAGTAAGAAGAAACGGTCTTCATGTACTTGAGTCGGCCTTGTGCCTTTTGTATTTAATTCCGATACAACTTCTGTGTTTCATCGTCAATAAGAAAGTCCAAGGGATACAGTAAACCTAAAGTGAAGCATCGGAATCTATAACTAGTGTCACAGGAATGGTTCAAAACATAATCAGTGAGAAGAGTCAGTCTATATGTACTTAAGTCATCATTGTGCCTTTTGTATTTAATTCCGATACAATTTCTGTGCTTCATCGTCAATAAGAAGGGTCAAGGGACACAGTAAACATGAAGTGAAGCATCGCAATCTATAACTAGTGTCACAGGAATGGTTCAAAATATAGTCAGTAAGAAGAGTCAGTCTTCTTGTACTTAAGTCGGCATTTTGCCTAATCTATTTAATTCCGATACAATTTCAGTGCTTCATCGTCAATATGAAGGTCCAAGGGATGCAGTAAACCTGGAGTGAAACATCGGAATCAATAACTAGTCACAGGAATGGTCGAATCATAGACAATTAGAAGAGTCAGTTTTCTTGTATTTAAGTCGGCATTGTGCCTTTTGTATTTCATTTCGATGCAATTTCTGTGTTTCATCGTCAATATGAAGGTCCAACGGATACAGCAGACCTGAAGTGAAGCACCGGAATCTATAACTAGTGTCACAGGATTGGACAAAACATAATAAGTAAGAAGAGTCAGTTTTCTTGTACTTAAGTCGGCATTTTGCCTAATCTATATAATTCCGATGCAATTTCAGTGTTTCATCGTCAATATGAAGGTCCAAGGGATGCAGTAAACCTGGAGTGAAGCATCGCAATCTATAACTAGTGTCACAGGAATGATTCAAAACATAGTCAGTAAGAAGAGTCAGTCTTCTTGTACTTAAGTCGGCAATTTGCCTAATCTATTTAATTCCGATGCAATTTCAGTGTTTCATCGTCAATATGAAGGTCCAAGGGATACTGCAAACCTGAAGTGAAGCATCGGAATCTATAACTAGTGTCACAGGAATGGTTCAAAACATAAACAGTATGAAGAGTCAGTTGTCTTGTACTTAAGTCGGCATTGAGCCTTTTGTATTTAATTCCGATGCACTTTCTGTGTTTCATCGTCAATAAGATGGTCATAGGGATACAGTAAACCTGAAGTGAAGCATCGGAATGTAATACCGGTCTCACAGGAAATGTTCAAAACGTAGACAGTAAGAAGAGCCAGTCTTCTTGTACTTGAGTCGGCATTGTGCCTTTTGTATTTAATTCCGATGCAATTTCTGTGTTTCATCGACAATTTCAAGGTAAGAGGGATACATTAAACCTGAAGTGAAGGATCGGAATCCATAACTAGTGTCACAGGAATGGTTCAAAGCATAGACAGTGAGAAGAGTCAGTTTTCTTGTACTTAATTCGGCATTGTGCCATTTGTATTTAATTCCGATGCAATTTCTGTGTTTCATCGTCAATAAGGAGGTGAGAAGGATACAGTAAACCTGAAGTGAAGCATCGGAATCTCTAACTAGTGTCACAGGAGTGGTTCAAACATAGATAGTAAGAAGAGTCAGTTTTCTTGTACTTAAGTCGGCATTGTGCCTTTTGTATTTAATTCCGATGCTATTTCTGCGTTTCGTCGTCAATATGAAGGTCCACCGGATACAGTAAACCTGAAGTGAAGCGTCGGAATCTAACACCGGTCTAGCAGGGAAGGTTCAAAACATAGACAGTAAGAAGAGCCAGTCTTCTAGTATTTGAGTCGGCATTGTGCCTTTTGTATTTAATTCCCATGCAGTTTCCGTGTTTCATCGTCAATAGGAAGGTCCGAGGGATACATTAAACCTGACGTGAAGCATCGGAATCTATAACTAGTGTCACAGGAATGGTTCAAAACATAGACAGTAAGAAGAGCCAGACTTCTTGTACTTGAGTTGGCATTGTGCCTTTTGTATTTAATTCCGATGCAATGTCTGTGTTAAATCGTCAATAAGAAGGACAGAGGGATACAGTAAACCTGAAGTGAAGCATCGGAATCTATAACTAGTGTCACAGGAATGGTTCACAACATAGACAGTAAGAAGAGTCAGTTTTCTTGTACTTAAGTCGGTATTGTGCCATTTGTATTTAATTCCGATGCAAAATCTGAGTTTCGTCGTGAATAATAAGGTCCATGGGATACAGTAAACCTGAAGTGAGGCAACGGAATCTAAGACCTGTCTCACAGGAAGGGTTCAAAACATAGACAGTAAGCGGAGCCAGTCTTCATGTACTTGAGTCGGCATTATGCATTTTGTATTTAATTCCGATGCAATTTCTGTGTTTCATCGTCAATAAGAGGGTCAGAGGGATACAGTAAACGTGAAGTGAAGCATCGGAATCTATAACTAGTGTCACACGAATGGTTCAAGTCATAGACAGTAAGAAGAGTCCGTTTTCTTGAACTTAAGTCGGCAATGTGCCTTTTGAGTTTAATTCCGATGCACGTTCTGTGTTTCATCGTCAATAAGAAGGTCAGAGGTATACAGTAAACCTGAAGTTAAGCATCGTAATCTATAACTAGTGTCACAGGAATGGTTCAAATCATAGACAGTAAGAAGAGTCCGTTCTCTTGTACTTAAGTCAGCATTGTGCCTTTTGTATCTAATCCCGATGCAATTTCAATGTTTCATCGTCATTAAGAAGGTCAGAGGGATACAGTAAACCTGAAGTGAAGCATCGGAATCTAAAACCGGTCTCACAGGAAAGGTTCAAAACATAGACAGGAAGAAGAGCCAGTCATCTTGTACTTGAGTCGGCATTGTGCCTTTTGTATTTAATTCCGATGCAATTTATGTGTTTCGTCGTCAAAAAGAATGTCCAAGGGATCAGCAAACCTGAAGTGAAGCATCGGAATCTAAGACCGAGCTCACTGGAAAGGTTCAAATCATAGACAGTAAGAAGAGCCAGTCTTCTTGTACTTGAGTCGGCATTGTGCCTTTTGTATTTAATTCCGATGCAGTGTCTGTGTTTCATCGTCAATAAGAAGGACAGAGGGATACAGTAAACCTGAAGTGAAGCATCGGAATCTATAACTAGTGTCACAGGAATGGTTCACAACATAGACAGTAAGAAGAGTCAGTTTTCTTGTACTTAAGTCGGTATTGTGCCATTTGTATTTAATTCCGATGCAAAATCTTAGTTTCGTCGTGAATAATAAGGTCCATGGGATACAGTAAACCTGAAGTGAGGCAACGGAATCTAAGACCTGTCTCACAGGAAGGGTTCAAAACATAGACAGTAAGCGGAGCCAGTCTTCATGTACTTGAGTCGGCATTATGCATTTTGTATTTAATTCTGATGCAATTTCTGTGTTTCATCGTCAATAAGAAGGTCCAAGGGATACAGTAAACCTGGAGTGTAGCATCGGAATCTGTAACTAGTGTCACAGGAATGGTTCAAAACATAGTCAGTAAGAAGAGTCAGTCTACATGTACTTAAGTCGGCATTGTGCCTTTTGTATCCAATTCCGATGCAATTTCTGTGTTTCATCGTCAATAAGAGGGTCCAAGGGATACAGTAAACCTGGAGTGTAGCATCGAAATCTATAACTAGTGTCACAGGAATGGCTCAAAACATAGTGAGTATGAAGAGTCAGTCTTCATGTACTCAAGTCGGCATTGTGCCTTTTGTATTTAATTCAGGTGCAATTTCTGTGTTTCATCGTCAATAAGAAGGTCAGAGGGATACAATAAACCTGAAGTGAAGCATCGGAATCTATAACTAGTGTCACAGGAATGGTTCAAAACATAGTCAGGAAGAGGAGTAAGTCTTCATGTACTTAAGTCGGCATTGTGCCTTTTGTACTTAATTCCGATGCAATTTCTGTGTTTCATCGTCAATAAGAAGGTCCTAGGGATACAGTAAACCTGAAGTGAAGCATCGGAATCTATAACTAGTTTCACAGGAATGGTTCAAAACATAGTCAGAGAGAATAGTCAGTCTCCTTGTCCTTAAGTCGGCTTTGTGCCTTTTGTATTTAATTCCGATGCCATTTCTGTGTTTCATCGTCAATGAGAAGGTCCAAGCGATACAGTGAACCTGAAGTGAAGCATCGGAATCTACAACTAGTGTCACAGGAATTGTTCAAAACATAGTCAGGAAGAGGAGTAAGTCTTCATGTACTTAAGTCGGCATTGTGCCTTTTGTACTTAATTCCGATGCAATTTCTGTGTTTCATCGTCAATAAGAAGGTCCAAGGATTACAGTAAACCTGAAGTGAAGCATCGCAATCTATAACTAGTGTCACAGGTATGGTTCAAAACATAGTCAGTAAGAAGAGTCAGTCTTCTTGTACTTAAGTCGGCTATTTGCCTAATCTATTTATTTCCGATGCAACTTCAGTGTTTCATCGTCAATAAGAAGGTAAAAGGGATGCAGTAAACATGGAGTGAAGCATCGGAATCTATAACTAGTGTCAATGGAATGGTTCAAAACATAGACAGTAAGAAGAGTCAGCCTTCTTGTACTTAAGTCGGCATTGTGCCTTTTGTATTTAATTCCGATGTAGTTTCTGTGTTTCATCGTCAATGAGAAAGTCCAAATGATACAGTAAACCTGAAGTGAAGCATCGGAATCTATAACTAGCGTCAATGGAATGGTTCAAAACATAGACAGTAAGAAGAGTCAGTCTTCTTGTATTTAAGTCGGCATTGTGCCTTTTGTATTTAATTCCGGTGCAATTTCTGTGTTTCATCCTCAATAAGAAGGTGAGAGCGATACAGTAAACCTGAAGTGAAGCATCGGAATCTATAACTAGTGTCACAGGAGTAGTTCAAAACATAGTCAGAGTGAATAGTCAGTCTTCTTGTCCTTAAGTCGGCATTGTGCCTTTTGTATTTATTTCCGATGCTATTTCTGTGTTTCATCGTCAATGAGAAGGTCCAAGGGATACAGTAAACCTGAAGTGAAGCATCGGAATCTACAACTAGTGTCACAGGAATGGTTCAAAACACAGACAATTAGAAGAGTCAGTTTTCTTGTACTTAAGTCGGCATTGTGCCTTTTGTATTTAATTCCGATGCAATTTCTGTGTTTCATCGTCGATAAGAAGGTCAGAGGGATACAGTAAACCTGAAGTGAAGCATCGGAATCTATAACTAGTGTCACAGAAATGGTTCAAAACATAGTCAGTAAGAAGAGTCAGTCTTCTTGTCCTTAAGTCGGCATTGTGCCTTTTGTATTTAATTACGGTCCAATTTCTGTGTTTCATCGTCAATAAGAAGGTCCAATGGATACAGTAAACCTGCAGTGAAGCATCGGAATCTATAACTAGTGTCACAGGAATGGCTTAAAACATAGACAGTAAGAAGACACAGTCTTCTTGTACTTAAGTCAGCATTGTGCCTTTTGTATTTAATTCCGATGCAATTTCTGTGTTTCATCGTCAATAAGAAGGTCCAAGGGATACAGTAAAGCTGAAGTGAAGCATCGGAATCTATAACTAGTATCACAGGAGTGGTTCAAAACATAGACATTAAGAAGAGTCAGTCTTCTTGTACTTAAGTCGGCATTGTGCCTTTTGTATTTACTTCCGATGCAATGTCTGTGTTTCATCGTGAATAAGAAGGTCAGAGGGATACAGTAACCCTGAAGTGAAGTATCGGAATCTATAACTAGTGTCACAGAAATGGTTCAAAACATAGTCAGTAAGAAGAGTCAGTCTTCTCTTACTTAAGTCGGCATTGTGCCTTTTGTATTTAATTCCGATGCAAATTCCGTGTTTCATCGTCAATAAGAAGGTCCAACGGATACAGTAAACCTGGAGTGTAGCATCGGAATCTATAACTAGTGTCACAGGAATGGTTCAAAACATAGTCAGTAAGAAGAGTCAGTCCACATGTACTTAAGTCGGCATTGTGCCTTTTGTATTTAATTCCGGTGCAATTTCTGTGTTTCATCGTCAATAGGAAGGTCAGAGGGATAAAATAAAACTGAAGTGACGCTTCGGCATCTATAACTAGTATCACAGGAATGGTTCAAAACATAGTCAGTAAGATGAATCAGTCTTCTTGTCCTTAAGTCGGCCATGTGCCTTTTGTATTTAATTCCGATTCAATTTCTGTGTTTCATCGTCAATAAGAAGGTCCAAGGGATACAGTAAACCTGGAGTGTAGCATCGGAATCTATAACTAGTGTCACAGGAATGGTTCAAAACATAGTCAGTAAGAAGAGTCAGTCTACATGTATTTAAGTCGGCATTGTGCCTTTTGTATTTAATTCCGGTGCAATTTCTGTGTTTCATCGTCAATAGGAAGGTCAGAGGGATTAAATAAAACTGAAGTGAAGCTTCGGAATCTATAACTAGTGTCACAGGAATGGTTCAAACATAGTCAGTAAGAAGAGTCGGTCTTCATGTACTTGAGTCGGCATTGTCCCTTTTGTATTTAATTCCGATGCAATTTCTGTGTTTCATCGTCAATAAGAAGGTCCAAGGGATACAGTAAACCTGAAGTGAAGCATCGCAATCTATAACTAGTGTAACAGGAGTGGATCAAACATAGACAGTAAGAAGAGTCAGTCTTCTTGTACTTAAGTCGGCATTTTGCCTAATCTATTTAATTCCGATGCAATGTCAGTGTTTCATCGTCAATAAGATGGTAAAAGGGACGCAGTAAACCTGGAGTGAAGAATCGGAATCTATTACTAGTATCACAGAAATGGTTCAAAACATAGACAGTAAGGAGAGTCAGTCTTCTTGTACTTAAGTGAGCATTGTGCCTTTTGTATTTAATTCCGATGCAATTTCTGTGTTTCATCGTCAATAAGAGGGACAGAGGGATACAGTAATCCTGAAGTGAAGCATCGGAGTCTATAACTAGTGTCACAGGAATGGTTCAAAACATAAACAGTAAGAAGAGTCAGTTTTCTTGTACTTAAGTCGGCATTGCGCCTTTTGTATTTAATTCCGATGCACTTTCTGTGTTTCATCGTCAATAAGAAGGTCAGAGGGATACAGTAACCCTGAAGTGTAGCATCGGAATGGTTCAAAACATAGTCAGTAAGAAGTGTCACTCTACATGTACTTGAGTCGGCATTGTCCCTTTTGTATTTAATTCCGATGCAATTTCTGTGTTTCATCGTCAATAAGAAGGTCCAAGGGATACAGTAAACCTGAAGTGAAGCATCACAATCTATAACTAGTGTATCAGGAGTGGATCAAACATAGACAGTAAGAAGAGTCAGTCTTCTTGTACTTAAGTCGGCATTTTGCCTATTCTATTTAATTCCGATGCAATGTCAGTGTTTCATCGTCAATAAGATGGTAAAAGGGACGCAGTAAACCTAGAGTGAAGCATCGGAATCTATAACTAGTGTCAATGGAATGGTTCAAAACATAGTCAGTAAGAAGAGGCGGTCTTCATGTACGTAAGTTGGCATTGGCCTTTTGTATTTAATTCTGGTGCAATTTCCGTGTTTCATCGTCAATAAGAAGGTCAGATGGATACAGTAAACCTGAAGTGAAGCATCGCAATCTATAACTAGTGTCACATTAATGGTTCAAAACATAGTCAGTAAGAAGAGTCAGTCTTCTTGTCCTTAAGTCGGCATTGTGCCTTTTGTATCTAATTCCGATGCAATTTCTGTGTTTCATCGTCAATAAGACTGTCCAAGGGATGCAGTAAACCTGAAGTGAAGCATCGGAATCTATTACTAGTATCACTGAAATGGTTCAAAAGATAGACAGTAAGGAGAGTCAGTGTTCTTGTACTTAAGTCGGCATTGTGCCTTTTGTATTTACTTCCGATGCAATGTCTGTGTTTCATCGTGAATAAGAAGGTCAGAGGGATACAGTAAACCTGGAGTGAAACATCGGCATCTATAACTAGTGTCATAGGAATGGTTCAAAGCATAGACAGTAAGAAGAGTCAGTCTTCTTGTACTTAAGCCGGCATTGTGCCTTTTCTATGTAATTAAGATGCAATTTCTGTGATTCATCGTCAATAAGAAGGTCAGAGCGGTACAGTAAACCTGAAGTGAAGCATGGGAATCTATAACTAGTGACACAGGAATGGTTAAAAGCATAGTCAGAAAGAAGAGTCAGTCTTCTTGTCGTTAAGCCTTCATTGTGCCTTTTGTATTTTATTCTGATGCAATTTCTGTGTTTCATTGTCAATAAGAAGGTCCAAGGGATACAGTAAATCTGGAGTGTAGCATCGGAATCTATAACTAGTGTCACAGGAATGGTTCAAAACATAGTCAGTAAGAAGAGTCAGTCTACGTGTACTTACGTCGGCATTGTGCTCTTTGTATTTAATTCCGATGCAATTTCTGTGTTTCATCGTCAATAAGAAGGTCCAACGGATACAATAAACCTGGAGTGTAGCTTCGGAATCTATAACCAGTGTCACAGGTATGGTTCAAAACATAGTCAGTAAGAAGAGTCAGTCTTCTTGTCCTTAAGTCGGCCTTGTGCCTTTTGTATTTAATTCCGATGCAACTTCTGTGTTTCATCGTCAATAAGAAGGTCCAAGGGATACAGTAAACCAGGAGTGAAACATCGGCATCTATAACTTGTGTCACAGGATTGGTTCAAATCATAGACAGTACTTAAATCGGCATTGTGCCATTTGTATTTAATTCCGAAACAATTTCTGTGTTTCATCGTCAATAAGAAGGTCCAAGGGATACAGTAAAGCTGAAGTGAAACATCGGAATCTATAACTAGTATCACAGGAGTGGTTCAAAACATAGACAGTAAGAAGAGTCAGTCTTCTTGTACTTAAGTCGGCATTTTGCCTAATCTATTTAATTCCGATGCAATGTCAGTGTTTCATCGTCAATAAGATGGTAAAAGGGACGCAGTAAACCTGGAGTGAAGCATCGGAATCTATAACTAGTGTCAATGGAATGGTTCAAAACATAGTCAGTAAGAAGAGTCAGTCTTCTTGTCCTTAAGTCGGCATTGTGCCTTTTGTATTTAATTCCGGTTCAATTTCTGTGTTTCATCGTCAATAAGAAGGTCCAAGGGATACAGTGAACCTGGAGTGAAGCATCGGAATCTATAACTAGTGTCACAGGAATGGTTCAAAAATTAGACAGTAAGAAGATACAGTCTTCTTGTTCTAAAGTCAGCATTGTGCATTTTGTATTTAATTCCGATGCAATTTCTGTGTTTCATCGTCAATAAGAAGTTCCAAGGGATGCAGTAAACCTGAAGTGAAGCATCGGAATCTATTACTAGTATCACAGAAATGGTTCAAAACATAGACAGTAAGGAGAGTCAGTCTTCTTGTACTTAAGTCGGCATTGTGCCTTTTGTATTTACTTCCGATGCAATTTCTGTGTTTCATCGTGAATAAGAAGGTCAGAGGGATACAGTAAACCTGAAGTCAAGCATCGGAATCTATACCTAGTGTCACAGGAATGGTTCAAAGCATAGACAGTAAGAAGAGTCAGTCCTCTTGTACTTAAGCCGGCATTGTGCCTTTTCTAAGTAATTAAGATGCAATTTCTGTGATTCATCGTCAATAAGAAGGTCAGAGCGATACAGTAAACCTGAAGTGAAGCATGGGAATCTATAACTAGTGACACAGGTATGGTTAAAAGCATAGTCAGAAAGAAGAGTCAGTCTTCTTGTCGTTAAGTCTTCATTGTGCCTTTTGTATTTAATTCTGATGCAATTTCTGTGTTTCATCGTCAATAAGAAGGTCCAAGGGATACAGTAAATCTGGAGTGTAGCATCGGAATCTATAACTAGAGTCACAAGAATGGTTCAAAACATAGTCAGTAAGAAGAGTTAGTCTACATGTACTTACGTCGGCATTGTGCCTTTTGTATTTAAGTCCGATGCAATTTCTGTGTTTCATCGTCAATAAGAAGGTCCAACGGATACAGTAAACCTGGAGTGTAGCATCGGAATCTATAACTAGTGTCACAGGAATGGTTCAAAGCATAGTCAGTAAGAAGAAACGGTCTTCATGTACTTGAGTCGGCCTTGTGCCTTTTGTATTTAATTCCGATACAACTTCTGTGTTTCATCGTCAATAAGAAAGTCCAAGGGATACAGTAAACCTAAAGTGAAGCATCGGAATCTATAACTAGTGTCACAGGAATGGTTCAAAATATAATCAGTGAGAAGAGTCAGTCTATATGTACTTAAGTCATCATTGTGCCTTTTGTATTTAATTCCGATACAATTTCTGTGCTTCATCGTCAATAAGAAGGGTCAAGGGATACAGTAAACATGAAGTGAAGCATCGCAATCCATAACTAGTGTCACAGGAATGGTTCAAAACATAGTCAGTAAGAAGAGTCAGTCTTCTTGTACTTAAGTCGGCATTTTGCCTAATCTATTTAATTCCGATACAATTTCAGTGCTTCATCGTCAATATGAAGGTCCAAGGGATGCAGTAAACCTGGAGTGAAACATCGGAATCAATAACTAGTGTCACAGGAATGGTCGAATCATAGACAATTAGAAGAGTCAGTTTTCTTGTATTTAAGTCGGCATTGTGCCTTTTGTATTTCATTCCGATGCAATTTCTGTGTTTCATCGTCAATATGAAGGTCCAACGGATACAGCAGACCTGAAGTGAAGCACCGGAATCTATAACTAGTGTCACAGGATTGGACAAAACATAATAAGTAAGAAGAGTCAGTTTTCTTGTACTTAAGTCGGCATTTTGCCTAATCTATATAATTCCGATGCAATTTCAGTGTTTCATCGTCAATATGAAGGTCCAAGGGATGCAGTAAACCTGGAGTGAAGCATCGCAATCTATAACTAGTGTCACAGGAATGATTCAAAACATAGTCAGTAAGAAGAGTCAGTCTTCTTGTACTTAAGTCGGCAATTTGCCTAATCTATTTAATTCCGATGCAATTTCAGTGTTTCATCGTCAATATGAAGGTCCAAGGGATACTGCAAACCTGAAGTGAAGCATCGGAATCTATAACTAGTGTCACAGGAATGGTTCAAAACATAAACAGTATGAAGAGTCAGTTGTCTTGTACTTAAGTCGGCATTGAGCCTTTTGTATTTAATTCCGATGCACTTTCTGTGTTTCATCGTCAATTAGATGGTCATAGGGATACAGTAAACCTGAAGTGAAGCATCGGAATGTAATACCGGTCTCACAGGAAATGTTCAAAACGTAGACAGTAAGAAGAGCCAGTGTTCTTGTACTTGAGTCGGCATTGTGCCTTTTGTATTTAATTCCGATGCAATTTCTGTGTGTCATCGACAATTTCAAGGTAAGAGGGATACATTAAACCTGAAGTGAAGGATCGGAATCCATAACTAGTGTCACAGGAATGGTTCAAAGCATAGACAGTGAGAAGAGTCAGTTTTCTTGTACTTAATTCGGCATTGTGCCATTTGTATTTAATTCCGATGCAATTTCTGTGTTTCATCGTCAATAAGGAGGTGAGAAGGATACAGTAAACCTGAAGTGAAGCATCGGAATCTCTAACTAGTGTCACAGGAGTGGTTCAAACATAGATAGTAAGAAGAGTCAGTTTTCCTGTACTTAAGTCGGCATTGTGCCTTTTGTATTTAATTCCGATGCTATTTCTGCGTTTCGTCGTCAATATGAAGGTCCACCGGATACAGTAAACCTGAAGTGAAGCGTCGGAATCTAAAACCGGTCTAGCAGGGAAGGTTCAAAACATAGACAGTAAGAAGAGCCAGTCTCCTAGTATTTGAGTCGGCATTGTGTCTTTTGTATTTAATTCCCATGCAGTTTCCGTGTTTCATCGTCAATAGGAAGGTCCGAGGGATACATTAAACCTGACGTGAAGCATCGGAATCTATAACTAGTGTCACAGGAATGGTTCAAAACATAGACAGTAAGAAGAGCCAGACTTCTTGTACTTGAGTTGGCATTGTGCCTTTTGTATTTAATTCCGATGCAATGTCTGTGTTTCATCGTCAATAAGAAGGACAGAGGGATACAGTAAACCTGAAGTGAAGCATCGGAATCTATAACTAGTGTCAAAGGAATGGTTCACAACATAGACAGTAAGAAGAGTCAGTTTTCTTGTACTTAAGTCGGTATTGTGCCATTTGTATTTAATTCCGATGCAAAATCTGAGTTTCTTCGTGAATAATAAGGTCCATGGGATACAGTAAACCTGAAGTGAGGCAACGGAATCTAAGACCTGTCTCACAGGAAGGGTTCAAAACATAGACAGTAAGCGGAGCCAGTCTTCATGTACTTGAGTCGGCATTATGCATTTTGTATTTAATTCCGATGCAATTTCTGTGTTTCATCGTCAATAAGAGGGTCAGAGGGATACAGTAAACGTGAAGTGAAGCATCGGAATCTATAACTAGTGTCACAGGAATGGTTCAAATCATAGACAGTAAGTAGAGTCCGTTCTCTTGTACTTAAGTCAGCATTGTGCCTTTTGTATCTAATCCCGATGCAATTTCAATGTTTCATCGTCATTAAGAAGGTCAGAGGGATACAGTAAACCTGAAGTGAAGCAACGGAATCTAAAACCGGTGTCACAGGAAAGGTTCAAAACATAGACAGGAAGAAGAGCCAGTCATCTTGTACTTGAGTCGGCATTGTGCCTTTTGTATTTAATTCCGATGCAATTTATGTGTTTCGTCGTCAAAAAGAATGTCCAAGGGATCAGCAAACCTGAAGTGAAGCATCGGAATCTAAGACCGAGCTCACTGGAAAGGTTCAAATCATAGACAGTAAGAAGAGCCAGTCTTCTTGTACTTGAGTCGGCATTGTGCCTTTTGTATTAAATTCCGATGCAATTTCTGTGTTTCATCGTCAATAAGGAGGTCCTAGGGATACAGTAAACATGAAGTCAAGCATCAGAAACCATAACTAGTGTCACAGGAATGGTTCAAAAATAGACAGTAAGAAGAGTCAGTCTTCATGTACTTAAGTCGGCATTGTGCCTTTTCTATTTATTTCCGATGAAATTTCTGTGATTTATCGTCAATAAGAAGGTCAGAGCGATACAATAAACCTGAAGTGAAGCATGGGAATCTATAACTAGTGTCACAGGAACGGTTAAAAACATAGTCAGAAAGAAGAGTCAGTCTTCTTGTCGTTAAGTCTTCATTGTGCCCGTTGTATTTAATTCTGATGCAATTTCTGTGTTTCATCGTCAATAAGAAGGTCCAAGGGATACAGTAAACCTGGAGTGTAGCATCGGAATCTGTAACTAGTGTCACAGGAATGGTTCAAAACATAGTCAGTAAGAAGAGTCAATCTACATGTACTTAAGTCGGCATTGTGCCTTTTGTATCCAATTCCGATGCAATTTCTGTGTTTCATCGTCAATAAGAGGGTCCAAGGGATACAGTAAACCTGGAGTGTAGCATCGAAATCTATAACTAGTGTCACAGGAATGGTTCAAAACATAGTGAGTATGAAGAGTCAGTCTTCATGTACTCAAGTCGGCATTGTGCCTTTTGTATTTAATTCAGGTGCAATTTCTGTGTTTCATCGTCAATAAGAAGGTCAGAGGGATACAATAAACCAGAAGTGAAGCATCGGAATCTATAACTAGTGTCACAGGAATGGTTCAAAACATAGTCAGTAAGAAGAGTCAGTCTTCTTGTCCTTAAGTCGGCATTGTGCATTTTGTATTTAATTCCGAAGCAATTTCTGTGTTTCATCGTCAATAAGAAGGTCCAAGATATACAGTCAACCTGGAGTGATGTATCGGCATCTATAACTAGTGTCACAGGAATGGTTCAAAACATAGACAGTACTTAAATCGGCATTGTGACTTTTGTATTTAATTCCGAAGCAATTTCTGTGTTTCAACGTCAATAAGAAGGTCCAATGGATACAGTAAACCTGAAGTGAAGCATCGGAATCTATTACTAGTGTCACAGGAATGGTTCAAAACATAGTCAGTAAGAAGAGTCGGTCTTCATGTACTTAAGTCGGCATTGTGCCTTTGTATTTAATTCCGATGCAATTTCTGTGCTTCATCGTCAATAAGAAGGTCCAAGATATACAGTAAACATGGAGTGAAGCATCGGAATCTGTAACTAGTGTCACAGGAATGGTACAAAGCATAGACAGTTAGAAGATACAGTCTTCTTGTACTTAAGCCGGCATTGTGCCCCTTGTGTTTAATTCCGATGCAATTTCTGTGTTTCATCGTCAATAAGAAGGTCCAAGGGATACAGTAAACCTGAAGTGAAGCATCGGAATCTATAACTAGTGCACAGGATGTTTCATAACATAGATAGTAAGAAGAGTCAGTCTTCTTGTACTTAAGTCGGCATTGTGCCTTTTGTATTTAATTCCGATGCAATTTCTGTTTTTCATCGTCAATAAGAAGGTCAGAGGAATACAGTAAACCTGAAGTGAAGCATCGGAATCTATAACTAGTGTCACAGAAATGGTTCAAAACATAGACAGGAAGAAGAGTCAGTCTTCTTGTACTTCAGTCGGCATTGTGCCTTTTGTATTAAATTCCGATGCAATTTCTGTGTTTCATCGTCAATAAGAAGGTCCTAGGGCTACAGTAAACCTGAAGTCAAGCATCGGAATCTATAACTAGTGTCACAGGAATGGTTCAAAACATAGACAATAATAAGAGTCAGTCTTCTTGTACTTCAGCCGGCATTGTGCCTTTTCTATTTAATTCCGATGCCATTTCTGTGTTTTATCGTCAATAAGAAGGTCAGAGGAATACAGTAAACCTGATGTGAAGCATCGGAATCTATAACTAGTGTCACAGGGATGGTTCAAATCATAGTCAGTATCAAGAGTCAGTCTTCTTGTCGTTAAGTCTTCATTGTGCCTTTTGTATTTAATTCTGATGCAATTTCTGTGTTTCATCGTCAATAAGAAGGTCCAAGGGATACAGTAAACCTGGAGTGTAGCATCGGAATGTATAACTAGTGTCACAGGAATGGTTCAAAACATAGTCAGTAAGAAGAGTCAGTCTACATGTACTTAAGTTGGCATTGTGCCTTTGTATTCAATTCCGATGCAATTTCTGTGTTTCATCGTCAATAAGAAGGTCCAAGGGATACAGTAAACCTGGAGTGTAGCATCGAAATCTATAACTAGTGTCATTGGAATGGTTCAAAACATAGTCAGTAAGAAGAGTCAGTCCACATGTACTCAAGTCGGCATTGTGCCTTTTGTATTTAATTCAGGTGCAATTTCTGTGTTTCATTGTCTATAAGAAGGTCAGAGGGATACAATAAACCTGAAGTGAAGCACCGGAATCTATAAATAGTGTCACAGGAATGGTTCAAAACATAGTCAGTAAGGAGAGTCAGTCTTCTTGTCCTTAAGTCGGCATTGTGCTTTTGTATTTAATTCCGATTCAATTTCTGTGTTTCATCGTCAATAAGAAGGTCCAAGAGATACAGTAAACCTGGAGTGAAGCATCGGCATCTATAACTAGTGTCACAGGAATGGTTCTAAACATAGACAGTACTTAAATCGGCATTGTGCCTTTTGTTTTTAATTCCGAAGCAATTTCTGTGTTTCATCGTCAATAAGAAGGTCCAATGGATACAGTAAACCTAAACTGAAGCATCGGAATCTATAACTAGTGTCACAGGAATGGTTCAAAACATAGTCAGTAAGAAGAGTCGGTCTTCATGTACTTATGTCGGCATTGTGCCTTTGTATTTAATTCTGATGCAATTTCTGTGTTTCATCGTCAATAAGAAGGTCAGAGGGATACAATAAACCTGAAGTGAAGCATCGGAATCTATAACTAGTGTCACAGAAATGGTTCAAAACATAGTCAGAAAGAAGAGTCCGTCTTCTTGTCCTTAAGTCGGCATTGTGCCTTTTGTATTTATATCCGATGCAATTTCTGTGTTTCATCGTCAATAACAATGTCCAATGGATACAGTAAACCTGAAGTGAAGCATCGGAATCTATAACTAGTTTCACAGGAATGGTTCAAAACATAGTGAGTAAGAAGAGTCAGTCTTCATGTACTCAAGTCGGCATTGTGCCTTTTGTATTTAATTCAGGTGCAATTTCTGTGTTTCATCGTCAATAAGAAGGTCAGAGGGATACAATAAACCTGAAGTGAAGCATCGGAATCTATAACTAGTGTCACAGGAATGGTTCAAAACATAGTCAGTAAGAAGAGTCAGTCTTCTTGTCCTTAAGTCGGCATTGTGCATTTTGTATTTAACTCCGATGCAATTTCTGTGTTTCATCGTCAATAAGAAGGTCCAAGATATACAGTAAACCTGGAGTGATGTATCGGCATCTATAACTAGTGTCACAGGAATGGTTCAAAACATAGACAGTACTTAAATCGGCATTGTGCCTTTTGTATTTAATTCCGAAGCAATTTCTGTGTTTCAACGTCAATAAGAAGGTCCAATGGATACAGTAAACCTGAAGTGAAGCATCGGAATCTATTACTAGTGTCACAGGAATGGTTCAAAACATAGTCAGTAAGAAGAGTCGGTCTTCATGTACTTAAGTCGGCATTGTGCCTCTGTATTTAATTCCGATGCAATTTCTGTGCTTCATCGTCAATAAGAAGGTCCAAGGGATACAGTAAACCTGAAGTGAAGCATCGGAATCTATAGCTAGTGTCACAGGAATGGTTCAAATCATAGTCAGTAAGAAGAGTCAGTCTTCTTGTACTTAAGTCGTAATTGTGCCTTTTGTATTTCATTCCGGTGCAAATTTTGTGTTTCATCGTCAATAAGAAGGTCCAAGGGATACAGTACACATGGAGTGAAGCATCGGAATCTGTAACTAGTGTCACAGGAATGGTTCAAAGCATAGACAGTTAGAAGATACAGTCTTCTTGTACTTAAGCCGGCATTGTGCCCCTTGTGTTTAATTCCGATGCAATTTCTGTGTTTCATCGTCAATAAGAAGGTCCAAGGGATACAGTAAACCTGAAGTGAAGCATCGGAATCTATAACTAGTGCACAGGATGGTTCATAACATAGAGAGTAAGAAGAGTCAGTCTTCTTGTACTTAAGTCGCCATTGTGCCTTTTGTATTTAATTCCGATGCAATTTCTGTTTTTCATCGTCAATAAGAAGGTCAGAGGAATACAGTAAACCTGAAGTGAAGCATCGGAATCTATAACTAGTGTCACAGAAATGGTTCAAAACATAGGCAGGAAGAAGAGTCAGTCTTCTTGTACTTCAGTCGGCATTGTGCCTTTTGTATTAAATTCCGATGCTATTTCTGTGTTTCATCGTCAATAAGAAGGTCCTAGGGCTACAGTAAACCTGAATTCAAGCATCGGAATCTATAACTAGTGTCACAGGAATGGTTCAAAACATAGACAATAATAAGAGTCAGTCTTCTTGTACTTCAGCCGGCATTGTGCCTTTTCTATTTAATTCCGATGCCATTTCTGTGTTTTATCGTCAATAAGAAGGTCAGAGGAATACAGTAAACCTGATGTGAAGCATCGGAATCTATAACTAGTGTCACAGGGATGGTTCAAAGCATAGTCAGTATCAAGAGTCAGTCTTCTTGTCGTTAAGTCTTCATTGTGCCTTTTGTATTTAATTCTGATGCAATTTCTGTGTTTCATTGTCTATAAGAAGGTCAGAGGGATACAATAAACCTGATGTGAAGCATCGGAATCTATAACTAGTGTCACAGGAATGGTTCAAAACATAGTCGGTAAGAAGAGTCAGTCTACATGTACTTAAGTTGGCATTGTGCCTTTTGTATTCAATTCCGATGCAATTTCTGTGTTTCATCGTCAATAAGAAGGTCCAAGGGATACAGTAAACCTGGAGTGTAGCATCGAAATCTATAACTAGTGTCACAGGAATGGTTCAAAACATAGTCAGTAAGAAGAGTCAGTCCACATGTACTCAAGTCGGCATTGTGCCTTTTGTATTTAATGCAGGTGCAATTTCTGTGTTTCATCGTCTATAAGAAGGTCAGAGGGATACAATAAACCTGAAGTGAAGCATCGGAATCTATAACTAGTGTCACAGGAATGGTTCAAAGCATAGTCAGTAAGAAGAGTCCGTCTTCTTGTCCTTAAGTCGGCATTGTGCCTTTTGTATTTATATCCGATGCAATTTCTGTGTTTCATCGTCAATAAGAAGGTCCAAGAGATACAGTAAACCTGCAGTGAAGCATCCGCATCTATAACTAGTGTCACAGGAATGGTTCAAAACATAGACAGTACTTAAATCGGCATTGTGCCTTTTGTATTTAATTCCGAAGCAATTTCTGTGTTTCAACGTCAATAAGACGGTCCAATGGATACAGTAAACCTGAAGTGAAGCATCGGAATCTATTACTAGTGTCACAGGAATGGTTCAAAACATAGTCAGTAAGAAGAGTCAGTCTTCTTTTCCTTAAGTCGGCATTGTGCTTTTGTATTTAATTCCGATTCAATTTCTGTGTTTCATCGTCAATAAGAAGGTCCAAGAGATACAGTAAACCTGGAGTGAAGCATCGGCATCTATAACTAGTGTCACAGGAATGGTTCTAAACATAGACGGTACTTAAATCGGCATTGTGCCTTTTGTATTTAATTCCGAAGCAATTTCTGTGTTTCATCGTCAATAAGAAGGTCCAATGGATACAGTAAACCTAAAGTGAAGCATCGGAATCTATAACTAGTGTCACAGGAATGGTTCAAAACATAGTCAGTAAGAAGAGTCGGTCTTCATGTACTTATGTCGGCATTGTGCCTTTGTATTTAATTCTGATGCAATTTCTGTGTTTCATCGTCAATAAGAAGGTCAGAGGGATACAATAAACCTGAAGTGAAGCATCGGAATCTATAACTAGTGTCACAGAAATGGTTCAAAACATAGTCAGAAAGAAGAGTCCGTCTTCTTGTCCTTAAGTCGGCATTGTGCCTTTTGTATTTAATTCCGATGCAAATTCCGAGTTTCATCGTCAATAAGAAGGTCCAACGGATACAGTAAACCTGGAGTGTAGCATCGGAATCTATAACTAGTGTCACAGGAATGGTTCAAAACATAGTCAGTAAGAAGAGTCAGTCCACATGTACTTAAGTCGGCATTGTGCCTTTTGTATTTAATTCCGGTGCAATTTCTGTGTTTCATCGTCAATAGGAAGGTCAGAGGGATAAAATAAAACTGAAGTGAAGCTTCGGCATCTATAACTAGTATCACAGGAATGGTTCAAAATATAGTCAGTAATATGAATCAGTCTTCTTGTCCTTAAGTCGGCCTTGTGCCTTTTGTATTTAATTCCGATTCAATTTCTGTGTTTCATCGTCAATAAGAAGGTCCAAGGGATACAGTAAACCTGGAGTGTAGCCTCGGAATCTATAACTAGTGTCACAGGAATGGTTCAAAACATAGTCAGTAAGAAGAGTCAGTCTACATGTACTTAAGTCGGCATTGTGCCTTTTGTATTTAATTCCGGTGCAATTTCTGTGTTTCATCGTCAATAGGAAGGTCAGAGGGATTAAATAAAACTGAAGTGAAGCTTCGGAATCTATAACTAGTGTCACAGGAATGGTTCAAACATAGTCAGTAAGAAGAGTCGGTCTTCATGTACTTGAGTCGGCATTGTCCCTTTTGTATTTAATTCCGATGCAATTTCTGTGTTTCATCGTCAATAAGAAGGTCCAAGGGATACAGTAAACCTGAAGTGAAGCATCGCAATCTATAACTAGTGTAACAGGAGTGGATCAAACATAGACAGTAAGAAGAGTCAGTCTTCTTGTACTTAAGTCGGCATTTTGCCTAATCTATTTAATTCCGATGCAATGTCAGTGTTTCATCGTCAATAGGATGGTAAAAGGGACGCAGTAAACCTGGAGTGAAGAATCGGAATCTATTACTAGTATCACAGAAATGGTTCAAAACATAGACAGTAAGGAGAGTCAGTCTTCTTGTACTTAAGTGAGCATTGTGCCTTTTGTATTTAATTCCGATGCAATTTCTGTGTTTCATCGTCAATAAGAGGGACAGAGGGATACAGTAATCCTGAAGTGAAGCATCGGAGTCTATAACTAGTGTCACAGGAATGGTTCAAAACATAAACAGTAAGAAGAGTCAGTTTTCTTGTACTTAAGTCGGCATTGCGCCTTTTGTATTTAATTCCGATGCACTTTCTGTGTTTCATCGTCAATAAGAAGGTCAGAGGGATACAGTAACCCTGAAGTGTAGCATCGGAATCTATAACTAGTGTCACAGGAATGGTTCAAAACATAGTCAGTAAGAAGTGTCACTCTACATGTACTTGAGTCGGCAATGTCCCTTTTGTATTTAATTCCGATGCAATTTCTGTGTTTCATCGTCAATAAGAAGGTCCAAGGGATACAGTAAACCTGAAGTGAAGCATCACAATCTATAACTAGTGTATCAGGAGTGGATCAAACATAGACAGTAAGAAGAGTCAGTCTTCTTGTACTTAAGTCGGCATTTTGCCTAATCTATTTAATTCCGATGCAATGTCAGTGTTTCATCGTCAATAAGATGGTAAAATGGACGCAGTAAACCTAGAGTGAAGCATCGGAATCTATAACTAGTGTCAATGGAATGGTTCAAAACATAGTCAGTAAGAAGAGTCGGTCTTCATGTACGTAAGTTGGCATTGGCCTTTTGTATTTAATTCTGGTGCAATTTCCGTGTTTCATCGTCAATAAGAAGGTCAGATGGATACAGTAAACCTGAAGTGAAGCATCGCAATCTATAACTAGTGTCACATTAATGGTTCAAAACATAGTCAGTAAGAAGAGTCAGTCTTCTTGTCCTTAAGCCGGCATTGTGCCTTTTGTATTTAATTCCGGTTTAATTTCTGTGTTTCATCGTCAATAAGAAGGTCCAAGGGATACAGTAAACCTGGAGTGAAGCATCGGAATCTATAACTAGTGTCACAGGAATGGTTCAAAACATAGACAGTAAGAAGATACAGTCTTCTTGTACTTAAGTCAGCATTGTGCCTTTTGTATCTAATTCCGATGCAATTTCTGTGTTTCATCGTCAATAAGACTGTCCAAGGGATGCAGTAAACCTGAAGTGAAGCATCGGAATCTATTACTAGTATCACTGAAATGGTTCAAAAGATAGACAGTAAGGAGAGTCAGTGTTCTTGTACTTAAGTCGGCATTGTGCCTTTTGTATTTACTTCCGATGCAATGTCTGTGTTTCATCGTGAATAAGAAGGTCAGAGGGATACAGTAAACCTGGAGTGAAACATCGGCATCTATAACTAGTGTCACAGGAATGGTTCAAAGCATAGACAGTAAGAAGAGTCAGTCTTCTTGTACTTAAGCCGGCATTGTGCCTTTTCTATGTAATTAAGATGCAATTTCTGTGATTCATCGTCAATAAGAAGGTCAGAGCGGTACAGTAAACCTGAAGTGAAGCATGGGAATCTATAACTAGTGACACAGGAATGGTTAAAAGCATAGTCAGAAAGAAGAGTCAGTCTTCTTGTCGTTAAGCCTTCATTGTGCCTTTTGTATTTTATTCTGATGCAATTTCTGTGTTTCATTGTCAATAAGAAAGTCCAAGGGATACAGTAAATCTGGAGTGTAGCATCGGAATCTATAACTAGTGTCACAGGAATGGTTCAAAACATAGTCAGTAAGAAGAGTCAGTCTACGTGTACTTACGTCGGCATTGTGCTCTTTGTATTTAATTCCGATGCAATTTCTGTGTTTCATCGTCAATAAGAAGGTCCAACGGATACAATAAACCTGGAGTGTAGCATCGGAATCTATAACTAGTGTCACAGGAATGGTTCAAAACATAGTCAGTAAGAAGAGTCAGTCTTCTTGTCCTTAAGTCGGCCTTGTGCCTTTTGTATTTAATTCCGATGCAACTTCTGTGTTTCATCGTCAATAAGAAGGTCCAAGGGATACAGTAAACCTGGAGTGAAACATCGGCATCTATAACTTGTGTCACAGGAATGGTTCAAATCATAGACAGTACTTAAATCGGCATTGTGCCTTTTGTATTTAATTCCGAAACAAATTCTGTGTTTCATCGTCAATAAGAAGGTCCAAGGGATACAGTAAAGCTGAAGTGAAACATCGGAATCTATAACTAGTATCACAGGAGTGGTTCAAAACATAGACAGTAAGAAGAGTCAGTCTTCTTGTACTTAAGTCGGCATTGTGCCTTTTGTATTTACTTCCGATGCAATGTCTGTGTTTCATCGTGAATAAGAAGGTCAGAGGGATACAGTAACCCTGAAGTGAAGCATCGGAATCTATAACTAGTGTCTCAGAAATGGTTCAAAACATAGTCAGTAAGAAGAGTCAGTCTTCTTGTACTTAAGTCGGCATTGTGCCTTTTGTATTTAATTCCGATGCATTTTCCGTGTTTCATCGTCAATAAGAAGGTCCAACGGATACAGTAAACCTGGAGTGTAGCATCGGAATCTATAACTAGTGTCACAGGAATGGTTCAAAACATAGTCAGTAAGAAGAGTCACTCTACGTGTACTTAAGTCGGCATTGTGCCTTTTGTATTTAATTCCGGTGCAATTTCTGTGTTTCATCGTCAATAGGAAGGTCCGAAGGATAAAATAAAACTGATGTGAAGCTTCGGAATCTATAACTAGTATCACAGAAATGGTTCAAAACTAAGTCAGTAAGAAGAATCGGTCTTCATGTCCTTAAGTCGGCCTTGTGCCTTTTGTTTTTAATTCCGATGCAATTTCTGTGTTTCATCGTCAATAAGAAGGTCCAAGGGATACAATAAACCTGGAGTGAAGCATCGGCATCTATAACTAGTGTCACAGGAATAGTTCAAAACATAGACAGTACTTAAATCGGCATTGTACCTTTTGTTTTTAATTCCGAAGCAATTTCTGTGTTTCATCGTCAATAAGAAGGTCCAAGGGATACAGTAAACCTGAGGTGAAGCATCGGAATCTATAACTAGTGTCACAGGAATGGTTCAAACATAGTCAGTAAGAAGAGTCGGTCTTCATGTACTTGAGTCGGCACTGTCCCTTTTGTATTTAATTCCGATGCAATTTCTATGTTTCATCGTCAATAAGAAGGTCCAAGGGATACAGTAAACCTGAAGTGAAGCATCGCAATGTATAACTAGTGTAACAGGAGTGGACCAAACATAGACAGTAAGAAGAGTCAGTCTTCTTGTACTTAAGTCGGCATTTTGCCTAATCTATTTAATTCCGATGCAATGTCAGTGTTTCATCGTCAATAAGATGGTAAAAGGGACGCAGTAAACCTGGAGTGAAGCATCGGAATCTATAACTAGTGTCAATGGAATGGTTCAAAACATAGTCAGTAAGAAGAGTCAGTCTTCTTGTCCTTAAGTCGGCATTGTGCCTTTTGTATTTAATTCCGGTTCAATTTCTGTGTTTCATCGTCAATAAGAAGGTCCAAGGGATACAGTGAACCTGGAGTGAAGCATCGGAATCTATAACTAGTGTCACAGGAATGGTTCAAAAATTAGACAGTAAGAAGATACAGTCTTCTTGTTCTTAAGTCAGCATTGTGCATTTTGTATTTAATTCCGATGCAATTTCTGTGTTTCATCGTCAATAAGAAGGTCCAAGGGATGCAGTAAACCTGAAGTGAAGCATCGGAATCTATTACTAGTATCACAGAAATGGTTCAAAACATAGACAGTAAGGAGAGTCAGTCTTCTTGTACTTAAGTCGGCATTGTGCCTTTTGTATTTACTTCCGATGCAATTTCTGTGTTTCATCGTGAATAAGAAGGTCAGAGGGATACAGTAAACCTGAAGTCAAGCATCGGAATCTATACCTAGTGTCACAGGAATGGTTCAAAGCATAGACAGTAAGAAGAGTCAGTCCTCTTGTACTTAAGCCGGCATTGTGCCTTTTCTATGTAATTAAGATGCAATTTCTGTGATTCATCGTCAATAAGAAGGTCAGAGCGATACAGTAAACCTGAAGTGAAGCATGGGAATCTATAACTAGTGACACAGGTATGGTTAAAAGCATAGTCAGAAAGAAGAGTCAGTCTTCTTGTCGTTAAGTCTTCATTGTGCCTTTTGTATTTAATTCTGATGCAATTTCTGTGTTTCATCGTCAATAAGAAGGTCCAAGGGATACAGTAAATCTGGAGTGTAGCATCGGAATCTATAACTAGAGTCACAAGAATGGTTCAAAACATAGTCAGTAAGAAGAGTTAGTCTACATGTACTTACGTCGGCATTGTGCCTTTTGTATTTAAGTCCGATGCAATTTCTGTGTTTCATCGTCAGTAAGAAGGTCCAACGGATACAGTAAACCTGGAGTGTAGCATCGGAATCTATAACTAGTGTCACAGGAATGGTTCAAAACATAGTCAGTAAGAGGAGTCAGTCTTCTTGTCCTTAAGTCAGCCTTGTTCCTTTTGTATTTAATTCCGATGCAACTTCTGTGTTTCATCGTCAATAAGAAGGTCCAAGGGATACAGTAAACCTGGAGTGAAACATAGGCATCTATAACTAGTGTCACAGGAATGGTTCAAAACATAGACAGTACTTAAATCGGCATTGTGCCTTTTATATTTAATTCCGAAGCAATTTCTGTGTTTCATCGTCAATAAGAAGGTCCAAGGGATCCAGTAAACCTGAAGTGAAGCATCGGAATCTATAACTAGTGTCACAGGAATGGTTCAAAGCATAGTCAGTAAGAAGAAACGGTCTTCATGTACTTGAGTCGGCCTTGTGCCTTTTGTATTTAATTCCGATGCAACTTCTGTGTTTCATCGTCAATAAGAAAGTCCAAGGGATACAGTAAACCTAAAGTGAAGCATCGGAATCTATAACTAGTGTCACAGGAATGGTTCAAAACATAATCAGTGAGAAGAGTCAGTCTATATGTACTTAAGTCATCATTGTGCCTTTTGTATTTAATTCCGATACAATTTCTGTGCTTCATCGTCAATAAGAAGGGTCAAGGGATACAGTAAACATGAAGTGAAGCATCGCAATCTATAACTAGTGTCACAGGAATGGTTCAAAACATAGTCAGTAAGAAGAGTCAGTCTTCTTGTACTTAAGTCTGCATTTTGCCTAATCTATTTAATTCCGATACAATTTCAGTGCTTCATCGTCAATATGAAGGTCCAAGGGATGCAGTAAACCTGGAGTGAAACATCGGAATCAATAACTAGTGTCACAGGAATGGTCGAATCATAGACAATTAGAAGAGTCAGTTTTCTTGTATTTAAGTCGGCATTGTGCCTTTTGTATTTCATTCCGATGCAATTTCTGTGTTTCATCGTCAATATGAAGGTCCAACGGATACAGCAGACCTGAAGTGAAGCACCGGAATCTATAACTAGTGTCACAGGATTGGACAAAACATAATAAGTACAAAGAGTCAGTTTTCTTGTACTTAAGTCGGCATTTTGCCTAATCTATATAATTCCGATGCAATTTCAGTGTTTCATCGTCAATATGAAGGTCCAAGGGATGCAGTAAACCTGGAGTGAAGCATCGCAATCTATAACTAGTGTCACAGGAATGATTCAAAACATAGTCAGTAAGAAGGGTCAGTCTTCTTGTACTTAAGTCGGCAATTTGCCTAATCTATTTAATTCCGATGCAATTTCAGTGTTTCATCGTCAATATGAAGGTCCAAGGGATACTGTAAACCTGAAGTGAAGCATCGGAATCTATAACTAGTGTCACAGGAATGGTTCAAAACATAAACAGTATGAAGAGTCAGTTGTCTTGTACTTAAGTCGGCATAGAGCCTTTTGTATTTAATTCCGATGCACTTTCTGTGTTTCATCGTCAATAAGATGGTCATAGGGATACAGTAAACCTGAAGTGAAGCATCGGAATGTAATACCGGTCTCACAGGAAAGGTTCAAAACGTAGACAGTAAGAAGAGCCAGTCTTCTTGTACTTGAGTCGGCATTGTGCCTTTTGTATTTAATTCCGATGCAATTTCTGTGTTTCATCGACAATTTCAAGGTAAGAGGGATACATTAAACCTGAAGTGAAGGATCGGAATCTATAACTAGTGTCACAGGAATGGTTCAAAGCATAGACAGTGAGAAGAGTCAGTTTTCTTGTACTTAATTCGGCATTGTGCCATTTGTATTTAATTCCGATGCAATTTCTGTGTTTCATCGTCAATAAGGAGGTGAGAAGGATACAGTAAACCTGAAGTGAAGCATCGGAATCTCTAACTAGTGTCACAGGAGTGGTTCAAACATAGATAGTAAGAAGAGTCAGTTTTCTTGTACTTAAGTCGGCATTGTGCCTTTTGTATTTAATTCCGATGCTATTTCTGCGTTTCGTCGTCAATATGAAGGTCCACCGGATACAGTAAACCTGAAGTGAAGCATCGGAATCTAAAACCGGTCTAGCAGATAAGGTTCAAAACATAGACAGTAAGAAGAGCCAGTCTTCTTGTATTTGAGTCGGCATTGTGCCTTTTGTATTTAATTCCCATGCAGTTTCCGTGTTTCATCGTCAATAGGAAGGTCCGAGGGATACATTAAACCTGACGTGAAGCATCGGAATCTATAACTAGTGTCACAGGAATGGTTCAAAACATAGACAGTAAGAAGAGCCAGACTTCTTGTACTTGAGTTGGCATTGTGCCTTTTGTATTTAATTCCGATGCAATGTCTGTGTTTCATCGTCAATAAGAAGGACAGAGGGATACAGTAAACCTGAAGTGAAGAATCGGAATCTATAACTAGTGTCACAGGAATGGTTCACAACATAGACAGTAAGAAGAGTCAGTTTTCTTGTACTTAAGTCGGTATTGTGCCATTTGTATTTAATTCCGATGCAAAATCTGAGTTTCGTCGTGAATAATAAGGTCCATGGGATACAGTAAACCTGAAGTGAGGCAACGGAATCTAAGACCTGTCTCACAGGAAGGGTTCAAAACATAGACAGTAAGCGGAGCCAGTCTTCATGTACTTGAGTCGGCATTATGCATTTTGTATTTAATTCCGATGCAATTTCTGTGTTTCATCGTCAATAAGAGGGTCAGAGGGATACAGTAAACGTGAAGTGAAGCATCGGAATCTATAACTAGTGTCACACGAATGGTTCAAGTCATAGACAGTAAGAAGAGTCCGTTTTCTTGAACTTAAGTCGGCAATGTGCCTTTTGAGTTTAATTCCGATGCACGTTCTGTGTTTCATCGTCAATAAGAAGGTCAGAGGTATACAGTAAACCTGAAGTTAAGCATCGTAATCTATAACTAGTGTCACAGGAATGGTTCAAATCATAGACAGTAAGAAGAGTCCGTTCTCTTGTACTTAAGTCAGCATTGTGCCTTTTGTATCTAATCCCGATGCAATTTCAATGTTTCATCGTCATTAAGAAGGTCAGAGGGATACAGTAAACCTGAAGTGAAGCATCGGAATCTAAAACCGGTCTCACAGGAAAGGTTCAAAACATAGACAGGAAGAAGAGCCAGTCATCTTGTACTTGAGTCGGCATTGTGCCTTTTGTATTTAATTCCGATGCAATTTATGTGTTTCGTCGTCAAAAAGAATGTCCAAGGGATCAGCAAACCTGAAGTGAAGCATCGGAATCTAAGACCGAGCTCACTGGAAAGGTTCAAATCATAGACAGTAAGAAGAGCCAGTCTTCTTGTACTTGAGTCGGCATTGTGCCTTTTGTGTTAAATTCCGATGCAATTTCTGTGTTTCATCGTCAATAAGGAGGTCCTAGGGATACAGTAAACATGAAGTCAAGCATCAGAAACCATAACTAGTGTCACAGGAATGGTTCAAAAATAGACAGTAAGAAGAGTCAGTCTTCATGTACTTAAGTCGGCATTGTGCCTTTTCTATTTATTTCCGATGAAATTTCTGTGATTTATCGTCAATAAGAAGGTCAGAGCGATACAATAAACCTGAAGTGAAGCATGGGAATCTATAACTAGTGTCACAGGAACGGTTAAAAACATAGTCAGAAAGAAGAGTCAGTCTTCTTGTCGTTAAGTCTTCATTGTGCCTGTTGTATTTAATTCTGATGCAATTTCTGTGTTTCATCGTCAATAAGAAGGTCCAAGGGATACAGTAAACCTGGAGTGTAGCATCGGAATCTGTAACTAGTGTCACAGGAATGGTTCAAAACATAGTCAGTAAGAAGAGTCAGTCTACATGTACTTAAGTCGGCATTGTGCCTTTTGTATCCAATTCCGATGCAATTTCTGTGTTTCATCGTCAATAAGAGGGTCCAAGAGATACAGTAAACCTGGAGTGTAGCATCGAAATCTATAACTAGTGTCACAGGAATGGTTCAAAACATAGTGAGTAAGAAGAGTCAGTCTTCATGTACTCAAGTCGGCATTGTGCCTTTTGTATTTAATTCAGGTGCAATTTCTGTGTTTCATCGTCAATAAGAAGGTCAGAGGGATACAATAAACCTGAAGTGAAGCATCGGAATCTATAACTAGTGTCACAGGAATGGTTCAAAACATAGTCAGTAAGAAGAGTCAGTCTTCTTGTCCTTAAGTCGGCATTGTGCATTTTGTATTTAATTCCGATGGAATTTCTGTGTTTCATCGTCAATAAGAAGGTCCAAGATATACAGTAAACCTGGAGTGATGTATCGGCATCTATAACTAGTGTCACAGGAATGGTTCAAAACATAGACAGTACTTAAATCGGCATTGTGACTTCTGTATTTAATTCCGAAGCAATTTCTGTGTTTCAACGTCAATAAGAAGGTCCAATGGATACAGTAAACCTGAAGTGAAGCATCGGAATCTATAGCTAGTGTCACAGGAATGGTTCAAATCATAGTCAGTAAGAAGAGTCAGTCTTCTTGTACATAAGTCGTAATTGTGCCTTTTGTACTTCATTCCGGTGCAAATTCTGTGTTTCATCGTCAATAAGAAGGTCCAAGGGATACAGTAAACATGGAGTGAAGCATCGGAATCTGTAACTAGTGTCACAGGAATGGTTCAAAGCATAGACAGTTAGAAGATACAGTCTTCTTGTACTTAAGCCGGCATTGTGCCCCTTGTGTTTAATTCCGATGCAATTTCTGTGTTTCATCGTCAATAAGAAGGTCCAAGGGATACAGTAAACCTGAAGTGAAGCATCGGAATCTATAACTAGTGCACAGGATGTTTCATAACATAGATAGTAAGAAGAGTCAGTCTTCTTGTACTTAAGTCGGCATTGTGCCTTTTGTATTTAATTCCGATGCAATTTCTGTTTTTCATCGTCAATAAGAAGGTCAGAGGAATACAGTAAACCTGAAGTGAAGCATCGGAATCTATAACTAGTGTCACAGAAATGGTTCAAAACATAGACAGGAAGAAGAGTCAGTCTTCTTGTACATCAGTCGGCATTGTGCCTTTTGTATTAAATTCCGATGCAATTTCTGTGTTTCATCGTCAATAAGAAGGTCCTAGGGCTACAGTAAACCTGAAGTCAAGCATCGGAATCTATAACTAGTGTCACAGGAATGGTTCAAAACATAGACAATAATAAGAGTCAGTCTTCTTGTACTTCAGCCGGCATTGTGCCTTTTCTATTTAATTCCGATGCCATTTCTGTGTTTTATCGTCAATAAGAAGGTCAGAGGAATACAGTAAACCTGATGTGAAGCATCGGAATCTATAACTAGTGTCACAGGGATGGTTCAAAACATAGTCAGTATCAAGAGTCAGTCTTCTTGTCGTTAAGTCTTCATTGTGCCTTTTGTATTTAATTCTGATGCAATTTCTGTGTTTCATCGTCAATAAGAAGGTCCAAGGGATACAGTAAACCTGGAGTGTAGCATCGGAATGTATAACTAGTGTCACAGGAATGGTTCAAAACATAGTCAGTAAGAAGAGTCAGCCTACATGCACTTAAGTTGGCATTGTGCCTTTTGTATTCAATTCCGATGCAATTTCTGTGTTTCATCGTCAATAAGAAGGTCCAAGGGATACAGTAAACCTGGAGTGTAGCATCGAAATCTATAACTAGTGTCACAGGAATGGTTCAAAACATAGTCAGTAAGAAGAGTCAGTCCACATGTACTCAAGTCGGCATTGTGCCTTTTGTATTTAATTCAGGTGCAATTTCTGTGTTTCATTGTCTATAAGAAGGTCAGAGGGATACAATAAACCTGAAGTGAAGCATCGGAATCTATAACTAGTGTCACAGGAATGGTTCAAAACATAGTCAGTAAGAAGAGTCAGTCTTCTTGGCCGTAAGTCGGCATTGTGCTTTTGTATTTAATTCCGATTCAATTTCTGTGTTTCATCGTCAATAAGATAGTCCAAGAGATACAGTAAACCTGGAGTGAAGCATCGGCATCTATAACTAGAGTCACAGGAATGGTTCTAAACATAGACAGTACTTAAATCGGCATTGTGCCTTTTGTATTTAATTCCGAAGCAATTTCTGTGTTTCATCGTCAATAAGAAGTTCCAATGGATACAGTAAACCTAAAGTGAAGCATCGGAATCTATAACTAGTGTCACAGGAATGGTTCAAAACATAGTCAGTAAGAAGAGTCGGTCTTCATGTACTTATGTCGGCATTGTGCCTTTGTATTTAATTCTGATGCAATTTCTGTGTTTCATCGTCAATAAGAAGGTCAGAGGGATACAATAAACCTGAAGTGAAGCATCGGAATCTATAACTAGTGTCACAGAAATGGTTCAAAACATAGTCAGAAAGAAGAGTCCGTCTTCTTGTCCTTAAGTCGGCATTGTGCCTTTTGTATTTATATCCGATGCAATTTCTGTGTTTCATCGTTAATAACAATGTCCAATGGATACAGTAAGCCTGAAGTGAAGCATCGGAATCTATAACTAGTGTCACAGGAATGGTTCAAAGCATAGTGAGTAAGAAGAGTCAGTCTTCATGTACTCAAGTCGGCATTGTGCCTTTTGTATTTAATTCAGGTGCAATTTCTGTGTTTCATCGTCAATAAGAAGGTCAGAGGGATACAATAAACCTGAAGTGAAGCATCGGAATCTATAACTAGTGTCACAGGAATGGTTCAAAACATAGTCAGTAAGAAGAGTCAGTCTTCTTGTCCTTAAGTCGGCATTGTGCATTTTGTATTTAATTCCGATGCAATTTCTGTGTTTCATCGTCAATAAGAAGGTCCAAGATATACAGTAAACCTGGAGTGATGTATCGGCATCTATAACTAGTGTCACAGGAATGGTTCAAAACATAGACAGTACTTAAATCGGCATTGTGCCTTTTGTATTTAATTCCGAAGCAATTTCTGTGTTTCAACGTCAATAAGAAGGTCCAATGGATACAGTAAACCTGAAGTGAAGCATCGGAATCTATTACTAGTGTCACAGGAATGGTTCAAAACATAGTCAGTAAGAAGAGTCGGTCTTCATGTACTTAAGTCGGCATTGTGCCTCTGTATTTAATTCCGATGCAATTTCTGTGCTTCATCGTCATTAAGAAGGTCCAAGGGATACAGTAAACCTGAAGTGAAGCATCGGAATCTATAGCTAGTGTCACAGGAATGGTTCAAATCATAGTCAGTAAGAAGAGTCAGTCTTCTTGTACTTAAGTCGTAATTGTGCCTTTTGTATTTCATTCCGGTGCAAATTCTGTGTTTCATCGTCAATAAGAAGGTCCAAGGGATACAGTACACATGGAGTGAAGCATCGGAATCTGTAACTAGTGTCACAGGAATGGTTCAAAGCATAGACAGTTAGAAGATACAGTCTTCTTGTACTTAAGCCGGCATTGTGCCCCTTGTGTTTAATTCCGATGCAATTTCTGTGTTTCATCGTCAATAAGAAGGTCCAAGGGATACAGTAAACCTGAAGTGAAGCATCGGAATCTATAACTAGTGCACAGGATGTTTCATAACATAGATAGTAAGAAGAGTCAGTCTTCTTGTACTTAAGTCGGCATTGTGCCTTTTGTATTTAATTCCGATGCAATTTCTGTTTTTCATCGTCAATAAGAAGGTCAGAGGAATACAGTAAACCTGAAGTGAAGCATCGGAATCTATAACTAGTGTCACAGAAATGGTTCAAAACATAGACAGGAAGAAGAGTCAGTCTTCTTTTACTTCAGTCGGCATTGTGCCTTTTGTATTAAATTCCGATGCAATTTCTGTGTTTCATCGTCAATAAGAAGGTCCTAGGGCTACAGTAAACCTGAAGTCAAGCATCGGAATCTATAACTAGTGTCACAGGAATGGTTCAAAACATAGACAATAATAAGAGTCAGTCTTCTTGTACTTCAGCCGGCATTGTGCCTTTTCTATTTAATTCCGATGCCATTTCTGTGTTTTATCGTCAATAAGAAGGTCAGAGGAATATAGTAAACCTGATGTGAAGCATCGGAATCTATAACTAGTGTCACAGGGATGGTTCAAAACATAGTCAGTATCAAGAGTCAGTCTTCTTGTCGTTAAGTCTTCACTGTGCCTTTTGTATTTAATTCTGATGCAATTTCTGTGTTTCATCGTCAATAAGAAGGTCCAAGGGATACAGTAAACCTGGAGTGTAGCATCGGAATGTATAACTAGTGTCACAGGAATGGTTCAAAACATAGTCGGTAAGAAGAGTCAGTCTACATGTACTTAAGTTGGCATTGTGCCTTTTGTATTCAATTCCGATGCAATTTCTGTGTTTCATCGTCAATAAGAAGGTCCAAGGGATACAGTAAACCTGGAGTGTAGCATCGAAATCTATAACTAGTGTCACAGGAATGGTTCAAAACATAGTCAGTAAGAAGAGTCAGTCCACATGTACTCAAGTCGGCATTGTGCCTTTTGTATTTAATGCAGGTGCAATTTCTGTGTTTCATCGTCTATAAGAAGGTCAGAGGGATACAATAAACCTGAAGTGAAGCATCGGAATCTATCACTAGTGTCACAGGAATGGTTCAAAGCATAGTCAGTAAGAAGAGTCCGTCTTCTTGTCCTTAAGTCGGCATTGTGCCTTTTGTATTTATATCCGATGCAATTTCTGTGTTTCATCGTCAATAAGAAGGTCCAAGAGATACAGTAAACCTGGAGTGAAGCATCCGCATCTATAACTAGTGTCACAGGAATGGTTCAAAACATAGTCAGTAAGAAGAGTCAGTCTTCTTGTCCTTAAGTCGGCATTGTGCTTTTGTATTTAATTCCGATTCAATTTCTGTGTTTCATCGTCAATAAGAAGGTCCAAGAGATACAGTAAACCTGGAGTGAAGCATCGGCATCTATAACTAGTGTCACAGAAATGGTTCAAAACATAGTCAGAAAGAAGAGTCCGTCTTCTTGTCCTTAAGTCGGCATTGTGCCTTTTGTATTTATATCCGATGCAATTTCTGTGTTTCATCGTCAATAAGAATGTCCAATGGATACAGTAAACCTGAAGTGAAGCATCGGAATCTATAACTAGTGTCACAGGAATGGTTCAAAACATAGTGAGTTAGAAGAGTCAGTCTTCATGTACTCAAGTCGGCATTGTGCCTTTTGTATTTAATTCAGGTGCAATTTCTGTGTTTCATCGTCAATAAGAAGGTCAGAGGGATACAATAAACCTGAAGTGAAGCATCGGAATCTATAACTAGTGTCACAGGAATGGTTCAAAACATTGTCAGTAAGAAGAGTCAGTCTTCTTGTCCTTAAGTCGGCATTGTGCATTTTGTATTTAATTCCGATGCAATTTCTGTGTTTCATCGTCAATAAGAAGGTCCAAGATATACAGTAAACCTGGAGTGATGTATCGGCATCTATAACTAGTGTCAAAGGAATGGTTCAAAACATAGACAGTACTTAAATCGGCATTGTGCCTTTTGTATTTAATTCCGAAGCAATTTCTGTGTTTCAACGTCAATAAGAAGCTCCAATGGATACAGTAAACCTGATGTGAAGCATCGGAATCTATTACTAGTGTCACAGGAATGGTTCAAAACATAGTCAGTAAGAAGAGTCGGTCTTCATGTACTTAAGTCGGCATTGTGCCTCTGTATTTAATTCCGATGCAATTTCTGTGCTTCATCGTCATTAAGAAGGTCCAAGGGATACAGTAAACCTGAAGTGAAGCATCGGAATCTATAGCTAGTGTCACAGGAATGGTTCAAATCATAGTCAGTAAGAAGAGTCAGTCTTCTTGTACTTAAGTCGTAATTGTGCCTTTTGTATTTCATTCCGGTGCAAATTCTGTGTTTCATCGTCAATAAGAAGGTCCAAGGGATACAGTACACATGGAGTGAAGCATCGGAATCTGTAACTAGTGTCACAGGAATGGTTCAAAGCATAGACAGTTACAAGATACAGTCTTCTTGTACTTAAGCCGGCATTGTGCCCCTTGTGTTTAATTCCGATGCAATTTCTGTTTTTCATCGTCAATAAGAAGGTCAGAGGAATACAGTAAACCTGAAGTGAAGCATCGGAATCTATAACTAGTGTCACAGAAATGGTTCAAAACATAGACAGGAAGAAGAGTCAGTCTTCTTGTACTTCAGTCGGCATTGTGCCTTTTGTATTAAATTCCGATGCAATTTCTGTGTTTCATCGTCAATAAGAAGGTCCTAGGGCTACAGTAAACCTGAAGTCAAGCATCGGAATCTATAACTAGTGTCACAGGAATGGTTCAAAACATAGACAATAATAAGAGTCAGTCTTCTTGTACTTCAGCCGGCATTGTGCCTTTTCTATTTAATTCCGATGCCATTTCTGTTTTTCATCGTCAATAAGAAGGTCAGAGGAATACAGTAAACCTGATGTGAAGCATCGGAATCTATAACTAGTGTCACAGGGATGGTTCAAAACATAGTCAGTATCAAGAGTCAGTCTTCTTGTCGTTAAGTCTTCATTGTGCCTTTTGTATTTAATTCTGATGCAGTTTCTGTGTTTCATCGTCAATAAGAAGGTCCAAGGGATACAGTAAATCTGGAGTGTAGCATCGGAATGTATAACTAGTGTCACAGGAATGGTTCAAAACATAGTCGGTAAGAAGAGTCAGTCTACATGTACTTAAGTTGGCATTGTGCCTTTTGTATTCAATTCCGATGCAATTTCTGTGTTTCATCGTCAATAAGAAGGTCCAAGGGATACAGTAAACCTGGAGTGTAGCATCGAAATCTATAACTAGTGTCACAGGAATGGTTCAAAACATAGTCAGTAAGAAGAGTCAGTCAACATGTACTCAAGTCGGCATTGTGCCTTTTGTATTTAATGCAGGTGCAATTTCTGTGTTTCATCGTCTATAAGAAGGTCAGAGGGATACAATAAACCTGAAGTGAAGCATCGGAATCTATAACTAGTGTCACAGGAATGGTTCAAAGCATAGTCAGTAAGAAGAGTCCGTCTTCTTGTCCTTAAGTCGGCATTGTGCCTTTTGTATTTATATCCGATGCAATTTCTGTGTTTCATCGTCAATAAGAAGGTCCAAGAGATACAGTAATTCTGGAGTGAAGCATCCGCATCTACAACTAGTGTCACAGGAATGGTTCAAAACATAGACAGTACTTAAATCGGCATTGTGCCTTTTGTATTTAATTCCGAAGCAATTTCTGTGTTTCAACGTCAATAAGACGGTCCAATGGATACAATAAACCATGAGTGAAGCATCGGAATCCATAACTAGTGTCACAGGAATGGTTCAAAACATAGACAGTTAGAAGATACAGTCTTCTTGTCCTTAAGTCGGCATTGTGCCTTTTGTATTTAATTCCGAAGCAATTTCTGTGTTTCATCGTCAATAAGAAGGTCCAATGGATACAGTAAACCTGAAGTAAAGCATCGGAATCTATAACTAGTGTCACGGGAATGGGTCAAAACATAGTCAGTAAGAAGAGTCGGTCTTCATGTACTTAAGTCGGCATTGTGCCTTTGTATATAATTCCGATGCAATTTCTGTGTTTCATCGTCAATAAGAAGGTCCAAGAAATACAGTAAACCTGAAGTGAAGCATCGGAATCTATAACTAGTGTCACAGGAATGGTTCAAATAATAGTCAATAAGAAGAGTCAGTCTTCTTGTACTTAAGTCGTTATTGTGCCTTTTGTATTTCATTCCGGTGCAAAGTCTGTGTTTCATCGTCAATAAGAAGGTCCAAGGGATACAGTAAACCTGGAGTGAAGCATCGGAATCTATAACTAGTGTCACAGGAATGGTTCAAAACATAGACAGTTAGAAGATACAGTCTTCTTGTTCTTAAGCCGGCATTGTGCCCCTTGTGTTTAATTCCGATGCAATTTCTGTGTTTCATCGTCAATAAGAAGGTCCAAGGGATACAGTAAACCTGAAGTGAAGCATCGGAATCTATAACTAGTGTCACAGGATGGTTCAAAACATAGACAGTAAGAAGAGTCAGTCTTCTTGTACTTAAGTCGGCATTGTGCCTTTTGTATTTAATTCCGACGCAATTTCTGTGTTTCATCGTCAATAAGAAGGTCAGAGGAATACAGTAAACCTGAAGTGAAGCATCGGAATCTATAACTAGTGTCACAGAAATGGTTCAAAACATAGACAGGAAGAAGAGTCAGTCTTCATGTACTTGAGTCGGCATTGTGCCATTTGTATTAAATTCCGCTGCAATATCTGTGTTTCATCGTCCATAAGAAGGTCCTAGGGCTACAGTAAACCTGAAGTCATGCATCGGAATCTATAACTAGTGTCACAGGAATGGTTCAAAACATAGTCAGTAAGAGGAGTCAGTCTTCATGTAGTTAAGTCGTTATTGTGCCTTTGTATTTCATTCCGGTGCAATTTCTGTATTTCATCGTCAATAAGAAGGTCCAATGGATACAGAAAACCTGGAGTGAAGCATCGGAATCTATAACTAGTGTCACAGGAATGGTTCGAAACATAGTCAGTAAGTAGAGTCGGTCTTCATGTACTTAAGTCGGCATTGTGCCTTTGTATTTAATTCCGATGCAATTTCTGTGTTTCATCGTCAATAAGAAGGTCGAAGAGATACAGTAAACCTGGAGTGAAGCATCGGATCCTATAACTAGTGTCACAGGAAAGGTTCAAAACACAGACAGTCCTTAAATCGGCATTGTGCCTTTTGTATTTAATTCCGAAGCAATTTCTGTGTATCATCGTCAATAAGAAGGTCCAAGGGATACAGTAAACCTGAAGTGAAGCATCGGAATCTGTAACTAGTGTCACAGGAATGGTTCAAAACATAGACAGGAAGAAGAGTCAGTCTTCTTGTACTTGAGTCGGCATTGTGCCTTTTGTATTTAATTCCGATGTAATTTCTGTGTTTCATCGTCAATAAGAGGGTCCAAATGATACAATAAACCTGAAGTGAAGCATCGGAATCTAAAACTAGTGTCACAGGAATGGTTCAAAACATAGTCAGTAAGAAGGGTCAGTCTTCTTGTCCTTATGTCGGCGTTGTGCCTATTGTATTCAATTCCGATGCTATTTCTGTGTTTCTTCGTCAATAAGAAGTTCCAAGGATACAGTAAACCTGGAGTGAAGCATCGGAATCAATAACTAGTGTCACAGGATTGGTTCAAAACATAGACAGGAAGAAGATACAGTCTTCTTGTACTTAAGTCGGCATTGTGCCTTTTGTATTTAATTCCGATGCAATTTCTGTGATTCATCCTCAATAAGAAGGTCAGAGGAATACTGTAAACCTGAAGTTAAGCATCGGAATCTATAACTAGTGTCACAGGAATGGTTCAAAACATAGACAGGAAGAAGAGTCAGTCTTCTTGTACTTGAGTCGGCATTGGGCCTTTTGTATTTAATTCCGATGTAATTTCTGTGTTTCATCGTCAATAAGAGGGTCCAAATGATACAGTAAACCTGAAGTGAAGCATCGGAATCTAAAACTAGTGTCACAGGAATGGTTCAAAACATAGTCAGTAAGAAGAGTCAGTCTTCTTGTACTTAAGTCGGCATTGTGCCTTTTGTATTTAATTCCGATGCAATTTCTGTGTTTCATCGTCAACAAGAAGGTCAGAGGAATACAGTAAACCTGAAGTGAAGCATCGGAATCTATAACTAGTGTCACAGGAATGGTTCAAAACATAGACAGGAAGAAGAGTCAGTCTTCTTGTACTTGAGTCGGCATTGTGCCTTTTGTATTTAATTCCGATGTAATTTCTGTGTTTCATCGTCAATAAGAGGGTCCAAATGATACAGTAAACCTGAAGTGAAGCATCGGAATCTAAAACTAGTGTCACAGGAATGGTTCAAAACATAGTCAGTAAGAAGAGTCAGTCTTCTTGTCCTTAAGTCAGCGTTGTGCCTATTGTATTTAATTCCGACGCTATTTCTGTGTTTGTTCGTCAATAAGAAGTTCCAAGGATACAGTAAACCTTAAGTCAAGCATCGGAATCTATAACTAGTGTCACAGGAATGGTTCAAAACATAGACAATAATAAGAGTCAGTCTTCTTGTACTTCAGCCGGCATTGTGCCTTTTCTATTTAATTCCGATGCCATTTCTGTTTTTTATCGTCAATAAGAAGGTCAGAGGAATACAGTAAACCTGATGTGAAGCATCGGAATCTATAACTAGTGTCACAGGGATGGTTCAAAACATAGTCAGTATCAAGAGTCAGTCTTCTTGTCGTTAAGTCTTCATTGTGCCTTTTGTATTTAATTCTGATGCAGTTTCTGTGTTTCATCGTCAATAAGAAGGTCCAAGGGATACAGTAAACCTGGACTGTAGCATCGGAATGTATAACTAGTGTCACAGGAATGGTTCAAAACATAGTCGGTAAGAAGAGTCAGTCTACATGTACTTAAGTTGGCATTGTGCCTTTTGTATTCAATTCCGATGCAATTTCTGTGTTTCATCGTCAATAAGAAGGTCCAAGGGATTCAGTAAACCTGGAGTGTAGCATCGAAATCTATAACTAGTGTCACAGGAATGGTTCAAAACATAGTCAGTAAGAAGAGTCAGTCCACATGTACTCAAGTCGGCATTGTGCCTTTTGTATTTAATGCAGGTGCAATTTCTGTGTTTCATCGTCTATAAGAAGGTCAGAGGGATACAATAAACCTGAAGTGAAGCATCGGAATCTATAACTAGTGTCACAGGTATGGTTCAAAGCATAGTCAGTAAGAAGAGTCCGTCTTCTTGTCCTTAAGTCGGCATTGTGCCTTTTGTATTTATATCCGATGCAATTTCTGTGTTTCATCGTCAATAAGAAGGTCCAAGAGATACAGTAAACCTGGAGTGAAGCATCCGCATCTATAACTAGTGTCACAGGAATGGTTCAAAACATAGACAGTACTTAAATCGGCATTGTGCCTTTTGTATTTAATTCCGAAGCAATTTCTGTGTTTCAACGTCAATAAGACGGTCCAATGGATACAGTAAACCATGAGTGAAGCATCGGAATCCATAACTAGTGTCACAGGAATGGTTCAAAACATAGACAGTTAGAAGATACAGTCTTCTTGTCCTTAAGTCGGCATTGTGCCTTTTGTATTTAATTCCGAAGCAATTTCTGTGTTTCATCGTCAATAAGAAGGTCCAATGGATACAGTAAACCTGAAGTGAAGCATCGGAATCTATAACTAGTGTCACGGGAATGGGTCAAAACATAGTCAGTAAGAAGAGTCGGTCTTCATGTACTTAAGTCGGCATTGTGCCTTTGTATATAATTCCGATGCAATTTCTGTGTTTCATCGTCAATAAGAAGGTCCAAGGGATACAGTAAACCTGAAGTGAAGCATCGGAATCTATAACTAGTGCACAGGATGGTTCATAACATAGAGAGTAAGAAGAGTCAGTCTTCTTGTACTTAAGTCGGCATTGTGCCTTTTGTATTTAATTCCGATGCAATTTCTGTTTTTCATCGTCAATAAGAAGGTCAGAGGAATACAGTAAACCTGAAGTGAAGCATCGGAATCTATAACTAGTGTCACAGAAATGGTACAAAACATAGACAGGAAGAAGAGTCAGTCTTCTTGTACTTCAGTCGGCATTGTGCCTTTTGTATTAAATTCCGATGCAATTTCTGTGTTTCATCGTCAATAAGAAGGTCCTAGGGCTCCAGTAAACCTGAAGTCAAGCATCGGAATCTATAACTAGTGTCACAGGAATGGTTCAAAACATAGACAATAATAAGAGTCAGTCTTCTTGTACTTCAGCCGGCATTGTGCCTTTTCTATTTAATTCCGATGCCATTTCTGTGTTTTATCGTCAATAAGAAGGTCAGAGGAATACAGTAAACATGATGTGAAGCATCGGAATGTATAACTAGTGTCACAGGGATGGTTCAAAACATAGTCAGTATCAAGAGTCAGTCTTCTTGTCGTTAAGTCTTCATTGTGCCTTTTGTATTTAATTCTGATGCAATTTCTGTGTTTCATCGTCAATAAGAAGGTCCAAGGGATACAGTAAACCTGGAGTGTAGCATCGGAATGTATAACTAGTGTCACAGGAATGGTTCAAAACATAGTCAGTAAAAAGAGTCAGTCTACATGTACTTAAGTTGGCATTGTGCCTTTTGTATTCAATTCCGATGCAATTTCTGTGTTTCATCGTCAATAAGAAAGTCCAAGGGATACAGTAAACCTGGAGTGTAGCATCGAAATCTATAACTAGTGTCACAGGAATGGTTCAAAACATAGTCAGTAAGAAGAGTCAGTCCACATGTACTCAAGTCGGCATTGTGCCTTTTGTATTTAATTCAGGTGCAATTTCTGTGTTTCATCGTCAATAAGAAGGTCAGAGGGATACAATAAACCTGAAGTGAAGCATCGGAATCTATAACTAGTGTCACAGGAATGGTTCAAAACATAGTCAGTAAGAAGAGTCAGTCTTCTTGTCCTTAAGTCGGCATTGTGCTTTTGTATTTAATTCCGATTCAATTTCTGTGTTTCATCGTCAATAAGAAGGTCCAAGAGATACAGTTAACCTGGAGTGAAGCATCGGCATCTATAACTAGTGTCACAGGAATGGTTCTAAACATAGACAGTACTTAAATCGGCATTGTGCCTTTTGTATTTAATTCCGAAGCAATTTCTGTGTTTCATCGTCAATAAGAAGGTCTCATGGATACAGTAAACCTAAAGTGAAGCATCGGAATCTATAACTAGTGTCACAGGAATGGTTCAAAACATAGTCAGTAAGAAGAGTCGGTCTTCATGTACTTAAGTCGGCATTGTGCCTTTGTATTTAATTCCGATGCAATTTCTGTGTTTCATCGTCAATAAGAAGGTCAGAGGGATACAATAATCCTGAAGTGAAGCATCGGAATCTATAACTAGTGTCACAGAAATGGTTCAAAACATAGTCAGAAAGAAGAGTCCGTCTTCTTGTCCTTAAGTCGGCATTGTGCCTTTTGTATTTATATCCGATGCAATTTCTGTGTTTCATCGTCAATAAGAAGGTCCAAGAGATACAGTAAACCTGGAGTGAAACATCGGCATCTATAACTAGTGTCACAGGAATGGTTCAAAACATAGACAGTATTTAAATCGGCATTGTGCCTTTTGTATTTAATTCCGAAGCAATTTCGGTGTTTCAACGTCAATAAGAAGGTCCAATGGATACAGTAAACCTGAAGTGAAGCATCGGAATCTATAAGTAGTGTCACGGGAATGGTTCAAACATAGTCAGTAAGAAGAGTCGGTCTTCATGTACTTAAGTCGGCATTGTGCCTTTGTATATAATTCCGATGCAATTTCTGTGTTTCATCGTCAGTAAGAAGGTCCAAGGGATACAGTAAACCTGAAGTGAAGCATCGGAATCTATAACTAGTGTCACAGGAATGGTTCAAATAATAGTCAGTAAGAAGAGTCAGTCTTCTTGTACTTAAGTCGTTATTGTGCCTTTTGTATTTCATTCCGGTGCAAATTCTGTGTTTCATCGTCAATAAGAAGGTCCAAGGGATACAGTAAACCATGAGTGAAGCATCGGAATCCATAACTAGTGTCACAGGAATGGTTCAGAACATAGACAGTTAGAAGATACAGTCTTCTTGTACTTAAGCCGGCATTGTGCCCCTTGTGTTTAAATCCGATGCAATTTCTGTGTTTCATCGCCAATAAGAAGGTCCAAGGGATACAGTGAACCTGAAGTGAAGCATCGGAATCTATAACTAATGTCACAGGATGGTTCCAAACATAGACAGTAAGAAGAGTCAGTCTTCTTGTACTTAAGTCGGCATTGTGCCTTTTGTATTTAATTCCGATGCAATTTCTATGTTTCATCGTCAATAAGAAGGTCAGAGGAATACAGTAAACCTGAAGTGAAGCATCGGAATGTATAACTAGTGTCACAGGAATGGTTCAATACACAGTCAGAAAGAAGAGTCAGTCTTCTTGTCCTTAAGTCGGCATTGTGCCTTTTGTATTTAATTCCGAAGCAATTTCTGTGTTTCATCGTCAATAAGAAGGTCCAATGGATACAGTAAACGTGAAGTGAAGCATCGGAATCTATAACTAGTGTCACGGGAATGGTTCAAAACATAGTCAGTAAGAAGAGTCGGTCTTCATGTGCTTAAGTCGGCATTGTGCCTTTGTATATAATTCCGATGCAATTTCTGTGTTTCATCGTCAATAAGAAGGTCCAAGGGATACAGTAAACCTGAAGTGAAGCATCGGAATCTATAACTAGTGTCCAGGAATGGTTCAAATAATAGTCAGTAAGAAGAGTCAGTCTTCATGTACTTAAGTCGTTATTGTGCCTTTTGTATTTCATTCCGGTGCAAATTCTATGTTTCATCGTCAATAAGAAGGTCCAAGGGATACAGTAAACCTGGAGTGAAGCATCGGAATCTATAACTAGTGTCACAGGAATGGTTCAAAACATAGACAGTTAGAAGATACAGTCTTCTTGTTCTTAAGCCGGCATTGTGCCCCTTGTGTTTAATTCCGATGCAATTTCTGTGTTTCATCGTCAATAAGAAGGTCCATGGGATACAGTAAACCTGAAGTGAAGCATCGGAATCTATAACTAGTGTCACAGGATGGTTCAAAACATAGACAGTAAGAAGAGTCAGTCTTCTTGTACTTAAGTCGGCATTGTGCCTTTTGTATTTAATTCCGACGCAATTTCTGTGTTTCATCGTCAATAAGAAGGTCAGAGGAATACAGTAAACCTGAAGTAAAGCATCGGAATCTATAACTAGTGTCACAGAAATGGTTCAAAACATAGACAGGAGGAAGAGTCAGTCTTCATGTACTTGAGTCGGCATTGTGCCTTTTGTATTAAATTCCGATGCAATTTCTGTGTTTCATCGTCAATAAGAAGGTCCTAGGGCTACAGTAAACCTGAAGTCATGCATCGGAATCTATAACTAGTGTCCCAGGAATGGTTCAAAACATAGTCAGTAAGAGGAGTCAGTCTTCATATAGTTAAGTCGTTATTGTGCCTTTGTATTTCATTCCGGTGCAATTTCTGTGTTTCATCGTCAATAAGAAGGTCCAAGGGATACAGAAAACCTGGAGTGAAGCATCGGAATCTATAACTAGTGTCACAGGAGAGGTTCGAAACATAGTCAGTAAGAAGAGTCGGTCTTCATGTACTTAAGTCGGCATTGTGCCTTTGTATTTAATTCCGATGCAGTTTCTGTGTTTCATCGTCAATAAGTAGGTCCAAGAGATACAGTAAACCTGGAGTGAAGCATCGGATTCTGTAACTAGTGTCACAGGAAAGGTTCAAAACGCAAACAGTACTTAAATCGGCATTGTGCCTTTGTATATAATTCCGATGCAATTTCTGTGTTTCATCGTCAATAAGAAGGTCAGAGGAATTCAGTAAACCAGAAGTGAAGCATCGGAATCTATAACTAGTGTCACAGGAATGGTTCAAAACATAGACAGGAAGAAGAGTCAGTCTTCTTGTACTTAAGTCGGCATTGTGCCTTTTGTATTTAATTCCGATGCTATTTCTGTGTTTCTTCGTCAATAAGAAGTTCCAAGGATACAGTAAACCTGGAGTGAAGCATCGGAATCAATAACTAGTGTCACAGGATTGGTTCAAAACATAGACAGGAAGAAGATACAGTCTTCTTGTACTTAAGTCGGCATTGTGCCTTTTGTATTTAATTCCGATGCAATTTCTGTGTTTCATTCTCAATAAGAAGGTCAGAGGAATACTGTAAACCTAAAGTTAAGCATCGGAATCTATAACTAGTGTCACAGGAGTGGTTCAAAACATAGACAGGAAGATGAGTCAGTCTTCTTGTACTTGAGTCGGCATTGTGCCTTTTGTATTTAATTCCGATGTAATTTCTGTGTTTCATCGTCAATAAGAGGGTCCAAATGATACAGTAAACCTGGAGTGAAGCATCGGAATCTAAAACTAGTGTCACAGGAATGGTTCAAAACATAGTCAGTAAGAAGAGTCAGTCTTCTTGTACTTAAGTCGGCATTGTGCTTTTGTATTTAATTCCGATGCAATTTCTGTGTATCATCGTCAACAAGAAGGTCAGAGGAATACAGTAAACCTGAAGTGAAGCATCGGAATCTATAACTAGTGTCACAGGAATGGTTCAAAACATAGACAGGAAGAAGAGTCAGTCTTCTTGTACTTGAGTCGGCATTGTGCCTTTTGTATTTAATTCCGATGTAATTTCTGTGTTTCATCGTCAATAAGAGGGTCCAAATGATACAGTAAACCTGAAGTGAAGCATCGGAATCTAAAACTAGTGTCACAGGAATGGTTCAAAACATAGTCAGTAAGAAGAGTCAGTCTTCTTGTCCTTAAGTCGGCGTTGTGCCTATTGTGTTTAATTCCGATGCTATTTCTGTGTTTGTTCGTCAATAAGAAGTTCCAAGGATACAGTAAACCTGGAGTGAAGCATCGGAATCAATAACTAGTGCCACAGGAATGGTTCAAAGCATAGTCAGTAAGAAGAGTCAATCTTCTTTTACTGAAGTTGCCATTTTGCCTAATCTATTTAATTCCGATGCAATTTCAGTGTTTCATCGTCAATAAGAAGGTCCAAGGGATGCAGTAAACCTGGAGTGAAGCATCGGAATCAATAACTTGTGTCAATGGAATGGTTCAAAACATAGACAGTAAGAAGAGTCATTCTTCATGTACTTAAGTCGGCTTTGTGCCTTTTGTATTTAATTCCGGTGCAATTTCTGTGTTTCATCGTCAATAAGAAGGTCATATGGATACAGTAAACTTGAAGTGAAGCATCGGAATCTATAACTAGTGTCACAGGAATGGTTCAAAACATAGACAGTAAGAAGATACAGTCTTCTTGTACTTAAGTCGGCATTGTGCCTTTTGTATTTAATTCCGATGCAATTTCTGTGTTTCATCGTCAATAAGAAGGTCCAAGGGATACAGCAAACCTGAAGTGAAGCATCGGAATCTATAACTAGTGTCACAGGAAGGGTACAAAACATAGTCAGTAAGAAGAGTCGGTCTTCATGTACTTAAGTCAGTATTGTGCCTTTTGTATTTAATTCCGGTGCAATTTCTGTGTTTCATTGTCAATAAGAAGGTTAAAGGGATACAGTAACCCTGAAGTGAAGCATCGGAATCTATAACTAGTGTCACAGGAATGGTTCAAAACATAGTCAGTAAGACAAGTCAGTCTTCTTATCCTGAAGTCGGCATTGTGCCTTTTGTATTTAATTCCGATGCAATTTCTGTGTTTCATCGTCAATAAGAAGGTCCAAGGGATACAGTAAACCTGGAGTGAAGCATCAGAATCTATAACTAGTGTCACAGGAATGGTTCAAAACATAGACAGTAAGACGATACAGTCTTGTTGTACTTAAGTCGGCATTGTGCCTTTTGTGTTTAATTCCGATGCAATTTCTGTGTTTCATCGTCAATAAGAAGGTCCAAGGGATACAGTAAACCTGATGTGAAGCAACGGAATCTAAGACTAGTGTCACAGGAATGGTTCAAAACATAGACAGGAAGAAGAGTCAGTCTTCTTGTACTTGAGGCGGCATTGTGCCTTTTGTATTAAGTTCCGATGCAATTTCTGTGTTTCATCATCAATAAGTAGGTCCTAGGGATACAGTAAACCTGAAGTCAAGTATCGGAATCTATAACTAGTGTCACAGGAATGGTTCGAAACATAGAGAGATAAGAAGAGTCAGTCTTCTTGTACTTAAGTCGGCATTGTGCCTTTTCTATTTAATTCCGATGCAATTTCTGTGTTCCATCGACAATAAGAAGGTCAGAGGGATACAGTAAACCTGAAGTGAAGCATCGGAATCTATGACTAGTGTCACAGGAATGGTTGAAAACATAGTCAGTAACAAGAGACAGTCTTTTTGTACGTAAGTCAGCATTGCGCCTTTTGTATTTAATTCCGATGTAATTTCTGTGTTTCATCGTCAATAAGAAGGTCCAAATGATACAGTAAACCTGAAGTGAAGCATCGGAATCTATAACTAGTGTCACAGGAATGGTTCAAGACATAGACAGTAACATGAGTCAGTCTTCTTGTACTTAAGTCGGCATTGTGCCTTTTGTATTTTATTCCGGTGCAATTTCTCTGTTTCATCGTCAACAAGAAGGTCACAGGGATACAGCAAACCTGAAGTGAAGCATCGGAATCTATAACTAGTGTCACAGGAATGGTTCAAAACGTAGTCAGTAAGAAGAGTCAGTCTTCTTGCCCTTAAGTCGGCATTGTGCCTTTTGTATTTAATTCCGATGCAATATTTGTGTTTCATCGTCAATAAGAAGGTCCAAGGGATATAGTAAACCTTGAGTGAAGCATCGGAATCTGTAACTAGTGTCACAGGAATGGTTCAAACTTAGACAGTAAGAAGATACAGTCTTCTTGTACTTAGTTCGGCATTGTGCCTTTTGTATTTAATTCCGATGCAATTTCTGTGTTTCGTCGTCAATAAGAAGGTCCAAGGGATACAGTAAACCTGAAGTGAAGCATCGGAATCTATAACTAGTGTCACTGGAATGGTCCAAGACATAGACAGTAAGAAGAGTCAGTCTTCTTGTACTTAAGTCGGCATTGTGCCTTTTGTATTTAATTCCAGTGCAATTCCTGTTATTCATCGTCAATAAGAAGGTCAGTGGGATACAGTAAAACTGAAGTGAAGCATCGGAATCTATAACTAGTATCACAGGAATGGTTCAAAACATATTCAGTTGTCCTTAAGTCGGCATTGTGCATTTTGTATTTAATTCCGATGCGATTTCTGTGTTTCATCGTCAATAAGAAGGTCCAAGGGATACAGTAAACCTGGAGTGAAGCATCGGAATCTATAACTAGTGTCACAGGAATGGTTCAAAACATAGACAATAAGAAGATACGGTCTTGTTGTACTTAAGTCGGCATTGTGCCTTTTGTATTTAATTCCGTCGCAATTTCTGTCTTTCATCGTCAACAAGAAGGTCCACGGGGTACAGTAAACCTGAAGTGAAGCATCGGAATCTATAACTAGTGTCACAGGAATGGTTCAAACATAGACAGTAAGAAGATACAGACTTGTTGTACTTAAGTCGGCAATGTTCCTTTTGTTTTTCATTCCGATGCAATTTCTGTGTTTCATCGGCAATAAGAAGGTCCAAGGGATGCAGTAAACCTGGAGTGAAGCATCGGAATCTATAACTAGTGTCACAGCAATGGTTCAATACATAGTCAGTAAGAAGAGTAGGTCTTCATGTACTTAAGTCGGCATTGTGCCTTTGTATTTAATTCCGATGTAATTTCTGTGTTTCATCGTCAATAAGGAGGTCCAAGAGATACAGTAAACCTGAAGTGAAGCATCGGCATCTATAACTAGAGTCACAGGAAAGGTTCAAAACACAGATAGTACTTAAATCGGCATTGTGCCTTTTGTATTTAATTCCGAAGCAATTTCTGTGTTTCATCGTCAATAAGAAGGTCCAAGGGATACAGTAAACCTGAAGTGAAGCATCGGAATCTATAACTAGTGTCACAGGAATGGTTCAAAACATAGTCAGTAAGAAGAGTCAGTCTTTTTTACTTAAGGCAGCATTGTGCCATTTTCAATTTAATTCCGATGCAATTTCTGTGTTTCATCGTCAATAATAAGGTCAGAGGAATACAGTAAACCTGAAGTGAAGCATCGGAACCTATTACTAGTGTCACAGGAATGGTTCAAAACATAGTCAGTAAGAAGAGTCAGTCTTCATGTAGTTAAGTCGTTATTGTTCCTTTGTATTTCATTCCGGTGCAATTTCTGTGTTTCATCGTCAATAAGAAGGTCCAAGGGATACAGTAAACCTGGAGTGAAGCATCGGAATCTGTAACTAGTGTCACAGGAATGGTTCAAAACATAGTCAGTAAGAAGAGTCGGTCTTCATGTACTTAAGTCGGCATTGTGCCCTTGTATTTAATTCCGATGCAATTTCTGTGTTTCATCGTCAATAAGAAGGTCCGAAAGATACAGTAAACCTGGAGTGAAGCATCGGCATCTATAACTAGTGTCACAGGAAAGGTTCAAAACACAGACAGTACTTAAATCGGCATTGTGCCTTTTGTATTTAATTCCGAAGCAATTTCTGTGTTTCATCGTCAATAAGAAGGTCCAAGGGATACAGTAAACCTGAAGTGAAGCATCGGAATCTATAACTAGTGTCACAGGAATGGTTCAAATCATAGTCAGTAAGAAGAGTCGGTCTTCATGTACTTAAGTCGGCATTGTGCCTTTGTATTTAATTCCGATGCAATTTCTGTGTTTCATCGTCAATAAGAAGGTCCAAGGGATACAGTAAACCTGAAGTGAAGCGTTGGATTCTATAACTAGTGTCACAGGAATGGTTTAAAACATAGTCAGTAAGAAGAGTCAGTCTTCATGTACTTAAGTCGTTATTGTGCCTTTGTATTTCATTCCGGTGCAGTTTCTGTGTTTCATCGTCAATAAGAAGGTCCAAGGGGTACAGTAAACCTGGAGTGAAGCATCAGAATCTATAACTAGTGTCACAGGAATGGTTCAGAACATAGACAGTAAGAAGATACAGTCTTCTTGTGCTTAAGTCGACATTGTACCTATTGTATTTAATTCCGATGCAATTTCTGTGTTTCATCGTCAATAAGATGGTAAAAGGGACGCAGTAAACCTGGAGTGAAGCATCGGAATCTATAACTAGTGTCAATGGAATGGTTCGAAACATAGACAGTAAGAAGAGTCAGCCTTCTTGTACTTAAGTCGGCATTGTGCCTTTTGCATTTAATTCCGGTGCAATTTCTATGTTTCATCGTCAATAAGAAGGTCAGAGGGATACAGTAAACCTGAAGTGAAGCATCGGAATCTATAACTAGTGTCACAGGAATGGTTCAAAACATAGTCAGTAAGAAGAGTCAGCCTTCATGTACTTAAGTCGTTATGGTGCCTTTGTGTTTCATTCCGGTGCAGTTTCTGTGTTTCATCGCCAATAAGAAGGTCCAAGGGGTAGAGTAAACCTGGAGTGAAGCATCGGAATCTATAACTAGTGTCACAGGAATGGTTCAAAACATAGACAGTAAGAAGAGTCAGTCTTCTTGTACTTAAGTCGGCATTGTGCCTTTTGTATTTAATTCCGATGCAATTTCTGTGTCTCATCGTCAATAAGATGGTCCAAGGGATACAGTAAACCTGAAGTGGAGCTTCGGAATCTATAACTGCTGTCACAGGAATGGTTCAAAACATAGACAGTAAGAAGAGTCAGTCTTTTTGTACTTAAGGCAGCATTGTGCCATTTTCAATTTAATTCCGATGCAATTTCTGTGTTTCATCGTCAATAATAAGGTCAGAGGAATACAGTAAACCTGAAGTGAAGCATCGGAACCTATAACTAGTGTCACAGGAATGGTTCAAAACATAGTCAGTAAGAAGAGTCAGTCTTCATGTAGTTAAGTCGTTATTGTGCCTTTGTGTTTCATTCCGTTGCAATTTCTGTGTTTCATCGTCAATACGAAGGTCCAAGGGATACAGTAAACCTGGAGTGAAGCATCGGAATCTGTAACTAGTGTCACAGGAATGGTTCAAAACATAGTCAGTAAGAAGAGTCGGTCTTCATGTACTTAAGTCGGCATTGTGCCCTTGTATTTAATTCCGATGCAATTTCTGTGTTTCATCGTCAATAAGAAGGTCCGAAAGATACAGTAAACCTGGAGTGAAGCATCGGCATCTATAACTAGTGTGACAGGAAAGGTTCAAAACACAGACAGTACTTAAATCGGCATTGTGCCTTTTGTATTTTATTCCGAAGCAATTTCTGTGTTTCATCGTCAATAAGAAGGTCCAAGGGATACAGTAAACCTGAAGTGAAGCATCGGAATCTATAACTAGTGTCACAGGAATGGTTCAAATCATAGTCAGTAAGAAGAATCGGTCTTCATGTACTTAAGTCGGCATTGTGCCTTTGTATTTATTTCCGATGCAATTTCTGTGTTTCATCGTCAATAAGAAGGTCCAAGGGATACAGTAAACCTGAAGTGAAGCGTTGGAATCTATAACTAGTGTCACAGGAATGGTTTAAAACATAGTCAGTAAGAAGAGTCAGTCTTCATGTACTTAAGTCGTTATTGTGCCTTTGTATTTCATTCCGGTGCAGTTTCTGTGTTTCATCGTCAATAAGAAGGTCCAAGGGGTACAGTAAACCTGGAGTGAAGCATCAGAATCTATAACTAGTGTCACAGGAATGGTTCAAAACATAGACAGTAAGAAGATACAGTCTTCTTGTGCTTAAGTCGACATTGTACCTATTGTATTTAATTCCGATGCAATTTCTGTGTTTCATCGTGAATAAGATGGTAAAAGGGACGCAGTAAACCTGGAGTGAAGCATCGGAATCTATAACTAGTGTCAATGGAATGGTTCAAAACATAGACAGTAAGAAGAGTCAGCCTTCTTGTACTTAAGTCGGCATTGTGCCTTTTGCATTTAATTCCGGTGCAATTTCTATGTTTCATCGTCAATAAGAAGGTCAGAGGGATACAGTAAACCTGAAGTGAAGCATCGGAATCTATAACTAGTGTCACAGGAATGGTTAAAAACATAGTCAGTAAGAAGAGTCAAGTTTCTTGTCCTTAAGTTGGCATTGTGCCTTTTGTAATTAATTCCGATGCAATTTCTGTGTTTCATCGTCAATAAGAAGGTCAGAGGGATAGAGTAATCATGAAGTGAAGCATCGGAATCTATAACTAGTGTCACAGGAATGGTTCAAAACATAGACAGTAAGAAGATACAGTCTTCTTGTACTTAATTCGGCATTTTGCCTTTTGTATTTAATTCCGATGCAATTTCGGTGTTTCATCGTCAATAAGAAGGTCCAAGGGATACAGTAAACCTGAAGTGAAGCATCGAAATCTATAACTAGTGTCACAGGAATGGTTCAAAACATAGTCAGTAAGAAGAATCGGTCTGCATGTACTTAAGTCGGCATTGTGCCTTTGTATTTAATTCCGATGCAATTTCTGTGTTTCATCGTCAATAAGAAGGTCCAAGGGATACAGTAAACCTGAAGTGAAGCATCGGAATCTATAACTAGTGTCACAGGAATGGTTCAAAACATAGTTAGTAATAAGAGTCAGTCTTCATGTACTTAAGTCGTTATTGTGCCTTTGTGTTTCATTCCGGTGCAGTTTCTGTGTTTCATCGTCAATAAGAAGGTCCAAGGGGTACAGTAAACCTGGAGTGAAGCATCGGAATCTATAACTAGTGTCACAGGAATGGTTCAAAACGTAGACAGTAAGAAGAGTCAGTCTTCTTGTACTTAAGTCGGCATTGTGCCTTTTGTATTTAATTCCGATGCAATTTCTGTGTCTCATCGTCAATAAGAAGGTCCAAGGGATACAGTAAACCTGAAGTGGAGCATCGGAATCTATAACTACTGTCACAGGAATGGTTCAAAACATAGACAGTATGAAGAGTCAGTCTTTTTGTACTTAAGGCAGCATTGTGCCATTTTCAATTTAATTCCGATGCAATTTCTGTGTTTCATCGTTAATAATAAGGTCAGAGGAATACAGTAAACCTGAAGTGAAGCATCGGAACCTATAACTAGTGTCACAGGAATGGTTCAAAACATAGTCAGTAAGAAGAGTCAGTCTTCATGTAGTTAAGTCGTTATTGTGCCTTTGTATTTCATTCCGGTGCAATTTCTGTGTTTCATCGTCAATAAGAAGGTCCAAGGGATACAGTAATCCTGGAGTGAAGCATCGGAATCTATAACTAGTGTCACAGGAATGGTTCAAAACATAGTCAGTAAGAAGAGTCGGTCTTCATGTACTTAAATTGGCATTGTGCCCTTGTATTTAATTCCGATGCAATTTCTGTGTTTCATCGTCAATAAGAAGGTCCGAAAGATACAGTAAACCTGGAGTGAGGCATCGGCATCTATAACTAGTGTCACAGGAAAGGTTCAAAACACAGACAGTACTTAAATCGGCATTGTGCCTTTTGTATTTAATTCCGAAGCAATTTCTGTGTTTCATCGTCAATAAGAAGGTCCAAGGGATACAGTAAACCTGAAGTGAAGCATAGGAATCTATAACTAGTGTCACAGGAATGGTTCAAATCATAGTCAGTAAGAAGAGTCGGTCTTCATGTACTTAAGTCGGCATTGTGCATTTGTATTTAATTCCGACGCAATTTCTGTGTTTCATCGTCAATAAGAAGGCCCAAGGGATACAGTAAACCTGTAGTGAAGCGTTGGAATCTATAACTAGTGTCACAGGAATGGTTTAAAACATAGTCAGTAAGAAGAGTCAGTCTTCATGTACTTAAGTCGTTATTGTGCCTTTGTATTTCATTCCGGTGCAGTTTCTGTGTTTCATCGTCAATAAGAAGGTCCAAGGGGTACAGTAAACCTGGAGTGAAGCATCAGAATCTATAACTAGTGTCACAGGAATGCTTCAAAACATAGACAGTAAGAAGACACAGTCTTCTTGTGCTTAAGTCGACATTGTACCTATTGTATTTAATTCCGATGCAATTTCTGTGTTTCATCGTCAATAAGAAGGTCCAAGGGATACAGTAAACCTGAAGTGAAGCATCGGAATCTAAAACTAGTGTCACAGAAATGGTTCAAAACATAGACAGGAAGAAGAGTCAGTCTTCTTGTACTTGAGTCGGCATTGTGCCTTTTGTATTTAATTCCGATGTAATTTCTGTGTTTCATCGTCAATAAGAAGGTCCAAATGATACAGTAAACCTGAATTGAAGCATCGGAATCTAAAACTAGTGTCACAGGATTGGTTCAAAACATAGACAGGCAGAAGATACAGTCTTCTTGTACTTAAGTCGGCATTGTGCCTTTTGTATTTAATTCCGATGCAATTTCTGTGTTTCATCGTCAATAAGAAGGTCAGAGGAATACAGTAAACCTGAAGTAAAGCATCGGAATCTATAACTAGTGTCACAGGAATGGTTCAAAACATAGACAGTAAGAAGATACAGTCTTCTTGTACTTAAGTCGACATTGTACCTATTGTATTTAATTCCGATGCAATTTCTGTGTTTCATCGTCAATAAGAAGGTCCAAGGGATACAGTAACCCTGAAGTGAAGCATCGGAATCTATAACTAGTGTCACAGGATGGTTCAAAACATAGGCAGTAAGAAGAGTCAGTCTTCTTGTACTTAAGTCGGCATTGTGCCTTTTGTATTTAATTCCGATGCAATTTCTGTGTTTCATCGTCAATACGAAGGTCAGAAGGATACAGTAAACCTTAAGTGAAGCATCGGAATCTATAACTAGTGTCACAGGAGTGGTTCAAAACATAGTCAGTAAGAAGAGTCGTTCTTCATGTACTTAAGTCGGCATTGTGCCTTTTGTATTTAATTCCATTGCAATTTCTGTGTTTCATCGTCAATAAGAAGGCCAAAGGGATACAGTAAACGTGAAGTGAAGCATCGGAATCTATAACTAGTGTCACAGGAATGGTTCAAAGCATAGTCAGTAAGAAGAGTCAATCTTCTTTTACTTAAGTTGCCATTTTGCCTAATCCATTTAATTCCGATGCAATTTCAGTGTTTCATCGTCAATAAGAAGGTCCAAGGGATGCAGTTAACCTGGAGTGAAGCATCGGAATCAATAACTTGTGTCAATGGAATGGTTCAAAACATAGACAGTAAGAAGAGTCATTCTTCATGTACTTAAGTCTGCATTGTGCCTTTTGTATTTAATTCCGGTGCAATTTCTGTGCTTCATCGTCAATAAGAAGGTCAGAGGGATACAGTAGACCTGAAGTGAAGCATCGGAATCTATAACTAGTGTCACAGGAATGTTTCAAAACATAGACAGTAAGAAGATACAGTCTTCTTGTACTTAAGTCGGCATTGTGCCTTTTGTATTTAATTCCGATGCAATTTCTTTGTTTCATCGTCAATAAGACGGTCCAAGGGATACAGTAAACCTGAAGTGAAGCATCGGAATCTATAACTAGTGTCACAGAAATGGTACAAAACATAGTCAGTAAGAATAGTCGGTCTTCATGTACTTAAGTCAGTATTGTGCCCTTTGTATTTAATTCCGGTGCAATTTCTGTGTTTCATCGTCAATAAGAAGGTCCAAGGGATACAGTAAACCAGGAGTGATGCATCGGAATCTATAACTAGTGTCACAGGAATGGTTCAAAACATAGACAGTAAGACGATACAGTCTTGTTGTACTTAAGTCGGCATTGTGCCTTTTGTATTTAATTCCGATGCAATTTCTGTGTTTCATCGTCAATAAGAAGGTCCAAGGGATACAGTAACCCTGAAGTGAAGCATCGGAATCTATAACTAGTGTCACAGGATGGTTCAAAACATAGTCAGTAAGAAGAGTCAGTCTTCTTGTACTTAAGTCGGCATTGTGCCTTTTTTATTTAATTCCGATGCAATTTCTGTGTTTCATCGTCAATAAGAAGGTCAGAGGGATACAGTAAACCTTAAGTGAAGCATCGGAATCTTAAACTAGTGTCACAGGAGTGGTTCAAAGCATAGTCAGTAAGAACAGTCGTTCTTCATGTACTTAAGTCGGCATTGTGCCTTTTGTATTTAATTCCATTGCAATTTCTGTGTTTCATCGTCAATAAGAAATCCAAAGGGATACAGTAAACATGAAGTGAAGCATCGGAATCCATAACTAGTGTCACAGGAATGGTTCAAAGCATAGTCAGTAAGAAGAGTCAATCTTCTTTTACTTAAGTTGCCATTTTGCCTAATCCATTTAATTCCGATGCAATTTCAGTGTTTCATCGTCAATAAGAAGGTCCAAGGTATGCAGTAAACCTGGAGTGAAGCTTCGGAATCAATAACTTGTGTCAATGGAATGGTTCAAAACATAGACAGTAAGAAGAGTCATTCTTCATGTACTTAAGTCTGCATTGTTCCTTTTGTATTTAATTCCGGTGCAATTTCTGTGCTTCATCGTCAATAAGAAGGTCAGAGGGATACAGTAGACCTGAAGTGAAGCATCGGAATCTATAACTAGTGTCACAGGAATGGTTCAAAACATAGACAGTAAGAAGATACAGTCTTCTTGTACTTAAGTCGGCATTGTGCCTTTTGTATTTAATTCCGATGCAATTTCTGTGTTTCATCGTCAATAAGACGGTCCAAGGGATACAGTAAACCTGAAGTGAAGCATCGAAATCTATAACTAGTGTCACAGAAATGGTACAAAACATAGTCAGTAAGAAGAGTCGGTCTTCATGTACTTAAGTCAGTATTGTGCCCTTTGTATTTAATTCCGGTGCAATTTCTGTGTTTCATCGTCAATAAGAAGGTCCAAGGGATACAGTAAACCTGGAGTGATGCATCGGAATCTATAACTAGTGTCACAGGAATGTTTCAAAACATAGACAGTAAGACGATACAGTCTTGTTGTACTTAAGTCGGCATTGTGCCTTTTGTATTTAATTCCGATGCAATTTCTGTGTTTCATCGTCAATAAGAAGGTCCAAGGGATACAGTAAACCTGAAGTGAAGCAACGGAATCTACGACTAGTGTCACAGGAATGGTTCAAAACATAGACAGTAAGAAGAGTCAGTTTTCTTGTACTTAAGTCGGCATTGTGTCCTTTGTATTTAATTCCGATGCAATTTCTGTGTTTCATCGTCTATAAGAAGGTCAGAGGATTACAGTAAACATGAAGTGAAGCATCGGAATCTATAAATAGTGTCACAAGAATGGTTCAAAACTCAGACAGGAAGAAGAGTCAATCTTCTTGCACTTGAGGCGGCATTGTGAATTTTGTATTAAATTCCGATGCAATTTCTGTGTTTCATCATCAATAAGTAGGTCCTAGGGATATAGTAAACCTGAAGTCAAGTATCGGATTCTATAACTAGTGTCACAGGAATAGTTCAAATCATAGACAATAAGAAGAGTCAGTCTTCTTGTACTTAAGTCTGCATTGTGACTTTTCTATTTAATTCCGATGCAATTTCTGTGTTACATCGACATTAAGAACGTCAGAGGGATACAGTAAACCTGAAGTGAAGCATCGGAATGTATAACTAGTGTCCCAGGAATGGTTGAAAACATAGTCAGTAACAAGAGACAGTCTTTTTGTACGTAAGTCAGCATTGCGCCTTTTGTATTTAATTCCGATGTAATTTCTGTGTTTCATCGTCAATAAGAAGGTCCAAATGATACAGTAAACCTGAAGTGAAGCATGGGAGTCTATCACTAGTGTCAATGGAAAGGTTCAAAACATAGACAGTAAGAAGAGTCAGTCTTCTTGTACTTAAGTCGGCATTGTGCCTTTTGTATTTAATTCCGATGCAATTTCTGTGTCTCATCGTCAATAAGAAGGTCCAAGGGATACAGTAAACCTGAAGTGGAGCATCGGAATCTATAACTACTGTCACAGGAATGGTTCAAAACATAGACAGTATGAAGAGTCAGTCTTTTTGTACTTAAGGCAGCATTGTGCCATTTTCAATTTAATTCCGATGCAATTTCTGTGTTTCATCGTTAATAATAAGGTCAGAGGAATACAGTAAACCTGAAGTGAAGCATCGGAACCTATAACTAGTGTCACAGGAATGGTTCAAAACATAGTCAGTAAGAAGAGTCAGTCTTCATGTAGTTAAGTCGTTATTGTGCCTTTGTATTTCATTCCGGTGCAATTTCTGTGTTTCATCGTCAATAAGAAGGTCCAAGGGATACAGTAATCCTGGAGTGAAGCATCGGAATCTATAACTAGTGTCACAGGAATGGTTCAAAACATAGTCAGTAAGAAGAGTCGGTCTTCATGTACTTAAATTGGCATTGTGCCCTTGTATTTAATTCCGATGCAATTTCTGTGTTTCATCGTCAATAAGAAGGTCCGAAAGATACAGTAAACCTGGAGTGAGGCATCGGCATCTATAACTAGTGTCACAGGAAAGGTTCAAAACACAGACAGTACTTAAATCGGCATTGTGCCTTTTGTATTTAATTCCGAAGCAATTTCTGTGTTTCATCGTCAATAAGAAGGTCCAAGGGATACAGTAAACCTGAAGTGAAGCATAGGAATCTATAACTAGTGTCACAGGAATGGTTCAAATCATAGTCAGTAAGAAGAGTCGGTCTTCATGTACTTAAGTCGGCATTGTGCATTTGTATTTAATTCCGACGCAATTTCTGTGTTTCATCGTCAATAAGAAGGCCCAAGGGATACAGTAAACCTGTAGTGAAGCGTTGGAATCTATAACTAGTGTCACAGGAATGGTTTAAAACATAGTCAGTAAGAAGAGTCAGTCTTCATGTACTTAAGTCGTTATTGTGCCTTTGTATTTCATTCCGGTGCAGTTTCTGTGTTTCATCGTCAATAAGAAGGTCCAAGGGGTACAGTAAACCTGGAGTGAAGCATCAGAATCTATAACTAGTGTCACAGGAATGCTTCAAAACATAGACAGTAAGAAGACACAGTCTTCTTGTGCTTAAGTCGACATTGTACCTATTGTATTTAATTCCGATGCAATTTCTGTGTTTCATCGTCAATAAGAAGGTCCAAGGGATACAGTAAACCTGAAGTGAAGCATCGGAATCTAAAACTAGTGTCACAGAAATGGTTCAAAACATAGACAGGAAGAAGAGTCAGTCTTCTTGTACTTGAGTCGGCATTGTGCCTTTTGTATTTAATTCCGATGTAATTTCTGTGTTTCATCGTCAATAAGAAGGTCCAAATGATACAGTAAACCTGAATTGAAGCATCGGAATCTAAAACTAGTGTCACAGGATTGGTTCAAAACATAGACAGGCAGAAGATACAGTCTTCTTGTACTTAAGTCGGCATTGTGCCTTTTGTATTTAATTCCGATGCAATTTCTGTGTTTCATCGTCAATAAGAAGGTCAGAGGAATACAGTAAACCTGAAGTAAAGCATCGGAATCTATAACTAGTGTCACAGGAATGGTTCAAAACATAGACAGTAAGAAGATACAGTCTTCTTGTACTTAAGTCGACATTGTACCTATTGTATTTAATTCCGATGCAATTTCTGTGTTTCATCGTCAATAAGAAGGTCCAAGGGATACAGTAACCCTGAAGTGAAGCATCGGAATCTATAACTAGTGTCACAGGATGGTTCAAAACATAGGCAGTAAGAAGAGTCAGTCTTCTTGTACTTAAGTCGGCATTGTGCCTTTTGTATTTAATTCCGATGCAATTTCTGTGTTTCATCGTCAATACGAAGGTCAGAAGGATACAGTAAACCTTAAGTGAAGCATCGGAATCTATAACTAGTGTCACAGGAGTGGTTCAAAACATAGTCAGTAAGAAGAGTCGTTCTTCATGTACTTAAGTCGGCATTGTGCCTTTTGTATTTAATTCCATTGCAATTTCTGTGTTTCATCGTCAATAAGAAGGCCAAAGGGATACAGTAAACGTGAAGTGAAGCATCGGAATCTATAACTAGTGTCACAGGAATGGTTCAAAACATAGACAGTAAGACGATACAGTCTTGTTGTACTTAAGTCGGCATTGTGCCTTTTGTATTTAATTCCGATGCAATTTCTGTGTTTCATCGTCAATAAGAAGGTCCAAGGGATACAGTAACCCTGAAGTGAAGCATCGGAATCTATAACTAGTGTCACAGGATGGTTCAAAACATAGTCAGTAAGAAGAGTCAGTCTTCTTGTACTTAAGTCGGCATTGTGCCTTTTGTATTTAATTCCGATGCAATTTCTGTGTTTCATCGTCAATAAGAAGGTCAGAGGGATACAGTAAACCTTAAGTGAAGCATCGGAATCTTAAACTAGTGTCACAGGAGTGGTTCAAAGCATAGTCAGTAAGAACAGTCGTTCTTCATGTACTTAAGTCGGCATTGTGCCTTTTGTATTTAATTCCATTGCAATTTCTGTGTTTCATCGTCAATAAGAAATCCAAAGGGATACAGTAAACATGAAGTGAAGCATCGGAATCCATAACTAGTGTCACAGGAATGGTTCAAAGCATAGTCAGTAAGAAGAGTCAATCTTCTTTTACTTAAGTTGCCATTTTGCCTAATCCATTTAATTCCGATGCAATTTCAGTGTTTCATCGTCAATAAGAAGGTCCAAGGTATGCAGTAAACCTGGAGTGAAGCTTCGGAATCAATAACTTGTGTCAATGGAATGGTTCAAAACATAGACAGTAAGAAGAGTCATTCTTCATGTACTTAAGTCTGCATTGTTCCTTTTGTATTTAATTCCGGTGCAATTTCTGTGCTTCATCGTCAATAAGAAGGTCAGAGGGATACAGTAGACCTGAAGTGAAGCATCGGAATCTATAACTAGTGTCACAGGAATGGTTCAAAACATAGACAGTAAGAAGATACAGTCTTCTTGTACTTAAGTCGGCATTGTGCCTTTTGTATTTAATTCCGATGCAATTTCTGTGTTTCATCGTCAATAAGACGGTCCAAGGGATACAGTAAACCTGAAGTGAAGCATCGAAATCTATAACTAGTGTCACAGAAATGGTACAAAACATAGTCAGTAAGAAGAGTCGGTCTTCATGTACTTAAGTCAGTATTGTGCCCTTTGTATTTAATTCCGGTGCAATTTCTGTGTTTCATCGTCAATAAGAAGGTCCAAGGGATACAGTAAACCTGGAGTGATGCATCGGAATCTATAACTAGTGTCACAGGAATGTTTCAAAACATAGACAGTAAGACGATACAGTCTTGTTGTACTTAAGTCGGCATTGTGCCTTTTGTATTTAATTCCGATGCAATTTCTGTGTTTCATCGTCAATAAGAAGGTCCAAGGGATACAGTAAACCTGAAGTGAAGCAACGGAATCTACGACTAGTGTCACAGGAATGGTTCAAAACATAGACAGTAAGAAGAGTCAGTTTTCTTGTACTTAAGTCGGCATTGTGTCCTTTGTATTTAATTCCGATGCAATTTCTGTGTTTCATCGTCTATAAGAAGGTCAGAGGATTACAGTAAACATGAAGTGAAGCATCGGAATCTATAAATAGTGTCACAAGAATGGTTCAAAACTCAGACAGGAAGAAGAGTCAATCTTCTTGCACTTGAGGCGGCATTGTGAATTTTGTATTAAATTCCGATGCAATTTCTGTGTTTCATCATCAATAAGTAGGTCCTAGGGATATAGTAAACCTGAAGTCAAGTATCGGATTCTATAACTAGTGTCACAGGAATAGTTCAAATCATAGACAATAAGAAGAGTCAGTCTTCTTGTACTTAAGTCTGCATTGTGACTTTTCTATTTAATTCCGATGCAATTTCTGTGTTACATCGACATTAAGAACGTCAGAGGGATACAGTAAACCTGAAGTGAAGCATCGGAATGTATAACTAGTGTCCCAGGAATGGTTGAAAACATAGTCAGTAACAAGAGACAGTCTTTTTGTACGTAAGTCAGCATTGCGCCTTTTGTATTTAATTCCGATGTAATTTCTGTGTTTCATCGTCAATAAGAAGGTCCAAATGATACAGTAAACCTGAAGTGAAGCATGGGAGTCTATCACTAGTGTCAATGGAAAGGTTCAAAACATAGACAGTAAGAAGAGTCAGTCTTCTTGTACTTAAGTCGGCATTGTACCTTTTGTATTTAATTCCGATGTAATTTCTGTGTTTCGTCGCCAATAAGAAGGTCCAAGGGATACAGTAGACCTGAAGTGAAGCATCGGAATCTATAACTAGTGTCACAGGAATGGTTCAAGACATAGGCAGTAAGAAGAGTCAGTCTTCTTGTACTTAAGTCGGCATTGTGCCTTTTGTATTTAATTCCAGTGCAATTCCTGTTTTTCATCGTCAATAAGAAGGTCGGTGGGATACAGTAAAACTGAAGTGAAGCATCGGAATCTATAACTAGTGTCACAGGAATGGTTCAAAACATATTCAGTAAGAAGAGACAGTCTTCTTGTCCTTAAGTCGGCATTGTGCATTTTGTATTGAATTCCGATGCGATTTCTGTGTGTCATCGTCAATAAGAAGGTCCAAGGGATACAGTAAACCTGGTGTGAGGCATCAGAATCTATAACTAATGTCAATGGAACGGTTCAAAACATAGACAGTAAGAAGAGTCAGTCTTCTTGTACTTAAGCCAGCATTGTGCCTTTTGTATTTAATTCCGGTGCAATTTCTGTGTTTCATCGTCAATAAGAAGGTCAGAGGGATACACGAAACCTGAAGTGAAGCATCGGAATCTATAACTAGTGTCACAGGAATGGTTCAAAACATTGTCAGTAAGAAGAGTCGGTCTTCATGTACTTAAGTCGGCATTGTGCCTTTTGTATTTAATTCCGATGCAATTTCTGTGTTTCATCGTCAATAAGAAGGTAAAAGGGATGCAGTAAAAATGGAGTGAAGCATCGGAATCTATAACAAGTGTCAATGGAATGGTTGAAAACACAGATAGTAAGAAGAGTCAGCCTTCTTGTGCTTAAGTCGGCATTGTGCCTTTTGTATTTAATTCAGGTGCAATTTCTGTGTTTCATCGTCAATAAAAAGGTCAGAGGGATACAGTAAACCTGAAGTGCAGCATCGGAATGTATAACTAGTGTCACAGGAATGGTTCAAAACATAGACAGTACATATGTCGGCATTGTGCCTTTTGTATTTAATTCCGAAGCAATTTCTGTGTTTCATCGTCAATAAGAAGGTAGAAGGGATACAGTAAACTTGAAGTGAGGCATCGGAATCTATAACTTGTGTCACAGAAATGGTTCAAAACATAGTCAGTAAGAAGAGTCGGTCTTCATGTACTTAAGTCGGCATTGTGCATTTTGTATTTAATTCTGACGCAATTTCTGTGTTTCATCGTCAATGAGAAGGTCCAAGGGATACAGTAAACCTGAAGTGAAGCATCGGAATCTATAACAAGTGTCACAGGAATGGTTCAAAACATAGTCAGTAAGAAGAGTCACTCTTCATGTACTTAAGTCGGCATTTAGCCTAATCTATTTAATTCCGATGCAATTTCAGTGTTTCATCGTCAATAAGATGGTAAAAGGGACGCAGTAAACCTGGAGTGAAGCATCGGTATCTATAACTGTTGTCAATGGAATGGTTCAAAACATAGACAGTAAGAAGAGTCAGCCTTCTTGTACTTAAGTCGGCATTGTGCCTTTTGCATTTAATTCCGGTGCAATTTCTGTGTTTCATCGTCAATAAGAAGGTCAGAGGGATACAGTAAACTTGAAGTGAAGCATCGCAATCTATAACTAGTGTCACAGGAATGGTTCAAAAGCATAGACAGTAAGAAGATACAGTCTTCTTGTACTTAAGTCGGCATTGTGCCTTTTGAATTTAATTCCGATGCGATTACAGTGTTTCATCGTCAATAAGAAGGTCCAAGGGATACAGTATACCTGAAGTGAAGCATTGGAATGTGTATCTAGCGTCACAGGAATGGTTCAAAACATAGTCAGTAAGAAGATACAGACATGTTGTACTTAAGTCGGCATTGCGAATTTTGTATTTAATTCCGATGCAATTTGTGTGTTTCATCGACAATAAGAAGGTCAAAGGGATACAGTAAACCTGAAGTGAAGCATCGGAATCTATAACTAGTGTCACAGGAATGGTTCAAAACATAGACAGTAAGGAGAGTCAGTCTTCTTGTACTTAGTTCGGCATTGTGCCTTTTGTATTTAATTCCGATGTAATTTCTGTGTTTCGTCGCCAATAAGAAGGTCCAAGGGATACAGTAGACCTGAAGTTAAGCATCGAAATCTATAAGTAGTGTCACAGGAATGGTTCAAGACATAGACAGTAAGAAGAGTCAGTCTTCTTGTACTTAAGTCGGCATTGTGCCTTTTGTATTTAATTCCAGTGCAATTCCTGTTTTTCATCGTCAATAAGAAGGTCAGTGGGATACAGTAAAACTGAAGTGAAGCATCGGAATCTATAACTAGTGTCACAGGAATGGTTCAAAACATATTCAGTAAGAGGAGTCAGTCTTCTTGTCCTTAAGTAGGCATTGTGCATTTTGTATTTAATTCCGATGAGATTTCTGTGTTTCATCGTCAATAAGAAGGTCCAAGGGATACAGTAAACCTGGAGTGAAGCATCGGAATCTATAACTAGTGTCCCAGTAATGGTTAAAAGCCTAGACAGTAAGAAGAGTCAGTCTTCTTGTACTTAAGTCGGCATTGTGCATTTTCTACTTAATTCCGTTGCAATTTCTGTGTTTCATCGTCAATAAGAAGGTCCAAGGGATACATTAAACCTGGTGTGAGGCATCGGAATCTATAACTAGTATCAATGGAGCGGTTCAAAACATAGACAGTAAGAATAGTCAGTCTTCTTGTACTTAAGCCAGCATTGTGCCTTTTGTATTTAATTCCGGTGCAATTTCTGTGTTTCATCGTCAATAAAAAGGTCAGAGGGAGTCAGTAAACCTGAAGTGAAGCATCGGAATCTATAACTAGTGTCACAGGAATGGTTGAAAACATGGACAGTACATAAGTCGGCATTGTGCCTTTTGTATTTAATTCCGAAGCAATTTCTGTGTTTCATCGTCAATAAGAAGGTAGAAGGGATACAGTAAACCTGAAGTGAGGCATCGGAATCTATAACTAGTGTCACAGAAATGGTTCAAAACATAGTCAGTAAGAAGAGTCGGTCTTCATGTACTTAAGTCGGCATTGTGCCTTTTGTATTTAATTCTGACGCAATTTCTGTGTTTCATCGTCAATGAGAAGGTCAGATGGATACAGTAAACCTGAAGTGAAGCATCGGAATCTATAACTAGTGTAACAGGAATGGTTCAAACATAGACAGTAAGAGGAGTCAGTCTTCTTGTACTTAAGTCGGCATTTTGCCTAATCTATTTAATTCCGATGCAATTTCAGTGTTTCATCGTCAATAAGATGGTAAAAGGGACGCAGTAAACCTGGAGTGAAGCATCGGTATCTATAACTAGTGTCAATGGAATGGTTCAAAACATAGACAGTAAGAAGAGTCAGCCTTCTTGTACTTAAGTCGGCATTGTGCCTTTTGCATTTAATTCCGGTGCAATTTCTGTGTTTCATCGTCAATAAGAAGGTCAGAGGGATACAGTAAACCTGAAGTGAAGCATCGGAATCTATAACTAGTGTCACAGGAATGGTTCAAAACATAGTCAGTAAGAAGAGTCAGTCTTCTTGTCCTTAAGTCGGCATTGTGCCTTTTGCATTTAATTCCGATGCTATTTCTGTGTTTCATCGTCAATAAGAAGGTCCAAGGGATACAGTAAACCTGAAGTGTAGCATCGGAAACTATAACTAGTGTCACAGGAATGGTTCAAACATAGTCAGTAAGAAGAGTCGGTCTTCATGTACTTAAGTCAGCATTGTGCCTTTTGTATATAATTCCGGGGCAATTTCTGTGTTTCATCGTTAATAAGAAGGTCAGAGGGATAGAGTATTCATGAAGTGAAGCATCGGAATCTATAACTAGTGTCACAGGAATGGTTCAAAACATAGACAGTAAGAAGATACAGTCTTCTTGTACTTAAGTCGGCATTGTGCCTTTTGAATTTAATTCCGATGTAAGTTCTGTGTTTCATCGTCAATAAGAAGGTCCAAGGGATACAGTATACCTGAAGTGAAGCATCGGAATCGATAACTAGTTTCACACGAATGGTTCAAAACATAGTCAGTAAGAAGATACAGACTTGTTGTACTTACGTCGGCATTGTGCTTTTGTATTTAATTCCGATGCAATTTATGTGTTTCATCGACAATAAGAAGGCCCAAGGGATACAGGAAACCTGAAGTGAAGCATCGGAATCTATAACTAGTGTCACAGGAATGGTTCAAAACATAGACAGTAAGGAGAGTCAGTCTTCTTGTACTTAAGTCGGCATTGTGCCTTTTGTATTTAATTCCGATGCAATATCTGTGTTTCATCGTCAATAAGAAGGTCAGAGGAATACAGTGAACCTGAAGTGAAGCATCGGAATCTATAACTAGTGTCACAGGAATGGTTCAAAACATAGACAGGAAGAAGAGTCAGTCTTCTTGTACTTGAGTCTGCATTCTGCATTATGTATAAAATTCCGATGCAATTTCTGTGTTTCATCGTCAATAAGAAGGTCCTAGGGATACAGTAATCCTGAAGTCAAGCATCGGAATCTATAACTAGTGTCACAGGAATGGTTCAAAACATAGACAATAAGAAGATTCAGTCTTTTTGTACTGAAGTCGGCATTGTGCCATTTGTATTTAATTCCGATGTAGTTTCTGTGTTACATCGTCAATAAGAAGGTCCAAATGATACAGTAAACCTGAAGTGAAGCATCGGAATCTATAACTAGTATCAATGGAATGGTTCAAAACATAGACAGTAAGAGGAGTCAGTCCTCTTGTACTTAAGTCGGCATTGTGCGTTTTGTATTTAATTCCGGTGCAATTTCTGTGTTTCATCGTCAATAAGAAGGTGAGAGCGATACAGTAAACTTGAAGTGAAGCATCGAAATCTATAACTAGTGTCACAGGAATGGTTCAAAGCATAGTCAGTAAGAAGAGTCAGTCTTCATGTACTTAAGTCTTCATTGTGCCTTTTGTATTTAATTCCGATGCAATTTCTGTGTTTCATCGTCAATAAGAAGGTCCAAGGTATACAGTAATCCTGAAGTGAAGCATCGGAATCTATAACTAGTGTCACAGGATTGGTTCTAAACATAGTCAGTAAGAAGAGTCAGTTTTCTTGTACTTAAGTCGGCATTGTGCCTTTTCTATTTAATTCCGATGCAATTTCAGTGTTTCATCGTCAATAAGAAGGTCCAAGGGATACAGTAAACCAGGAGTGTAGCATCGGAATCTATAACTAGTGTCAATGGAATGGTTCAAAACATAGACAGTAAGAAGAGTCTGTCTTCTTGTACTTAAGTCGGCATTGTGCCTTTTGTATTTAATTCCGGTGCAATTTCTGTGTTTCATCGTCAATAAGAAGGTCAGAGGGATACAATAAACCTGATGTGAAGCATCGGAATCTATAACTAGGGTAACAGGAATGGTTCAAAACATAGTCAGTAAGAAGAGTCAGTCTGCTTGTCCTTAAGTCGGCCTTGTGCCTTTTGTATTTAATTCCGATGCAATTTCTGTGTTTCATCGTCAATAAGAAGAACCAAGGGATACAGTAAACCTTACGTGAAGCATCGGAATCTATAACTAGTCACAGGAATGCTTCAAAAAATAGTCAGTAAGAGGAGTCGCTCTTCATGTACTTAAGTCAGCATTGTGCGTTTTGTAATTAATTCCGACGCAATTTCTGTGTTTCATCGTCATCAAGAAAGTCCAAGGGATACAGTAAACCTGAAGTGAAGCATCAGAATCTATAACTAGTGTCCCAGGAATGGATCAAAGCATAGACAGTAAGAAGAGTCAGTCTTTTTGTACTTAAGTCGGCATTATTCCTTTTCTACTTAATTCCGATGCAATTTCTGTGTTTCATCGTCAATAAGAAGGTCCAAGGGATACAGTAATCCTGGTGTGAGCCATCGGAATCTATAACTAGTGTCACAGGAATGGTTCAAAACATAGTCAGTCAGAAGAGCGAGTCTTCTTGTACTTAAGTCGGCATTGTGCCTTTTCTGTTTAATTCCGATGCAATTTCAGTATTTCATCGTCAATAAGAAGGTACAAGGGATACAGTAAACCTGGAGTGAAGCATCGGAATCTATAACTAGTGTCAATGGGACGGTTCAAAACATAGACAGTAAGAAGAGTCAGTCTTCTTGTACTTAAGCCGGCATTGTGCCTCTTGTATTTAATTCCAGTGCAATTTCTGTGTTTCATCGTCAATAAGAAGGTCAGAGGGATACAAGAAACCTGAAGTGAAGCATAAGAGTCTATAACTAGTGTCACAGGACTGGTTCAAAACATAGTCAAAAAGAAGAGTGAGTCTTCTTGTATTTAAGTCGGCCTTGTGCCTTTTGTATTTAATTCCGATGTAATTTCTGTGTTTCATCGTCAATAAGAAGGTCCAAGGGATACAGTAATCCTGGAGAAAAGCATCGGAATCTATAACTAGTGTCACAGGAATGGTTCAAAACATAGACAGTACTTAAGTCGGCATTGTGCCTTTTGTATTTAATTCCGAATCAATTTCTGTGTTTCATCGTCTATAAGAAGGTCCAAGAGATACAGTAAACCTGAAGTGAAGCATCTTAATCTATAACTAGTGTCACAGGAATGGTTCAAAACATAGTCAGTAAGATGAGTCGGTCTTCATGTACTTAAGTCGGCATTGTGCCTTTTGTATTTAATTCCGATGCCATTTCTGTGTTTCATCGTCAATGAGAAGGTCCAATGGATACAGTAAATCTGATGTGAAGCATCGGAATCTACAACTAGTGTCACAGGAATGGTTCAAAACATAGTCAGGAAGAGGAGTAAGTCTTCATGTACTTAAGTCGGCATTGTGCCTTTTGTACTTAATTCCGATGGAATTTCTGTGTTTCATCGTCAATAAGAAGGTCCAAGGGATACAGTAAACCTGAAGTGAAGCATCGCAATCTATAACTAGTGTCACAGGAATGGTTCAAAACATAGTCAGTAAGAAGAGTCAGTCTTCTTGTACTTAAGTCTGCTATTTGCCTAATCTATTTAATTCCGATGCAATTTCAGTGTTTCATCGTCAATAAGAAGGTAAAAGGGATGCAGTAAACATGGAGTGAAGCATCGGAATCTATAACTAGTGTCAATGGAATTGTTGAAAACACAGATATTAAGAAGAGTCAGCCTTCTTGTGCTTAAGTCGGCATTGTGCCTTTTGTATTTAATTCAGGTGCAATTTCTGTGTTTCATCGTCAATAAGAAGGTCAGAGGGATACAGTAATCCTGAAGTGAACCATCGGAATCTATAACTAGTGTCACAGGAATGGTTCAAAACATAGACAGTACATAAGTCGGCATTGTGCCTTTTGTATTTAATTCCGAAGCAATTTCTGTGTTTCAACGTCAATAAGAAGGTAGAAGGGATACAGTAAACCTGAAGTGAGGCATCGGAATCTATAACTAGTGTCACAGAAATGGTTCAAAACATAGTCAGTAAGAAGAGTCGGTCTTCATGTACGTAAGTCGGCATTGTGAATTTTGTATTGAATTCCGATGCAATTTCTGTGTTTCATCGTCAATGAGAAGGTCCAAGGGATACAGTAAACCTGAAGTGAAGCATCGGAATCTATAACAAGTGTCACAGGAATGGTTCAAAGCATAGTCAGTAAGAAGAGTCAGTCTTCATGTACTTAAGTCGGCATTGTGCCTTTTGTATTTAATTCCGATGCAATTTCTGTGTTTCATCGTCAATAAGAAGGTCCAAGGGATACAGTAAACCTGAAGTGAAGCATCGCAATCTATAACTAGTGTAACAGGAATGGTTCAAACATAGACAGTAAGAAGAGTCCGTCTTCTTGTACTTAAGTCGGCATTTTGTCTAGTCTATTTAATTCCGATGCAATTTCAGTGTTTCATCGTCAATAAGAAGGTCCAAGGGATACAGTAAACCAGGAGTGTAGCATCGGAATCTATAACTAGTGTCAATGGAATGGTTCAAAACATAGACAGTAAGAAGAGTCTGTCTTCTTGTACTTAAGTCGGCATTGTGCCTTTTGTATTTAATTCCGGTGCAATTTCTGTGTTTCATCGTCAATAAGAAGGTCAGAGGGATACAATAAACCTGATGTGAAGCATCGGAATCTATAACTAGGGTAACAGGAATGGTTCAAAACATAGTCAGTAAGAAGAGTCAGTCTGCTTGTCCTTAAGTCGGCCTTGTGCCTTTTGTATTTAATTCCGATGCAATTTCTGTGTTTCATCGTCAATAAGAAGAACCAAGGGATACAGTAAACCTTACGTGAAGCATCGGAATCTATAACTAGTCACAGGAATGCTTCAAAAAATAGTCAGTAAGAGGAGTCGCTCTTCATGTACTTAAGTCAGCATTGTGCGTTTTGTAATTAATTCCGACGCAATTTCTGTGTTTCATCGTCATCAAGAAAGTCCAAGGGATACAGTAAACCTGAAGTGAAGCATCAGAATCTATAACTAGTGTCCCAGGAATGGTTCAAAGCATAGACAGTAAGAAGAGTCAGTCTTTTTGTACTTAAGTCGGCATTATTCCTTTTCTACTTAATTCCGATGCAATTTCTGTGTTTCAACGTCAATAAGAAGGTCCAAGGGATACAGTAAACCTGGTGTGAGCCATCGGAATCTATAACTAGTGTCACAGGAATCGTTCAAAACATAGTCAGTAAGAAGAGTCAGTCTTCATGTACTTAAGTTGGCATTGGGCCTTTTGTATTTAATTCCGATGCAATTTCTGTGTTCCATCGTCAATAAGAAGGTCCAAGGGATACAGTAAACCTGAAGTGAAGCATCGGAATCTATAAATAGTGTCACAGGAATGGTTCACAACATAGTCAGTCAGAAGAGCGAGTCTTCTTGTACTTAAGTCGGCATTGTGCCTTTTCTGTTTAATTCCGATGCAATTTCAGTATTTCATCGTCAATAAGAAGGTACAAGGGATACAGTAAACCTGGAGTGAAGCATCGGAATCTATAACTAGTGTCAATGGGACGGTTCAAAACATAGACAGTAAGAAGAGTCAGTCTTCTTGTACTTAAGCCGGCATTGTGCCTCTTGTATTTAATTCCAGTGCAATTTCTGTGTTTCATCGTCAATAAGAAGGTCAGAGGGATACAAGAAACCTGAAGTGAAGCATCGGAGTCTATAACTAGTGTCACAGGACTGGTTCAAAACATAGTCAAAAAGAAGAGTGAGTCTTCTTGTATTTAAGTCGGCCTTGTGCCTTTTGTATTTAATTCCGAGCAATTTCTGTGTTTCATCGTCAATAAGAAGGTCCAAGGGATACAGTAATCCTAGAGAAAAGCATCGGAATCTATAACTAGTGTCACAGGAATGGTTCAAAACATAGACACTAAGAAGAGTCAGTCTTTTTGTACTTAAGTCGGCATTATTCCTTTTCTACTTAATTCCGATGCAATTTCTGTGTTTCATCGTCAATAAGAAGGTCCAAGGGATACAGTAAACCTGGTGTGAGGCATCGGAATCTATAACTAGTATCAATGGAGCGGTTCAAAACATAGACAGTAAGAATGGTCAGTCTTCTTGTACTTAAGCCAGCATTGTGCCTTTTGTATTTAATTCCGGTGCAATTTCTGTGTTTCATCGTCAATAAAAAGGTCAGAGGGAGTCAGTAAACCTAAAGTGAAGCATCGGAATCTATAACTAGTGTCACAGGAATGGTTGAAAACATGGACAGTACATAAGTCGGCATTGTGCCTTTTGTATTTAATTCCGAAGCAATTTCTGTGTTTCATCGTCAATAAGAAGGTAGAAGGGATACAGTAAACCTGAAGTGAGGCATCGGAATCTATAACTAGTGTCACAGAAATGGTTCAAAACATAGTCAGTAAGAAGAGTCGGTCTTCATGTACTTAAGTCGGCATTGTGCCTTTTGTATTTAATTCTGACGCAATTTCTGTGTTTCATCGTCAATGAGAAGGTCAGAGGGATACAGTAAACCTGAAGTGAAGCATCGGAATCTATAACTAGTGTAACAGGATTGGTTCAAACATAGACAGTAAGAGGAGTCAGTCTTCTTGTACTTAAGTCGGCATTTTGCCTAATCTATTTAATTCCGATGCAATTTCAGTGTTTCATCGTCAATAAGATGGTAAAAGGGACGCAGTAAACCTGGAGTGAAGCATCGGTATCTATAACTAGTGTCAATGGAATGGTTCAAAACATAGACAGTAAGAAGAGTCAGCCTTCTTGTACTTAAGTCGGCATTGTGCCTTTTGCATTTAATTCCGGTGCAATTTCTGTGTTTCATCGTCAATAAGAAGGTCAGAGGGATACAGTAAACCTGAAGTGAAGCATCGGAATCTATAACTAGTGTCACAGGAATGGTTCAAAACATAGTCAGTAGGAAGAGTCAGTCTTCTTGTCCTTAAGTCGGCATTGTGCCTTTTGCATTTAATTCCGATGCTATTTCTGTGTTTCATCGTCAATAAGAAGGTCCAAGGGATACAGTAAACCTGAAGTGTAGCATCGGAAACTATAACTAGTGTCACAGGAATGGTTCAAACATAGTCAGTAAGAAGAGTCGGTCTTCATGTACTTAAGTCAGCATTGTGCCTTTTGTATATAATTCCGGGGCAATATCTGTGTTTCATCGTTAATAAGAAGGTCAGAGGGATAGAGTATTCATGAAGTGAAGCATCGGAATCTATAACTAGTGTCACAGGAATGTTTCAAAACATAGACAGTAAGAAGATACAGTCTTCTTGTACTTAAGTCGGCATTGTGCCTTTTGAATTTAATTCCGATGTAAGTTCTGTGTTTCATCGTCAATAAGAAGGTCCAAGGGATACAGTATACCTGAAGTGAAGCATCGGAATCGATAACTAGTTTCACACGAATGGTTCAAAACATAGTCAGTAAGAAGATACAGACTTGTTGTACTTACGTCGGCATTGTGCTTTTGTATTTAATTCCGATGCAATTTATGTGTTTCATCGACAATAAGAAGGCCCAAGGGATACAGGAAACCTGAAGTGAAGCATCGGAATCTATAACTAGTGTCACAGGAATGGTTCAAAACATAGACAGTAAGGAGAGTCAGTCTTCTTGTACTTAAGTCGGCATTGTGCCTTTTGTATTTAATTCCGATGCAATATCTGTGTTTCATCGTCAATAAGAAGGTCAGAGGAATACAGTGAACCTGAAGTGAAGCATCGGAATCTATAACTAGTGTCACAGGAATGGTTCAAAACATAGACAGGAAGAAGAGTCAGTCTTCTTGTACTTGAGTCTGCATTCTGCATTATGTATAAAATTCCGATGCAATTTCTGTGTTTCATCGTCAATAAGAAGGTCCTAGGGATACAGTAATCCTGAAGTCAAGCATCGGAATCTATAACTAGTGTCACAGGAATGGTTCAAAACATAGACAATAAGAAGATTCAGTCTTTTTGTACTGAAGTCGGCATTGTGCCATTTGTATTTAATTCCGATGTAGTTTCTGTGTTACATCGTCAATAAGAAGGTCCAAATGATACAGTAAACCTGAAGTGAAGCATCGGAATCTATAACTAGTATCAATGGAATGGTTCAAAACATAGACAGTAAGAGGAGTCAGTCCTCTTGTACTTAAGTCGGCATTGTGCGTTTTGTATTTAATTCCGGTGCAATTTCTGTGTTTCATCGTCAATAAGAAGGTGAGAGCGATACAGTAAACTTGAAGTGAAGCATCGAAATGTATAACTAGTGTCACAGGAATGGTTCAAAGCATAGTCAGTAAGAAGAGTCAGTCTTCGTGTACTTAAGTCGGCATTGTGCCTTTTCTATTTAATTCCGATGCAATTTCAGTGTTTCATCGTCAATAAGAAGGTCCAAGGGATACAGTAAACCAGGAGTGTAGCATCGGAATCTATAACTAGTGTCAATGGAATGGTTCAAAACATAGACAGTAAGAAGAGTCTGTCTTCTTGTACTTAAGTCGGCATTGTGCCTTTTGTATTTAATTCCGGTGCAATTTCTGTGTTTCATCGTCAATAAGAAGGTCAGAGGGATACAATAAACCTGATGTGAAGCATCGGAATCTATAACTAGGGTAACAGGAATGGTTCAAAACATAGTCAGTAAGAAGAGTCAGTCTGCTTGTCCTTAAGTCGGCCTTGTGCCTTTTGTATTTAATTCCGATGCAATTTCTGTGTTTCATCGTCAATAAGAAGAACCAAGGGATACAGTAAACCTTACGTGAAGCATCGGAATCTATAACTAGTCACAGGAATGCTTCAAAAAATAGTCAGTAAGAGGAGTCGCTCTTCATGTACTTAAGTCAGCATTGTGCGTTTTGTAATTAATTCCGACGCAATTTCTGTGTTTCATCGTCATCAAGAAAGTCCAAGGGATACAGTAAACGTGAAGTGAGGCATCAGAATCTATAACTAGTGTCCCAGGAATGGTTCAAAGCATAGACAGTAAGAAGAGTCAGTCTTTTTGTACTTAAGTCGGCATTATTCCTTTTCTACTTAATTCCGATGCAATTTCTGTGTTTCATCGTCAATAAGAAGGTCCAAGGGATACAGTAATCCTGGTGTGAGCCATCGGAATCTATAACTAGTGTCACAGGAATGGTTCAAAACATAGTCAGTAAGAAGAGTCAGTCTTCATGTACTTAAGTTGGCATTGGGCCTTTTGTATTTAATTCCGATGCAATTTCTGTGTTCCATCGTCAATAAGAAGGTCCAAGGGATACAGTAAACCTGAAGTGAAGCATCGGAATCTATAAATAGTGTCACAGGAATGGTTAACAACATAGTCAGTCAGAAGAGCGAGTCTTCTTGTACTTAAGTCGGCATTGTGCCTTTTCTGTTTAATTCCGATGCAATTTCAGTATTTCATCGTCAATAAGAAGGTACAAGGGATACAGTAAACCTGGAGTGAAGCATCGGAATCTATAACTAGTGTCAATGGGACGGTTCAAAACATAGACAGTAAGAAGAGTCAGTCTTCTTGTACTTAAGCCGGCATTGTGCCTCTTGTATTTAATTCCAGTGCAATTTCTGTGTTTCATCGTCAATAAGAAGGTCAGAGGGATACAAGAAACCTGAAGTGAAGCATCGGAGTCTATAACTAGTGTCACAGGACTGGTTCAAAACATAGTCAAAAAGAAGAGTGAGTCTTCTTGTATTTAAGTCGGCCTTGTGCCTTTTGTATTTAATTCCGATGTAATTTCTGTGTTTCATCGTCAATAAGAAGGTCCAAGGGATACAGTAATCCTGGAGAAAAGCATCGGAATCTATAACTAGTGTCACAGGAATGGTTCAAAACATAGACAGTACTTAAGTCGGCATTGTGCCTTTTGTATTTAATTCCGAATCAATTTCTGTGTTTCATCGTCTATAAGAAGGTCCAAGAGATACAGTAAACCTGAAGTGAAGCATCTTAATCTATAACTAGTGTCACAGGAATGGTTCAAAACATAGTCAGTAAGATGAGTCGGTCTTCATGTACTTAAGTCGGCATTGTGCCTTTTGTATTTAATTCCGATGCCATTTCTGTGTTTCATCGTCAATGAGAAGGTCCAATGGATACAGTAAATCTGATGTGAAGCATCGGAATCTACAACTAGTGTCACAGGAATGGTTCAAAACATAGTCAGGAAGAGGAGTAAGTCTTCATGTACTTAAGTCGGCATTGTGCCGTTTGTACTTAATTCCGATGGAATTTCTGTGTTTCATCGTCAATAAGAAGGTCCAAGGGATACAGTAAACCTGAAGTGAAGCATCGCAATCTATAACTAGTGTCACAGGAATGGTTCAAAACATAGTCAGTAAGAAGAGTCAGTCTTCTTGTACTTAAGTCTGCTATTTGCCTAATCTATTTAATTCCGATGCAATTTCAGTGTTTCATCGTCAATAAGAAGGTAAAAGGGATGCAGTAAACATGGAGTGAAGCATCGGAATCTATAACTAGTGTCAATGGAATTGTTGAAAACACAGATATTAAGAAGAGTCAGCCTTCTTGTGCTTAAGTCGGCATTGTGCCTTTTGTATTTAATTCAGGTGCAATTTCTGTGTTTCATCGTCAATAAGAAGGTCAGAGGGATACAGTAATCCTGAAGTGAACCATCGGAATCTATAACTAGTGTCACAGGAATGGTTCAAAACATAGACAGTACATAAGTCGGCATTGTGCCTTTTGTATTTAATTCCGAAGCAATTTCTGTGTTTCATCGTCAATAAGAAGGAAGAAGGGATACAGTAAACCTGAAGTGAGGCATCGGAATCTATAACTAGTGTCACAGAAATGGTTCAAAACATAGTCAGTAAGAAGAGTCGGTCTTCATGTACGTAAGTCGGCATTGTGAATTTTGTATTGAATTCCGATGCAATTTCTGTGTTTCATCGTCAATGAGAAGGTCCAAGGGATACAGTAAACCTGAAGTGAAGCATCGGAATCTATAACAAGTGTCACAGGAATGGTTCAAAGCATAGTCAGTAAGAAGAGTCAGTCTTCATGTACTTAAGTCGGCATTGTGCCTTTTGTATTTAATTCCGATGCAATTTCTGTGTTTCATCGTCAATAAGAAGGTCCAAGGGATACAGTAAACCTGAAGTGAAGCATCGCAATCTATAACTAGTGTAACAGGAATGGTTCAAACATAGACAGTAAGAAGAGTCCGTCTTCTTGTACTTAAGTCGGCATTTTGTCTAGTCTATTTAATTCCGATGCAATTTCAGTGTTTCATCGTCAATAAGAAGGTCCAAGGGATACAGTAAACCAGGAGTGTAGCATCGGAATCTATAACTAGTGTCAATGGAATGGTTCAAAACATAGACAGTAAGAAGAGTCTGTCTTCTTGTACTTAAGTCGGCATTGTGCCTTTTGTATTTAATTCCGGCGCAATTTCTGTGTTTCATCGTCAATAAGAAGGTCAGAGGGATACAATAAACCTGATGTGAAGCATCGGAATCTATAACTAGGGTAACAGGAATGGTTCAAAACATAGTCAGTAAGAAGAGTCAGTCTGCTTGTCCTTAAGTCGGCCTTGTGCCTTTTGTATTTAATTCCGATGCAATTTCTGTGTTTCATCGTCAATAAGAAGAACCAAGGGATACAGTAAACCTTACGTGAAGCATCGGAATCTATAACTAGTCACAGGAATGCTTCAAAAAATAGTCAGTAAGAGGAGTCGCTCTTCATGTACTTAAGTCAGCATTGTGCGTTTTGTAATTAATTCCGACGCAATTTCTGTGTTTCATCGTCATCAAGAAAGTCCAAGGGATACAGTAAACCTGAAGTGAAGCATCGGAATCTATAACTAGTGTCCCAGGAATGGTTCAAAGCATAGACAGTAAGAAGAGTCAGTCTTTTTGTACTTAAGTCGGCATTATTCCTTTTCTACTTAATTCCGATGCAATTTCTGTGTTTCATCGTCAATACGAAGGTCCAAGGGATACAGTAAACCTGGTGTGAGCCATCGGAATCTATAACTAGTGTCACAGGAATGGTTCAAAACATAGTCAGTAAGAAGAGTCAGTCTTCATGTACTTAAGTTGGCATTGGGCCTTTTGTATTTAATTCCGATGCAATTTCTGTGTTCCATCGTCAATAAGAAGGTCCAAGGGATACAGTAAACCTGAAGTGAAGCATCGGAATCTATAAATAGTGTCACAGGAATGGTTCACAACATAGTCAGTCAGAAGAGCGAGTCTTCTTGTACTTAAGTCGGCATTGTGCCTTTTCTGTTTAATTCCGATGCAATTTCAATATTTCATCGTCAATAAGAAGGTACAAGGGATACAGTAAACCTGGAGTGAAGCATCGGAATCTATAACTAGTGTCAATGGGACGGTTCAAAGCATAGACAGTAAGAAGAGTCAGTCTTCTTGTACTTAAGCCGGCATTGTGCCTCTTGTATTTAATTCCAGTGCAATTTCTGTGTTTCATCGTCAATAAGAAGGTCAGAGGGATACAAGAAACCTGAAGTGAAGCATCGGAGTCTATAACTAGTGTCACAGGACTGGTTCAAAACATAGTCAAAAAGAAGAGTGAGTCTTCTTGTATTTAAGTCGGCCTTGTGCCTTTTGTATTTAATTCCGATGTAATTTCTGTGTTTCATCGTCAATAAGAAGGTCCAAGGGATACAGTAATCCTGGAGAAAAGCATCGGAATCTATAACTAGTGTCACAGGAATGGTTCAAAACATAGACAGTACTTAAGTCGGCATTGTGCCTTTTGTATTTCATTCCGATGCAATTTCTGTGTTTCATCGTCAATAAGAAGGTCCAAGGTATACAGTAAACCTGAAGTGAAGCATCGGAATCTATAACTAGTGTCACAGGATTGGTTCTAAACATAGTCAGTAAGAAGAGTCAGTTTTCTTGTACTTAAGTCGGCATTGTGCCTTTTCTATTTAATTCCGATGCAATTTCTGTGTTTCATCGTCAATAAGAAGAACCAAGGGATACAGTAAACCTTACGTGAAGCATCGGAATCAATAACTAGTCACAGGAATGCTTCAAAAAATAGTCAGTAAGAGGAGTCGCTCTTCATGTACTTAAGTCAGCATTGTGCGTTTTGTAATTAATTCCGACGCAATTTCTGTGTTTCATCGTCATCAAGAAAGTCCAAGGGATACAGTAAGCCTGAAGTGGAGCATCAGAATCTATAACTAGTGTCCCAGGAATGGTTCAAAGCATAGACAGTAAGAAGAGTCAGTCTTTTTGTACTTAAGTCGGCATTATTCCTTTTCTACTTAATTCCGATGCAATTTCTGTGTTTCATCGTCAATAAGAAGGTCCAAGGGATACAGTAAACCTAGTGTGAGCCATCGGAATCTATAACTAGTGTCACAGGAATGGTTCAAAACATAGTCAGTAAGAAGAGTCAGTCTTCATGTACTTAAGTTGGCATTGGGCCTTTTGTATTTAATTCCGATGCAATTTCTGTGTTCCATCGTCAATAAGAAGGTCCAAGGGATACAGTAAACCTGAAGTGAAGCATCGGAATCTATAAATAGTGTCACAGGAATGGTTCACAACATAGTCAGTCAGAAGAGCGAGTCTTCTTGTACTTAAGTCGGCATTGTGCCTTTTCTGTTTAATTCCGATGCAATTTCAGTATTTCATCGTCAATAAGAAGGTACAAGGGATACAGTAAACCTGGAGTGAAGCATCGGAATCTATAACTAGTGTCAATGGGACGGTTCAAAACATAGACAGTAAGAAGAGTCAGTCTTCTTGTACTTAAGCCGGCATTGTGCCTCTTGTATTTAATTCCAGTGCAATTTCTGTGTTTCATCGTCAATAAGAAGGTCAGAGGGATACAAGAAACCTGAAGTGAAGCATCGGAGTCTATAACTAGTGTCACAGGACTGGTTCAAAACATAGTCAAAAAGAAGAGTGAGTCTTCTTGTATTTAAGTCGGCCTTGTGCCTTTTGTATTTAATTCCGATGTAATTTCTGTGTTTCATCGTCAATAAGAAGGTCCAAGGGATACAGTAATCCTGGAGAAAAGCATCGGAATCTATAACTAGTGTCACAGGAATGGTTCAAAACATAGACAGTACTTAAGTCGGCATTGTGCCTTTTGTATTTAATTCCGAATCAATTTCTGTGTTTCATCGTCTATAAGAAGGTCCAAGAGATACAGTAAACCTGAAGTGAAGCATCTTAATCTATAACTAGTGTCACAGGAATGGTTCAAAACATAGTCAGTAAGATGAGTCGGTCTTCATGTACTTAAGTCGGCATTGTGCCTTTTGTATTTAATTCCGATGCCATTTCTGTGTTTCATCGTCAATGAGAAGGTCCAATGGATACAGTAAATCTGATGTGAAGCTTCGGAATCTACAACTAGTGTCACAGGAATGGTTCAAAACATAGTCAGGAAGAGGAGTAAGTCTTCATGTACTTAAGTCGGCATTGTGCCTTTTGTACTTAATTCCGATGGAATTTCTGTGTTTCATCGTCAATAAGAAGGTCCAAGGGATACAGTAAACCTGAAGTGAAGCATCGCAATCTATAACTAGTGTCACAGGAATGGTTCAAAACATAGTCAGTAAGAAGAGTCAGTCTTCTTGTACTTAAGTCTGCTATTTGCCTAATCTACTTAATTCCGATGCAATTTCAGTGTTTCATCGTCAATAAGAAGGTAAAAGGGATGCAGTAAACATGGAGTGAAGCATCGGAATCTATAACTAGTGTCAATGGAATTGTTGAAAACACAGATATTAAGAAGAGTCAGAATTCTTGTGCTTAAGTCGGCATTGTGCCTTTTGTATTTAATTCAGGTGCAATTTCTGTGTTTCATCGTCAATAAGAAGGTCAGAGGGATACAGTAATCCTGAAGTGAAGCATCGGAATCTATAACTAGTGTCACAGGAATGGTTCAAAACATAGACAGTACATAAGTCGGCATTGTGCCTTTTGTATTTAATTCCGAAGCAATTTCTGTGTTTCATCGTCAATAAGAAGGTAGAAGGGATACAGTAAACCTGAAGTGAGGCATCGGAATCTATAACTAGTGTCACAGAAATGGTTCAAAACATAGTCAGTAAGAAGAGTCGGTCTTCATGTACGTAAGTCGGCATTGTGAATTTTGTATTGAATACCGATGCAATTTCTGTGTTTCATCGTCAATGAGAAGGTCCAAGGGATACAGTAAACCTGAAGTGAAGCATCGGAATCTATAACAAGTGTCACAGGAATGGTTCAAAGCATAATCAGTAAGAAGAGTCAGTCTTCATGTACTTAAGTCGGCATTGTGCCTTTTGTATTTAATTCCGATGCAATTTCTGTGTTTCATCGTCAATAAGAAGGTCCAAGGGATACAGTAAACCTGAAGTGAAGCATCGCAATCTATAACTAGTGTAACAGGAATGGTTCAAACATAGACAGTAAGAAGAGTCCGTCTTCTTGTACTTAAGTCGGCATTTTGTCTAGTCTATTTAATTCCGATGCAATTTCAGTGTTTCATCGTCAATAAGATGGTAAAAATGACGCAGTAAACCTGGAGCGAAGCATGGGAATCTATAACTAGTGTCAATGGAATGGTTCAAAACATAGACAGTAAGAAGAGTCAGCCTTCTTGTACTTAAGTCGGCATTGTGTCCTTTGCATTTAATTCCGGTGCAATTTCTGTGTTTCATCGTCAATAAGAAGGTCAGAGGGATACAGTAAACCTGAAGTGAAGCATCGGAATCTATAACTAGTGTCACAGGAATGGTTCAAAACATAGTCAGTAAGAAGAGTCAGTCTTCTTGTCCTTAAGTCGGCATTGTGCCTTTTGTATTTAATTCGCATGCAATTTCTGTGTTTCTCGTCAATAAGAAGGTCAAAGGGATACAGTAAACCTGAAGTGTAGCATCGGAATCTATAACTAGTGTCACAGGAATGGTTCAAAACATAGTCAGTAAGAAGAGTCGGTCTTCATGTACTTAAGTCAGCATTGTGCCTTTTGTATATAATTCCGGCGCAATTTCTGTGTTTCATCGTTAATAAGAAGGTCAGAGGAATAGAGTAAACATGAAGTGAAGCATCAGAATCTATAACTAGTGTCACAGGAATGGTTCAAAACATAGACAGTAAGAAGATACAAACCTGTTGTACTTAAGTCGGCATTGTGCCTTTTGTATTTAATTCCGATGCAATTTCTGTGTTTCATCGACAATAAGAAGGTCCAAGGGATACAGTAAACCTGAAGTGAAGCATCGGAATCTATAACTAGATTCACAGGAATGGTTCAAAACATAGTCAGAGAGAATAGTCAGTCTCCTTGTCCTTAAGTCGGCTTTGTGCCTTTTGTATTTAATTCCGATGCCATTTCTGTGTTTCATCGTCAATGAGAAGGTCCAAGGGATACAGTAAACCTGAAGTGAAGCATCTGAATCTACAACTAGTGTCACAGGAATGGTTCAAAACATAGTCAGGAAGAGGAGTAAGTCCTCATGTACTTAAGTCGGCATTGTGCCTTTTGTACTTAATTCCGATGCAATTTCTGTGTTTGATCGTCAATAAGAAGGTCCAAGGATTACAGTAAACCTGAAGTGAAGCATCGCAATCTATAACTAGTGTCACAGGAATGGTTCAAAACATAGTCAGTAAGAAGAGTCAGTCTTCTTGTACTTAAGTCGGCTATTTGCCTAATCTATTTATTTCCGATGCAATTTCAGTGTTTCATCGTCAATAAGAAGGTAAAAGGGATGCAGTAAACATGGAGTGAAGCATCGGAATCTATAACTAGTGTCAATGGAATGGTTCAAAACATAGACAGTAAGAAGAGTCAGCCTTCTTGTACTTAAGTCGGCATTGTGCCTTTTGTATTTAATTCCGATGTAGTTTCTGTGTTTCATCGTCAATGAGAAAGTCCAAATGATACAGTAAACCTGAAGTGAAGCATCGGAATCTATAACTAGCGTCAATGGAATGGTTCAAAACATAGACAGTAAGAAGAGTCAGTCTTCTTGTATTTAAGTCGGCATTTTGCCTTTTGTATTTAATTCCGGTGCAATTTCTGTGTTTCATCGTCAATAAGAAGGTGAGAGCGATACAGTAAACCTGAAGTGAAGCATCGGAATCTATAACTAGTGTCACAGGAGTAGTTCAAAACATAGTCAGAGAGAATAGTCAGTCTTCTTGTCCTTAAGTCGGCGTTGTGCCTTTTGTATTTATTTCCGATGCTATTTCTGTGTTTCATCGTCAATGAGAAGGTCCAAGGGATACAGTAAACCTGAAGTGAAACATCGGAATCTACAACTAGTGTCACAGGAAAGGTTCAAAACATAGTCAGGAAGAGGAGTAAGTCTTCATGTACTTAAGTCGGCATTGTACCTTTTGTACTTAATTCCGATGCAATTTCTGTGTTTCATCGTCAATAAGAAGGTCCAAGGATTACAGTAAACCTGAAGTGAAGCATCGCAATCTATACCTAGTGTCACAGGAATGGTTCAAAACATAGTCAGTAAGATTAGTCTCTCTTCTTGTACTTAAGTCGGCTATTTGCCTAATCAATTTAATTCCGATGCAATTTCAGTGTTTCATCGTCAATAAGAAGGTAAAAGGGATGCAGTAACCATGGAGTAAAGCATCGGAATCTATAACTAGTGTCAATGGAATTGTTGAAAACACAGATAGTAAGAAAAGTCAGCCTTCTTGTTCTTAAGTCGGCATTGTGCCTTTTGTATTTAATTCAGGTGCAATTTCTGTGTTTCATCGTCAATAAGAAGGTATGAGGGATACAGTAAACCTGAAGTGAAGCATCGGAATCTATAACTAGTGTCACAGGAATGGTTCAAAACATAATCAGTAAGAAGAGTCAGTCTTCTTGTCCTTAAGTCGGCATTGTGCCTTTTGTATTTAATTCGCATGCAATTTCTGTGTTTCATCGTCAATAAGAAGGTCCAAGGGATACAGTAAACCTGAAGTGTAGCATCGGAATCTATAACTAGTGTCACAGGAATGGTTCAAAACATAGTCAGTAAGAAGAGTCGGTCTTCATGTACTTAAGTCAGCACTGTGCCTTTTGTATATAATTCCGGCGCAATTTCAGTGTTTCATCGTTAATAAGAAGGTCAGAGGAATAGAGTAAACATGAAGTGAAGCATCAGAATCTATAACTAGTGTCACAGGAATGGTTCAAAACATAGATTGTAGGAAGATACAGTCTTCTCGTACTTAAGTCGGCATTGTGCCTTGTGAATTTAATTCCGATGCAATTTCTGTGTTTCATCGTCAATAAGAAGGTCCAAGGGATACAGTATACCTGAAGTGAAGCATCGGAATCTATAACTAGTGTCACAGGAATGGTTCAAAACATAGACAGTAAGAAGATACAAACCTGTTGTACTTAAGTCGGCATTGTGCCTTTTGTATTTAATTCCGATGCAATTTCTGTGTTTCATCGACAATAAGAAGGTCCAAGGGATACAGTAAACCTGAAGTGAAGCATCGGAATCTATAACTAGTGTCACAGGAATGGTTCAAAACATAGACAGTAAGGAAAGTCAGTCTTCTTGGTCTTAAGTCGCCATTGTGCCTTTTGTATTTAATTCCGATGCAATTTCTGTGTTTCATCGTCAATAAGAAGGTCAGAGGAATCCATTAATCCTGAATTGAAGCATCGGAATCTATAACTAGTGTCACAGGAATGGTTCAAAACATAGACAGAAAGAAGAGTCAGTCTTCTTGTACTTGAGTAGGCATTCTGCATTTTGTATTAAATTCCGATGCAATATCTGTGTTTCATCGTCAATAAGAAGGTCCTAGGGATACAGTAAACCTGAAGTGAAGCATCGGAATCTATAACTAGTTTCACAGGAATGGTTCAAAACATAGTCAGAGAGAATAGTCAGTCTCCTTGTCCTTAAGTCGGCTTTGTGCCTTTTGTATTTAATTCCGATGCCATTTCTGTGTTTCATCGTCAATGAGAAGGTCCAAGGGATACAGTAAACCTGAAGTGAAGCATCGGAATCTACAACTAGTGTCACAGGAATCGTTCAAAACATAGTCAGGAAGAGGAGTAAGTCTTCATGTACTTAAGTCGGCATTGTGCCTTTTGTACTTAATTCCGATGCAATTTCTGTGTTTCATCGTCAATAAGAAGGTCCAAGGGTTACAGTAAACCTGAAGTGAAGCATCGCAATCTATAACTAGTGTCACAGGAATGGTTCAAAACATAGTCAGTAAGAAGAGTCAGTCTTTTTGTACTTAAGTCGGCTATTTGCCTAATCTATTTATTTCCGATGCAATTTCAGTGTTTCATCGTCAATAAGAAGGTAAAAGGGATGCAGTAAACATGGAGTGAAGGATCGGAACCTATAACTAGTGTCAATGGAATGGTTCAAAACATAGACAGTAAGAAGAGTCAGCCTTCTTGTACTTAAGTCGGCATTGTGCCATTTGTATTTAATTCCGATGTAGTTTCTGTGTTTCATCGTCAATGAGAAAGTCCAAATGATACAGTAAACCTGAAGTGAAGCATCGGAATCTATAACTAGTATCAATGGAACGGTTCAAAACATAGACAGTAAGAAGAGTCGGTCTTCATGTACTTAAGTCGGCATTGTGCCTTTTGTATTTCATTCAGGTGCAATTTCTGTGTTTCATCGTCAATAAAAAGGTCAGAGGGAGTCAGTAAACCTGAAGTGAAGCATCGGAATCTATAACTAGTGTCACAGGAATGGTTCAAAACATGGACAGTACATAAGTCGGCATTGTGCCTTTTGTATTTAATTCCGAAGCAATTTCTGTGTTTCATCGTCAATAAGAAGGTAGAAGGGATACAGTAAACCTGAAGTAAGGCATCGGAATCTATAACTAGTGTCACAGAAATGGTTCAAAACATAGTCAGTAAGAAGAGTCGGTCTTCATGTACTTAAGTCGGCATTGTGCCTTTTGTATTTAATTCTGACGCAATTTCTGTGTTTCATCGTCAATCAGAAGGTCCAAGGGATACAGTAAACCTGAAGTGAAGCATCGGAATCTATAACTAGTGTAACAGGAATGGTTCAAACATAGACAGTAAGAAGAGTCAGTCTTCTTGTACTTAAGTCGGCATTTTGCCTAATCTATTTAATTCCGATGCAATTTCAGTGTTTCATCGTCAATAAGATGGTAAAAGGGACGCAGTAAACCTGGAGTGAAGCAACGGTATCTATAACTAGTGTCAATGGAATGGTTCAAAACATAGTCAGTATGAAGAGTCAGTCTTCTTGTCCTTAAGTCGGCATTGTGCCTTTTGTATTTAATTCGCATGCAATTTCTGTGTTTCATCGTCAATAAGAAGGTCCAAGGGATACAGTAAACCTGAAGTGAAGCATCAGAATCAATAACTAGTGTCACAGGAATGGTTCAAAACATAGACAGTAGTAAGATACAGTCTTCTCGTACTTAAGTCGGCATTGTGCCTTTTGAATTTAATTCCGATGCAATTTCTGTGTTTCATCGTCAATAAGAAGGTCCAAGGGATACAGTATACCTGAAGTGAAGCATCGGAATCTATAACTAGTGTCACAGGAATGGTTCAAAACATAGACAGTAAGAAGATACAGTCTTCTTGTACTTAAGTCGGCATTGTGCCTTTTGAATTTAATTCCGATGTAATTTCTGAGTTTCATCGTCAATAAGAAGGTCCAAGGGATACAGTATACCTGAAGTGAAGCATCGGAATCTATAACTAGTTTCACACGAATGGTTCAAAACATAGTCAGTAAGAAGACAAAGACTTGTTGTACCTATGTCGGCATTGTGCTTTTGTATTTAATTCCGATGCAATTTATGTGTTTCATCGACAATAAGAAGGCCCAAGGGGTACAGTAAACCTGAAGTGAAGCATCGGAATCTATAACTAGTGTCACAGGAATGGTTCAAAACATAGACAGTAAGGAGAGTCAGTCTTCTTGTACTTAAGTCGGCATTGTGCCTTTTGTATTTAATTCCGATGCAATTTCTGTGTTTCATCGTCAATAAGAAGGTCAGAGGAAAACAGTGAACCTGAAGTGAAGCATCGGAATCTATAACTAGTGTCACAGGAATGGTTCAAAACATAGACAGGAAGAAGAGTCAGTCTTCTTGTACTTGAGTCTGCATTCTGCATTTTGTATAAAATTCCGATGCAATTTCTGTGTTTCATCGTCAATAAGAAGGTCATAGGGATACAGTAATCCTGAAGTCAAGCATCGGAATCTATAACTAGTGTCACAGGAATGGTTCAAAACATAGACAATAAGAAGATTCAATCTTTTTGTACTGAAGTCGGCATTGTGCCATTTGTATTTAATTCCGATGTAGTTTCTGTGTTTCATCGTCAATAAGAAGGTCCAAATGATACAGTAAACCTGAAGTGAAGCATCGGAATCTATAACTAGTGTCAATGGAATGGTTCAAAACATAGACAGTAAGAGGAGTCAGTCTTCTTGTACTTAAGTCGGCATTGTGCCTTTTGTATTTGATTCCGGCGCAATTTCTGTGTTTCATCGTCAATAAGAAGGTGAGAGCGATACAGTAAACTTGAAGTGAAGCATCGAAATCTATAACTAGTGTCACAGGAATGGTTCAAAGCATAGTCAGTAAGAAGAGACAGTCTTCATGTACTTAAGTCGGCATTGTGCCTTTTGTATTTAATTCCGATGCAATTTCTGTGTTTCATCGTCAATAAGAAGGTCCAAGGTATACAGTAAACCTGAAGTGAAGCATCGGAATCTATAACTAGTGTCACAGGATTGGTTCTAAACATAGTCAGTAAGACGAGTCAGTTTTCTTGTACTTAAGTCGGCATTGTGCCTTTTCTATTTAATTCCGATGCAATTTCAGTGTTTCATCGTCAATAAGAAGGTCCAAGGGATACAGTAAACCAGGGGTGTAGCATCGGAATCTATAACTAGTGTCAATGGAATGGTTCAAAACATAGACAGTAAGAAGAGTCTGTCTTCTTGTACTTAAGTCGGCATTGTGCCTTTTGTATTTAATTCCGGTGCAATTTCTGTGTTTCATCGTCAATAAGAAGGTCAGAGGGATACAATAAACCTGAAGTGAAGCATCGGAATCTATAACTAGGGTAACAGGAATGGTTCAAAACATAGTCAGTAAGAAGAGTCAGTCTTCTTGTCCTTAAGTCGGCCTTGTGCCTTTTGTATTAAATTCCGATGCAATTTCTGTGTTTCATCGTCAATAAGAAGAACCAAGGGATACAGTAAACCTTAAGTGAAGCATCGGAATCTATAACTAGTCACAGGAATGCTTCAAAAAATAGTCAGTAAGAGGAGTCGCTCTTCATGTACTTAAGTCAGCATTGTGCGTTTTGTATTTAATTCCGACGCAATTTCTGTGTTTCATCGTCATCAAGAAAGTCCAAGGGATACAGTAAACCTGATGTGAAGCATCAGAATCTATAACTAGTGTCCCAGGAATCGTTCAAAGCATAGACAGTAAGAAGAGTCAGTCTTCTTCTACTTAAGTCGGCATTGTGCCTTTTCTACTTAATTCCGATGCAATTTCTGTGTTTCATCGTCAATACGAAGGTCCAAGGGATACAGTAAACCTGGTGTGAGGCATCGGAATCTATAACTAGTGTCACAGGAATGGTTCAAAACATAGTCAGTAAGAAGAGTCAGTCTTCATGTACTTAAGTTGGCATTGTGCCTTTTGTATTTAATTCCGATGCAATTTCTGTGTTTCATCGTCAATAAGGAGGTCCAAGGGATACAGTAAACCTGAAGTGAAGCATCGGAATCTATAAATAGTGTCATAGGAATGGTTCACAACATAGTCAGTCAGAAGAGTGAGTCTTCTTGTACTTAAGTCGGCATTGCGCCTTTTCTGTTTAATTCCGATGCAATTTCAGTATTTCATCGTCAATAAGAAGGTACAAGGGATACAGTAAACCTGGAGTGAAGCATCGGAATCTATAACTAGTGTCAATGGAACGGTTCAAAACATAGACAGTAAGAAGAGTCAGTCTTCTTCTACTTAAGTCGGCATTGTGCCTTTTCTACTTAATTCCGATGCAATTTCTGTGTTTCATCGTCAATAAGAAGGTCCAAGGGATACAGTAAACCTGGTGTGAGGCATCGGAATCTATAACTAGTGTCACAGGAATGGTTCAAAACATAGTCAGTAAGAAGAGTCAGTCTTCATGTACTTAAGTTGGCATTGTGCCTTTTGTATTAAATTCCGATGCAATTTCTGTGTTTCATCGTCAATAAGAAGAACCAAGGGATACAGTAAACCTTAAGTGAAGCATCGGAATCTATAACTAGTCACAGGAATGCTTCAAAAAATAGTCAGTAAGAAGAGTCAGTCTTCATGTACTTAAGTTGGCATTGTGCCTTTTGTATTTAATTCCGATGCAATTTCTGTGTTTCATCGTCAATAAGGAGGTCCAAGGGATACAGTAAACCTGAAGTGAAGCATCAGAATCTATAACTAGTGTCCCAGGAATGGTTCAAAGCATAGACAGTAAGAAGAGTCAGTCTTCTTCTACTTAAGTCGGCATTGTGCCTTTTCTACTTAATTCCGATGCCATTTCTGTGTTTCATCGTCAATGAGAAGGTCCAATGGATACAGTAAACCTGATGTGAAGCATCGGAATCTACAACTAGTGTCACAGGAATGGTTCAAAACATAGTCAGGAAGAGGAGTAAGTCTTCATGTACTTAAGTCGGCATTGTGCCTTTTGTACTTAACTCCGAGGGAATTTCTGTGTTTCATCGTCAATAAGAAGGTCCAAGGGATACAGTAAACCTGAAGTGAAGCATCGCAATCTATAACTAGTGTCACAGGAATGGTTCAAAACATAGTCAGTAAGAAGAGTCAGTCTTCTTGTACTTAAGTCTGCTATTTGCCTAACCTATTTAATTCCGATGCAATTTCAGTGTTTCATCGTCAATAAGAAGGTAAAAGGGATGCAGTAAACATGGAGTGAAGCATCGGAATCTATAACTAGTGTCAATGGAATTGTTGAAAACACAGATATTAAGAAGAGTCAGCCTTCTTGTGCTTAAGTCGGCATTGTGCCTTTTGTAATTAATTCAGGTGCAATTTCTGTGTTTCATCGTCAATAAGAAGGTCAGAGGGATACAGTAAACCTGAAGTGAAGCATCGGAATCTATAACTAGTGTCACAGGAATGGTTCAAAACATAGACAGTACATAAGTCGCATTGTGCCTTTTGTATTTAATTCCGAAGCAATTTCTGTGTTTCATCGTCAGTAAGAAGGTAGAAGGGATACAGTAAACCTGAAGTGAGGCATCGGAATCTATAACTAGTGTCACAGAAATGGTTCAAAACATGGTCAGTAAGAAGAGTCGGTCTTCATGTACTTAAGTCGGCATTGTGAATTTTGTATTGAATTCCGATGCAATTACTGTGTTTCATCGTCAATGAGAAGGTCCAAGGGATACAGTAAACCTGAAGTGAAGCATCGCAATCTATAACAAGTGTCACAGGAATGGTTCAAAGCATAGTCAGTAAGAAGAGTCAGTCTTCATGTACTTAAGTCGGCATTGTGCCTTTTGTATTTAATTCCGATGCAATTTCTGTGTTTCATCGTCAAAAAGAAGGTCCAAGGGATACAGTAAACCTGAAGTGAAGCATCGCAATCTATAACTAGTGTAACAGGAATGGTTCAAACATAGACAGTAAGAAGGGTCAGTCTTCTTGTACTTAAGTCGGCATTTTGTCTAATCTATTTAATTCCGATGCAATTTCAGTGTTTCATCGTCAATAAGATGGTAAAAATGACGCAGTAAACCTGGAGTGAAGAATCGGAATCTATAACTAGTGTCAATGGAATGGTACAAAACATAGACAGTAAGAAGAGTCAGCCTTCTTGTACTTAAGTCGGCATTGTGCCTTTTGCATTTAATTCCGGTGCAATTTCTGTGTTTCATCATCAATAAGAAGGTCAGAGGGATACAGTAAACCTGAAGTGAAGCATCGGAATCTATAACTAGTGTCACAGGAATGGTTCAAAACATAGTCAGTAAGAAGAGTCAGTCTTCTTGTCCTTAAGTCGGCATTGTGCCTTTTGTATTTAATTCGCATGCAATTTCTGTGTTTCATCGTCAATAAGAAGGTCCATGGGATACAGTAAACCTGAAGTGTAGCATCGGAATCTATAACTAGTGTCACAGGAATGGTTCAAAACATAGTCAGTAAGAAGAGTCGGTCTTCATGTACTTAAGTCAGCATTGTGCCTTTTGTATATAATTCCGGCGCAATTTCTGTGTTTCATCGTCAATAAGAAGGTGAGAGCGATACAGTAAACCTGAAGTGAAGCATCGGAATCTATAACTAGTGTCACAGGAATGGTTCAAAACATAGACAGAAAGAAGAGTCAGTTTTCTTGTACTTCAGTCGGCATTCTGCATTTTGTATTAAATTCCGATGCAATTTCTGTGTTTCATCGTCAATAAGAAGGTCCTAGGGATACAGTAAACCTGAAGTGAAGCACGGAATCTATAACTAGTGTCACAGGAATGGTTCAAAACCTAGACAGTAGGAAGAGTCAGTCTTCTTAAGTCGGCATTGTGTCTTTTGTATTTAATTCCGATGCAATTTCTGTGTTTCATCGTCAATAAGAAGGTCCAAGGGATACAGTAAACCTGAAGTGAAGCATCTGAATCTATAACTAGTGTTACAGGAATGGTTCAAAACTTAGTCAGAAAGAAGTGTCTGTCTTCATGTACTTAAGTCGGCATTGTGCCTTTTGTATTTAATTCCGATGCAGATTCTGTGTTTCATCGTCAATAGGAAGGTCCAAGGGATACAGTAAACCTGAAGTGAAGCATCGGAAACTATAACTAGTGCCACAGGAGTGGTCAGTAGGAAGAGTCAGTCTTCTTGTACTTCAGTCGGCATTGTGACTTTTGTATTTGATTCCGATGCAATTTCTGTGTTTCATCGTCAACAAGAAGGTCCAAGGGATACAGAAAACCTGAAGTGAAGTATCGGAATCTATAACTAGTGTCACAGGAATGGCCAGCAGGAAGAGTCAGTCTTCTTCTCCTTATGTCGGCATTCTGCCATTTGTATTTAATTCCGATGCAATTTCTGTGTTTCATCGTCAATAAGAAGGTCCAAGGGATACAGTAAACCTGAAGTGAAGGATCGGAATCTATAACTAGTGTCACAGGAATGGTTCAAAACATAGTCAGTAAGAAGTGTCGGTCTTCATGTACTTAAGTCGACATTGTTCCTTTTGTATTTAATTCCGATTCAATTTCTGTGTTTCATCGTCAATAAGAAGGTCCAAGGAATACAGTAAACCTGAAGTGAAGCATCGGAAACTATAACTAGTGTCACAGGAATGGTTCAAAATATAGTTAGTAAGAAGTGTCGGTCTTCATGTACTTAAGTCGGCATTGTGCCTTTTGTATTTAATTCCGATGCAATTTCTGTGTTTCATCGTCAATAAGATGGTCCAAGGGATACAGTAAACCTGAAGTGAAGCATCGGAATCTATAACTAGTGTCACAGGAATGGTTCAATACATAGTAAGTAAGAACTGTCGGTCTTCATGTACTTAAGTCGGCATTGTGCCTTTTGTATTTAATTCCGATGCAATTTCTGTGTTTCATCGTCAAATGGAAGGTCCAAGGGATACAGTAAACCTGAAGTGAAGCATCGGAAACTATAACTAGTGTCACAGGAGTGGTCAGTAGGAAGAGTCAGTCTTCTTGTACTTAAGTCGGCATTGTGCCTTTTGTAGTTAATTCCGATGCAATTTCTGTGTTTCATCGTCAATAAGAAGGTCCAAGGGATACAGTAAACCTGAAGTGAAGCATCGGAATCTATAACTAGCGTCACAGGAATGGCCAGCAGGATGAGTCAGTCTTCTTGTCCTTATGTCGGCATTCTGCCATTTGTATTTAATTCCGATGCAATTTCTGTGTTTCATCGTCAATAAGAAGGTCCAAGGGATACAGTAAACCTGAAGTGAAGCATCGGAATCTATAACTAGTGTCACAGGAATGGTTAAAAACTTAGACAGTAGGAAGAGTCAGTCTTCTTGTACTTAAGTCGGCATTGTGCCTTTTGTAATTAATTCCGATGCAATATCTGTGTTTCATCGTCAATAAGAAGGTAGAAGGGATACAGTAGACCTGGTGTGAAGAATCGGAATCTATAACTACCGTCACAGGAATGGTCAGTAGGAAGAGTCAGTCTTCTTGTCCTTAAGTCGGCATTGTGCCTTTTGTATTTAATTCCGATGCAATTTCTGTGTTTCATCGTCAATAAGAACGTCCAAGGGATACAGTAAACCTGAAGTGAAGCATCGGAATGTATAACTATTGTCACAGGAATGGTTCAAAACTTAGACAGTAGAAAGAGTCAGTCTTCTTGTACTTAAGTCGGCATTGTGCCTTTTGTATTTAATTCCGATGCAATTTATGTGTTTCATCGTCAATAAGAAGGTCCAAGGGATACGGTAAAACTGAAGTGAAGCATCGTAATCTATAACTAGTGTCACAGGAATGGTTCACAACTTAGACATTAGAAAGAGTCAGTCTTCTTGTACTTAAGTCGGCATTGTGCTTTTGTATTTAATTCCGACGCAATTTCTGTGTTTCATCGTCAATAAGAAGGTCCAAGGGATACAGTAAACCTGGAGTGAAGCATCGGAATCTATAACTAGTGTCACAGGAATGGTTCAAAACCTAGGCAGTAGGAAGAGTCAGTCTTCTTGTACTAAAGCGGCATTGTGACTTTTGTATTTAATTCCGATGCAATTTCTCTGTTTCATCGTCAATAAGAGGGTCCAAGGGATACAGTAAACCTGAAGTGAAGCATCGGAATCTATAACTAGTGTCACAGGAATGGTTCATAACATAGTCAGTAAGAAGTGTCGGTCTTCATGTACTTAAGTCGGCATTGTGCCTTTTGTATTTAATTCCGATGCAATTTCTGTGTTTCATCGTCAATAAGAAGTCCAAGGGATACAGTAAACATGAAGTGAAGAATCGGAATCTATAACTAGTGTCACAGGAATGGTCAGTAGGAAGAGTCAGTCTTCTTGTCCTTAAGTCGGCATTGTGCCTTTTGTATTTAAATTCCATGCAATTTCTGTGTTTCATCGTCAATAAGAGAGTCCAAGGGATACAGTAAACCTGAAGTGAAGCATCGGAATCTATAACTAGTGTTACATTAATGGTTCAAAACTTAGTCAGTAAGATGTGTCTGTCTTCATGTACTTAAGTCGGCGTCGTGCCTTTTGTGTTTAATTCCGATGCAATTTCTGTGTTTCATCGTCATAAAGAATGTCCAAGGGATACAGTAAACCTGAAGTGAACCATCAGAATCTATAACTAGTGTCACAGGAATGGTTCAAAACATAGTCAGTAAGAAGTGTCGGTCTTCATGTACTTAAGTCAGCATTGTGCCTTTTGTATTTAATTCCGATGCAATTCCTATGTTTCATCGTCTAGGAGAAGGTCCAATGGATACAGTAAACCTGAAGTGAAGCATCGGAATCCATAACTAGGGTCACAGGAATGGTCAGTAGGAAGAGTCAGTCTTCTTGTCCTTAAGCCGGCATTGTGCCTTTTGTATTTATTTCCGATGCAATTTTTGTGTTTCATCGTCAATAAGAAGGTCCAAAAGATACAGTAAACCTGAAGTGAAGCATCGGAATCTATAACTGGTGTTACAGGAATGGTTCAAAACAAAGTCAGTAAGAAATGTCGGCCTTCATGTACTTCAGTAGGCATTGTGCCTTTTGTAATTAATTCCGATGCAATTTCTGTCTTTCATCGTCAATAAGAAGGTCCAAGGGATACAGTGAACCTGAAGTGAAGCATCGGAATCTATAACTAGTGTCACAGGAATGGTTCAATACATAGTAAGTAAGAACTGTCGGTCTTCATGTACTTAAGTCGGCACTGTGCCTTTTGTATTTAAATCCGATGCAATTTCTGTGTTTCATCGTCAATAAGAAGGTCCAAGGGATACAGTAAACCTGAAGTGAAGCATCGGAAACTATAACTAGTGTCACAGGAGTGGTCAGTAGGAAGAGTCAGTCTTCTTGTACTTAGGTCGGCATTGTGCCTTTTGTATTTCATTCCGATGCAATTTCTGTGTTTCATCGTCAATAAGAAGGTCCAAGGGATACAGTAAAACTGAAGTGAAGCATCGGAATCTATAACTAGCGTCACAGGAATGGCCAGCAGGATGAGTCAGTCTTCTTGTCCTTATGTCGGCATTCTGCCATTTGTATTTAATTCCGATGCAATTTCTGTGTTTCATCGTCAATAAGAAGGTCCAAGGGATACAGTAAACCTGAAGTGAAGCATCGGAATCTATAACAAGTGTCACTGGAATGGTTCAAAACATAGTCAGTAAGAAGTGTCGGTCTTCATGTACTTAAGTCGGCATTGTGCCTTTTGTATATAATTCCGATGCAATTTCTGGGTTTCATCGTGAATAAGAAGGTCAAAGGGATACAGTAAACCTGAAGTGAAGCATCGGAATCTATAACTAGTGTCACAGGAATGGTTCAAAACATAGTCAGTAAGAACTGTCGGTCTTCATGTACTTAAGTCGGCATTGTGCCTTTTGTATTTAACTCCGATGCAATTTCTGTGTTTCATCGTCAATAAGAAGGTCCAAGGGATACAGTTAACCTGAAGTGAAGCATCGAAAACTATAACTAGTGTCACAGGAATGGTTCAAAATATAGTCAGTAAGAGGTGTCGGTCTTCATGTACTTAAGTCGGCATTGTGCCTTTTGTATTTAATTCCGATGCAATTTCTGTGTTTCATCGTCAATAAGAAGGTCCAAGGGATACAGTAAACCTGAAGTGTAGCATCGGAATCTATAACTAGTGTCACAGGAATGGTCAGTAGGAAGAGTCAGTCTCCTTGTCCTTAAGTCGGCATTTTGCCTTTTGTATTTAATTCCGATGCAATTTCTGTGTTTCATCGTCAATAAGAAGGTCCAAGGGATGCAGTAAACCTGAAGTGAAGGATCGGAATCTATAACTAGTGTTGCAGGAATGGTTCAAAGCATAGTCAGTAATAAGTGTCGGTCTTCATGTACTTAAGTCGGCATTGTGCCTTATGTATTTAATTCCGATGCAATTTCTGTGTTTTATCGTCAATAAGAAGCTTCAAGGTATACAGTAAACCTGGAGTGAAGCATCAGAATCTATAACTAGTGTCACAGGAATGGTTAAAAACATAGTCAGTAAGAAGTGTCGGGCTTCATGTACTTAAGTCGGCATTGTGCCTTTTGTATTTAATTCCGATGCAATTTCTGTGTTTCATCGTCAATAAGAAGGTCCAAGGGATACAGTAAACCTGAAGTGAAGCATCGGAATGTATAACTAGTGTCACAGGAATGGTCAGTAGGAAGAGTCAGTCTTCTTTCCTTAAGTCGGCATTGTGCCTTTTGTATTTAATTCCGATGCAATTTCTGTGTTTCATCGTCAATAAGAAGGTCCAAGGGATACAGTAAACCAGAAGTGAAGCATCGGAATCTATAACTAGTGTCACAGGAATGGTCAGTAGGAAGAGTCAGTCTTCTTGTCCTTAAGTTGGCATTGTGCGTTTTGTATTTAATTCCCATGCAATTTCTGTGATTCATCGTCAATAAGAAGGTCCAAGGGATACAGTAAACCTGAAGTGAAGCATCGGAAACTATAACTAGTGTCACAGGAATGGTTCAAATCATAGTCAGTAAGAAGTGTCGGTCTTCATGTACTTAAGTCGGCATTGTGCCTTTTGTATTTAGTTCCGATGCAATTTCTGTGTTTCATCGTCAATAAGAAGGTAAAAGGGATACAGTAAACCTGGAGTGTGGCATCGGAATCTATAACTAGTGTCACAGGAATGGTTCAAAACATTGGCAGTAAGAAGTGTCGGACTTCATGTACTTACGTCGGCATTGTGACTTTTGTTTTTTTAATTCCGATGGAATTTCTGTGTTTCATCGTCAATAAGAAGGTCCAAGGGATACAGTAAACCTGAAGTGAAGCATCGGAAACTATAACTAGTGCCACAGGAATGGTTCAAAACATAGTCAGTAAGAAGTGTCGTTCTTCATGTACTTAAGTCAGCATTGTGCCTTCTGTATTTAATTCCTATTTAATTTCTGTGTTTCATCATCAATAAGAAGGTCCAAGGGATACAGTAAACCTGGAGTGAAGCATAGGAATCTATAACTAGTGTCACGGGAATGGTTCAAAACATAGTTAGTAAGAAGTGTCGGTATTCATGTACTTAAGTCGGCATTGTGCCTTTTGTATTTAATTCCGATGCAATTTCTGTGTTTCATCGTCAATAAGAAGGTACAAAGGGATACAGTGAACCTGAAGTGAAGCATCGTAATCTATAACTAGTGTCACAGGAATGGTCAGTAGGAAGAGTCAGTCTTCTTGTCATTAAGTCGGCATTGTGCGTTTTGTATTTAATTCCGATGCAATTTCTGTGTTTCTTCGTCAATAAGAAGGTCCAAGGGATCCTGTAAACCTGGAGTGAAGCATCGGAATCTATAACTAGTGTCACAGGATTGGTTGAAAACATTGTCAGTAAGAAGTGTCGGTCTTCATGTACTTAAGTCGGCATTGTGCCTTTTGTGTTTAATTACGATGCAATTTCTGCGTTTCATCGTCAATAAGAAGGTCCAAGGGATACAGTAAACCTGAAGTGAAGCATCGGAATCTATAACTAGTGTCACAGGAATGGTCAGTAGGAAGAGTCAGTCTTCTTGTCCCTAAGTCGGCATTGTGCCTTTTGTATTTAATTCCGATGCAATTTCTGTGTTTCATCGTCAATAAGAAGGTCCAAGGTATACAGTAAACCTGAAGTGAAGCATCGGAATCTATAACTATTGTCACAGGAATGCATCAAATCATAGTCAGTAAGAAGTGTCGGTCTTCATGTACTTAAGTCGGCATTGTGCCTTTTGTATTTAATTCCGATGCAATTTCTGTGTTTCATCGTCAATAAGAAGGTCCAAGGGATACAGTAAACCTGGAGTGAAGCATCGGAATCTATAACTAGTGTCACAGGAATGGTTCAAAACCTAGGCAGTAGGAAGAGTCAGTCATCTTGTACTAAAGCGGCATTGTGACTTTTGTATTTACTTCCGATGCAATTTCTCTGTTTCATCGTCAATAAGAGGGTCCAAGGGATACAGTAAACCTGAAGTGAAGCATCGGAATCTATAACTAGTGTCACAGGAATGGTTCATAACATAGTCAGTAAGAAGTGTCGGTCTTCATGTACTTAAGTCGGCATTGTGCCTTTTGTATTTAATTCCGATGCAATTTCTGTGTTTCATCGTCAATAAGAAGGTCCAAGGGATACAGTAAACACGAAGTGAAGAATCGGAATCTATAACTAGTGTCACAGGAATGGTCAGTAGGAAGAGTCAGTCTTCTTGTCCTTAAGTCGGCATTGTGCCTTTTGTATTTAAATTCCATGCAATTTCTGTGTTTCATCGTCAATAAGAGAGTCCAAGGGATACAGTAAACCTGAAGTGAAGCATCGGAATCTATAACTAGTGTTACATTAATGGTTCAAAACTTAGTCAGTAAGATGTGTCTGTCTTCATGTACTTAAGTCGGCGTCGTGCCTTTTGTGTTTAATTCCGATGCAATTTCTGTGTTTCATCGTCATAAAGAATGTCCAAGGGATACAGGAAACCTGAAGTGAACCATCAGAATCTATAACTAGTGTCACAGGAATGGTTCAAAACATAGTCAGTAAGAAGTGTCGGTCTTCATGTACTTAAGTCAGCATTGTGCCTTTTGTATTTAATTCCGATGCAATTCCTATGTTTCATCGTCTAGGAGAAGGTCCAATGGATACAGTAAACCTGAAGTGAAGCATCGGAATCCATAACTAGTGTCACAGGAATGGTCAGTAGGAAGAGTCAGTCTTCTTGTCCTTAAGCCGGCATTGTGCCTTTTGTATTTATTTCCGATGCAATTTTTGTGTTTCCTCGTCAATAAGAAGGTCCAAGGGATACAGTAAACATGAAGTGAAGCATCGGAATCTATAACTGGTGTTACAGGAATGGTTCAAAACAAAGTCAGTAAGAAATGTCGGTCTTCATGTACTTCAGTAGGCATTGTGCCTTTTGTAATTAATTCCGATGCAATTTCTGTGTTTCATCGTCAATAAGAAGGTCCAAGGGATACAGTGAACCTGAAGTGAAGCATCGGAATCTATAACTAGTGTCACAGGAATGGTTCAATACATAGTAAGTAAGAACTGTCGGTCTTCATGTACTTAAGTCGGCACTGTGCCTTTTGTATTTAATTCCGATGCAATTTCTGTGTTTCATCGTCAATAAGAAGGTCCAAGGGATACAGTAAACCTGAAGTGAAGCATCGGAAACTATAACTAGTGTCACAGGAGTGGTCAGTAGGAAGAGTCAGTCTTCTTGTACTTAGGTCGGCATTGTGCCTTTTGTATTTAATTCCGATGCAATTTCTGTCTTTCATCGTCAATAAGAAGGTCCAAGGGATACAGTAAACCTGAAGTGAAGCATTGGAATCTATAACTAGCGTCACAGGATGGCCAGCAGGATGAGTCAGTCTTCTTGTCCTTATGTCGGCATTCTGCCATTTGTATTTAATTCCGATGCAATTTCTGTGTTTCATCGTCAATAAGAAGGTCCAAGGGATACAGTAAACCTGAAGTGAAGCATCGGAATCTATAACAAGTGTCACTGGAATGGTTCAAAACATAGTCAGTAAGAAGTGTCGGTCTTCATGTACTTAAGTTGGCATTGTGCCTTTTGTATATAATTCCGATGCAATTTCTGTGTTTCATCGTGAATAAGAAGGTCAAAGGGATACAGTAAACCTGAAGTGAAGCATCGGAATCCATAACTAGTGTCACAGGAATGGTTCAAAACATAGTCAGTAAGAACTGTCGGTCTTCATGTACTTAAGTCGGCATTGTGCCTTTTGTATTTATCTCCGATGCAATTTCTGTGTTTCATCGTCAATAAGAAGGTCCAAGGGATGCAGTTAACCTGAAGTGAAGCATCGGAAACTATAACTAGTGTCACAGGAATGGTTCAATTTATAGTCAGTAAGAGGTGTCGGTCTTCATGTACTTAAGTCGGCATTGTGCCTTTTGTATTTAATTCCGATGCAATTTCTGTGTTTCATCGTCAATAAGAAGGTCCAAGGGATACAGTAAACCTGAAGTGAAGCATCGGAATCTATAACTAGTGTCACAGGAATGGTCAGTAGGAAGAGTCAGTCTTCTTGTCCTTAAGTCGGCATTTTGCCTTTTGTATTTAATTCCGATGCAATTTCTGTGTTTCATCGTCAATAAGAAGGTCCAAGGGATGCAGTAAACCTGAAGTGAAGGATCGGAATCTATAACTAGTGTTGCAGGAATGGTTCAAAGCATAGTCAGTAATAAGTGTCGGTCTTCATGTACTTATGTCGGCATTGTGCCTTATGTATTTAATTCCGATGCAATTTCTGTGTTTTATCGTCAATAAGAAGGTTCAAGGTATACAGTAAACCTGGAGTGAAGCATCAGAATCTATAACTAGTGTCACAGGAATGGTTAAAAACATAGTCAGTAAGAAGTGTCGGGCTTCATGTACTTAAGTCGGCATTGCGCCTTTTGTATTTAATTCCGATGCAATTTCTGTGTTTCATCGTCAATAAGAAGGTCCAAGGGATACAGTAAACCTGAAGTGAAGCATCGGAATGTATAACTAGTGTCACAGGAATGGTCAGTAGGAAGAGTCAGTCTTCTTGTCCTTAAGTCGGCATTGTGCCTTTTGTATTTAATTCCGATGCAATTTCTGTGTTTCATCGTCAATAAGAAGGTCCAAGGTATACAGTAAACCAGAAGTGAAGCATCGGAATCTATAACTAGTGTCACAGGAATGGTTCAAATCATAGTCAGTAAGAAGTGTCGGTCTTCATGTACTTAAGTCGGCATTGTGCCTTTTGTATTTAGTTCCGATGCAATTTCTGTGTTTCATCGTCAATAAGAAGGTAAAAGGGATACAGTAAACCTGGAGTGTGGCATCGGAATCTATAACTAGTGTCACAGGAATGGTTCAAAACATTGGCAGTAAGAAGTGTCGGACTTCATGTACTTAAGTCGGCATTGTGACTTTTGTTTTTTAATTCCGATGGAATTTCTGTGTTTCATCGTCAATAAGAAGGTCCAAGGGATACAGTAAACCTGAAGTGAAGCATCGGAAACTATAACTAGTGCCACAGGAATGGTTCAAAACATAGTCAGTAAGAAGTGTCGTTCTTCATGTACTTAAGTCGGCATAGTGCCTTCTGTATTTAATTCCTATTTAATTTCTGTGTTTCATCATCAACAAGAGGGTCCAAGGGATACAGTAAACCTGGAGTGAAGCATAGAAATCTATAACTAGTGTCACGGGAGTGGTTCAAAACATAGTTAGTAAGAAGTGTCGGTATTCATGTACTTAAGTCGGCATTGTGCCTTTTGTATTTAATTCCGATGCAATTTCTGTGTTTCATCGTCAATAAGGAGGTACAAAGGGATACAGTAAACCTGAAGTGAAGCATCGTAATCTATAACTAGTAACACAGGAATGGTCAGTAGGAAGAGTCAGTCTTCTTGTCATTAAGTCGGCATTGTGCGTTTTGTATTTAATTCCGATGCAATTTCTGTGTTTCTTCGTCAATAAGAAGGTCCAAGGGATACTGTAAACCTGGAGTGAAGCATCGGAATCTATTACTAGCGTCACAGGATGGCCAGCAGGATGAGTCAGTCTTCTTGTCCTTATGTCGGCATTCTGCCATTTGTATTTAATTCCGATGCAATTTCTGTGTTTCATCGTCAATAAGAAGGTCCAAGGGATACAGTAAACCTGAAGTGAAGCATCGGAATCTATAACAAGTGTCACTGGAATGGTTCAAAACATAGTCAGTAAGAAGTGTCGGTCTTCATGTACTTAAGTCGGCATTGTGCCTTTTGTATATAATTCCGATGCAATTTCTGGGTTTCATCGTGAATAAGAAGGTCAAAGGGATACAGTAAACCTGAAGTGAAGCATCGGAATCTATAACTAGTGTCACAGGAATGGTTCAAAACATAGTCAGTAAGAACTGTCGGTCTTCATGTACTTAAGTCGGCATTGTGCCTTTTGTATTTAACTCCGATGCAATTTCTGTGTTTCATCGTCAATAAGAAGGTCCAAGGGATACAGTTAACCTGAAGTGAAGCATCGGAAACTATAACTAGTGTCACAGGAATGGTTCAAAATATAGTCAGTAAGAGGTGTCGGTCTTCATGTACTTAAGTCGGCATTGTGCCTTTTGTATTTAATTCCGATGCAATTTCTGTGTTTCATCGTCAATAAGAAGGTCCAAGGGATACAGTAAACCTGAAGTGTAGCATCGGAATCTATAACTAGTGTCACAGGAATGGTCAGTAGGAAGAGTCAGTCTCCTTGTCCTTAAGTCGGCATTTTGCCTTTTGTATTTAATTCCGATGCAATTTCTGTGTTTCATCGTCAATAAGAAGGTCCAAGGGATGCAGTAAACCTGAAGTGAAGGATCGGAATCTATAACTAGTGTTGCAGGAATGGTTCAAAGCATAGTCAGTAATAAGTGTCGGTCTTCATGTACTTAAGTCGGCATTGTGCCTTATGTATTTCATTCCGATGCAATTTCTGTGTTTTATCGTCAATAAGAAGCTTCAAGGTATACAGTAAACCTGGAGTGAAGCATCAGAATCTATAACTAGTGTCACAGGAATGGTTAAAAACATAGTCAGTAAGAAGTGTCGGGCTTCATGTACTTAAGTCGGCATTGTGCCTTTTGTATTTAATTCCGATGCAATTTCTGTGTTTCATCGTCAATAAGAAGGTCCAAGGGATACAGTAAACCTGAAGTGAAGCATCGGAATGTATAACTAGTGTCACAGGAATGGTCAGTAGGAAGAGTCAGTCTTCTTTCCTTAAGTCGGCATTGTGCCTTTTGTATTTAATTCCGATGCAATTTCTGTGTTTCATCGTCAATAAGAAGGTCCAAGGGATACAGTAAACCAGAAGTGAAGCATCGGAATCTATAACTAGTGTCACAGGAATGGTCAGTAGGAAGAGTCAGTCTTCTTGTCCTTAAGTTGGCATTGTGCGTTTTGTATTTAATTCCCATGCAATTTCTGTGATTCATCGTCAATAAGAAGGTCCAAGGGATACAGTAAACCTGAAGTGAAGCATCGGAAACTATAACTAGTGTCACAGGAATGGTTCAAATCATAGTCAGTAAGAAGTGTCGGTCTTCATGTACTTAAGTCGGCATTGTGCCTTTTGTATTTAGTTCCGATGCAATTTCTGTGTTTCATCGTCAATAAGAAGGTAAAAGGGATACAGTAAACCTGGAGTGTGGCATCGGAATCTATAACTAGTGTCACAGGAATGGTTCAAAACATTGGCAGTAAGAAGTGTCGGACTTCATGTACTTACGTCGGCATTGTGACTTTTGTTTTTTTAATTCCGATGGAATTTCTGTGTTTCATCGTCAATAAGAAGGTCCAAGGGATACAGTAAACCTGAAGTGAAGCATCGGAAACTATAACTAGTGCCACAGGAATGGTTCAAAACATAGTCAGTAAGAAGTGTCGTTCTTCATGTACTTAAGTCAGCATTGTGCCTTCTGTATTTAATTCCTATTTAATTTCTGTGTTTCATCATCAATAAGAAGGTCCAAGGGATACAGTAAACCTGGAGTGAAGCATAGGAATCTATAACTAGTGTCACGGGAATGGTTCAAAACATAGTTAGTAAGAAGTGTCGGTATTCATGTACTTAAGTCGGCATTGTGCCTTTTGTATTTAATTCCGATGCAATTTCTGTGTTTCATCGTCAATAAGAAGGTACAAAGGGATACAGTGAACCTGAAGTGAAGCATCGTAATCTATAACTAGTGTCACAGGAATGGTCAGTAGGAAGAGTCAGTCTTCTTGTCATTAAGTCGGCATTGTGCGTTTTGTATTTAATTCCGATGCAATTTCTGTGTTTCTTCGTCAATAAGAAGGTCCAAGGGATCCTGTAAACCTGGAGTGAAGCATCGGAATCTATAACTAGTGTCACAGGATTGGTTGAAAACATTGTCAGTAAGAAGTGTCGGTCTTCATGTACTTAAGTCGGCATTGTGCCTTTTGTGTTTAATTACGATGCAATTTCTGCGTTTCATCGTCAATAAGAAGGTCCAAGGGATAGAGTAAACCTGAAGTGAAGCATCGGAATCTATAACTAGTGTCACAGGAATGGTCAGTAGGAAGAGTCAGTCTTCTTGTCCTTAAGTCGGCATTGTGCCTTTTGTATTTAATTCCGATGCAATTTCTGTCTTTCATCGTCAATAAGAAGGTCCAAGGTATACAGTAAACCTGAAGTGAAGCATCGGAATCTATAACTATTGTCACAGGAATGCATCAAATCATAGTCAGTAAGAAGTGTCGGTCTTCATGTACTTAAGTCGGCATTGTGCCTTTTGTATTTAATTCCGATGCAATTTCTGTGTTTCATCGTCAATAAGAAGGTCCAAGGGATACAGTAAACCTGGAGTGAAGCATCGGAATCTATAACTAGTGTCACAGGAATGGTTCAAAACCTAGGCAGTAGGAAGAGTCAGTCATCTTGTACTAAAGCGGCATTGTGACTTTTGTATTTACTTCCGATGCAATTTCTCTGTTTCATCGTCAATAAGAGGGTCCAAGGGATACAGTAAACCTGAAGTGAAGCATCGGAATCTATAACTAGTGTCACAGGAATGGTTCATAACATAGTCAGTAAGAAGTGTCGGTCTTCATGTACTTAAGTCGGCATTGTGCCTTTTGTATTTAATTCCGATGCAATTTCTGTGTTTCATCGTCAATAAGAAGGTCCAAGGGATACAGTAAACACGAAGTGAAGAATCGGAATCTATAACTAGTGTCACAGGAATGGTCAGTAGGAAGAGTCAGTCTTCTTGTCCTTAAGTCGGCATTGTGCCTTTTGTATTTAAACTCCATGCAATTTCTGTGTTTCATCGTCAATAAGAGAGTCCAAGGGATACAGTAAACCTGAAGTGAAGCATCGGAATCTATAACTAGTGTTACATTAATGGTTCAAAACTTAGTCAGTAAGATGTGTCTGTCTTCATGTACTTAAGTCGGCGTCGTGCCTTTTGTGTTTAATTCCGATGCAATTTCTGTGTTTCATCGTCATAAAGAATGTCCAAGGGATACAGGAAACCTGAAGTGAACCATCAGAATCTATAACTAGTGTCACAGGAATGGTTCAAAACATAGTCAGTAAGAAGTGTCGGTCTTCATGTACTTAAGTCAGCATTGTGCCTTTTGTATTTAATTCCGATGCAATTCCTATGTTTCATCGTCTAGGAGAAGGTCCAATGGATACAGTAAACCTGAAGTGAAGCATCGGAATCCATAACTAGTGTCACAGGAATGGTCAGTAGGAAGAGTCAGTCTTCTTGTCCTTAAGCCGGCATTGTGCCTTTTGTATTTATTTCCGATGCAATTTTTGTGTTTCATCGTCAATAAGAAGGTCCAAGGGATACAGTAAACATGAAGTGAAGCATCGGAATCTATAACTGGTGTTACAGGAATGGTTCAAAACAAAGTCAGTAAGAAATGTCGGTCTTCATGTACTTCAGTAGGCATTGTGCCTTTTGTAATTAATTCCGATGCAATTTCTGTGTTTCATCGTCAATAAGAAGGTCCAAGGGATACAGTGAACCTGAAGTGAAGCATCGGAATCTATAACTAGTGTCACAGGATTGGTTCAATACATAGTAAGTAAGAACTGTCGGTCTTCATGTACTTAAGTCGGCACTGTGCCTTTTGTATTTAATTCCGATGCAATTTCTGTGTTTCATCGTCAATAAGAAGGTCCAAGGGATACAGTAAACCTGAAGTGAAGCATCGGAAACTATAACTAGTGTCACAGGAGTGGTCAGTAGGAAGAGTCAGTCTTCTTGTACTTAGGTCGGCATTGTGCCTTTTGTATTTAATTCCGATGCAATTTCTGTCTTTCATCGTCAATAAGAAGGTCCAAGGGATACAGTAAACCTGAAGTGAAGCATCGGAATCTATAACTAGCGTCACAGGATGGCCAGCAGGATGAGTCAGTCTTCTTGTCCTTATGTCGGCATTCTGCCATTTGTATTTAATTCCGATGCAATTTCTGTGTTTCATCGTCAATAAGAAGGTCCAAGGGATACAGTAAACCTGAAGTGAAGCATCGGAATCTATAACAAGTGTCACTGGAATGGTTCAAAACATAGTCAGTAAGAAGTGTCGGTCTTCATGTACTTAAGTTGGCATTGTGCCTTTTGTATATAATTCCGATGCAATTTCTGTGTTTCATCGTGAATAAGAAGGTCAAAGGGATACAGTAAACCTGAAGTGAAGCATCGGAATCCATAACTAGTGTCACAGGAATGGTTCAAAACATAGTCAGTAAGAACTGTCGGTCTTCATGTACTTAAGTCGGCATTGTGCCTTTTGTATTTATCTCCGATGCAATTTCTGTGTTTCATCGTCAATAAGAAGGTCCAAGGGATACAGTAAACCTGAAGTGAAGCATCGGAATCTATAACTAGTGTCACAGGAATGGTCAGTAGGAAGAGTCAGTCTTCTTGTCCTTAAGTCGGCATTTTGCCTTTTGTATTTAATTCCGATGCAATTTCTGTGTTTCATCGTCAATAAGAAGGTCCAAGGGATGCAGAAAACCTGAAGTGAAGGATCGGAATCTATAACTAGTGTTGCAGGAATGGTTCAAAGCATAGTCAGTAATAAGTGTCGGTCTTCATGTACTTATGTCGGCATTGTGCCTTATGTATTTAATTCCGATGCAATTTCTGTGTTTTATCGTCAATAAGAAGGTTCAAGGTATACAGTAAACCTGGAGTGAAGCATCAGAATCTATAACTAGTGTCACAGGAATGGTTAAAAACATAGTCAGTAAGAAGTGTCGGGCTTCATGTACTTAAGTCGGCATTGCGCCTTTTGTATTTAATTCCGATGCAATTTCTGTGTTTCATCGTCAATAAGAAGGTCCAAGGGATACAGTAAACCTGAAGTGAAGCATCGGAATGTATAACTAGTGTCACAGGAATGGTCAGTAGGAAGAGTCAGTCTTCTTGTCCTTAAGTCGGCATTGTGCCTTTTGTATTTAATTCCGATGCAATTTCTGTGTTTCATCGTCAATAAGAAGGTCCAAGGTATACAGTAAACCAGAAGTGAAGCATCGGAATCTATAACTAGTGTCACAGGAATGGTTCAAATCATAGTCAGTAAGAAGTGTCGGTCTTCATGTACTTAAGTCGGCATTGTGCCTTTTGTATTTAGTTCCGATGCAATTTCTGTGTTTCATCGTCAATAAGAAGGTAAAAGGGATACAGTAAACCTGGAGTGTGGCATCGGAATCTATAACTAGTGTCACAGGAATGGTTCAAAACATTGGCAGTAAGAAGTGTCGGACTTCATGTACTTAAGTCGGCATTGTGACTTTTGTTTTTTAATTCCGATGGAATTTCTGTGTTTCATCGTCAATAAGAAGGTCCAAGGGATACAGTAAACCTGAAGTGAAGCATCGGAAACTATAACTAGTGCCACAGGAATGGTTCAAAACATAGTCAGTAAGAAGTGTCGTTCTTCATGTACTTAAGTCGGCATAGTGCCTTCTGTATTTAATTCCTATTTAATTTCTGTGTTTCATCATCAACAAGAGGGTCCAAGGGATACAGTAAACCTGGAGTGAAGCATAGAAATCTATAACTAGTGTCACGGGAGTGGTTCAAAACATAGTTAGTAAGAAGTGTCGGTATTCATGTACTTAAGTCGGCATTGTGCCTTTTGTATTTAATTCCGATGCAATTTCTGTGTTTCATCGTCAATAAGAAGGTACAAAGGGATACAGTAAACCTGAAGTGAAGCATCGTAATCTATAACTAGTAACACAGGAATGGTCAGTAGGAAGAGTCAGTCTTCTTGTCATTAAGTCGGCATTGTGCGTTTTGTATTTAATTCCGATGCAATTTCTGTGTTTCTTCGTCAATAAGAAGGTCCAAGGGATACTGTAAACCTGGAGTGAAGCATCGGAATCTATAACTAGTGTCACAGGATTGGTTGAAAACGTTGTCAGTAAGAAGTGTCGGTCTTCATGTACTTAAGTCTGCATTGTGCCTTTTGTATTTAATTACGATGCAATTTCTGCGTTTCTTCGTCAATAAGAAGGTCCAAGTGATACAGTAAACCTGAAGTGAAGCATCGGAATCTATAACTAGTGTCACAGGAATGGTCAGTAGGAAGAGTCAGTCTTCTTGTCCTTAAGTCGGCATTGTGCCTTTTGTATTTAATTCCGATGCAATTTCTGTGTTTCATCGTCAATAAGAAGGTCCAAGGTATACAGTAAACCTGAAGTGAAGCATCGGAATCTATAACTATTGTCACAGGAATGCATCAAATCATAGTCAGTAAGAAGTGTCGGTCTTCATGTACTTAAGTCGGCATTGTGCCTTTTGTATTTAATTCCGATGCAATATCTGTGTTTCATCGTCAATAAGAAGGTCCAAGGGATACAGTAAACCTGAAGTGAAGCATCGGAATCTATAACTAGTGTCACAGGAATGGTCAGTAGGAAGAGTCAGTCTTCTTGTACTTAAGTCGGCATTGTGCTTTTGTATTTAATTCCGATGCAATTTCTGTGTTTCATCGTCAATAAGAAGGTCCAAGGGATACAGTAAACCTGAAGTGAATAATCGGAATCTATAACTAGTGCTGCAGGAATGGTTCAAAGCATAGTCAACAAGAAGTGTCGGTCTTCATGTACTTAAGTCGGCATTGTGCCTTTTGTATTTAATTCCGATGCAATTTCTGTGTTTCATCGTCAATAAGAAGGTCCAAGGGATATAGTAAACCTTGAGTGAAGCATCGGAATCTATAACTAGTGTCACAGGAATGGTCCAAAACATAGTCAGTAAGAAGTGTCGGTCTTCATGTACTTAAGTCGGCATTGTGCCATTTGTATTTAATTCCGATGCAATTTCTGTGTTTCATCGTCAATAAGAAGGTCCAAGGGATACGGTAAACCTGAAGTGAAGCATCGGAATCTATAACTAGTGTCACAGGAATGGTCAGTAGGAAGAGTCAGTCTTCTTGTCCTTAAGTCGGCATTGTGCCTTTTGTATTTAATTCCGATGCAATTTCTGTGTTTCATCGTCAATAAGGAGGTCCAAGGGTTACAGAAAACCTGAAGTGAAGGATCGGAATCTGTAACTAGTGTTGCAGGAATGGTTCAAAGCATAGTCAGTAAGAAGTGTCGGTCTTCATGTACTTAAGTCGGCATTGTGCCTTTTGTATTTAATTCCGATGCAATTTCTGTGTTTCATCGTCAATAAGATGGTCCAAGGGATACAGTAAACCTTGAGTGAAGCATCGGAATCTGTAACTAGTGTCACAGGAATGGTTCAAAACATAGTCAGTAAGAAGTGTCGGTCTTCATGTACTTAAGTCGGCATTGTGCCTTTTGTATTTAATTCCGATGCAATTTCTGTGTTCCATCGTCAATAAGAAGGTCCAAGGGATACAGTAAACCTGAAGTGAAGCATCGGAATCTAAAACTAGTGTCACAGGAATGGACAGTAGGAAGAGTCAGTCTTCTTGTCCTTAAGACGGCATTGTGCCTTTTGTATATAATTCCGATGCAATTTCTGTGTTTCATCGTTAATAAGAAGGTCCAAGGGATATAGTAAACATGAAGTGAAGCATCGGAATCTATAACTAGAGTTGCAGGAATGGTTCAAAGCATAGTCAACAAGAAGTGTCGGTCTTCATGTACTTAAGTCGGCATTGTGCGTTTTGTATTTAATTCCGATGCAATTTCTGTGTTTCTTCGACAATAAGAAGGTCCAAGGGATACTGTAAACCTGGAGTGAAGCATCGGAATCTATAACTAGTGTCACAGGATTGGTTGAAAACATTGTCAGTAAGAAGTGTCGGTCTTCATGTACTTAAGTCGGCATTGTGCCTTTTGTATTTAATTACGATGCAATTTCTGCGTTTCATCGTCAATAAGAAGGTCCAAGGGATACAGTAAACCTGAAGTGAAGCATCGGAATCTATAACTAGTGTCACAGGAATGGTCAGTAGGAAGAGTCAGTCTTCTTTTCCTTAAGTCGGCATTGTGCCTTTTGTATTTAATTCCGATGCAATTTCTGTGTTTCATCGTCAATAAGAAGGTCCAAGGTATACAGTAAACCTGAAGTGAAGCATCGGAATCTATAACTATTGTCACAGGAATGCATCAAATCATAGTCAGTAAGAAGTGTCGGTCTTCATGTACTTAAGTCGGCATTGTGCCTTTTGTATTTAATTCCGATGCAATTTCTGTGTTTCATCGTCAATAAGAAGGTCCAAGGGATACAGTAAACCTGTAGTGAAGCATCGGAATCTATAACTAGTGTCACAGGAATGGTTCAAAACCTAGGCAGTAGGAAGAGTCAGTCTTCTTGTACTAAAGCGGCATTGTGACTTTTGTATTTAATTCCGATGCAATTTCTCTGTTTCATCGTCAATAAGAGGGTCCAAGGGATACAGTAAACCTGAAGTGAAGCATCGGAATCTATAACTAGTGTCACAGGAATGGTTCATAACATAGTCAGTAAGAAGTGTCGGTCTTCATGTACTTAAGTCGGCATTGTGCCTTTTGTATTCAATTCCGATGCAATTTCTGTGTTTCATCGTCAATAAGAAGGTCCAAGGGATATAGTAAACACTAAGTGAAGAATCGGAATCTATAACTAGTGTCACAGGAATGGTCAGTAGGAAGAGTCAGTCTTCTTGTCCTTAAGTCGGCATTGTGCCTTTTGTATTTAAATTCCATGCAATTTCTGTGTTTCATCGTCAATAAGAGAGTCCAAGGGATACAGTAAACCTGAAGTGAAGCATCGGAATCTATAACTAGTGTTACATTAATGGTTCAAAACTTAGTCAGTAAGATGTGTCTGTCTTCATGTACTTAAGTCGGCGTCGTGCCTTTTGTGTTTAATTCCGATGCAATTTCTGTGTTTCATCGTCATAAAGAATGTCCAAGGGATACAGTAAACCTGAAGTGAACCATCAGAATCTATAACTAGTGTCACAGGAATGGTTCAAAACATAGTCAGTAAGAAGTGTCGGTCTTCATGTACTTAAGTCAGCATTGTGCCTTTTGTATTTAATTCCGATGCAATTCCTATGTTTCATCGTCTAGGAGAAGGTCCAATGGATACAGTAAACCTGAAGTGAAGTATCGGAATCCATAACTAGTGTCACAGGAATGGTCAGTAGGAAGAGTCAGTCTCCGATGCAATTTTTGTGTTTCATCGTCAATAAGATGGTCCAAGGGATACAGTAAACCTGAAGTGAAGCATCGGAATCTATAACTGGTGTTACAGGAATGGTTCAAAACAAAGTCAGTAAGAAATGTCGGTCTTCATGTACTTCAGTAGGCATTGTGCCTTTTGTAATTAATTCCGATGCAATTTCTGTGTTTCATCGTCAATAAGAAGGTCCAAGGGATACAGTGAACCTGAAGTGAAGCATCGGAATCTATAACTAGTGTCACAGGAATGGTTCAATACATAGTAAGTAAGAACTGTCGGTCTTCATGTACTTAAGTCGGCACTGTGCCTTTTGTATTTAATTCCGATGCAATTTCTGTGTTTCATCGTCAATAAGAAGGTCCAAGGGATACAGTAAACCTGAAGTGAAGCATCGGAAACTATAACTAGTGTCACAGGAGTGGTCAGTAGGAAGAGTCAGTCTTCTTGTACTTAGGTCGGCATTGTGCCTTTTGTATTTAATTCCGATGCAATTTCTGTGTTTCATCGTCAATAAGAAGGTCCAAGGGATACAGTAAACCTGAAGTGAAGCACCGGAATCTATAACTAGCGTCACAGGAATGGCCAGCAGGATGAGTCAGTCTTCTTGTCCTTATGTCGGCATTCTGCCATTTGTATTTAATTCCGATGCAATTTCTGTGTTTCATCGTCAATAAGAAGGTCCAAGGGATACAGTAAACCTGAAGTGAAGCATCGGAATCTATAACTAGTGTCACAGGAATGGTTCAAAATATAGTCAGTAAGAGGTGTCGGTCTTCATGTACTTAAGTCGGCATTGTGCCTTTTGTATTTAATTCCGATGCAATTTCTGTGTTTCATCGTCAATAAGAAGGTCCAAGGGATACAGTAAACCTGAAGTGAAGCATCGGAATCTATAACTAGTGTCACAGGAATGGTCAGTAGGAAGAGTCAGTCTTCTTGTCCTTAAGTCGGCATTTTGCCTTTTGTATTTAATTCCGATGCAATTTCTGTGTTTCATCGTCAATAAGAAGGTCCAAGGGATGCAGTAAACCTGAAGTGAAGGATCGGAATCTATAACTAGTGTTGCAGGAATGGTTCAAAGCATAGTCAGTAATAAGTGTCGGTCATCATGTACTTAAGTCGGCATTGTGCCTTATGTATTTAATCCGATGCAATTTCTGTGTTTTATCGTCAATAAGAAGGTTCAAGGTATACAGTAAACCTGGAGTGAAGCATCAGAATCTATAACTAGTGTCACAGGAATGGTTAAAAACATAGTCAGTAAGAAGTGTCGGGCTTCATGTACTTAAGTCGGCATTGCGCCTTTTGTATTTAATTCCGATGCAGTTTCTGTGTTTCATCGTCAATAAGAAGGTCCAAGGGATACAGTAAACCTGAAGTGAAGCATCGGAATGTATAACTAGTGTCACAGGAATGGTCATTAGGAAGAGTCAGTCTTTTTGTCCTTAAGTCGGCATTGTGCTTTTTGTATTTAATTCCGATGCAATTTCTGTGTTTCATCGTCAATAAGAAGGTCCAAGGGATACAGTAAAGCAGAAGTGAAGCATCGGAATCTATAACTAGTGTCACAGGAATGGTCAGTAGGAAGAGTCAGTCTTCTTGTCCTTAAGTTGGCATTGTTCGTTTTGTATTTAATTCCCATGCAATTTCTGTGATTCATCGTCAATAAGAAGGTCCAAGGGATACAGTAAACCTGAAGTGAAGCATCGGAAACTATAACTAGTGTCACAGGAATGGTTCAAATCATAGTCAGGAAGAAGTGTCGGTCTTCATGTACTTAAGTCGGCATTGTGCCTTTTGTATTTAGTTCCGATGCAATTTCTGTGTTTCATCGTCAATAAGATGGTAAAAGGGATACAGTAAACCTGGAGTGTGGCATCGGAATCTATAACTAGTGTCACAGGAATGGTTCAAAACATTGGCAGTAAGAAGTGTCGGACTTCATGTACTTAAGTCGGCATTGTGACTTTTGTTTTTTAATTCCGATGGAATTTCTGTGTTTCATCGTCAATAAGAAGGTCCAAGGGATACAGTAAACCTGAAGTGAAGCATCGGAAACTATAACTAGTGCCACAGGAATGGTTCAAAACATAGTCAGTAAGAAGTGTCGTTCTTCATGTACTTAAGTCGGCATAGTGCCTTCTGTATTTAATTCCTATTTAATTTCTGTGTTTCATCATCAATAAGAAGGTCCAAGGGATACAGTAAACCTGGAGTGAAGCATAGGAATCTATAACTAGTGTCACGGGAATGGTTCAAAACATAGTTAGTAAGAAGTGTCGGTTTTCATGTACTTAAGTCGGCATTGTGCCTTTTGTATTTAATTCCGATGCAATTTCTGTGTTTCATCGTCAATAAGAAGGTACAAAGGGATACAGTGAACCTGAAGTGAAGCATCGTAATCTATAACTAGTAACACAGGAATGGTCAGTAGGAAGAGTCAGTCTTCTTGTCATTAAGTCGGCATTGTGCGTTTTGTATTTAATTCCGATGCAATTTCTGTGTTTCTTCGTCAATAAGAAGGTCCAAGGGATACTGTAAACCTGGAGTGAAGCATCGGAATCCATAACTAGTGTCACAGGATTGGTTGAAAACGTTGTCAGTAAGAAGTGTCGGTCTTCATGTACTTAATTCGGCATTGTGCGTTTTGTATTTAATTACGATGCAATTTCTGCGTTTCTTCGTCAATAAGAAGGTCCAAGGGATACAGTAAACCTGAAGTGAAGCATCGGAATCTATAACTAGTGTCACAGGAATGGTCAGTAGGAAGAGTCAGTCTTCTTGTCCTTAAGTCGGCATTGTGCCTTTTGTATTTAATTCCGATGCAATTTCTGTGTTTCATCGTCAATAAGAAGGTCCAAGGGATACAGTAAACCTGAAGTGAAGGATCGGAATCTATAACTAGTGTTGCAGGAATGGTTCAAAGCATAGTCAACAAGAAGTGTCGGTCTTCATGTACTTAAGTCGGCATTGTGCCTTTTGTATTTAAGTCCGATGCAATTTCTGTGTTCCATCGTCAATAAGAAGGTCCAAGGGATACAGTAAACCTTGAGTGAAGCATCGGAATCTATAACTAGTGTCACAGGAATGGTCCAAAACATAGTCAGTAAGAAGTGTCGGTCTTCATGTACTTAAGTCGGCATTGTGCCATTTGTATTTAATTCCGATGCAATTTCTGTGTTTCATCGTCAATAAGAAGGTCCAAGGGATACAGTAAACCTGAAGTGAAGCATCGGAATCTATAACTAGTGTCACAGGAATGGTCAGTAGGAAGAGTCAGTCTTCTTGTCCTTAAGTCGGCATTGTGCCTTTTGTATTTAATTCCGATGCAATTTCTGTGTTTCATCGTCAATAAGGAGGTCCAAGGGATACAGAAAACCTGAAGTGAAGGATCGGAATCTGTAACTAGTGTTGCAGGAATGGTTCAAAGCATAGTCAGTAAGAAGTGTCGGTCTTCATGTACTTAAGTCGGCATTGTGGCTTTTGTATTTAATTCCGATGCAATTTCTGTGTTTCATCGTCAATAAGATGGTCCAAGGGATACAGTAAACCTTGAGTGAAGCATCGGAATCTATAACTAGTGCCACAGGAATGGTTCAAAACATAGTCAGTAAGAAGTGACGGTCTTCATGTACTTAAGTCGGCATTGTGCCTTTTGTATTTAATTCCGATGCAATTTCTGTGTTCCATCGTCAATAAGAAGGTCCAAGGGATACAGCAAACCTGAAGTGAAGCATCGGAATCTAAAACTAGTGTCACAGGAATGGACAGTAGGAAGAGTCAGTCTTCTTGTCCTTAAGACGGCATTGTGCCTTTTGTATATAATTCCGATGCAATTTCTGTGTTTCATCGTCAATAAGAAGGTCCAAAAGATATAGTAAACATGAAGTGAAGCTTCGGAATCTATAAGTAGTGTTACATGATTGGTTCAAAACATAGTCAGTAAGAAGTGTCGGTCTTCATGTACTTAAGTCGGCGTTGTGCCTTTTGTATTTAATTCCGATGCAATTTCTGTGTTTCATCGTCAATAAGAAGGTCCAAGTGATACAGTAAACCTGAAGTGAAGCATCGGAATCTATAACTAGTGTTACAGGAACGGTTCAAATCACAGTCAGTAAGAAGTGTCGGTCTTCATGTACTTAAGTTGGCATTGTGCCTTTTGTATATAATTCCGATGCAATTTCTGTGTTTGATCGTGAATAAGAAGGTCAAAGGGATACAGTAAACCTGAAGTGAAGCATCGGAATCCATAACTAGTGTCACAGGAATGGTTCAAAACATAGTCAGTAAGAACTGTCGGTCTTCATGTACTTAAGTCGGCATTGTGCCTTTTGTATTTATCTCCGATGCAATTTCTGTGTTTCACCGTCAATAAGAAGGTCCAAGGGATACAGTTAACCTGAAGTGAAGCATCGGAAACTATAACTAGTGTCACAGGAATGGTTCAAAATATAGTCAGTAAGAGGTGTCGGCCTTCATGTACTTAAGTCGGCATTGTGCCTTTTGTATTTAATTCCGATGCAATTTCTGTGTTTCATCGTCAATAAGAAGGTCCAAGGGATACAGTAAACCTGAAGTGAAGCATCGGAATCTATAACTAGTGTCACAGGAATGGTCAGTAGGAAGAGTCAGTCTTCTTGTCCTTAAGTCGGCATTTTGCCTTTTGTATTTAATTCCGATGCAATTTCTGTGTTTCATCGTCAATAAGAAGGTCCAAGGGATGCAGTAAACCTGAAGTGAAGGATCGGAATCTATAACTAGTGTTGCAGGAATGGTTCAAAGCATAGTCAGTAATAAGTGTCGGTCATCATGTACTTAAGTCGGCATTGTGCCTTATGTATTTAATCCGATGCAATTTCTGTGTTTCACCGTCAATAAGAAGGTCCAAGGGATACAGTTAACCTGAAGTGAAGCATCGGAAACTATAACTAGTGTCACAGGAATGGTTAAAAACATAGTCAGTAAGAAGTGTCGGGCTTCATGTACTTAAGTCGGCATTGCGCCTTTTGTATTTAATTCCGATGCAGTTTCTGTGTTTCATCGTCAATAAGAAGGTCCAAGGGATACAGTAAACCTGAAGTGAAGCATCGGAATGTATAACTAGTGTCACAGGAATGGTCAGTAGGAAGAGTCAGTCTTTTTGTCCTTAAGTCGGCATTGTGCTTTTTGTATTTAATTCCGATGCAATTTCTGTGTTTCATCGTCAATAAGAAGGTCCAAGGGATACAGTAAACCAGAAGTGAAGCATCGGAATCTATAACTAGTGTCACAGGAATGGTCAGTAGGAAGAGTCAGTCTTCTTGTCCTTAAGTTGGCATTGTTCGTTTTGTATTTAATTCCCATGCAATTTCTGTGATTCATCGTCAATAAGAAGGTCCAAGGGATACAGTAAACCTGAAGTGAAGCATCGGAAACTATAACTAGTGTCACAGGAATGGTTCAAATCATAGTCAGGAAGAAGTGTCGGTCTTCATGTACTTAAGTCGGCATTGTGCCTTTTGTATTTAGTTCCGATGCAATTTCTGTGTTTCATCGTCAATAAGATGGTAAAAGGGATACAGTAAACCTGGAGTGTGGCATCGGAATCTATAACTAGTGTCACAGGAATGGTTCAAAACATTGGCAGTAAGAAGTGTCGGACTTCATGTACTTAAGTCGGCATTGTGACTTTTGTTTTTTAATTCCGATGGAATTTCTGTGTTTCATCGTCAATAAGAAGGTCCAAGGGATACAGTAAACCTGAAGTGAAGCATCGGAAACTATAACTAGTGCCACAGGAATGGTTCAAATCATAGTCAGTAAGAAGTGTCGTTCTTCATGTACTTAAGTCGGCATAGTGCCTTCTGTATTTAATTCCTATTTAATTTCTGTGTTTCATCATCAATAAGAAGGTCCAAGGGATACAGTAAACCTGGAGTGAAGCATAGGAATCTATAACTAGTGTCACGGGAATGGTTCAAAACATAGTTAGTAAGAAGTGTCGGTTTTCATGTACTTAAGTCGGCATTGTGCCTTTTGTATTTAATTCCGATGCAATTTCTGTGTTTCATCGTCAATAAGAAGGTACAAAGGGATACAGTGAACCTGAAGTGAAGCATCGTAATCTATAACTAGTAACACAGGAATGGTCAGTAGGAAGAGTCAGTCTTCTTGTCATTAAGTCGGCATTGTGCGTTTTGTATTTAATTCCGATGCAATTTCTGTGTTTCTTCGTCAATAAGAAGGTCCAAGGGATACTGTAAACCTGGAGTGAAGCATCGGAATCCATAACTAGTGTCACAGGATTGGTTGAAAACGTTGTCAGTAAGAAGTGTCGGTCTTCATGTACTTAATTCGGCATTGTGCCTTTTGTATTTAATTACGATGCAATTTCTGCGTTTCTTCGTCAATAAGAAGGTCCAAGGGATACAGTAAACCTGAAGTGAAGCATCGGAATCTATAACTAGTGTCACAGGAATGGTCAGTAGGAAGAGTCAGTCTTCTTGTCCTTAAGTCGGCATTGTGCCTTTTGTATTTAATTCCGATGCAATTTCTGTGTTTCATCGTCAATAAGAAGGTCCAAGGGATACAGTAAACCTGAAGTGAAGGATCGGAATCTATAACTAGTGTTGCAGGAATGGTTCAAAGCATAGTCAACAAGAAGTGTCGGTCTTCATGTACTTAAGTCGGCATTGTGCCTTTTGTATTTAAGTCCGATGCAATTTCTGTGTTCCATCGTCAATAAGAAGGTCCAAGGGATACAGTAAACCTTGAGTGAAGCATCGGAATCTATAACTAGTGTCACAGGAATGGTCCAAAACATAGTCAGTAAGAAGTGTCGGTCTTCATGTACTTAAGTCGGCATTGTGCCATTTGTATTTAATTCCGATGCAATTTCTGTGTTTCATCGTCAATAAGAAGGTCCAAGGGATACAGTAAACCTGAAGTGAAGCATCGGAATCTATAACTAGTGTCACAGGAATGGTCAGTAGGAAGAGTCAGTCTTCTTGTCCTTAAGTCGGCATTGTGCCTTTTGTATTTAATTCCGATGCAATTTCTGTGTTTCATCGTCAATAAGGAGGTCCAAGGGATACAGAAAACCTGAAGTGAAGGATCGGAATCTGTAACTAGTGTTGCAGGAATGGTTCAAAGCATAGTCAGTAAGAAGTGTCGGTCTTCATGTACTTAAGTCGGCATTGTGGCTTTTGTATTTAATTCCGATGCAATTTCTGTGTTTCATCGTCAATAAGATGGTCCAAGGGATACAGTAAACCTTGAGTGAAGCATCGGAATCTATAACTAGTGCCACAGGAATGGTTCAAAACATAGTCAGTAAGAAGTGACGGTCTTCATGTACTTAAGTCGGCATTGTGCCTTTTGTATTTAATTCCGATGCAATTTCTGTGTTCCATCGTCAATAAGAAGGTCCAAGGGATACAGCAAACCTGAAGTGAAGCATCGGAATCTAAAACTAGTGTCACAGGAATGGACAGTAGGAAGAGTCAGTCTTCTTGTCCTTAAGACGGCATTGTGCCTTTTGTATATAATTCCGATGCAATTTCTGTGTTTCATCGTCAATAAGAAGGTCCAAGGGATATAGTAAACATGAAGTGAAGCTTCGGAATCTATAAGTAGTGTTACAGGATTGGTTCAAAACATAGTCAGTAAGAAGTGTCGGTCTTCATGTACTTAAGTCGGCGTTGTGCCTTTTGTATTTAATTCCGATGCAATTTCTGTGTTTCATCGTCAATAAGAAGGTCCAAGTGATGCAGTAAACCTGAAGTGAAGCATCGGAATCTATAACTAGTGTTACAGGAACGGTTCAAATCATAGTCAGTAAGAAGTGTCGGTCTTCATGTACTTATGTCTTCATAGTGCCTTTTGTATTTAATTCCGATGCAATTTCTGTGTTTTATCGTCAATAAGAAGGTCCAAGGGATACAGTAAACCTGGAGTGAAGCATGGGAATCTATAACTGGTGTCACAGGAATGGTTCAAACATAGTCAGTAAGAAGTGTCGGTCCTTATGTACTTAAGTCGGCATTGTGCCTTTTGTATTTAATTCCGATGCAATTTCTGTGTTTCATCGTCAATAAGAAGGTCCAAGGGATTCAGTAAACCTGAAGTGAAGTAGCGGAATCTATACTAGTGTCACAGGAATGGTCAGTAAGAAGAGTCAGTCTTCTTGTACTTAAGTCGGCATTGTGCCTTTTGTATTTAATTCCGATGCAATTTCTGTGTTTCATCGTCAATAAGAAGGTCCAAAGGATACAGTAAACCTGAAATGAAGCATCGGATTCTATAACTAGTGTCACAGAAATGGTTCAAAACATAGTCAGTAGGAAGTGTCGGTCTTCATGTACTTAAGCCGGCATTGTGCCTTTTGTATTTAATTCCGATGCAATTTCTGTGTTTCATCGTCAATAAGAAGGTCCAAGTGATACAGTAAACCTGAAGTGAAGCATCGGAATCTATAACTAGTGTTACAGGAACGGTTCAAATCATAGTCAGTAAGAAGTGTCGGTCTTCATGTACTTATGTCTTCATAGTGCCTTTTGTATTTACTTCCGATGCAATTTCTGTGTTTTATCGTCAATAAGAAGGTCCAAGGGATACAGTAAACCTGGAGTGAAGCATGGGAATCTATAACTGGTGTCACAGGAATGGTTCAAACATAGTCAGTAAGAAGTGTCGGTCTTCATGTACTTAAGTCGGCATTGTGCCTTTTGCATTTAATTCCGATGCAATTTCTGTGTTTCATCGTCAATAAGAAGGTCCAAGGGATTCAGAAAACTGGTGTGAAGAATCGGAATCTACACTCCTGGAAATGGAAAAAAGAACACATTGACACCGGTGTGTCAGACCCACCATACTTGCTCCGGACACTGCGAGAGGGCTGTACAAGCAATGATCACACGCACGGCACAGCGGACACACCAGGAACCGCGGTATTGGCCGTCGAATGGCGCTAGCTGCGCAGCATTTGTGCACCGCCGCCGTCAGTGTCAGCCAGTTTGCCGTGGCATACGGAGCTCCATCGCAGTCTTTAACACTGGTAGCATGCCGTGACAGCGTGGACGTGAACCGTATGTGCAGTTGACGGACTTTGAGCGAGGGCGTATAGTGGGCATGCGGGAGGCCGGGTGGACGTACCGCCGAATTGCTCAACACGTGGGGCGTGAGGTCTCCACAGTACATCGATGTTGTCGCCAGTGGTAGGCGGAAGGTGCATGTGTCCGTCGACCTGGGACTGGACCGCAGCGACGCACGGATGCACGCCAAGACCGTAGGATCCTACGCAGTGCCGTAGGGGACCGCACCGCCACTTCCCAGCAATTTAGGGACACTGTTGCTCCTGGGGTATCGGCGAGGACCATTCTCAACCGTCTCCATGAAGCTGGGCTACGGTCCCGCACACCGTTAGGCCGTCTTCCGCTCACGCCCCAACATCGTGCAGCCCACCTCCAGTGGTGTCGCGACAGGCGTGAATGGAGGGACGAATGGAGACGTGTCGTCTTCAGCGATGAGAGTCGCTTCTGCCTTGGTGCCAATGATGGTCGTATGCGTGTTTGGCGCCGTGCAGGTGAGCGCCACAATCAGGACTGCATACGACCGAGGCACACAGGGCCAACACCTGGCATCATGGTGTGGGGAGCGATCTCCTACACTGGCCGTACACCACTGGTGATCGTCGAGGGGACACTGAATAGTGCACGGTACATCCAAACCGTCATCGAACCCATCGTTCTACCATTCCTAGACCGGCAAGGGAACTTGCTGTTCCAACAGGACAATGCACGTCCGCATGTATCCTGTGCCACCTAACGTGCTCTAGAAGGTGTAAGTCAACTACCCTGGCCAGCAAGATCTCCGGATCTGTCCCCCATTGAGTATGTTTGGGACTGGATGAAGCGTCGTCTCACGCGGTCTGCACGTCCAGCACGAACGCTGGTCCAACTGAGGCGCCAGGTGGAAATGGCATGGCAAGCCGCTCCACAGGACTACATCCAGCATCCTTACGATAATCTCCATGGAAGAATAACAGCCTGCATTGCTGCGAAAGGTGGATATACACTGTACTAATGCCGACATTGTGCATGCTCTGTTGCCTGTGTCTATGTGCCTGTGGTTCTGTCAGTGTGATCATGTGATGTATCTGACCCCAGGAATGTGTCAATAAAGTTTCCCCTTCCTGGGACAATGAATTCACGGTGTTCTTATTTCAATTTCCAGGAGTGTATAACTAGTGTCACAGGAATGGTCAGTAGGAAGAGTCAGTCTTCTTGTCCTTAAGTCGGCATTGTGCCTTTTGTAATTAATTCCGATGCAATTTATGTGTTTCATCGTCAATAAGAAGGTCCAAGTGATACAGTAAACCTGAAGTGAAGCATCGGAAACTATAACTAGTGTCACAGGAGTGGTCAGTAGGAAGAGTCAGTCTTTTTGTACTTAGGTCGGCATTGTGCCTTTTGTATTTAATTCCGATGCAATTTCTGTGTTTCATCGTCAATAAGAAGGTCCAAGGGATACAGTAAACCTGAAGTGAGGCATCGGAATCTATAACTAGCGTCACAGGATAGGCCAGCAGGATGAGTCAGTCTTCTTGTCCTTATGTCGGCATTCTGCCATTTGTATTTAATTCCGATGCAATTTCTGTGCTTCATCGTCAATAAGAAGGTCCAAAGGATACAGTAAACCTGAAGTGAAGCATCGGAATCTATAACAAGTGTCACTGGAATGGTTCAAAACATAGTCAGTAAGAAGTGTCGGCCTTCATGTACATAAGTCGGCATTGTGCCTTTTGTATATAATTCCGATGCAATTTCTGTGTTTCATCGTGAATAAGAAGGTCAAAGGGATACAGTAAACCTGAAGTAAAGCATCGGAATCTATAACTAGTGTCACAGGAATGGTTCAAAACAGAGTCAGTAAGATCTGTCGGTCTTCATGTACTTAAGTCGGCATTGTGCCTTTTGTATTTAACTCCGATGCAATTTCTGTGTTTCATCGTCAATAAGAAGGTCCAAGGGGTACAGTTAACCTGAAGTGAAGCATCGGAAACTATAACTAGTGTCACAGGAATGGTTCAAAATATAGTCAGTAAGAGGTGTCGGTCTTCATGTACTTAAGCCGGCATTGTGCCTTTTGTATTTAATTCCGATGCAATTTCTGTGTTTCATCGTCAATAAGATGGTCCAAGGGATACAGTAAACCTGAAGTGAAGCATCGGAATATATAACTAGTGTCACAGGAATGGTCAGTAGGAAGAGTCAGTCTTCTTGTCCTTAAGTCGGCATTGTGCCTTTTGTATTTAATTCCGATGCAATTTCTGCGTTTCATCGTAAATAAGAAGGTCCAAGGGATACAATAAACCTGAAGTGAAGCATCGGAATCTATAACTAGTGTCACAGGAATGGTTCAAAACATAGTCAGTAAGAAGTGTCGGTCTTCATGTATTTAAGTCGGCATTGTGCCTTTTGTATTTAATTCCGATGCCATTTCTGTGTTTCATCGTCAATAAGAAGGTCCAAGGGATACAGTAAACCTGAAGTGAAGCATCGGAATCTATAACTAGTGTCACAGGAATGGTTAGTAGGAAGAGTCAGTCTTCTTGTCCTTAAGTCGGCATTGTGCCTTTTGTATTTAATTCCGATGCAATTTCTGTGTTTCATCGTCAATAAGAAGGTCCAAAGGATACAGTAAACCTGAAGTGAAGCATCGGAATCTATAAGTAGTGTCACAGGAATGGTTCAAAACGTAGTCACTAAGAAGTGTCGGGCTTCAAGTACTTTAGTCGGCATTGTGCCTTTTGTATTTAATTCCGATTCAATTTCTGTGTTTCATCGTCAATAAGAAGGTCCAAGGGATGCAGTAAACCTGGAGTGAAGCATCGGAATCTATAACTTGTGTCACAGGAATGGTCAGTAGGAAGAGTCAGTCTTCTTGTCCGTAAGTCGGCATTGTGCCTTTTGTATTTAATTCCGATGCAATTTCTGTGTTTCATCGTCAATAAGAAGGTCCAAGAGATACGGTAAACCTGAAGTGAAGCATCGGAATCTATAACTAGTGTCACAGGAATGGTCAGTAGGAAGAGTCAGTCTTCTTGTCCTTAAGTCGGCATTGTGCCTTTTGTATTTAATTCCGATGCAATTTCTGTGTTTCATCGTCAATAAGAAGGTCCAAGGGATGCAGTAAACCTGAAGTGAAGGATCGGAATCTATAACTAGTGTTGCAGGAATGGTTCCATGCATAGTCAGTAAGAAGTGTCGGTCTTCATGTACTAAAGTCGACATTGTGCCTTTTGTATTTAATTCCGATGCATTTTCTGTGTTTCATCGTCAATAAGAAGGTCCAATAGATTTAGTAAAACTGGAGTGAAGCATCGGAATCTATAACTAGTGTCACAGGAATGGTTCAAAACATAGTCAGTAAGAAGTGTCGGGCTTCATGTACTTAAGTCGGCATTGTGCCTTTTTTATTTAATTCCGATGCAATTTCTGTGTTTCGTCGTCAATAAGAAGGTCCAAGGGATACAGTAAACCTGAATTGATGCATCGGAATCTATAACTAGTGTCACAGGAATGGTCAGTAGGAAGAGTCAGTCTTCTTGTCCTTAAGTCAGCATTGTGCCTTTTGTATATAATTCCGATGCAATTTCTGTGTTTCATCGTGAATAAGAAGGTCAAAGGGATACAGTAAACCTGAAGTGAAGCATCGGAATCTATAACTAGTGTCACAGGAATGGTTCAAAACAGAGTCAGTAAGATCTGTCGGTCTTCATGTACTTAAGTCGGCATTGTGCCTTTTGTATTTAACTCCGATGCAATTTCTGTGTTTCATCGTCAATAAGAAGGTCCAAGGGATACAGTAAACCTGGAGTGAAGCATGGGAATCTATAACTGGTGTCACAGGAATGGTTCAAACATAGTCAGTAAGAAGTGTCGGTCTTCATGTACTTAAGTCGGCATTGTGCCTTTTGCATTTAATTCCGATGCAATTTCTGTGTTTCATCGTCAATAAGAAGGTCCAAGGGATTCAGAAAACTGGTGTGAAGAATCGGAATCTACACTCCTGGAAATGGAAAAAAGAACACATTGACACCGGTGTGTCAGACCCACCATACTTGCTCCGGACACTGCGAGAGGGCTGTACAAGCAATGATCACACGCACGGCACAGCGGACACACCAGGAACCGCGGTATTGGCCGTCGAATGGCGCTAGCTGCGCAGCATTTGTGCACCGCCGCCGTCAGTGTCAGCCAGTTTGCCGTGGCATACGGAGCTCCATCGCAGTCTTTAACACTGGTAGCATGCCGTGACAGCGTGGACGTGAACCGTATGTGCAGTTGACGGACTTTGAGCGAGGGCGTATAGTGGGCATGCGGGAGGCCGGGTGGACGTACCGCCGTATTGCTCAACACGTGGGGCGTGAGGTCTCCACAGTACATCGATGTTGTCGCCAGTGGTAGGCGGAAGGTGCATGTGTCCGTCGACCTGGGACCGGACCGCAGCGACGCACGGATGCACGCCAAGACCGTAGGATCCTACGCAGTGCCGTAGGGGACCGCACCGCCACTTCCCAGCAATTTAGGGACACTGTTGCTCCTGGGGTATCGGCGAGGACCATTCTCAACCGTCTCCATGAAGCTGGGCTACGGTCCCGCACACCGTTAGGCCGTCTTCCGCTCACGCCCCAACATCGTGCAGCCCACCTCCAGTGGTGTCGCGACAGGCGTGAATGGAGGGACGAATGGAGACGTGTCGTCTTCAGCGATGAGAGTCGCTTCTGCCTTGGTGCCAATGATGGTCGTATGCGTGTTTGGCGCCGTGCAGGTGAGCGCCACAATCAGGACTGCATACGACCGAGGCACACAGGGCCAACACCTGGCATCATGGTGTGGGGAGCGATCTCCTACACTGGCCGTACACCACTGGTGATCGTCGAGGGGACACTGAATAGTGCACGGTACATCCAAACCGTCATCGAACCCATCGTTCTACCATTCCTAGACCGGCAAGGGAACTTGCTGTTCCAACAGGACAATGCACGTCCGCATGTATCCTGTGCCACCTAACGTGCTCTAGAAGGTGTAAGTCAACTACCCTGGCCAGCAAGATCTCCGGATCTGTCCCCCATTGAGTATGTTTGGGACTGGATGAAGCGTCGTCTCACGCGGTCTGCACGTCCAGCACGAACGCTGGTCCAACTGAGGCGCCAGGTGGAAATGGCATGGCAAGCCGCTCCACAGGACTACATCCAGCATCCTTACGATAATCTCCATGGAAGAATAACAGCCGGCATTGCTGCGAAAGGTGGATATACACTGTACTAGTGCCGACATTGTGCATGCTCTGTTGCCTGTGTCTATGTGCCTGTGGTTCTGTCAGTGTGATCATGTGATGTATCTGACCCCAGGAATGTGTCAATAAAGTTTCCCCTTCCTGGGACAATGAATTCACGGTGTTCTTATTTCAATTTCCAGGAGTGTATAACTAGTGTCACAGGAATGGTCAGTAGGAAGAGTCAGTCTTCTTGTCCTTAAGTCGGCATTGTGCCTTTTGTAATTAATTCCGATGCAATTTATGTGTTTCATCGTCAATAAGAAGGTCCAAGTGATACAGTAAACCTGAAGTGAAGCATCGGAAACTATAACTAGTGTCACAGGAGTGGTCAGTAGGAAGAGTCAGTCTTTTTGTACTTAGGTCGGCATTGTGCCTTTTGTATTTAATTCCGATGCAATTTCTGTGTTTCATCGTCAATAAGAAGGTCCAAGGGATACAGTAAACCTGAAGTGAGGCATCGGAATCTATAACTAGCGTCACAGGATAGGCCAGCAGGATGAGTCAGTCTTCTTGTCCTTATGTCGGCATTCTGCCATTTGTATTTAATTCCGATGCAATTTCTGTGCTTCATCGTCAATAAGAAGGTCCAAAGGATACAGTAAACCTGAAGTGAAGCATCGGAATCTATAACAAGTGTCACTGGAATGGTTCAAAACATAGTCAGTAAGAAGTGTCGGCCTTCATGTACATAAGTCGGCATTGTGCCTTTTGTATATAATTCCGATGCAATTTCTGTGTTTCATCGTGAAGAAGAAGGTCAAAGGGATACAGTAAACCTGAAGTAAAGCATCGGAATCTATAACTAGTGTCACAGGAATGGTTCAAAACAGAGTCAGTAAGATCTGTCGGTCTTCATGTACTTAAGTCGGCATTGTGCCTTTTGTATTTAACTCCGATGCAATTTCTGTGTTTCATCGTCAATAAGAAGGTCCAAGGGGTACAGTTAACCTGAAGTGAAGCATCGGAAACTATAACTAGTGTCACAGGAATGGTTCAAAATATAGTCAGTAAGAGGTGTCGGTCTTCATGTACTTAAGCCGGCATTGTGCCTTTTGTATTTAATTCCGATGCAATTTCTGTGTTTCATCGTCAATAAGATGGTCCAAGGGATACAGTAAACCTGAAGTGAAGCATCGGAATATATAACTAGTGTCACAGGAATGGTCAGTAGGAAGAGTCAGTCTTCTTGTCCTTAAGTCGGCATTGTGCCTTTTGTATTTAATTCCGATGCAATTTCTGCGTTTCATCGTAAATAAGAAGGTCCAAGGGATACAATAAACCTGAAGTGAAGCATCGGAATCTATAACTAGTGTCACAGGAATGGTTCAAAACATAGTCAGTAAGAAGTGTCGGTCTTCATGTACTTAAGTCGGCATTGTGCCTTTTGTATTTAATTCCGATGCCATTTCTGTGTTTCATCGTCAATAAGAAGGTCCAAGGGATACAGTAAACCTGAAGTGAAGCATCGGAATCTATAACTAGTGTCACAGGAATGGTTAGTAGGAAGAGTCAGTCTTCTTGTCCTTAAGTCGGCATTGTGCCTTTTGTATTTAATTCCGATGCAATTTCTGTGTTTCATCGTCAATAAGAAGGTCCAAAGGATACAGTAAACCTGAAGTGAAGCATCGGAATCTATAAGTAGTGTCACAGGAATGGTTCAAAACGTAGTCACTAAGAAGTGTCGGGCTTCAAGTACTTTAGTCGGCATTGTGCCTTTTGTATTTAATTCCGATTCAATTTCTGTGTTTCATCGTCAATAAGAAGGTCCAAGGGATGCAGTAAACCTGGAGTGAAGCATCGGAATCTATAACTTGTGTCACAGGAATGGTCAGTAGGAAGAGTCAGTCTTCTTGTCCGTAAGTCGGCATTGTGCCTTTTGTATTTAATTCCGATGCAATTTCTGTGTTTCATCGTCAATAAGAAGGTCCAAGAGATACGGTAAACCTGAAGTGAAGCATCGGAATCTATAACTAGTGTCACAGGAATGGTCAGTAGGAAGAGTCAGTCTTCTTGTCCTTAAGTCGGCATTGTGCCTTTTGTATTTAATTCCGATGCAATTTCTGTGTTTCATCGTCAATAAGAAGGTCCAAGGGATGCAGTAAACCTGAAGTGAAGGATCGGAATCTATAACTAGTGTTGCAGGAATGGTTCCATGCATAGTCAGTAAGAAGTGTCGGTCTTCATGTACTAAAGTCGACATTGTGCCTTTTGTATTTAATTCCGATGCATTTTCTGTGTTTCATCGTCAATAAGAAGGTCCAATAGATTTAGTAAAACTGGAGTGAAGCATCGGAATCTATAACTAGTGTCACAGGAATGGTTCAAAACATAGTCAGTAAGAAGTGTCGGGCTTCATGTACTTAAGTCGGCATTGTGCCTTTTTTATTTAATTCCGATGCAATTTCTGTGTTTCGTCGTCAATAAGAAGGTCCAAGGGATACAGTAAACCTGAATTGATGCATCGGAATCTATAACTAGTGTCACAGGAATGGTCAGTAGGAAGAGTCAGTCTTCTTGTCCTTAAGTCAGCATTGTGCCTTTTGTATATAATTCCGATGCAATTTCTGTGTTTCATCGTGAATAAGAAGGTCAAAGGGATACAGTAAACCTGAAGTGAAGCATCGGAATCTATAACTAGTGTCACAGGAATGGTTCAAAACAGAGTCAGTAAGATCTGTCGGTCTTCATGTACTTAAGTCGGCATTGTGCCTTTTGTATTTAACTCCGATGCAATTTCTGTGTTTCATCGTCAATAAGAAGGTCCAAGGGGTACAGTTAACCTGAAGTGAAGCATAGGAAACTATAACTAGTGTCACAGGAATGGTTCAAAATATAGTCAGTAAGAGGTGTCGGTCTTCATGTACTTAAGCCGGCATTGTGCCTTTTGTATTTTATTCCGATGCAATTTCTGTGTTTCATCGTCAATAAGATGGTCCAAGGGATACAGTAAACCTGAAGTGAAGCATCGGAATATATAACTAGTGTCACAGGAATGGTCAGTAGGAAGAGTCAGTCTTCTTGTCCTTAAGTCGGCATTGTGCCTTTTGTATTTAATTCAGATGCAATCTCTGCGTTTCATCGTCAATAAGAAGGTCCAAGGGATACAATAAACCTGAAGTGAAGCATCGGAATCTATAACTAGTGTCACAGGAATGGTTCAAAACATAGTCAGTAAGAAGTGTCGGTCTTCATGTACTTAAGTCGGCATTGTGCCTTTTGTATTTAATTCCGATGCAATTTCTGTGTTTCATCGTCAATAAGAAGGTCCAAGGGATACAGTAAACCTGAAGTGAAGCATCGGAATCTATAACTAGTGTCACAGGAATGGTTAGTAGGAAGAGTCAGTCTTCTTGTCCTTAAGTCGGCATTGTGCCTTTTGCATTTAATTCCGATGCAATTTCTGTGTTTCATCGTCAATAAGAAGGTCCAAAGGATACAGTAAACCTGAAGTGAAGCATCGGAATCTATAAGTAGTGTCACAGGAATGGTTCAAAACGTAGTCACTAAGAAGTGTCGGGCTTCAAGTACTTTAGTCGGCATTGTGCCTTTTGTATTTAATTCCGATGCAATTTCTGTGTTTCATCGTCAATAAGAAGGTCCAAGGGATACAGTAAACCTGGAGTGAAGCATCGGAATCTATAACTTGTGTCACAGGAATGGTCAGTAGGAAGAGTCAGTCTTCTTGTCCGTAAGTCGGCATTGTGCCTTTTGTATTTAATTCCGATGCAATTTCTGTGTTTCATCGTCAATAAGAAGGTCCAAGGGATACGGTAAACCTGAAGTGAAGCATCGGAATCTATAACTAGTGTCACAGGAATGGTCAGTAGGAAGAGTCAGTCTTCTTGTCCTTAAGTCGGCATTGTGCCTTTTGTATTTAATTCCGATGCAATTTCTGTGTTTCATCGTCAATAAGAAGGTCCAAGGGATGCAGTAAACCTGAAGTGAAGGATCGGAATCTATAACTAGTGTTGCAGGAATGGTTCCAAGCATAGTCAGTAAGAAGTGTCGGTCTTCATGTACTAAAGTCGACATTGTGCCTTTTGTATTTAATTCCGATGCATTTTCTGTGTTTCATCGTCAATAAGAAGGTCCAATAGATTTAGTAAAACTGGAGTGAAGCATCGGAATTTATAACTAGTGTCACAGGAATGGTTCAAAACATAGTCAGTAAGAAGTGTCGGGCTTCATGTACTTAAGTCGGCATTGTGCCTTTTTTATTTATTTCCGATGCAATTTCTGTGTTTCGTCGTCAATAAGAAGGTCCAAGGGATACAGTAAACCTGAATTGATGCATCGGAATCTATAACTAGTGTCACAGGAATGGTCAGTAGGAAGAGTCAGTCTTCTTGTCCTTAAGTCAGCATTGTGCCTTTTGTATTTAATTCCGATGCAATTTCTGTGTTTCATCGTCAATAAGTAGGTGAAAGGGATATAGTAAACCTGAAGTGAGGCATCGGAATCTATAACTAGTGTAACAGGAAAGGTCAGTATGTTGAGTCAGTCTTCTTGTCCTTAAGTCGGCATTGTGCGTTTTGTATTTAATTCCCATGCAATTTCTGTGATTCATCGTCAATAAGAAGGACCAAGGGATACAGTAAACCTGAAGTGAAGCATCGGAAACTATAACTAGTGTCACAGGAATGGTTCAAATCATAGTCAGTAAGAAGTGCCGGTCTTCATGTACTTAAGTCGGCATTGTGGCTTTTGTATTTAGTTCCGATGCAATTTCTGTGTTTCATCGTCAATAAGAAGGTCCAAGGGATACAGTAAACCTTGAGTGAGGCATCGGAATCTATAACTAGTGTCACAGGAATGGTTCAAAACATTGGCAGTAAGAAGTGTCGGTCTTCATGTACTTAAGTCGGCATTGTGACTTTTGTTTTTTAATTCCGATGGAATTTCTGTGTTTCATCGTCAATAAGATGGTCCAAGGGATACAGTAAACCTGAAGTGAAGCATCGGAATATATAACTAGTGTCACAGGAATGGTCAGTAGGAAGAGTCAGTCTTCTTGTCCTTAAGTCGGTATTGTGCCTTTTGTATTTAATTCCGATGCGATTTCTGTTTTTCATCGTCAATAAGAAGGTCCAAGGGATGCAGTAAACCTGAAGTGAAGGATCGGAATCTATAACTAGTGTTGCAGGAATGGTTCAAACATAGTCAGTAAGAAGTGTCGGTCTTCATGTACTAAAGTCGGCATTGTGCCTTTTGTATTTAATTCCGATGCATTTTCTGTGTTTCATCGTCAATAAGAAGGTCCAAGGGATTTAATAAAACTGGAGTGAAGCATCGGAATCTATAACTAGTGTCACAGGAATGGTTCAAAACATAGTCAGTAAGAAGTGTCGGGCTTCATGTACTTAAGTCGGCATTGTGCCTTTTTTATTTATTTCCGATGCAATTTCTGTGTTTCGTCGTCAATAAGAAGGTCCAAGGGATACAGTAAACCTGAATTGATGCATCGGAATCTATAACTAGTGTCACAGGAATGGTCAGTAGGAAGAGTCAGTCTTCTTGTCCTTAAGTCGGCATTGTGCCTTTTGTATTTAATTCCGATGCAATTTCTGTGTTTCATCGTCAATAAGTAGGTCCAAGGGATACAGTAAACCTGAAGTGAAGGATCGGAATCTATAACTAGTGTTGCAGGAATGGTTCAAAGCATAGTCAGTAATAAGTGTCGGTCTTCATGTACTTAAGTCGGCATTGTGCCTTATGTATTTAATTCCGATGCAATTTCTGTGTTATATCGTCAATAAGAAGGTTCAGGGGATACAGTAAACCTGGAGTGAAGCATCATAATCTATAACTAGTGTCACAGGAATGGTTAAAAACATAGTCAGTAAGATGTGTCGGGCTTCATGTACTTAAGTCGGCATTGTGCCTTTTGTATTTAATTTCGATGCAATTTCTGTGTTTCATCGTCAATAAGAAGGTCCAAGGGATACAGTAAACCTGAAGTGAAGCATCGGAATCTATAACTGGTGTCACAGGAATGGTCAGTAGGAAGAGTCAGTCTTCTTGTCCTTAAGTCGGCATTGTGCCTTTTGTATTTAATTCCGATGCAATTTCTGTGTTTCATCGTCAATAAGAAGGTCCAAGGGATACAGTAAACCAGAAGTGAAGCATCGGAATCTATAACTAGTGTCACAGGAATGGTCAGTAGGAAGAGTCAGTCTTCTTGTCCTTAAGTTGGCATTGTGCGTTTTGTATATAATTCCCATGCAATTTCTGTGATTCATCGTCAATAAGAAGGTCCAAGGGATACAGTAAACCTGAAGTGAAGCATCGGAAACTATAACTAGTGTCACAGGAATGGTTCAAATCATAGTCAGTAAGAAGTGTCGGTCTTCATGTACTTAAGTCGGCATTGTGCCTTTTGTATTTAGTTCCGATGCAATTTCTGTGTTTCATCGTCAATAAGAAGGTCCAAGGGATACAGTAAACCTGGAGTGAGGCATCGGAATCTATAACTAGTGTCACAGGAATGGTTCAAAACATTGGCAGTAAGAAGTGTCGGTCTTCATGTACTTAAGTCGGCATTGTGACATTTGTTTTTTAATTCCGATGGAATTTCTGTGTTTCATCGTCAATAAGAAGGTCCAAGGGATACAGTAAACCTGAAGTGAAGCATCGGAAACTATAACTAGTGCCACAGGAATGGTTCAAAACATAGTCAGTAAGAAGTGTCGGTCTTTATGTACTTAAGTCGGCATTGTGCCTTTTGTATTTAATTCCTATTTAATTTCTGTGTCTCATCGTCAATAAGAAGGTCCAAGGGATACAGTAAACCTGGAGTGAAGCATAGGAATCTATAACTAGTGTCACAGGAATGGTTCAAAACATAGTTAGTAAGAAGTGTCGGTATTCATGTACTTAAGTCGGCATTGTGCCTTTTGTATTTTATTCCGATGTAATTTCTGTGTTTCATGGTCAATAAGAAGGTACAAAGGGATACAGTAAACCTGAAGTGAAGCATCGTAATCTATAACTAGTGTCACAGGAATGATCAGTAGGAAGAGTCAGTCTTCTTGTCCTTAAGTCGGCATTGTGCATTTAGTATTTAATTCCGATGCAATTTCTGTGTTTCATCGTCAATAAGAAGGTCCAAGGGATACAGTAAACCTGGAGTGAAGCATCGGAATCTATAACTAGTGTCACAGGATTGGTTGAAATCATTGTCAGTAAGAAGTGTCGGTCTTCATGTACTTAAGTCGGCATTGTGCCTTTTGTATTTAATTACGATGCAATTTCTGCGTTTCATCGTCAATAAGAAGGTCCAAGGGATACAGTAAACCTGAGGTGAAGCATCGGAATCTATAACTAGTGTCACAGGAATGGTCAGTAAGAAGAGTCAGTTTTCTTGTCCTTAAGTCGGCATTGTGCCTTTTGTATTTAATTCCGATGCAATTTCTGTGTTTCATCGTCAATAAGAAGATCAAAGGTATACAGTAAACCTGAAGTGAAGCATCGGAATCTATAACTATTGTCACAGGAATGCATCAAAACATAGTCAGTAAGAAGTGTCAGTCTTCGTGTACTTAAGTCGGCATTGTGCCTTTTGTATTTAATTCCGATGCAATTTCTGTGTTTCATCGTCAATAAGAACGTCCAAGGGATACAGTAAACCTGAAGTGAAGCATCGGAATCTATAACTAGTGTCACAGGAATGGTCAGTAGGAAGAGTCAGTCTTCTTGTACTTAAGTCGGCATTGTGTCTTTTGTATTAAATTCCGATGCAATTTCTGTGTTTCATCGTCAATAAGAAGGTCCAAGGGATACAGTAAACCTGAAGTGAAGGATCGGAATCTATAACTAGTGTTGCAGGAATGGTTCAAAGCATAGTCAGCAAGAAGTGTCGGTCTTCATGTACTTAAGTCGGCATTGTGCCTTTTGTATTTAATTCCGATGCAATTTCTGTGTTTCATCGTCAATAAGAAGGTCCAAGGGATACAGTAAACCTTGAGTGAAGCATCGGAAGCTATAACTAGTGTCACAGGAATGGTCCAAAACATAGTCAGTTAGAAGTGTCGGTCTTCATGTACTTAAGTCGGCATTGTGACTTTTGTTTTTTAATTCCGATGGAATTTCTGTGTTTCATCGTCAATAAGATGGTCCAAGGGATACAGTAAACCTGAAGTGAAGCATCGGAATATATAACTAGTGTCACAGGAATGGTCAGTAGGAAGAGTCAGTCTTCTTGTCCTTAAGTCGGCATTGTGCCTTTTGTATTTAATTCCGATGCAATTTCTGTGTTTCATCGTCAATACGAAGGTCCAAGGGATGCAGTAAACCTGAAGTGAAGGATCGGAATCTATAACTAGTGTTGCAGGAATGGTTCAAAGCATAGTCAGTAAGAAGTGTCGGTCTTCATGTACTAAAGTCGGCATTGTGCCTTTTGTATTTAATTCCGATGCATTTTCTGTGTTTCATCGTCAATAAGAAGGTCCAAGGGATTTAGTAAAACTGGAGTGAAGCATCGGAATCTATAACTAGTGTCACAGGAATGGTTCAAAACATAGTCAGTAAGAAGTGTCGGGCTTCATGTACTTAAGTCGGCATTGTGCCTTTTTTATTTAATTCCGATGCAATTTCTGTGTTTCGTCGTCAATAAGAAGGTCCAAGGGATACAGTAAACCTGAATTGATGCATCGGAATCTATAACTAGTGTCACAGGAATGGTCAGTAGGAAGAGTCAGTCTTCTTGTCCTTAAGTCGGCATTGTGCCTTTTGTATTTTATTCCGATGCTATTTCTGTGTTTCATCGTCAATAAGTAGGTCCAAGGGAAACAGTAAACCTGAAGTGAAGGATCGGAATCTATAACTAGTGTTGCAGGAATGGTTCAAAGCATAGTCAGTAATAAGTGTCGGTCTTCATGTACTTAAGTCGGCATTGTGCCTTATGTATTTATTTCCGATGCAATTTCTGTGTTTTATCGTCAATAAGAAGGTTCAGGGGATACAGTAAACCTGGAGTGATGCATCATAATCTATAACTAGTGTCACAGGAATGGTTAACAACATAGTCAGTAAGATGTGTCGGGCTTCATGTACTTAAGTCGGCATTGTGCCTTTTGTATTTAATTTCGATGCAATTTCTGTGTTTCATCGTCAATAAGAAGGTCCAAGGGATACAGTAAACCTGAAGTGAAGCATCGGAATCTATAACTAGTGTCACAGGAATGGTCTGTAGGAAGAGTCAGTCTTCTTGTCCTTAAGTCGGCATTGTGCCTTTTGTATTTAATTCCGATGCAATTTCTGTGTTTCATCGTCAATAAGAAGGTCCAAGGGATACAGTAAACCAGAAGTGAAGCATCGGAATCTATAACTAGTGTCACAGGAATGGTCAGTAGGAAGAGTCAGTCTTCTTGTCCTTAAGTTGGCATTGTGCGTTTTGTATTTAATTCCCATGCAATTTCTGTGATTCATCGTCAATAAGAAGGTCCAAGGGATACAGTAAACCTGAAGTGAAGCATCGGAAACTATAACTAGTGTCACAGGAATGGTTCAAATCATAGTCAGTAAGAAGTGTCGGTCTTCATGTACTTAAGTCGGCATTGTGCCTTTTGTATTTAGTTCCGATGCAATTTCTGTGTTTCATCGTCAATAAGAAGGTCCAAGGGATACAGTAAACCTGGGGTGAGGCATCGGAATCTATAACTAGTGTCACAGGAATGGTTCATAACATTGGCAGTAAGAAGTGTCGGTCTTCATGTACTTAAGTCGGCATTGTGACTTTTGTTTTTTAATTCCGATGGAATTTCCGTGTTTCATCGTCAATAAGAAGGTCCAAGGGATACAGTAAACCTGAAGTGAAGCATCGGAAACTATAACTAGTGCCACAGGAATGGTTCAAAACATAGTCAGTAAGAAGTGTCGGTCTTCATGTACATAAGTCGGCATTGTGCCTTCTGTATTTAATTCCTATTTAATTTCTGTGTCTCATCGTCAATAAGAAGGTCCAAGGGATACAGTAAACCTGGAGTGAAGCATAGGAATCTATAACTAGTGTCACAGGAATGGTTCAAAACATAGTTAGTAAGAAGTGTCGGTATTCATGTACTTAAGTCGGCATTGTGCCTTTTGTATTTAATTCCGATGCAATTTCTGTGTTTCATGGTCAATAAGAAGGTACAAAGGGATACAGTAAACCTGAAGTGAAGCATCGTAATCTATAACTAGTGTCACAGGAATGATCAGTAGGAAGAGTCAGTCTTCTTGTCCTTAAGTCGGCATTGTGCCTTTAGTATTTAATTCCGATGCAATTTCTGTGTTTCATCGTCAATAAGAAGGTCCAAGGGATACAGTAAACCTGGAGTGAAGCATCGGAATCTATAACTAGTGTCACAGGATTGGTTGAAAGCATTGTCAGTAAGAAGTGTCGGTCTTCATGTACTTAAGTCGGCATTGTGCCTTTTGTATTTAATTACGATGCAATTTCTGCGTTTCATCGTCAATAAGAAGGTCCAAGGGATACAGTAAACTGAAGTGAAGCATCGGAATCTATAACTAGTGTCACAGGAATGGTCAGTAAGAAGAGTCAGTCTTCTTGTCCTTAAGTCGGCATTGTGCCTTTTGTATTTAATTCCGATGCAATTTCTGTGTTTCATCGTCAATAAGAAGGTCCAAGGTATACAGTAAACCTGAAGTGAAGCATCGGAATCTATAACTATTGTCACAGGAATGCATCAAAACATAGTCAGTAAGAAGTGTCGGTCTTCATGTACTTAAGTCGGCATTGTGCCTTTTGTATTTAATTCCGATGCAATTTCTGTGTTTCATCGTCAATAAGAAGGTCCAAGGGATACAGTAAACCTGAAGTGAAGCATCGGAATCTATAACTAGTGTCACAGGAATGGTCAGTAGGAAGAGTCAGTCTTCTTGTACTTAAGTCGGCATTGTGTCTTTTGTATTAAATTCCGATGCAATTTCTGTGTTTCATCGTCAATAAGAAGGTCCAAGGGATACAGTAAACCTGAAGTGAAGGATCGGAATCTATAACTAGTGTTGCAGGAATGGTTCAAAGCATAGTCAGCAAGAAGTGTCGGTCTTCATGTACTTAAGTCGGCATTGTGCCTTTTGTATTTAATTCCGATGCAATTTCTGTGTTTCATCGTCAATAAGAAGGTCCAAGGGATACAGTAAACCTTGAGTGAAGCATCGGAAGCTATAACTAGTGTCACAGGAATGGTCCAAAACATAGTCAGTAAGAAGTGTCGGTCTTCATGTACTTAAGTCGGCATTGTGCCATTTGTATTTAATTCCGATGCAATTTCTGTGTTTCATCGTCAATAAGAAGGTCCAAGGGATACAGTAAACCTGAAGTGAAGCATCGGAATCTATAACTAGTGTCACAGAAATGGTCAGTAGGAAGAGTCAGTCATCTTGACCTTAAGTCGGCATTGTGCCTTTTGTATTTAATTCCGATGCAATTTCTGTGTTTCATCGTCAATAAGGAGGTCCAAGGGATACAGAAAACCTGAAGTGAAGGATCGGAATCTGTAACTAGTGTTGCAGGAATGGTTCAAAGCATAGTCAGTAAGAAGTGTCGGTCTTCATGTACTTAAGTCGGCATTGTGCCTTTTGTATTTACTTCCGATGCAATTTCTGTGTTTCATCGTCAATAAGATCGTCCAAGGGATACAGTAAACCTTGAGTGAAGCATCGTAATCTATAACTAGTGTCACAGGAATGGTTCAAAACATAGTCAGTAAGAAGTGTCGGTCGTCATGTACTTAAGTCGGCATTGTGCCTTTTGCATTTAATTCCGATGCAATTTCTGTGTTTCATCGTCAATAAGAAGTTCCAAGGGATACACTAAATCTGAACTGAAGCATCGGAATCTATAACTAGTGTCACGGGAATGGTCAGTAGGAAAAGTCAGTCTTCTTGCCCTTAAGTCGGCATTGTGCCTTTTGTATCTAATTCCGATGCAATTTCTGTGTTTCATCGTCAATAAGAAGGTCCAAGTGATACAGTAAACCTTAAGTGAAGCATCGGAATCTATAACTAGTGTTACAGGAATGGTTCAAATCATAGTCAGTAAGAAGTGTCGGTCTTCATGTACTTAAGTCGGCGTTGTGCCTTTTGTATTTAATTCCGATGCAATTTCTGTGTTTCATCGTCAATAAGAAGGTCCAAGGGATACAGTGAACCTGGAGTGAAGCATCGGAATCTATAACTAGTGTCACAGGTATGGTTCAAAACATAGCCAGTAAGAAGTGTCGGTCGTCATGTACTTAAGTCGGCATTGTGCCTTTTGCATTTAATTCCGATGCAATTTCTGTGTTTCATCGTCAATAATAAGTTCCAAGGGATACAGTAAATCTGAACTGAAGCATCGGAATCTATAACTAGTGTCACGGGAATGGTCAGTAGGAAAAGTCAGTCTTCTTGCCCTTAAGTCGGCATTGTGCCTTTTGTATCTAATTCCGATGCAATTTCTGTGTTTCATCGTCAATAAGAAGGTCCAAGTGATACAGTAAACCTTAAGTGAAGCATCGGAATCTATAACTAGTGTTACAGGAATGGTTCAAATCATAGTCAGAAAGAAGTGTCGGTCTTCATGTACTTATGTCTTCATTGTGCCTTTTGTATTTAATTCCGATGTAATTTCTGTGTTTCATCGTCAATAATAAGTTCCAAGGGATACAGTAAATCTGAACTGAAGCATCGGAATCTATAACTAGTGTCACGGGAATGGTCAGTAGGAAAAGTCAGTCTTCTTGCCCTTAAGTCGGCATTGTGCCTTTTGTATCTAATTCCGATGCAATTTCAGTGTTTCATCGTCAATAAGAAGGTCCAAGGGTTACAGAAAACCTGAAGTGAAGCATCGCAATCTATAACTAGTGTCACAGGAATGGTTCAAAACATAGTCAGTAAGTAGTGTCCTACTTCATGTTCTTAAGTCGGCATTGTGCCATTTGTATTTAATTCCGTTGCAATTTCTGTGTTTCATCGTCAATAAGAAGGTCCAAGGGATACAGTAAACCTGAAGTGAAGTAGCGGAATCTATACTAGTGTCACAGGAATGGTCAGTAAGAAGAGTCAGTCTTCTTGTACTTAAGTCGGCATTGTGCCTTTTGTATTTAATTCCGATGCAATTTCTGTGTTTCATCGTCAATGAGAAGGTCCAACGGATACAGTAAACCTGAAGTGAAGCATCGGAATCTATAACTAGAGTCACAGAAATGGTTCAAAACATAGTCAGTAGGAAGTGTCGGTCTTCATGTACTTAAGTCGGCATTGTGCCTTTTGTATTTAATTCCGATGCAATTTCTGTGTTTCATCGTCAATAAGAAGGTCCAAGTGATACAGAAAACTGGTGTGAAGAATCGGAATCTATAACTAGTGTCACAGGAATGGTCAGTAGGAAGTGTGAGTCTTCTTGTCCTTAAGTCGGCATTGTGCCTTTTGTATTTAATTCCGATGCAATTTCTGTGTTTCATCGTCAATAAGAAGGTCCAAGGGATACAGTAACCCTGAAGTGAAGCATCGGAATCTATAACTAGAGTCACAGAAATGGTTTAAAACATAGTCAGTAGGAAGTGTCGGTCTTCATGTACTTAAGTCGGCATTGTGCCTTTTGTATTTAATTCCGATGCAATTTCTGTGTTTCATCGTCAATAAGAAGGTCCAAGGGATACAGTAAACCTGAAGTGAAGCATCGGAATCTATAGCAAGTGTTACAGGAATGGTTGAAAACATAGTCAGTAAGAAGTGTCGGTCTTCATGTACTTAAGTCGGCATTGTGCCTTTTGTATTTAATTCCGATCCAATTTCTGTGTTTCATCGTCAATAAGAAGGTCCAAGGGATACAGTAAACCTGAAGTGAAGCATCGGAATCTATAACTAGTGTCACAGGAATGGTCAGTAGGAAGAGTCAGTCTTCTTGTACTTAAGTCGGCATTGTGTCTTTTGTATTAAATTCCGATGCAATTTCTGTGTTTCATCGTCAATAAGAAGGTCCAAGGGATACAGTAAACCTGAAGTGAAGGATCGGAATCTATAACTAGTGTTGCAGGAATGGTTCAAAGCATAGTCAGCAAGAAGTGTCGGTCTTCATGTACTTAAGTCGGCATTGTGCCTTTTGTATTTAATTCCGGTGCAATTTCTGTGTTTCATCGTCAATAAGAAGGTCCAAGGGATACAGTAAACCTTGAGTGAAGCATCGGAAGCTATAACTAGTGTCACAGGAATGGTCCAAAACATAGTCAGTAAGAAGTGTCGGTCTTCATGTACTTAAGTCGGCATTGTGCCATTTGTATTTAATTCCGATGCAATTTCTGTGTTTCATCGTCAATAAGAAGGTCCAAGGGATACAGTAAACCTGAATTGAAGCATCGGAATCTATAACTAGTGTCACAGAAATGGTCAGTAGGAAGAGTCAGTCATCTTGACCTTAAGTCGGCATTGTGCCTTTTGTATTTAATTCCGATGCAATTTCTGTGTTTCATCGTCAATAAGGAGGTCCAAGGGATACAGAAAACCTGAAGTGAAGGATCGGAATCTGTAACTAGTGTTGCAGGAATGGTTCAAAGCATAGTCAGTAAGAAGTGTCGGTCTTCATGTACTTAAGTCGGCATTGTGCCTTTTGTATTTAATTCCGATGCAATTTCTGTATTTCATCGTCAATAAGATCGTCCAAGGGATACAGTAAACCTTGAGTGAAGCATCGTAATCTATAACTAGTGTCACAGGAATGGTTCAAAACATAGTCAGTAAGAAGTGTCGGTCGTCATGTACTTAAGTCGGCATTGTGCCTTTTGCATTTAATTCCGATGCAATTTCTGTGTTTCATCGTCAATAAGAAGTTCCAAGGGATACACTAAATCTGAACTGAAGCATCGGAATCTATAACTAGTGTCACGGGAATGGTCAGTAGGAAAAGTCAGTCTTCTTGCCCTTAAGTCGGCATTGTGCCTTTTGTATCTAATTCCGATGCAATTTCTGTGTTTCATCGTCAATAAGAAGGTCCAAGTGATACAGTAAACCTTAAGTGAAGCATCGGAATCTATAACTAGTGTTACAGGAATGGTTCAAATCATAGTCAGAGAGAAGTGTCGGTCTTCATGTACTTATGTCTTCATTGTGCCTTTTGTATTTATTTCCGATGTAATTTCTGTGTTTCATCGTCAATAAGAAGGTCCAAGGGTTAAAGTAAACCTGGAGTGAAGCATGGGAATCTATAACTGGTGTCACTGGAATGGTTCAAACATAGTCAGTAAGAAGTTTCGGTCCTCATGTACTTAAGTCGGCATTGTGCCTTTTGTATTTAATTCCGATGCAATTTCAGTGTTTCATCGTCAATAAGAAGGTCCAAGGGTTACAGAAAACCTGAAGTGAAGCATCGCAATCTATAACTAGTGTCACAGGAATGGTTCAAAACATAGTCAGTAAGAAGTGTCCTACTTCATGTTCTTAAGTCGGCATTGTGCCATTTGTATTTAATTCCGATGCAATTTCTGTGTTTCATCGTCAATAAGAAGGTCCAACGGATACAGTAAACCTGAAGTGAAGTAGCGGAATCTATACTAGTGTCACAGGAATGGTCAGTAAGAAGAGTCAGTCTTCTTGTACTTAAGTCGGCATTGTGCCTTTTGTATTTAATTCCGATGCAATTTCTGTGTTTCATCGTCAATGAGAAGGTCCAACGGATACAGTAAACCTGAAGTGAAGCATCGGAATCTATAACTAGAGTCACAGAAATGGTTCAAAACATAGTCAGTAGGAAGTGTCGGTCTTCATGTACTTAAGTCGGCATTGTGCCTTTTGTATTTAATTCCGATGCAATTTCTTTGTTTCATCGTCAATAAGAAGGTCCAAGTGATACAGAAAACTGGTGTGAAGAATCGGAATCTATAACTAGTGTCACAGGAATGGTCAGTAGGAAGAGTGAGTCTTCTTGTCCTTAAGTCGGCATTGTGCCTTTTGTATTTAATTCCGATGCAATTTCTGTGTTTCATCGTCAATAAGAAGGTCCAAGGGATACAGTAAACCTGAAGTGAAGCATCGGAATCTATAACTAGAGTCACAGAAATGGTTTAAAACATAGTCAGTAGGAAGTGTCGGTCTTCATGTACTTAAGTCGGCATTGTGCCTTTCGTATTTAATTCCGATGCAATTTCTGTGTTTCATCGTCAATAAGAAGGTCCAAGGGATACAGTAAACCTGAAGTGAAGCATCGGAATCTATAGCAAGTGTTACAGGAATGGTTGAAAACATAGTCAGTAAGAAGTGTCGGTCTTCATGTACTTAAGTCGGCATTGTGCCTTTTGTATTTAATTTCGATGCAATTTCTGTGTTTCATCGTCAATAAGAAGGTCCAAGGGATATAGTAAACCTGAAGCGAAGCATCGGAATCTATAACTAGTGTTACAGGAATGGTTCGAAACATAGTCAGTAAGAAGTGTCGGCCTGCATGTACTTAAGTTTGCGTTGTGCCTTTTGTATTTAATTCCGATGCAATTTCTGTGTTTCATCGTCAATAAGAAGGTCCAACGGATACAGTAAACCTGAAGTGAAGCATCGGAATCTATAACTAGTCTCACAGGAATGGTCAGTAGGAAGAGTCAGTTTTCTTGTCCTTAAGTCAGCTTTGTGCCTTTTGTATTTAATTCCGAGGAAATTTCTGTGTTTCATCGTCAATAAGAAAGTCCAAGGGATACAGTAAACCAGAAGTGAAGCATCGGAATCTATAACTAGTGTCACAGGAATGGTTCAAAACATTGTCAGTAAGAAGTGTCGGTCTTCATGTACTTAAGTCGGCATTGTGCCTTTTGTATTTGATTCCGATGCAAATTCTGTGTTTCATCGTCAATAAGAAGGTCCAAGGTATAAGGCAAACCTGAAGTGAAGCATCGGAATCTATAACTAGTGTCACAGGAATGGTCAGTAGGAAGAGTCAGTCTTCTTGTCCTTATGCCGGCATTGTGCCTTTTGTATTTAATTCCGATGCAATATCTGTGTTTCATCGTCAATAAGAAGGTCCAAGGGATACAGTAAACCTGAAGTGAAGCATCGGAATCTAAAACTAGTGTCACAGGAATGGTTCAAAACATAGTCAGTAAGAAGTGTCGGTCTTCATCTACTTAATACGGCGTTGTGCCTTTTGAGTTTAATTCCGATGCAATTTCTGTGTTTCATCGTCAATAAGAAGGTCCAACGGATACAGTAAACCTGGAGTGAAGCATCGGAAGATATAACAAGTGTCACAGGAATGGTTCAAATCATAGTCAGTAAGAAGTGTCGGTCTTCATGTACTTAAGTCGGCATTATGCCTTTTGCATTTAATTCCCATGCAATTTCTGTGTTTTATCGTCAATAAGAAGGTCCAAGGGATATAGTAAACCTGAAGTGAAGCATCGGAATCTGTAACTAGTGTTACAGGAATTGTTCAAAACATAGTCAGTAAGAAGTGACGGTCTTCTTGTCCTTAAGTCGGCATTGTGCCTTTTGTATTTAATTCCGGTGCCATTTCTGTGTTTCATCGTCAATAAGAAGGTCCAAGGTATACAGTTAACCTGAAGTGAAGCATCGGAATCTATAACTATTGTCACAGGAATGGTTCAAAACATAGTCAGTAAGAAGTGTCGTTCTTCATGTACTTAAGTCGGCATTGTGCCTTTTGTATTTAATTCCGATGCAATTTCTCTGTTTCATCGTCAATAAGAAAGTCCAAGGGATACATTAAACCTGAAGTGAAGCATCGGAATCTCTAACTAGGGTCACAGGAATTTTCAGTAGGAAGAGTCAGTCTTCATGTCCCTAAGTCGGCATTGTGCCTTTTGTATTTAATTCCGATGTAATTTCTGTGTTTCTTCGTCAATAAGAAGGTCCAAGGAATACAGTAAATCTGAAGTGAAGCATCGGAATCTATAACTAGTGTCACAGGAATGGTTCAAATCATAGTCAGTAAGAAGTGTCGGTCTTCATGTACTTAAGTCGGCATTGTGCCTTTTGTATTTAATTCCGATGCAATTTCTGTGTTTCATCGTCAATAAGAAGATCCAAGGGATACAGTAAACCTGAAGTGAAGCATCGGAATCTATAACTAGTGTCACAGGAATGGTCAGTAGGAAGTGTCAGTCTTCTTGACCTTAAGTCGGCATTGTGCCTTTTGTATTTAATTCCGATGCAATTTCTGTGTTTCATCGTCAATAAGAAGGTCCAAGGGATACAGTAAACCTGAAGCAAAGCTTCGGAATCTATAACTAGTGTCACAGGAATGGTCAGTAGGAAGAGTCAGTCTTCTTGTCCTTAAGTCGGCATTGTGCCTTTTGTATTTAATTCCCATGCAATTTCTGTGTTTCATCGTCAATAAGAAGGTTCAAGGGATACAGTAAACCTGAAGTGAAGCATCGGAATCTATAACTTGTGTTACAGGAATGGTTCAAAACATAGTCAGTAAGAAGTGTCGTTCTTCATGTACTTAAGTCGGCATTGTGCCTTTTGTATTTAATTCCGATGCAATTTCTCTGTTTCATCGTCAATAAGAAAGTCCAAGGGATACATTAAACCTGAAGTGAAGCATCGGAATCTCTAACTAGGGTCACAGGAATTTTCAGTAGGAAGAGTCAGTCTTCATGTCCCTAAGTCGGCATTGTGCCTTTTGTATTTAATTCCGATGTAATTTCTGTGTTTCTTCGTCAATAAGAAGGTCCAAGGAATACAGTAAATCTGAAGTGAAGCATCGGAATCTATAACTAGTGTCACAGGAATGGTTCAAATCATAGTCAGTAAGAAGTGTCGGTCTTCATGTACTTAAGTCGGCATTGTGCCTTTTGTATTTAATTCCGATGCAATTTCTGTGTTTCATCGTCAATAAGAAGATCCAAGGGATACAGTAAACCTGAAGTGAAGCATCGGAATCTATAACTAGTGTCACAGGAATGGTCAGTAGGAAGTGTCAGTCTTCTTGACCTTAAGTCGGCATTGTGCGTTTTGTATTTAATTCCGATGCAATTTCTGTGTTTCATCGTCAATAAGAAGGTCCAAGGGATACAGTAAACCTGAAGCAAAGCTTCGGAATCTATAACTAGTGTCACAGGAATGGTCAGTAGGAAGAGTCAGTCTTCTTGTCCTTAAGTCGGCATTGTGCCTTTTGTATTTAATTCCCATGCAATTTCTGTGTTTCATCGTCAATAAGAAGGTTCAAGGGATACAGTAAACCTGAAGTGAAGCATCGGAATCTATAACTTGTGTTACAGGAATGGTTCAAAACATAGTCAGTAAGAAGTGTCGGTCTTCATGTACTTAAGTCGGCATTGTGCCTTTTGTATTTAATTCCAATGCAATTTCTGTGTTTCATCGTCATTAAGAAGGTCCAAGGGATACAGTAAACCTGGAGTGAGGCATCGGAATCTATAACTAGTGTCACAGGAATGGTTCAAAACATAGTCAGTAAGAAGTGTCGGTCTTCATGTACTTAAGTTGGCATTGTGCCTTTTGCATTTAATTGCGATGCAAATTCTGTGTTTCATCGTCAATAAGAAGTTCCAAAGGATACAGTAAACCTGAAGTGAAGCATCGGAATCTATAACTAGTGTCACAGGAATCGTCAGTAGGAAGAGTTAGTCTTCTTGTCCTTAAGTCGGCATTGTGCCTTTTGTATTTAATTCCGATGCAATTTCTGTGTTTCATCGTCAATAAGAAGGTCCAAGGGATACAGTAAACCTGAAGTGAAGCATCGGAATCTATAAGAGTGTTACAGGAATGGTTCCAAACATAGTCAGTAAGAAGTGTCGGTCTTCATGTACTTAAGTCGGCATTGTGCCTTTTGTATTTAATTCCGATGCAATTTCTGTGTTTCATCGTCAATAAGAAGGTCCAAGGGATACAGTAAACCTGAAGTGAAGCATCGGAATCTATAACTAGTGTCACAGGAATGGTCAGTAGGAAGAGTGAGTCTTCTTGTACTTAAGTCGGCATTGTGCCTTTTGTATTTAATTCCGATGAAATTTCTGTGTTTCATCGTCAATAAGAAGGTCCAAGGGATACAGTAAACCTGAAGTGAAGCATCGGAATCTATAACTAGTGTCACAGGAATGGTTCAAAACATAGTCAGTAGGAAGTGTCGGTCTTCATGTACTTAAGTCGGCATTGTGAGTTTTGTATTTAATTCCGATGCAATTTCTGTGTTTCATCGTCAATAAGAAGGTCCAAGGTATACAGTAAACCTGAAGTGAAGCATCGGAATCTATAACTATTGTCACAGGAATGGTTCAAAACATAGTCAGTAAGAAGTGTCGGTCTTCATGTACTTAAGTCGGCATTGTGCCTTTTGTATTTAATTCCGATGCAATTTCTCTTTTTCATCGTCAATAAGAAGGTCCAAGGGATTCAGTAAACCTGAAGTGAAGCATCGGAATCTATAACTAGTGTCACAGGAATTTTCAGTAGGAAGAGTCAGTCTTCATGTCCTTAAGTCGGCATTGTGCCTTTTGTATTTAATTCCGATGCAATTTCTGTGTTTCTTCGTCTATAAGAAGGTCCAAGGAATACAGTAAATCTGAAGTGAAGCATCGGAATCTATAACTAGTGTCACAGGAATGGTTCAAATCATAGTCAGTAAGAAGTGTCGGTCTTCATGTACTTAAGTCGGCATTGTGCCTTTTGTATTAATTTCCGATGCAATTTCTGTGTTTCATCGTCAATAAGAAGATCCAAGGGATACAGTAAACCTGAAGTGAAGCATCGGAATCTATAACTAGTGTCACAGGAATGGTCAGTAGGAAGAGTCAGTCTTCTTGACCTTAAGTCGGCATTGTGCCTTTTGTATTTAATTCCGATGCAATTTCTGTGTTTCATCGTCAATAAGAAGGTCCAAGGGATACAGTAAACCTAAAGTAAAGCTTCGGAATCTACAACTAGTGTCGCAGGAATAATCAGTAGGAAGAGTCAGTCTTCTTGTTCTTAAGTCGGCATTGTGCCTTTTGTATTTAATTCCCATGCAATTTCTGTGTTTCATCGTCAATAAGAAGGTTCAAGGGATACAGTAAACCTGAAGTGAAGCATCGGAATCTATAACTTGTGATACAGGAATGGTTCAAAACATAGTCTGTAAGAAGTGTCGGTCTTCATGTACTTAAGTCGGCATTGTGCCTTTTGTATTTAATTCCGATGCAATTTCCTTGTTTCATCGTCATTAAGAAGGTCCAAGGGATACAGTAAACCTGGAGTGAGGCATCGGAATCTATAACTAGTGTCACAGGAATGGTTCAAAATATAGTCAGTAAGAAGTGTCGGTCTTCATGTACTTAAGTCGGCATTGTGCCTTTTGCATTTAATTGCGATGCAATTTCTGTGTTTCATCGTCAATAAGAAGTTCCAAAGGATACAGTAAACCTGAACTGAAGCATCGGAATCTATAACTAGTGTCACAGGAATGGTCAGTAGGAAGAGTCAGTCTTCTTGTACTTAAGTCGGCATTGTGCCTTTTGTATTTAATTCCGATGAAATTTCTGTGTTTCATCGTCAATAAGAAGGTCCAAGGGATACAGTAAACCTGAAGTGAAGCATCGGAATCTATAACTAGTGTCACAGGAATGGTTCAAAACATAGTCAGCAGGAAGTGTCGGTCTTCTTGTACTTAAGTCGGCATTGTGAGTTTTGTATTTAATTCCGATGCAATTTCTGTGTTTCATCGTCAATAAGAAGGTCCAAGGTATACAGTAAACATGAAGTGAAGCATCGGAATCTATAACTATTGTCACAGGAATGGTTCAAAACATAGTCAGTAAGAAGTGTCGGTCTTCATGTACTTAAGTCGGCATCGTGCCTTTTGTATTTAATTCCGATGCAATTTCTCTGTTTCATCGTCAATAAGAAGGTCCAAGGAATACAGTAAACCTGAAGTGAAGCATCGGAATCTATAACTAGTGTCACAGGAATTTTCAGTAGGAAGAGTCAGTCATCATGTCCTTAAGTCGGCATTGTGCCTTTTGTATTTAATTCCGATGCAATTTCTGTGTTTCTTCGTCAATAAGAAGGTCCAAGGAATACAGTAAATCTGAAGTGAAGCATCGGAATCTATAACTAGTGTCATAGGAAGGGTCAAATCATAGTCAGTAAGAAGTGTCGGTCTTCATGTACTTAAATCGGCATTGTGCCTTTTGTATTTAATTCCGATGCAATTTCTGTGTTTCATCGTCAATAAGAAGATCCAAGGGATACAGTAAACCTGAAGTGAAGCATCGGAATCTATAACTAGTGTCACAGGAATGGTCAGTAGGAAGAGTCAGTCTTCTTGACCTTAAGTCGGCATTGTGCCTTTTGTATTTAATTCCGATGCAATTTCTGTGTTTCATCGTCAATAAGAAGGTCCAAGGGATACAGTAAACCTAAAGTAAAGCTTCGGAATCTATAACTAGTGTCACAGGAATAATCAGTAGGAAGAGTCAGTCTTCTTGTTCTTAAGTCGGCATTGTGCCATTTGTATTTAATTCCCATGCAATTTCTGTGTTTCATCGTCAATAAGAAGGTTCAAGGGATACAGTAAACCTGAAGTGAAGCATCGGAATCTATAACTTGTGATACAGGAATGGTTCAAAACATAGTCAGTAAGAAGTGTCGGTCTTCATGTACTTAAGTCGGCATTGTGCCTTTTGTATTTAATTCCGATGCAATTTCTGTGTTTCATCGTCATTAAGAAGGTCCAAGGGATACAGAAAACCTGGAGTGAGGCATCGGAATCTATAACTAGTGTCACAGGAATGGTTCAAAACATAGTCAGTAAGAAGTGTCGGTCTTCATGTACTTAAGTCAGAATTGTGCCTTTTGCATTTAATTGCGATGCAATTTCTGTGTTTCATCGTCAATAAGAAGTTCCAAAGGATACAGTAAACCTGAAGTGAAGCATCGGAATCCATAACTAGTGTCACAGGAATCGTCAGTAGGAAGAGTTAGTCTTCTTGTCCTGAAGTCGGCATTGTGCCTTTTGTATTTAATTCCGATGCAATTTCTGTGTTTCATCGTCAATAAGAAGGTCCAAGGGATACAGTAAACCTGAAGTGAAGCATCGGAATCTATAAGAGTGTTACAGGAATGGGTCCAAATATAGTCAGTAGGAAGTGTCGGTCTTCATGTACTTAAGTCAGCATTGTGCCTTTTGTATTTATTTCCGATGCAATTTCTGTGTTTCATCGACAATAAGAAGGTCCAAGGGATACAGTAAACCTGAAGTGAAGCATCGGAATCTATAACTAGTGTCACGGGAATGGTCAGTAGGAAGAGTCAGTCTTCTTGTACTTAAGTCGGCATTGTGCCTTTTGTATTTAATTCCGATGAAATTTCTGTGTTTCATCGTCAATAAGAAGGTCCAAGGGATACAGTAAACCTGAAGTGATGCATCGGAATCTATAACTAGTGTCACAGGAATGGTTCAAAACATAGTCAGTAGGAAGTGTCAGTCTTCTTGTACTTAAGTCAGCATTGTGCCTTTTGTATTTATTTCCGATGCAATTTCTGTGTTTCATCGACAATAAGAAGGTCCAAGGGATACAGTAAACCTGAAGTGAAGCATCGGAATCTATAACTAGTGTCACGGGAATGGTCAGTAGGAAGAGTCAGTCTTCTTGTACTTAAGTCGGCATTGTGCCTTTTGTATTTAATTCCGATGAAATTTCTGTGTTTCATCGTCAATAAGAAGGTCCAAGGGATACAGTAAACCTGAAGTGATGCATCGGAATCTATAACTAGTGTCACAGGAATGGTTCAAAACATAGTCAGTAGGAAGTGTCGGTCTTCATGTACTTAAGTCGGCATTGTGACTTTTGTATTTAATTCCGATGCAATTTCTCTGTTTCATCGGCAATAAGAAGGTCCAAGGGATACAGTAAACCTGAAGTGAAGCATCGGAATCTATAACTAGTGTCACAGGAATTTTCAGTAGGAAGAGTCAGTCTTCATGTCCTTAAGTCGGCATTGTGCCTTTTGTATTTAATTCCGATGCAATTTCTGTGTTTCTTCGTCAATAAGAAGGTCCAAGGAATACAGTAAATCTGAAGTGAAGCATCGGAATCTATAACTAGTGTCACAGGAATGGTTCAAATCATAGTCAGTAAGAAGTGTCGGTCTTCATGTACTTAAGTCGGCATTGTGCCTTTTGTATTTAATTCCGATGCAATTTCTGTGTTTCATCGTCAATAAGAAGATCCAAGGGATACAGTAAACCTGAAGTGAAGCATCGGAATCTATAACTAGTGTCACAGGAATGGTCAGTAGGAAGAGTCAGTCTTCTTGACCTTAAGTCGGCATTGTGCCTTTTGTATTTAATTCCGATGCAATTTCTGTGTTTCATCGTCAATAAGAAGGTCCAAGGGATGCAGTAAACCTAAAGTAAAGCTTCGGAATCTATAACTAGTGTCACAGGAATAATCAGTAGGAAGAGTCAGTCTTCTTGTTCTTAAGTCGGCATTGTGCCATTTGTATTTAATTCCCATGCAATTTCTGTGTTTCATCGTCAATAAGAAGGTTCAAGGGATACAGTAAACCTGAAGTGAAGCATCGGAATCTATAACTTGTGATACAGGAATGGTTCAAAACATAGTCAGTAAGAAGTGTCGGTCTTCATGTACTTAAGTCGGCATTGTGCCTTTTGTATTTAATTCGATGCAATTTCTGTGTTTCATCGTCATTAAGAAGGTCCAAGGGATACAGTAAACCTGGAGTGAGGCATCGGAATCTATAACTAGTGTCACAGGAATGGTTCAAAACATAGTCAGTAAGAAGTGTCGGTCTTCATGTACTTAAGTCAGCATTGTGCCTTTTGCATTTAATTGCGATGCAATTTCTGTGTTTCATCGTCAATACGAAGTTCCAAAGGATACAGTAAACCTGAAGTGAAGCATCGGAATCCATAACTAGTGTCACAGGAATCGTCAGTAGGAAGAGTTAGTCTTCTTGTCCTGAAGTCGGCATTGTGCCTTTTGTATTTAATTCCGATGCAATTTCTGTGTTTCATCGTCAATAAGAAGGTCCAAGGGAAACAGTAAACCTGAAGTGAAGCATCGGAATCTATAAGAGTGTTACAGCAATGGGTCCAAATATAGTCAGTAGGAAGTGTCGGTCTTCATGTACTTAAGTCAGCATTGTGCCTTTTGTATTTAATTCCGATGCAATTTCTGTGTTTCATCGACAATAAGAAGGTCCAAGGGATACAGTAAACCTGAAGTGAAGCATCGGAATCTATAACTAGTGTCACAGGAATGGTCAGTAGGAAGAGTCAGTCTTCTTGTACTTAAGTCGGCATTGTGCCTTTTGTATTTAATTCCGATGAAATTTCTGTGTTTCATCGTCAATAAGAAGGTCTAAGGGATACAGTAAACCTGAAGTGATGCATCGGAATCTATAACTAGGGTCACAGGAATGGTCAGTAGGAAGAGTCAGTGGTCTTGTCCTTAAGTCGGCATTGTGCCTTGTGTATCTAATTCGCATGCAATTTCTGTGTTTAATCGTCAATAAGATGGTCCAAGGGATACAGTAAACCGAAATGAAGCATCGGAATCTATAAGAGTGTTACAGGAATGGTTCAAAACATAGTCAGTAAGAAGTGTCGGTCTTCATGTACTTAGGCCGGCATTGTGCCTTTTGTATTTAATTCCGATGCACTTTCTGTGTTTCATCGTCAATAAGAAGGTCCAAGGGATACAGTAAACCTGAAGTGAAGCATCGGAATCTATAACTGGTGTCACAGGAATGGTTCAAAACTTAGACATTAGGAAGAGTCAGTCTTCTTGTACTTAAGTCGGCATTGTGTTTTTGTATTTATTTCCGATGCAATTTCTGTGTTTCATCGTCAATAAGAAGGTCCAAGGGATACAGTAAACCTGGAGTGAAGCATCGGAATCTATAACTAGTGTCACAGGAATGGTTCAAATATTAGACAGTAGGAAGAGTCAGTCTTCTTGTACTTAAGTCGGCATTGTGCCTTTTGTATTTAATTCCGATGCAATTTCTGTGTTTCATCGTCAATAAGAAGGTCCAAGGGATACAGTAAACCTGGTGGGAAGAATCGGAATCTATAACTAGGGTCACACGAATGGTCAGTAGGAAGAGTCAGTGGTCTTGTCCTTAAGTCGGCATTGTGCCTTGTGTATTTAATTCGCATGCAATTTCTGTGTTTCATCGTCAATAAGAAGGTCCAAGGGATACAGTAAACCTGAAGTGAAGCACCGGAATCTATAAGAGTGTTACAGGAATGGTTCAAAACATAGTCAGTAAGAAGTGTCGGTCTTCATGTACTTAGGCCGGCATTGTGCCTTTTGTATTTAATTCCGATGCAATTTCTGTGTTTCATCGTCAATAAGAAGGTCCAAGGGATACAGTAAACCTGAAGTGAAGCATCGGAATCTATAACTAGTGTCACAGGAATGGTTCAAAACTTAGACATTAGGAAGAGTCAGTCTTCTTGTACTTAAGTCGGCATTGTGTTTTTGTATTTAATTCCGATGCTATTTCTGTGTTTCATCGTCAATAAGAAGGTCCAAGGGATACAGTAAACTTGGAGTGAAGCATCGGAATCTATAACTAGTGTCACAGGAATGGTTCAAATCTTAGGCAGTAGGAAGGGTCAGTCTTCTTGTACTTAAGTCGGCATTGTGCCTTTTGTATTTAATTCCGATGCAATTTCTGTGTTTCATCGTCAATAAGAAGGTCCAAGGGATACAGTAAACCTGAAGTGAAGCATCGGAATCTATAAGAGTGTTACAGGAATGGTTCCAAAAATAGTCAGTATGAAGTGTCGGTCTTCTTGTACTTAAGTCGGCATTGTGCCTTTTGTATTTAATTCCGATGCAATTTCTGTGTTTCATCGTCAACAAGAAGGTCTAAGGGATACAGTAAACCAGGAGTGAAGCATCGGAATCTATAACTAGTGTCTCAGGAATGGTTCAAAACATAGTCAGTAAGAAGTGTCGGTCTTCATGTACCTAAGTCGGCATTGTGCCTTTTGTATTTAATTCCGATGCAATTTCTGTGTTTCATCGTCAATAAGAAGGTCTAAGGGATACAGTAAACCTGAAGTGAAGCATCGGAATCTATAACTAGTGTCACAGGAATGGTCAGTAGGAAGAGTCAGTCTTCTTGTACTTAAGTCGGCATTGTGCCTTTTGTATTTAATTCCGATGAAATTTCTGTGTTTCATCGTCAATAAGAAGGTCCAAGGGATACAGTAAACCTGGTGGGAAGAATCGGAATCTATAACTAGGGTCACAGGAATGGTCAGTAGGAAGAGTCAGTCCTCTTGTCCTTAAGTCGGCATTGTGCCTTGTGTATTTAATTCGGATGCAATTTCTGTGTTTCATCGTCAATAAGAAGGTCCAAGGGATACAGTAAACCTGGAGTGAAGCATCGGAATCTATAACTAGTGTCACAGGAATGGTTCAAAGCTTAGACAGTAGGAAGAGTCGGTCTTCTTGTACTTACGTCGGCATTGTGCCTTTTGTATTTAATTCCGATGCAATTTCTGTGTTTCATCGTCAATAAGAAGGTCCAAGGGATACATTAAACCAGAAGTGAAGCATCGGAATCTATAACTAGTGTCACAGGAATGGTTCAAAACATAGTCAGTAAGAAGAGTCAGTCTTCTTGTACTTAAGTCGGCATTGTGCCTTTTGTATTCAATTCCGATGCAATTTCTGTGTTTCATCGTCAATACGAAAGTCAGAGGGATACATTAAACCTGAAAAGAAGCATCAGAATCTATAACTAGTGTCACAGGAAAGGTTCAAATCATAGACAGTAAGGAGAGTCCGACCCCTTGTACTTAAGTCGGCATTGTGCTTTTGTATTTAATCCCGAAGCAATTTCTGTGTTTCATCGTCAATAAGAAGGTCCAAGGGATACAGTAAACCTGGAGTGAAGCATCGGAATCTATAACTAGTGTCACAGGAATGGTTCAAAGCTTAGACAGTAGGAAGAGTCAGTCCTCTTGTACTTAAGTCGGTATTGTGCATTTTGTATTTAATTCCGATGCAATTTCTGTGTTTCATCGTCAATAAGAAGGTGCAAGGGATACATTAAACCTGAAGTGAAGCATCGGATTCTATAACTAGTGTCACAGGAATGGTTCATAGCTTAGACAGTAGGAAGAGTCGGTCTTCTTGAGCCTAAGTCGGCATTGTGCCTTTTGTATTTAATTCCGATGCAATTTCTGTGTTTCGTCGTCAATAAGAAGGTCCAAGGGATACAGTAAACCAGAAGTGAAGCTTCGGAATCTATACCTAGTGTCACAGGAATGGTTCAAAACTTAGACATTAGGAAGAGTCAGTACCCTTGTACTTAATTCGGCATTGTAAATTTTGTATTTAATTCCGATGCAATATATGTGTTTCATCGTCACTAAGAAGGTCCAAGGGATACAGTAAACCCGGAGCGAAGCATCGGAATCTATAACTATTGTCACAGGAATGGTTCAAAACATAGTCAGTAAGAAGTGTCGGTCTTCATGTACTTAAGTCGGCATTGTGCCTTTTGTATTTAATTCCGATGCAATTTCTCTGTTTCATCGTCAATAAGAAGGTCCAAGGGATACAGTAAACCTGAAGTGAAGCATCGGAATCTATAACTAGTGTCACAGGAATTTTCAGTAGGAAGAGTCAGTCTTCATGTCCTTAAGTCGGCATTGTGCCTTTTGTATTTAATTCCGATGCAATTTCTGTGTTTCTTCGTCAATAAGAAGGTCCAAGGAATGCAGTAACTCTGAAGTGAAGCATTGGAACATATAACTAGTGTCACAGGAATGGTTCAAATCATAGCCAGTAAGAAGTGTCGGTCTTCATGTACTTAAGTCGGCATTGTGCCTTTTGTATTTAATTCCGATGCAATTTCTGTGTTTCATCGTCAATAAGAAGATCCAAGGGATACAGTAAACCTGAAGTGAAGCATCGGAATCTATAACTAGTGTCACAGGAATGGTCAGTAGGAAGAGTCAGTCTTCTTGACCTTAAGTCGGCATTGTGCCTTTTGTATTTAATTCCGATGCAATTTCTGTGTTTCATCGTCAATAAGAAGGTCCAAGGGATACAGTAAACCTAAAGTAAAGCTTCGGAATCTATAACTAGTGTCACAGGAATAATCAGTAGGAAGAGTCAGTCTTCTTGTTCTTAAGTCGGCATTGTGCCTTTTGTATTTAATTCCCATGCAATTTCTGTGTTTCATCGTCAATAAGAAGGTTCAAGGGATACAGTAAACCTGAAGTGAAGCATCGGAATCTATAACTTGTGATACAGGAATGGTTCAAAACATAGTCAGTAAGAAGTGTCGGTCTTCATGTACTTAAGTCGGCATTGTGCTTTTTGTATTTAATTCCGATGCAATTTCTGTGTTTCATCGTCATTAAGAAGGTCCAAGGGATACAGTAAACCTAAAGTGAGGCATCGGAATCTATAACTAGTGTCACAGGAATGGTTCAAAACATAGTCAGTAAGAAGTGTCGGTCTTCATGTACTTAAGTCGGCATTGTGCCTTTTGCATTTAATTGCGATGCAATTTCTGTGTTTCATCGTCAATAAGAAGTTCCAAAGGATACAGTAAACCTTAAGTGAAGCATCGGAATCTATAACTAGTGTCACAGGAATCGTCAGTAGGAAGAGTTAGTCTTCTTGTCCTGAAGTCGGCATTGTGCTTTTGTATTTAATTCCGATGCAATTTCTGTGTTTCATCGTCAATAAGAAGGTCCAAGGGATACAGTAAACCTGAAGTGAAGCATCGGAATCTATAAGAGTGTTACAGGAATGGTTCCAAACATAGTCAGTAAGAAGTGTCGGTCATCATGTACTTAAGTCGGCATTGTGCCTTTTGTATTTAATTCCGATGCAATTTTTGTGTTTCATCGACAATAAGAAGGTCCAAGGGATACAGTAAACCTGAAGTGACGCATCGGAATCTATAACTAGTGTCACAGGAATGGTCAGTAGGAAGAGTCAGTCTTCTTGTACTTAAGTCGGCATTGTGCCTTTTGTATTTAATTCCGATGAAATTTCTGTGTTTCATCGTCAATAAGAAGGTCCAAGGGATACAGTAAACCTGAAGTGAAGCATCGGAATCTATAACTAGTGTCACAGGAATGGTTCAAAACATAGTCAGTAGGAAGTGTCGGTCTTCATGTACTTAAGTCGGCATTGTGCCTTTTGTATTTAATTCCGATGCAATTTCAGTGACTCATCGTCAATAAGAAGGTCCAAGGGATACAGTAAACCTGAAGAGAAGCATGGGAATCTATAACTAGTGTCAGAGGAATGGTTCAAAACTTAGACAGTAGGAAGAGTCAGTCTTCTTGTACTTAAGTCGGCATTGTGCCTTTTGTATTTAATTCCGATGCAATTTCCGTGTTTCATCGTCAATAAGAAGGTCCAAGGGATACAGTAAACCTGGTGGGAAGAATCGGAATCTATTACTAGGGTCACAGGAATGGTCAGTAGGAAGAGTCAGTGGTCTTGTCCTTAAGTCGGCATTGTGCCTTGTGTATTTACTTCGCATGCAATTTCTGTGTTTCATCGTCAATAAGAAGGTCCAAGGGATACAGTAAGCCTGAAGTGAAGCATCGGAATCTATAAGAGTGTTACAGGAATGGTTCAAAACATAGTCAGTAAGAAGTGTCGGTCTTCATGTACTTAGGCCGGCATTGTGCCTTTTGTATTTAATTCCGATGCAATTTCTGTGTTTCATCGTCAATAAGAAAGGTCCAAGGGATACAGTAAACCTGAAGTGAAGCATCGGAATCTATAACTAGTGTCACAGGAATGGTTCAAACATAGACATTAGGAAGAGTCAGTCTTCTTGTACTTAAGTCGGCATTGTGTTTTTGTATTTAATTCCGATGCAATTTCTGTGTTTCATCGTCAATAAGAAGGTCCAAGGGATACAGTAAACCTGGAGTGAAGCATCGGAATCTATAACTAGTGTCACAGGAATGGTTCAAATCTTAGACAGTAGGAAGAGTCAGTCTTCTTGTACTTAAGTCGGCATTGTGCCTTTTGTATTTAATTCCGATGCAATTTCTGTGTTTCATCGTCAATAAGAAGGTCCAAGGTATACAGTAAACCTGAAGTGAAGCATCGGAATCTATAAGAGTGTTACAGAAATGGTTCCAAAAATAGTCAGTAAGAAGTGTCGGTCTTCATGTACTTAAGTCGGCATTGTGCCTTTTGTATTTAATTCCGATGCAATTTCTGTGTTTCATCGTTAATAAGAAGGTCCAAGGGATACAGTAAACCTGGTGGGAAGAATCGGAATCTATAACTAGCGTCACAGGAATGGTTCAAAACTTATACATTAGGAAGAGTCAGTCTTATGGTACTTAAGTCGGCATTGTGTTTTTGTATTTAATTCCGATGCAATTTCTGTGTTTCATCGTCAATAAGAAGGTCCAAGGGATACAGTAAACCTGGAGTGAAGCATCGGAATCTATAACTAGTGTCACAGGAATGGTTCAAAGCTTAGACAGTAGGAAGAGTCGGTCTTCTTGTACTTACGTCGGCATTGTGCCTTTTGTATTTAATTCCGATGCAATTTCTGTGTTTCAGCGTCAATACGAAGGTCCAAGGGATACATTAAACCAGAAGTGAAGCATCGGAATCTATAACTAGTGTCACAGGAATGGTTCAAAACATAGTCAGTAAGAAGTGTCGGTCTTCATGTACATAAGTCGGCATCGAGCCTTTTGTATTTAGTTCCGATGCAATTTTTGTGTTTCATCGTCAATAAGAAGGTCCATGGGATACAGTAAACCCAGAGTGATGCATCGGAATTGATAACTAGTGTCACAGGAATGGTTCAAAACTCAGAAAGTAGGAAGAGTCAGTCTTCATGTACATAAGTCGGCATTGTGCCTTTTGTATTTAATTCCGATGCAATTTCTGTGTTTCATCGTCAATAAGAAGGTCCAAGGGATACAGTTAACCTGAAGTGAAGCATCGGAATCTATAACTAGTGTCACAGGAATGGTTCAAAACTTAGACAGTAGGAAGAGTCAGTCTTCTTGTACTTAAGTCAGCATTGTGCCTTTTGTATTTAATTCCGATGCAATTTCTGTGTTTCATCGTCAATAAGAAGGTCCAAGGGATACAGTAAACCTGAAGTGAAGCTTCGGAATCTATAACTAGTGTCACAGGAATGGTTCAAAACTTAGACATTAGGAATAGTCAGTCCCCTTGTACTTAATTCGGCATTGTGCATTTTGTATTTAATTCCGATGCAATTTCTGTGTTTCATCGTCAATAAGATGGTCCAAGGGATACAGTAAACCCGGAGTGAAGCATCGGAATCTATAACTAGTGTCACAGGAATGGTTTAAAACTTAGACAGTAGGAAGAGTCAGTCTTCTTGTACTTAAGTCGGCATTGAGCCTTTTGTATTTAATTCCGATGCAATATCTGTGTTTCATCGTCAATAAGAAAGTCGCAGGGATACAGTAAACCTGAAGTGCAGCATCGGAATCTATAACTAGTGTCACAGGAATGGTTCAAAGCAGTCAGTAAGAAGAGTCAGTCTTCTTGTACTTAAGTCGGCATTGTGCCTTTTGTATTCAATTCCGATGCAATTTCTGTGTTTCATCGTCAATAAGAAAGTCTTAGGGATAAATTAAACCTGAAAAGAAGCATCAGAATCTATAACTAGTGTCACAGGAATGGTTCAAATCATAGACAGTAAGGAGAGTCAGACCCCTTGTACTTAAGTCGGCATTGTGCTTTTGTATTTAATCCCGAAGCAATTTCTGTGTTTCATCGTCAATAAGAAGGTCCAAGGGATACAGTAAACCTGGAGTGAAGCATCGGAATCTATAACTAGTGTCACAGGAATGGTTCAAAGCTTAGACAGTAGGAAGAGTCAGTCTTCTTGTAATTAAGTCGGTATTGTGCATTTTGTATTTAATTCCGATGCAATTTCTGTGTTTCATCGTCAATAAGAAGGTGCAAGGGATACAGTAAACCTGAAGTGTAGCATCGGAATCTATAACTAGTGTCACAGGAATGGTTCATAGCTTAGACAGTAGGAAGAGTCGGTCTTCTTGAACCTAAGTCGGCATTGTGCCTTTTGTATTTAATTCCGATGCAATTTCTGTGTTTCGTCGTCAATAAGAAGGTCCAAGGGATACAGTTAACCTGCAGTGAAGCATCTGAATCTATAACTAGTGTCACAGGAACGGTTCAAAACTTAGACAGTAGGAAGAGTCAGTCTTCTTGTACTTAAGTCGGCATTGTGCCTTTTGTATTTAATTACGATGCAATTTCTGTGTTTCATCGTCAATAAGAAGGTCCAAGGGATACAGTAAACCAGAAGTGAAGCTTCGGAATCTATACCTAGTGTCACAGGAATGGTTCAAAACTTAGACATTAGGAAGAGTCAGTACCCTTGTACTTAATTCGGCATTGTAAATTTTGTATTTAATTCCGATGCAATATCTGTGTTTCATCGTCAATAAGAAGGTCCAAGGGATACAGTAAACCCGGAGTGAAGCATCGGAATCTATAACTAGTGTCACAGGAATGGTTCAAATCCTAGACAGTAGGAAGAGTCAGTCTTCTTGTACTTAAGTCGGCATTGTGTCTTTTGTATTTAATTCCGATGCCATTTCTGTGTTTCATCGTCAATAAGAAGGTCCAAGGGATACAGTAACTCTGAAGTGAAGCTTCGGAATCTATAACTAGTGTCACAGGAATGGTTCAAAACTTAGACATTAGGAAGAGTCAGTCCCCTTGTACTTAATTCGGCATTGTGCATTTTGTATTTAATTCGGATGCAATTTCTGTGTTTCATCGTCAATACGAAGGTCCAAGGGATACAGTAAACCCGGAGTGAAGCATCGGAATCTATAACTAGTGTCAAAGGAATGGTTCAAAACTTTGACAGTAGGAAGAGTCAGTCTTCTTGTACTTAAGTCGGCATTGTGCATTTTGTATTTAATTCCGATGCAATTTCTGTGTTTCATCGTCAATAAGAAGGTCCAAGGGATACAGTAAACCTGAAGTGAAGCATCGGAATCTATAACTAGTGTCACAGGAATGGTTCAAAACTTAGACAGTAGGAAGAGTCGGTCATCTTGTACTTAAGTCGGCATTGTGCCTTTTGTATTTAATTCCGATGCAATTTCTGTGTTTCATCGTCAATAAGCAGGTCCAAGGGATACAGTAAACCCGGAATGAAGCATCGGAATCTATAACTAGAGTCACAGGATTGGTTCAAACCTTAGACAGTAGGAAGAGTCAGTCTTCTTGTACTTAAGTCGGCATTGTGCCTTTTGTATTTAATTCCGATGCAATTTCTGTGTTTCATCGTCAATAAGACGGTCCAAGGGATACAGTAAACCTGGAGTGAAGCATCGGAATCTATAACTAGTGTCACAGGAATGGTTCAAATCGTAGTCAGTAAGAAGTGTCGGTCTTCATGTACTTAAGTCGGCATTGTGCCTTTTGTATTTAATTCCGATGGAATTTCTTTGTTTCATCGTCAATAAGAAGGTCCAAGGGATACAGTAAACCTGAAGTGAAGAATCGGAATCTATAACTAGTGTCACAAGAATGGTTCAAAACATAGTCAGTAAGAAGTGTCGGTCTTCATGTACTTAAGTCTTCATTGTGCGTTTTGTATTTAATTCCGACGCAATTTCTGTGTTTCATCGTCAATAAGAAGGTCCAAGGAATACTCTAGACCTGAAGTGAAGCATCGGAATCTATAACTAGTGTCACAGGAATGGTCAGTAGGAAGAGTCAGTCTTCTTGTCCTTATGTCGGCATTGTGCCTTTTGTATTTAATTCCGATGCAATTTCTAGGTTTCATCGTCAATAAGAAGGTCCAAGGGATACAGTAAACCTGAAGTGAAGCATCGGAATCTATAACTAGTGTCACAGGAATGGTTCAAAACATAGTCAGTAGGAAGTGTCAGTCTTCATGTACTTAAGTCGGCATTGTGCCTTTTGTATTTAATTCCGATGCAATTTCTGTGTTTCATCGTCAATAAGAAGGTCCAAGGGAGACAGTAAACCTGACGTGAAGCATCGGAATCTATAACTAGTGTTACAGGAATGTTTCAAAACGTAGTCAGTAAGAAGTGTCGGTCTTCATGTACTTAAGTCGGCATTGAGCCTTTTCTATTTAATTCCGATGCAATTTCTGTGTTTCATCGTCAATAAGAAGGTCCAAGGGAGACAGTAAACCTGGTGTGAAGATTCGAAATCTATAAATAGTGTCACAGGAATGGTCAGTAGGAAGGGTCAGTCTTCTTGTCCTTAAGTCGGCATTGTGCCTTTTGTATTTAATTCCTATGCAATTTCTGTGTTTCATCGTCAATAAGAAGGTCCAAGGGATACAGTAAACCTGGAGTGAAGCATCAGAATCTATAACTAGTGTCACAGGAATGGTTCAAAACTTAGACAGTAGGAAGAGTCAGTCTTCTTGTACTTAAGTCGGCATTGTACCTTTTGTATTTAATTCCGATGCAATTTCTGCCTTTCATCGTCAACAAGATGGTCCAAGGGATACAGTAAACCTGAAGTGAAGTATCGGAATCTATAACTAGCGTCACAGGAATGGTTCAAAACTTATACATTAGGAAGAGTCAGTCTTATGGTACTTAAGTCGGCATTGTGTTTTTGTATTTAATTCCGATGCAATTTCTGTGTTTCATCGTCAATAAGAAGGTCCAAGGGATACAGTAAACCTGGAGTGAAGCATCGGAATGTATAACTAGTGTCACAGGAATGGTTCAAAGCTTAGACAGTAGGAAGAGTCGGTCTTCTTGTACTTACGTCTGCATTGTGCCATTTGTATTTAATTCCGATGCAATTTCTGTGTTTCATCGTCAATACGAAGGTCCAAGGGATACATTAAACCAGAAGTGAAGCATCGGAATCTATAACTAGTGTCACAGGAATGGTTCAAAACAAAGTCAGTAAGAAGTGTCGGTCTTCATGTACATAAGTCGGCATTGTGCCTTTTGTATTTAATTCCGATGCAATTTCTGTGTTTCATCGTCAATAAGAAAGTCCAAGGGATACAGTAAACCTGAAGTGAAGCATCGAAATCTATAACTGGTGTCACAGGAATGGTTCAAAACAAAGTCAGTAAGAAGTGTCGGTCTTCATGTACTTAAGTCGGCATTGTGCCTTTTGTATGTAATTCCGATGCAATTTCTGTGTTTCAACGTCAATAAGAAGGTCCAAGGGATACAGTAAACCTGAAGTGAAGCATCGGAATCTATAACTAGTGTCACAGGAATGGTCAGTAGGAAGAGTCAGTCTTCTTGTCCTTAGGTCGGCATTGTGCCTTTTGTATTTAATTCCGATGCAATTTCTGTGTTTCATCGTCAAGAAGAAGGTCCAAGGGATACATTAAACCTGAAGTGAAGCATCGGAATCTACAACTAGTGTCAGAGAAATGGATCAAAACTTAGACAGTAGGAAAAGTCAGTCTTCTTGTACTTAAGCCGGCATTGTGCCTTTTGAATTTAATTCCGATGCAATTTCTCTGTTTCATCGTCAGTAAGAAGATCCAAGGGATACAGTAAACCTGAAGTGAAGCATCGGAAACTATAACTAGTGTCACAGGAATGGTTCAAAACATAGTCAGTAAGAAGTGTCGGTCTTCATGTACTTCAGTCGGCATCGAGCCTTTTGTATTTAATTCCGATGCAATTTCTGTGTTTCATCGTCAATAAGAAGGTCGAATGGATACAGTAAACCTGAAGTGAAGCATCGGAATCTATAACTAGTGTTACAGGAATGGTTCAAAACGTAGTCAGTAAGAAGTGTCGGTCTTCATGTACTTAAGTCGGCATCGAGCCTTTTGTGATAAATTCCGATGCAATTTCTGTGTTTCATCGTCAATACGAAGGTCCAAGGGATACAGTAAACCTGGAGTGATGCATCGGAATCTATAACTAGTGTCACAGGAATGGTTCAAACTTAGACAGTAGGAGGAGTCAGTCTTCTTGTACTTAAGTCCGCATTGTGCCTTTTGTATTAAATTCCGATGCAATTTCTGTGTTTCATCGTCAATAAGAAGGTCCAAGGGATACAGTAAACCTGAAGTGAAGTATCGGAATGTATAACTAGTGTCACAGGAAAGGTTCAAAACATAGACAGTAAGAAGAGCCAGTCTCCTTGTACTTGAGTAGTCATTGTGCCTTTTGCATTTAATTCCGATGCAATTCCTGTGTTTCATCGTCAATAAGAAGGTCTTAGGGATACAGTAAACCTGAAGTGAAGCATCGGAAACTATAACTAGTGGCAGAGGAATGGTTCAAAACTTAGACAGTAGGAAGAGTCAGTCTTCTTGTACATTAGTAGGCATTGTGCCTTTTGTATTTAAGTCCGATGCAATTTCTGTGTTTCATCGTCAATAAGAAGGTCCAAGGGGTACAGTAAACCTAGTGTGAAGAATCGGAATCTATAACTAGTGTCACAAAAATGGTCAGTAGGGAGAATCAGTCTTCTTGTCCTTAACTCGGCATTGTGCCTTTTGTATTTAATTCCTATGCAATTTCTGTGTTTCATCGTCAATAAGAAGGTCCATGGGATACAGTAAACCTGAAGTGAAGCATCGGAATCTATAACTAGTGTTACAGGAATGGTTCAAAACATAGTCAGTAAGAAGTGTCGGTCTTCATGTACTTAAGTCGGCAATGAGCCTTTTGTATTTAATTCCGATGCAATTTTTGTGTTTCATCGTCAGTAAGAAGGTCCAAGCGATACAGTAAACCTGAAGTGAAGCATCGGAATCTATAACCAGTGTCACAGGAATGGTTCAAAACTTAGACATTAGGAAGAGTCAGTCTTCTTGTACTTAAGTCGGCAATGTGCATTTTGTATTTAATTCGGATGCAATTTCTGTGTTTCATCGTCAATAAGAAGGTCCAAGGGATACAGTAAACCTGAGTGAAGCATCAGAATCTATAACTAGTGTCACAGGAATGGTTCAAAACTTAGACAGTAGGAAGAGTCAGTCTTCTTGTACTTAAGTCGGCATTGTGCATTTTGTTTTTAATTCCGATGCAATTTCTGTGTTTCATCGTCAATAAGAAGGTCCAAGGAATACAGTAAACCAGAAGCGATGCATCAGAATCTATAACTAGTGACACAGGAATGGTTCAAAACTTAGATAGTAGGAAGAGTCGGTATCATGTACTTAAGTCGGCATTGTGCCTTTTCTATTTAATTCCGATGCAATTTCTGTGTTTCATCGTCATTAAGAATGTCAGAGGGATACAGAAAAACTTGAAGTGAAGCATCGGAATCTATATCTAGTGTCACAGGAGTGGTTCAAAACATAGACAGTAAGAACTGTCAGTCTTCTTGTCCTTAAGTCGGAATTGTGCCTTTTGTATTTAATTCCGATGCAATTTCTGTGTTTCATCGTCGATAAGAAGGTCCAAGGGAGACAGTAAACCTGAAGTGATGCATCGGAATCTATAACTAGTGTCACAGGAATGGTTCAAAACATAGTCAGTAAGAAGTGTCGGTCTTCATGTACTTAAGTCGGCATTGTGCCTTTTGTATATAATTCCGATGCAATTTCTGTGTTTCATCGTCAATAAGAAGGTCCAAGGGATACAGTAAACCTGGAGTGAAGCATCGGAATCTATAACTAGTGTCAGAGGAATGGTTCAAATCTGAGACGGTAGGAAAAGTCAGTCTTCTTGTACTTAAGTCGGAATTGTGCCTTTTGTATTTAATTCCGATGCAATTTCTGTGTTTCATCGTTAATAACAAGGTCCAAGTGATACAGTAAACCTGGTGTGAAGAATCGGAATCTATAACTAGTGTCACAGGAATGGTCAGTAGCAAGAGTCAGTCTTCTTGTCCTTAAGCCGGCATTGTGCCTTTTGTATTTAATTCCGATGCAATTTCTGTGTTTCATCGTCAATAAGAAGGTACAACGAATGCAGCGAACCTGGAGTGGAGCATCGGAATCTATAACTAGTGTCACAGGAATGGTTCAAATCATAGTCAGTAAGAAGTGTCGGTCTTCATGTACTTAAGTCGTCATTGTGCCTTTTGTATTTATTTCCGATGCAATTTCTGTGTTTCATCGTCAATAAGAAGGTCCAAGGGATACAGTAAACCTGAAGTGAAGCATCGGTATCTATAACTAGTGTCACAGGAATGGTTCAAAACATAGACTGTAGGAAGAGTCAGTCTTCTTGTACTTAAGTCGGCATTGTGCCTTTTGTATTTAATTCCGATGCAATTTCTGTGTTTCATCGTCAATAAGAAAGTCCAAGGGATACAGTAAACCTGAAGTGAAGCATCGGAATCTATAACTGGTGTCACAGGAATGGTTCAAAACAAAGTCAGTAAGAAGTGTCGGTTTTCATGTACTTAAGTCGGCATTGTGCCTTTTGTATGTAATTCCGATGCAATTTCTGTGTTTCAACGTCAATAAGATGGTCCAAGGGATACAGTAAACCTGAAGTGAAGCATCGGAATCTATAACTAGTGTCACAGGAATGGTCAGTAGGAAGAGTCAGTCTTCTTGTCCTTAGGTCGGCATTGTGCCTTTTGTATTTAATTCCGATGCAATTTCTGTGTTTCATCGTCAATAAGAAGGTCCAAGGGATACATTAAACCTGAAGTGAAGCATCGGAATCTACAACTACTGTCAGAGAAATGGATCAAAACTTAGACAGTAGGAAGAGTCAGTCTTCTTGTACTTAAGCCGGCATTGTGCCTTTTGAATTTAATTCCGATGCAATTTCTCTGTTTCATCGTCAGTAAGAAGGTCGCAGGGATACAGTAAACCTGAAGTGAAGCATCGGAAACTATAACTAGTGTCACAGGAATGGTTCAAAACATAGTCAGTAAGAAGTGTCGGTCTTCATGTACTTAAGTCGGCATCGAGCCCTTTGTATTTAATTCCGATGCAATTTCTGTGTTTCATCGTCAATAAGAAGGTCGAATGGATACAGTAAACCTGAAGTGAAGCATCGGAATCTATAACTAGTGTTACAGGAATGGTTCAAAACATAGTCAGTAAGAAGTGTCGGTCTTCATGTACTTAAGTCGGCATCGAGCCTTTTGTGTTTAATTCCGATGCAATTTCTGTGTTTCATCGTCAATAAGAAGGTCCAAGGGACACAGTAAACCTGGAGTGATGCATCGGAATCTATAACTAGTGTCACAGGAATGGTTGAAACTTAGACAGTAGGGAGAGTCAGTCTTCTTGTACTTAAGTCCGCATTGTGCCTTTTGTATCAAATTCCGATGCAATTTCTGTGTTTCATCGTCAAAAAGAAGGTCCAAGGGATACAGTAAACCTGAAGTGAAGTATCGGAAACTATAACTAGTGGCAGAGGAATGGTTCAAAACTTAGACAGTAGGAAGAGTCGGTCTTTTTGTACATAAGTAGGCATTGTGCCTTTTGCATTTAATTCCGATGCAATTTCTGTGTTTCATCGTCATTAAGAAGGTCCAAGGGATACAGTAAACCTAGTGTGAAGAATCGGAATCTATAACTAGTGTCACAAAAATGGTCAGTAGGGAGAATCAGTCTTCTTGTCCTTAACTCGGCATTGTGCCTTTCGTATTTAATTCCTATGCAATTTTCGTGTTTCATCGTCAATAAGAAGGTCCATGGGATACAGTAAACCTGAAGTGAAGCATCGGAATCTATAACTAGTGTTACAGGAATGGTTCAAAACATAGTCAGTAAGAAGTGTCGGTCTTCATGTACTTAAGTCGGCATTGAGCCTTTTGTATTTAATTCCGATGCAATTTTTGTGTTTCATCGTCAGTAAGAAGGTCCAAGCGATACAGTAAACCTGAAGTGAAGCATCGGAATCTATAACTAGTGTCACAGGAATGGTTCAAAACTTAGACATTAGGAAGAGTCAGTCTTCTTGTACTTAAGTCGGCAATGTGCATTTTGTATTTAATTCGGATGCAATTTCTGTGTTTCATCGTCAATAAGAAGGTCCAAGGGATACAGTAAACCTGAGTGAAGCATCAGAATCTATAACTAGTGTCACAGGAATGGTTCAAAACTTAGACAGTAGGAAGAATCAGTCTTCTTGTACTTAAGTCGGCATTGTGCATTTTGTATTTAATTCCGATGCAATTTCTGTGTTTCATCGTCAATAAGAAGGTCCAAGGAATACAATTAACCAGAAGCGATGCATCAGAATCTATAACTAGTGACACAGGAATGGTTCAAAACTTAGATAGTAGGAAGAGTCGGTCTTCATGTACTTAAGTCGGCATTGTGCCTTTTCTATTTAATTCCGATGCAATTTCTGTGTTTCATCGTCATTAAGAATGTCAGAGGGATACAGTAAACCTGAAGTGAAGCATCGGAATCTATATCTAGTGTCACAGGAGTGGTTCAAAACATAGACAGTAAGAACTGTCAGTCTTCTTGTCCTTAAGTCGGCATTGTGCCTTTTGTATTTAATTCCGATGCAATTTCTGTATTTCATCGTCGATATGAAGGTCCAAGCGATACAGTAAACCTGAACTGAAGCATCGGTATCATTAACTAGTGTCACAGGAATGGTTCAAAACATAGACTGTAGGAAGAGTCAGTCTTCTTGTACTTAAGTCGGCATTGTGCCTTTTGTATTTAATTCCGATGCAATTTCTGTGTTTCATCGTCAATAAGAAAGTCCAAGGGATACAGTAAACCTGAAGTGAAGCATCGGAATCTATAACTGGTGTCACAGGAATGGTTCAAAACAAAGTCAGTAAGAAGTGTCGGTCTTCATGTACTTAAGTCGGCATTGTGCCTTTTGTATGTAATTCCGATGCAATTTCTGTGTTTCAACGTCAATAAGAAGGTCCAAGGGATACAGTAAACCTGAAGTGAAGCATCGGAATCTATAACTAGTGTCACAGGAATGGTCAGTAGGAAGAGTCAGTTTTCTTGTCCTTAGGTCGGCATTGTGCCTTTTGTATTTAATTCCGATGCAATTTCTGTGTTTCATCGTCAATAAGAAGGTCCAAGGGATACATTAAACCTGAAGTGAAGCATCGGAATCTACAACTAGTGTCAGAGAAATGGATCAAAACTTAGACAGTAGGAAGAGTCAGTCTTCTTGTACTTAAGCCGGCATTGTGCCTTTTGAATTTAATTCCGATGCAATTTCTCTGTTTCATCGTCAGTAATAAGGTCCAAGGGATACAGTAAACCTGAAGTGAAGCATCGGAAACTATAACTAGTGTCACAGGAATGGTTCAAAACATAGTCAGTAAGAAGTGTCGGTCTTCATGTACTTAAGTCGGCATCGAGCCTTTTGTATTTAATTCCGATGCAATTTCTGTGTTTCATCGTCAATAAGAAGGTCGAATGGATACAGTAAACCTGAAGTGAAGCATCGGAATCTATAACTAGTGTCACAGGAATGGTTCAAAACATAGACTGTAGGAAGAGTCAGTCTTCATGTACTTAAGTCGGCATCGAGCCTTTTGTGTTTAATTCCGATGCAATTTCTGTGTTTCATCGTCAATATGAAGGTCCAAGGGATACAGTAAACCTGGAGTGATGCATCGGAATCTATAACTAGTGTCACAGGAATGGTTCAAACTTAGACAGTAGGAAGAGCCAGTCTTCTTGTACTTAAGTCCGCATTGTGCCTTTTGTATTAAATTCCGATGCAATTTCTGTGTTTCATCGTCAATAAGAAGGTCCAAGGGATACAGTAAACCTGAAGTGAAGTATCGGAATCTATAACTAGTGTCACAGGAGAGGTTCAAAACATAGACAGTAAGAAGAGCCAGTCTCCTTGTACTTGAGTCGTCATTGTGCCTTTTGCATTTAATTCCGATGCAATTCCTGTGTTTCATCGTCAATAAGAAGGTCTTAGGGATACAGTAAACCTGAAGTGAAGCATCGGAAACTATAACTAGTGGCAGAGGAATGGGTCAAAACTTAGACAGTAGGAAGAGTCAGTCTTCTTGTACATAAGTAGGCATTGTGCCTTTTGTATTTAATTCCGATGCAATTTCTGTGTTTCATCGTCAATAAGAAGGTCCAAGGGATACAGTAAACCTGAAGTGAAGTATCGGAATCTATAACTAGTGTCACAGGAAAGGTTCAAAACATAGACAGTAAGAAGAGCCAGTCTCCTTGTACTTGAGTCGTCATTGTGCCTTTTGCATTTAATTCCGATGCAATTCCTGTGTTTCATCGTCAATAAGAAGGTCTTAGGGATACAGTAAACCTGAAGTGAGCATCGGAAACTATAACTAGTGGCAGAGGAATGGTTCAAAACTTAGACAGTAGGAAGAGTCAGTCTTCTTGTACATAAGTAGGCATTGTGCCTTTTGTATTTAATTCCGATGCAATTTCTGTGTTTCATCGTCAATAAGAAGGTCCATGGGATACTGTAAACCTGAAGTGAAGCATCGGAATCCATAACTAGTGTTACAGGAATGGTTCAAAACATAGTCAGTAAGAAGTGTCGGTCTTCATGTACTTAAGTCGGCATTGAGCCTTTTGTATTTAATTCCGATGCAATTTTTGTGTTTCATCGTCAGTAAGAACGTCCAAGCCATTCAGTAAACCTGAAGTGAAGCATCGGAACCTATAACTAGTGTCACAGGAATGGTTCAAAACTTAGACATTAGGAAGAGTCAGTCTTCATGTACTTAAGTCGGCATTGTGCCTTTTGTATTTAATTCCGATGCAATTTCTGTGTTTCATCGTCAATAAGAAAGTCCAAGGGATACAGTAAACCTGAAGTGAAGCATCGGAATCTATAACTGGTGTCACAGGAATGGTTCAAAACAAAGTCAGTAAGAAGTGTCGGTTTTCATGTACTTAAGTCGGCATTGTGCCTTTTGTATGTAATTCCGATGCAATTTCTGTGTTTCAACGTCAATAAGATGGTCCAAGGGATACAGTAAACCTGAAGTGAAGCATCGGAATCTATAACTAGTGTCACAGGAATGGTCAGTAGGAAGAGTCAGTCTTCTTGTCCTTAGGTCGGCATTGTGCCTTTTGTATTTAATTCCGATGCAATTTCTGTGTTTCATCGTCAATAAGAAGGTCCAAGGGATACATTAAACCTGAAGTGAAGCATCGGAATCTACAACTACTGTCAGAGAAATGGATCAAAACTTAGACAGTAGGAAGAGTCAGTCTTCTTGTACTTAAGCCGGCATTGTGCCTTTTGAATTTAATTCCGATGCAATTTCTCTGTTTCATCGTCAGTAAGAAGGTCCAAGGGATACAGTAAACCTGAAGTGAAGCATCGGAAACTATAACTAGTGTCACAGGAATGGTTCAAAACATAGTCAGTAAGAAGTGTCGGTCTTCATGTACTTAAGTCGGCATCGAGCCCTTTGTATTTAATTCCGATGCAATTTCTGTGTTTCATCGTCAATAAGAAGGTCGAATGGATACAGTAAACCTGAAGTGAAGCATCGGAATCTATAACTAGTGTTACAGGAATGGTTCAAAACATAGTCAGTAAGAAGTGTCGGTCTTCATGTACTTAAGTCGGCATCGAGCCTTTTGTGTTTAATTCCGATGCAATTTCTGTGTTTCATCGTCAATAAGAAGGTCCAAGGGACACAGTAAACCTGGAGTGATGCATCGGAATCTATAACTAGTGTCACAGGAATGGTTGAAACTTAGACAGTAGGGAGAGTCAGTCTTCTTGTACTTAAGTCCGCATTGTGCCTTTTGTATCAAATTCCGATGCAATTTCTGTGTTTCATCGTCAATAAGAAGGTCCAAGGGATACAGTAAACCTGAAGTGAAGTATCGGAAACTATAACTAGTGGCAGAGGAATGGTTCAAAACTTAGACAGTAGGAAGAGTCAGTCTTTTTGTACATAAGTAGGCATTGTGCCTTTTGCATTTAATTCCGATGCAATTTCTGTGTTTCATCGTCATTAAGAAAGTCCAAGGGATACAGTAAACCTAGTGTGAAGAATCGGAATCTATAACTAGTGTCACAAAAATGGTCAGTAGGGAGAATCAGTCTTCTTGTCCATAACTCGGCATTGTGCCTTTCGTATTTAATTCCTATGCAATTTTCGTGTTTCATCGTCAATAAGAAGGTCCATGGGATACAGTAAACCTGAAGTGAAGCATCGGAATCTATAACTAGTGTTACAGGAATGGTTCAAAACATAGTCAGTAAGAAGTGTCGGTCTTCATGTACTTAAGTCGGCATTGAGCCTTTTGTATTTAATTCCGATGCAATTTTTGTGTTTCATCGTCAGTAAGAAGGTCCAAGCGATACAGTAAACCTGAAGTGAAGCATCGGAATCTATAACTAGTGTCACAGGAATGGTTCAAAACTTAGACATTAGGAAGAGTCAGTCTTCTTGTACTTAAGTCGGCAATGTGCATTTTGTATTTAATTCGGATGCAATTTCTGTGTTTCATCGTCAATAAGAAGGTCCAAGGGATACAGTAAACCTGAGTGAAGCATCAGAATCTATAACTAGTGTCACAGGAATGGTTCAAAACTTAGACAGTAGGAAGAATCAGTCTTCTTGTACTTAAGTCGGCATTGTGCATTTTGTATTTAATTCCGATGCAATTTCTGTGTTTCATCGTCAATAAGAAGGTCCAAGGAATACAATTAACCAGAAGCGATGCATCAGAATCTATAAATAGTGACACAGGAATGGTTCAAAACTTAGATAGTAGGAAGAGTCGGTCTTCATGTACTTAAGTCGGCATTGTGCCTTTTCTATTTAATTCCGATGCAATTTCTGTGTTTCATCGTCATTAAGAATGTCAGAGGGATACAGTAAACCTGAAGTGAAGCATCGGAATCTATATCTAGTGTCACAGGAGTGGTTCAAAACATAGACAGTAAGAACTGTCAGTCTTCTTGTCCTTAAGTCGGCATTGTGCCTTTTGTATTTAATTCCGATGCAATTTCTGTATTTCATCGTCGATATGAAGGTCCAAGCGATACAGTAAACCTGAACTGAAGCATCGGTATCATTAACTAGTGTCACAGGAATGGTTCAAAACATAGACTGTAGGAAGAGTCAGTCTTCTTGTACTTAAGTCGGCATTGTGCCTTTTGTATTTAATTCCGATGCAATTTCTGTGTTTCATCGTCAATAAGAAAGTCCAAGGGATACAGTAAACCTGAAGTGAAGCATCGGAATCTATAACTGGTGTCACAGGAATGGTTCAAAACAAAGTCAGTAAGAAGTGTCGGTCTTCATGTACTTAAGTCGGCATTGTGCCTTTTGTATGTAATTCCGATGCAATTTCTGTGTTTCAACGTCAATAAGAAGGTCCAAGGGATACAGTAAACCTGAAGTGAAGCATCGGAATCTATAACTAGTGTCACAGGAATGGTCAGTAGGAAGAGTCAGTTTTCTTGTCCTTAGGTCGGCATTGTGCCTTTTGTATTTAATTCCGATGCAATTTCTGTGTTTCATCGTCAATAAGAAGGTCCAAGGGATACATTAAACCTGAAGTGAAGCATCGGAATCTACAACTAGTGTCAGAGAAATGGATCAAAACTTAGACAGTAGGAAGAGTCAGTCTTCTTGTACTTAAGCCGGCATTGTGCCTTTTGAATTTAATTCCGATGCAATTTCTCTGTTTCATCGTCAGTAATAAGGTCCAAGGGATACAGTAAACCTGAAGTGAAGCATCGGAAACTATAACTAGTGTCACAGGAATGGTTCAAAACATAGTCAGTAAGAAGTGTCGGTCTTCATGTACTTAAGTCGGCATCGAGCCTTTTGTATTTATTTCCGATGCAATTTCTGTGTTTCATCGTCAATAAGAAGGTCGAATGGATACAGTAAACCTGAAGTGAAGCATCGGAATCTATAACTAGTGTCACAGGAATGGTTCAAAACATAGACTGTAGGAAGAGTCAGTCTTCATGTACTTAAGTCGGCATCGAGCCTTTTGTGTTTAATTCCGATGCAATTTCTGTGTTTCATCGTCAATATGAAGGTCCAAGGGATACAGTAAACCTGGAGTGATGCATCGGAATCTATAACTAGTGTCACAGGAATGGTTCAAACTTAGACAGTAGGAAGAGCCAGTCTTCTTGTACTTAAGTCCGCATTGTGCCTTTTGTATTAAATTCCGATGCAATTTCTGTGTTTCATCGTCAATAAGAAGGTCCAAGGGATACAGTAAACCTGAAGTGAAGTATCGGAATCTATAACTAGTGTCACAGGAGAGGTTCAAAACATAGACAGTAAGAAGAGCCAGTCTCCTTGTACTTGAGTCGTCATTGTGCCTTTTGCATTTAATTCCGATGCAATTCCTGTGTTTCATCGTCAATAAGAAGGTCTTAGGGATACAGTAAACCTGAAGTGAAGCATCGGAAACTATAACTAGTGGCAGAGGAATGGGTCAAAACTTAGACAGTAGGAAGAGTCAGTCTTCTTGTACATAAGTAGGCATTGTGCCTTTTGTATTTAATTCCGATGCAATTTCTGTGTTTCATCGTCAATAAGAAGGTCCAAGGGATACAGTAAACCTGAAGTGAAGTATCGGAATCTATAACTAGTGTCACAGGAAAGGTTCAAAACATAGACAGTAAGAAGAGCCAGTCTCCTTGTACTTGAGTCGTCATTGTGCCTTTTGCATTTAATTCCGATGCAATTCCTGTGTTTCATCGTCAATAAGAAGGTCTTAGGGATACAGTAAACCTGAAGTGAGCATCGGAAACTATAACTAGTGGCAGAGGAATGGTTCAAAACTTAGACAGTAGGAAGAGTCAGTCTTCTTGTACATAAGTAGGCATTGTGCCTTTTGTATTTAATTCCGATGCAATTTCTGTGTTTCATCGTCAATAAGAAGGTCCATGGGATACTGTAAACCTGAAGTGAAGCATCGGAATCTATAACTAGTGTTACAGGAATGGTTCAAAACATAGTCAGTAAGAAGTGTCGGTCTTCATGTACTTAAGTCGGCATTGAGCCTTTTGTATTTAATTCCGATGCAATTTTTGTGTTTCATCGTCAGTAAGAACGTCCAAGCCATTCAGTAAACCTGAAGTGAAGCATCGGAACCTATAACTAGTGTCACAGGAATGGTTCAAAACTTAGACATTAGGAAGAGTCAGTCTTCTTGTACTTAAGTCGGCAATGTGCATTTTGAATTTAATTCGGATGCAATTTCTGTGTTTCATCGTCAATAAGAAGGTCCAAGGGATACAGTAAACCTGAGTGAAGCATCGGAATCTATAACTAGTGTTACAGGAATTGTTCAAAACATAGTCAGTAAGAAGTGTCGGTCTTCATGTACTTCAGTCGGCATTGAGCCTTTTGTATTTAATTCCGATGCAATTTTTGTGTTTCATCGTCAGTAAGAACGTCCAAGCCATTCAGTAAACCTGAAGTGAAGCATCGGAACCTATAACTAGTGACACAGGAATGGTTCAAAACTTAGATAGTACGAAGAGTCGGTCTTCATGTACTTAAGTCGGCATTGTGCCTTTTCTATTTAATTCCGATGCAATTTCTGTGTTTCATCGTCATTAAGAATGTCAGAGGGATACAGTAAACCTGAAGTGAAGCATCGGAATCTATATCTAGTGTCACAGGAGTGGTTCAAAACATAGACAGTAAGAACTGTCAGTCTTCTTGTCCTTAAGTCGGCAGTGTGCTTTTTGTATTTAATTCCGATGCAATTTCTGTGTTTCATCGTCAATAAGAAGGTCCAAGGGATACAGTAAACCTGGAGTGATGCATCGGAATCTATAACTACTGTCACAGGAATGGTCAGTGGGAAGAGTCAGTCTTCTCGTCCTTAAGTCGGCATTGTGCCTTTTGTATTTAATTCCAATGCAATTTCTGTGTTTCTTCGTCAATAAGAAGGCCCAAGAGATACAGTAAGCCTGAAGTGAAGCATCGGAATCTATAACTAGTGTCACAGGAATGGTCAGTAGGAAGAGTCAGTCTTATTGTCCTTAAGTCAGAATTGTGCCTTTTGTATTTAATTCCAATGCAATTTCTGTGTTTCATCGTCAATAAGAAGGTCGAATGGATTCAGTAAACCTGAAGTGAAGCATCGGAATCTATAACTAGTGTTACAGGAATGGTTCAAAACATAGTCAGTAAGAAGTGTCGGTCTTCATGTACTTAAGTCGGCATCGAGCCTTTTGTGTTTAATTCCGATGCAATTTCTGTGTTTCATCGTCAATAAGAAGGTCCAAGGGATACAGTAAACCTGGAGTGATGCATCGGAATCTATAACTAGTGTCACAGGAATGGTTCAAACTTAGACAGTAGGAAGAGTCAGTCTTCTTGTACTTAAGTCCGCATTGTGCCTTTTGTATTAAATTCCGATGCAATTTCTGTGTTTCATCGTCAATAAGAAGGTCCAAGGGATACAGTAAACCTGAAGTGAAGTATCGGAATCTATAACTAGTGTCACAGGAAAGGTTCAAAACATAGACAGTAAGAAGAGCCAGTCTCCTTGTACTTGAGTCGTCATTGTGCCTTTTGCATTTAATTCCGATGCAATTCCTGTGTTTCATCGTCAATAAGAAGGTCTTAGGGATACAGTAAACCTGAAGTGAATCATCGGAAACTATAACTAGTGGCAGAGGAATGGTTCAAATCTTAGACAGTAGGAAGAGTCAGTCTTCTTGTACATAAGTAGGCATTGTGCCTTTTGTATTTAATTCCGATGCAATTTCTGTGTTCATCGTCAATAAGAAGTTCCAAGGGATACAGTAAACCTAGTGTGAAGAATCGGAATCTATAACTAGTGTCACAAAAATGGTCAGTAGGGAGAATCAGTCTTCTTGTCCTTAACTCGGCATTGTGCCTTTTGTATTTAATTCCTATGCAATTTCTGTGTTTCATCGTCAATAAGAAGGTCCATGGGATACAGTAAACCTGAAGTGAAGCATCGGAATCTATAACTAGTGTTACAGGAATGGTTCAAAACATAGTCAGTAAGAAGTGTCGGTCTTCATGTACTTAAGTCGGCATTGAGCCTTTTGTATTTAATTCCGATGCAATTTTTGTGTTTCATCGGCAGTAAGAACGTCCAAGCGATACAGTAAACCTGAAGTGAAGCATCGGAATCTATAACTAGTGTCACAGGAATGGTTCAAAACTTAGACATTAGGATGAGTCAGTCTTCTTGTACTTAAGTCGGCAATGTGCATTTTGAATTTAATTCGGATGCAATTTCTGTGTTTCATTGTCAATAAGAAGGTCCAAGGGATACAGTAAACCTGAGTGAAGCATCAGAATCTATAACTAGTGTCACAGGAATGGTTCAAAACTTAGACAGTAGGAAGAGTCAGTCTTCTTGTACTTAAGTCGGCATTGTGCATTTTGTATTTAATTCCGATGCAATTTCTGTGTTTCATCGTCAATAAGAAGGTCCAAGGAATACAGTACACCAGAAGCGATGCAACAGAATCTATAACTAGTGACACAGGAATGGTTCAAAACTTAGATAGTAGGAAGAGTCGGTCTTCATGTACTTAAGTCGGCATTGTGCCTTTTCTATTTAATTCCGATGCAATTTCTGTGTTTCATCGTCATTAAGAATGTCAGAGGGATACAGTAAACCTGAACTGAAGCATCGGAATCTATATCTAGTGTCACAGGAGAGGTTCAAAACATAGACAGTAAGAACTGTCAGTCTTCTTGTCCTTAAGTCGGCATTGTGCCTTTTGTATTTAATTCCGATGCAATTTCTGTGTTTCATCGTCGATAAGAAGGTCCAACGGATACAGTAAACCTGAAGTGATGCATCGGAATCTATAACTAGTGTCACAGGAATGGTTCAAACTTAGACATTAGGAAGAGTCAGTCCCCTTGTACCTAAGTCAGCATTGTGTTCTTGTATTTAATTCCGATGCAATTTCTGTGTTTCATCGTCAATAAGAAGGTCCAAGGGATACAGTAAACCTGAAGTGAAGCATCGGAATCTATAACTAGTGTCACAGGAATGGTTCAAAACATAGTCAGTAAGAAGTGTCGGTCTTCATGTACATACGTCGGCATTGTGCCTTTTGTATTTAATTCCGATGCAATATCTGTGTTTCATCGTCAATAAGATGGTCCAAGGGATACAGTAAACCTGGAGTGATGCATCGGAATCTATAACTAGTGTCACAGGAATGGTTCAAACTTAGACATTAGGAAGAGTCAGTCCCCTTGTACTTAAGTCAGCATTGTGCTCTTGTATTTAATTCCGATGCAATTTCTGTGTTTCATCGTCAATAAGAAGGTCCAAGGGATACAGTAAACCTGAAGTGAAGCATCAGAATCTATAACTAGTGCCACAGGAATGGTTCAAAACTTAGATAGTAGGAAGAGTCGGTCTTCATGTACTTAAGTCGGCATTGTGCCTTTTCTATTTAATTCCGATGCAATTTCTGTGTTTCATCGACAATAAGAATGTCAGAGGGATACAGTAAACCTGAAGTGAAGCATCGGAATCTATATCTAGTGTCACAGGAGTGGTTCAAAGCATAGACAGTAAGAACTGTCAGTCTTCTTGTCCTTAAGTCGGCATTGTGCCTTTTGTATTTAATTCCGATGCAATTTCCGTGTTTCATCGTCGATACGAAGGTCCAAGGGAGACAGTAAACCTGAAGTGATGCATCGGAATCTATAACTAGTGTCACAGGAATGGTTCAAAACATAGTCAGTAAGAAGTGTCGGTCTTCATGTACTTAAGTCGGCATTGTGCCTTTTGTATTTAATTCCGATGCAATTTCTGTGTTTCATCGTCAATAAGAAGGTCCAAGGGATACAGTAAACCTGGAGTGAAGCATCGGAATCTATAACCACTGTCACAGGAATGGTCAGTGGGAAGAGTCAGTCTTCTTGTCCTTAAGTCGGCATTGTGCCTTTTGTATTTAATTCCGATGCATTTTCTGTGTTTCTTCGTCAATAAGAAGGTCCAAGGGATACAGTAAACCTGAAGTGTAGCATCGAAATCTATAACTAGTGTCACAGGAATGGTCAGTAGGAAGAGTAAGTCTTATTGTACTTAAGTCCGCATTGTGCCTTTTGTATTTAATTCCGATGCAATTTCTGTGTTTCATCGTCAATACGAACGTCCAAGGGATACAGTAAACCTGAAGTGAAGCATCGGAATCTATAACTAGTGTTGCAGGAATGGTTCAAAACATAGTCAATAAGAAGTGTCGGTCTTCATGTACTTAAGTCGGCATTGTGCCTTTTGTATTTAATTCCGATGCAATTTCTGTGTTTCATCGTCAATAAGAAGGTCCAAGGGATACAGTAAACCTGAAGTGAAGCATCGTAATCTACAACTAGTGTCACAGGAATGGTTCAAAACATAGTCAGTAGGAAGTGTCGGTCTTCATGTACATACGTCGGCATTGTGCCTTTTGTATCTAATTCCGATGCAATTTCTGTGTTTCATCGTCAATAAGAAGGTCCAAGGGATACAGTAAACCTGAAGTGAAGCATCGGAATCTATAACTAGTGTCACAGGAATGGTCAGTAGAAAGAGTCAGTCTTCTTGTCCTTAAGTCGGCATTGTGCCTTTTGTATTTAATTCCGATGCAATTTCTGTGTTTCATCGTCAATAAGAAGGTCCAAGGGATACAGTAAACCTGAAGTGAAGCATCCGAATCTGTAACTAGTGTCACAGGAATGGTCAGTAGGAAGAGTCAGTCTTCTTGTACTTAAGTTGGCATTGTGCCATTTGTATTTAATTCCGATGCAATTTCTGTGTTTCATCGTCAATAAGAAGGTCCAAGGAATACAGTAAACCTGAAGTGAAGCATCGGAATCTATAACTAGTGTTACAGTAATGGTTCAAAACATAGTCAGTAAGAAGTGTCGGTCTTCATGTACTTAAGTCGGCATTGTGAATTTTGTATTTAATTCCGATGCCATTTTTGTGTTTCATCGTCAATAAGAAGGTCCAAGGGATACAGTAAACCTGGAGTGAAGCATGGAAATCTATAACTAGTGTCACAAGAATGGGTCAAAACATAGTCAGTAAGAAGTGTCGGTCTTCATGTACTTAAGTCGGCATTGTGTCTTTTGTATTTACTTCCGATGCAATTTCTGTGTTTCATCGCCATTAAGAAGGTCCAAGGGATACAGTAAACCTGAAGTGAAGCATCGGAATCTGTAACTAGTGTCAGAGGAATGGTTCAAAACTTAGACAGTAGGAAGAGTCAGTCTTCTTGTACTTAAGTCGGCATTGTGCCTTTTGTATTAATTTCCGATGCAATTTCTGTGTTTCGTCGTCAATAAGAAGGTCCAAGGGATACAGTAAACCTGGTGTAAAGAATCGGAATCTATAACTAGTGTCACAGGAATGGTCAGTAGGAAGAGTCAGTCTTTTTGTACTTAAGTCGGCATTGTGCCTTTTGTATTTAAGTCCGATGCAATTTCTGTGTTTCATCGTCAATAAGAAGGTCCAAGGGATACAGTAAACCTTGAGTGAAGCATCGGAATCCATAACTAGTGTCTCAGGAATGGTTCAAAACATAGTCAGTAAGTAGTGTCGGTCTTCATGTACTTAAGTCGGCATTGTGTCTTTTGTATTTAATTCCGATGCAATTTCTGTGTTTCATCGTCAATAAGAAGGTCCAAGGGATACAGTAAACCTGAAGTGTAGCATCGGAATCTATAACTAGTGTTACAGGAATGGTTCAAAGCATAGACAGTAAGAAGTGACGGTCTTCACGTACTTTAGTCGGCATTGTGCCTTTTGTATTTAATTCTGATGCCATTTCTGTGTTTCATCGTCAATATGTAGGTCCAAGGTATACAGTAAACCTGGAGTGAAGCATGGAAATCTATAACTAGTGTCACAGGAATGGGTCAAAACATTGTCAGTAAGAAGTGTCGGTCTTCATGTACTTAAGTCGGCATTGTGACTTTTGTATTTAATTCCGATGCAATTTCTGTGTTTCATCGTCAATAAGAAGGTCCAAGGGATACAGTAAACCTGGAGTGAAGCATCGGAATCTATAACTACTGTCACAGGAATGGTCAGTGGGAAGAGTCAGTCTTCTTGTCCTTAAGTCCGCATTGTGCCTTTTGTAAATAATTCCGATTCAATTTCTGTGTTTCTTCGTCAATAAGAACGTCCAAGGGATACAGTAAACGTGAAGTGTAGCTTCGGAATCTATAACTAGTGTCACAGGAATGGTTCAAAAGCATAGTCAGTAAGAGGTGTCGGTCTTCATGTACTTAAGTCGGCATTGAGCCTTTTTTACTTAATTCCGATGCAATTTCTGTGTTTCATCGTCAAAAAGAAGGTCCAAGGGATACAGTAAACCTGAAGTGAAGCATCGGAATCTATAACTAGTGTCACAGTAATGGTTCAAAACATAGTCAGTAAGAAGTGTCGGTCTTCATGTACTTATGTCGGCATTGTGCCTTTTGTATTTAATTCCGATGCAATTTCTGTGTTTAATCGTCAATAAGAAGGTCCAAGGGATACAGTAAACCTGAAGTGAAGCATCGGAATCTGTAACTAGTGTCAGAGGAATGGTTCAAAACTTAGACAGTAGGAAGAGTCAGTCTTCTTGTACTTAAGTCGGCATTGTGCCTTTGGTATTAATTTCCGATGCAATTTCTGTGTTTCGTCGTCAATAAGAAGGTCCAAGGGATACAGAAAACCTGGTGTAAAAAATCGGAATCTATAACTAGTGTCACAGGAATGGTCAGTAGGATGTGTCAGTCTTCTTGTACTTAAGTCGGCATTGTTACTTTTGTATTTAAGTCCGATGCAATTTCTGTTTTTCATCGTCAATAAGAAGGTCCAAGGGATACAGTAAACCTTGAGTGAAGCATCGGAATCCATAACTAGTGTCTCAGGAATGGTACAAAACATAGTCAGTAAGAAGTGTCGGTCTTCATGTACTTAAATCGGCATTGTGCCTTTTGTATTTAAGTCAGATGCAATTTCTGTGTTTCATCGTCAATAAGAAGGTCCAAGGGATACAGTAAACCTTGAGTGAAGCATCGGAATCCACAACTAGTGTCTCAGGAATGGTTCAAAACATAGTCAGTAAGAAGTGTCGGTCTTCATGTACTTAAGTGGGCATTGTGCCTCTTGTTTTTAATTCCGATGCAATTTCTGTGTTTCATCGTCAATAAGAAGGTCCAAGGGATACAATAAACCTGAAGTGAAGCATCGGAATCTATAACTAGTGTTACAGGAATGGTTCAAAACATAGTCAGTAAGAAGTGACGGTCTTCACGTACTTAAGTCGGCATTGTGCCTTTTGTATTTAATTCTGATGCCATTTCTGTGTTTCATCGTCAATATGTAGGTCCATGGTATACAGTAAACCTGGAGTGAAGCATGGAAATCTATAACTAGTGTCACAGGAATGGTCAGTAGGAAGAGTCAGTCTTCTTGCCCTTAAGTCGGCATTGTGCCTTTTGTATTTAATTCCGATGCCATTTATGTGTTTCATCGTCAATAAGAAGGTCCATGGGATACAGTAAACCTGAAGTGAAGCATCGGAATCTATAACTAGTGTTACAGTAATGGTTCAAAACATAGTCAGTAAGAAGTGTCGTTTTTCATGTACTTAAGTCGACATTGTGAATTTTGTATTTAATTCCGATGCCATTTCTGTGTTCCATCGTCAATAAGAAGGTCCAAGGGATACAGTAAACCTGGAGTGAAGCATGGAAATCTATAACTAGTGTCACAGGAATGGGTCAAAACATAGTCAGTAAGAAGTGTCGGTCTTCATGTACTTAAGTCGGCATTGTGAATTTTGTATTTAATTCCGATGCCATTTCTGTGTTTCATCGTCAATAAGAAGGTCCAAGGGATACAGTAAACCTTGAGTGAAGCATCGGAATCCATAACTAGTGTCTCAGCAATGGTTCAAAACATAGTCAGTAAGTAGTGTCGGTCTTCATGTACTTAAGTCGGCATTGTGCCTTTTGTATTTAATTCCGATGCAATATCTGTGTTTCATCGTCAATAAGAAGGTTCAAGGGATACAGTAAACCTGAAGTGAAGCATCGGAATCTATAACTAGTGTCACAGGAATTGTTCAAATCATAGTCAGTAAGACGTGTCGTTCTTCATGTACATAAGTCGGCATTGTGCCTTTTGTATTTAATTCCGATGCAATTTCTGTGTGTCATCGTCAATAAGAAGGTCCAAGGGATACAGTAAGCCTGAAGTGAAGCATCGGAAACTATAACTAGTGTTACAGGAATGGTTCAAAACATAGTCAGTGAGAAGTGACGGTCTTCACGTACTTTAGTCGGCATTGTGCCTTTTCTATTTAATTCTGATTTCATTTCTGTGTTTCATCGTCAATATGTAGGTCCAAGGTATACAGTAAACCTGGAGTGAAGCATGGAAATCTATAACTAGTGTCACAGGAATGGGTCAAAACATAGGCAGTAAGTAGTGTCGGTCTTCATGTACTTAAGTCGGCATTGTGCCTTTTTTATTTAATTCCGATGCAATTTCTGTGTTTCATCGTCAATACGAAGGTCCAAGGGATAGAGTAAACCTGAAGTGAAGCATCGGAATCTATAACTAGTGTCACAGGAATGGTTCAAATCATAGTCAGTAAGACGTGTCGTTCTTCATGTACTTAAGTCGGCATTGTGCCTTTTGTATTTAATTCCGATGCAATTTCTGTGTTTCATCGTCAATAAGAAGGTCCAAGGGATACAGTAAACCTGAAGTGAAGCATCGGAATCTATAACTAGTGTTACAGGAATGGTTCAAATCATAGTCAGTAAGAAGTGACGGTCTTCACGTACTTTAGTCGGCATTGTGCCTTTTGTTTTTAATTCTGATGCCATTTCTGTGTTTCATCGTCAATATGTAGGTCCAAGGTATACAGTAAACCTGGAGTGAAGCATGGAAATCTATAACTAGTGTCACAGGAATGGGGCAAAACATAGTCAGTTAGAAGTGTCGGTCTTTATGTACTTAAGTCGGCATTGTGCCTTTTGTATTTAATTCCGATGCAATTTCTGTGTTTCATCGTCAATAAGAAGGTCCATGGGATACAGTAAACCTGGAGTGAAGCATCGGAATCTATAACTACTGTCACAGGAATGGTCAGTTGGAAGAGTCAGTCTTCTTGTCCTTAAGTCGGCATTGTGCCTTTTGTATTTAATTCCGATGCAATTTCTGTGTTTCATCGTCAATAAGAACGTCCAACGGATACAGTAAACTTGAAGTGAAGCATCGGAATCTATAACTAGTGTTGCAGGAATGGTTCAAAACATAGTCAATAAGAAGTGTCGGTCTTCATGTACTTAAGTCGGCATTGTGCCTTTTGTATTTAATTCCGATGCAATTTCTGTGTTTCATCGTCAATAAGAAGGTCCAAGGGATACAGAAAACGTGAAGTGTAGCTTCGGAATCTATAACTAGTGTTACAGGAATGGTTCAAAAGCATAGTCAGTAAGAAGTGTCGGTCTACATGTACTTAAGTCGGTATTGTGCCTCTTGTACTTAATTCCGATGCAATTTCTGTGTTTCAGCGTCAATAAGAAGGTCCAACGGATACAGTAAACCTGGAGTGAAGCATCGGAATCTATAACTACTGTCACAGGAATGGTCAGTGGGATGAGTCAGTCTTCTTGTCCTTAAGTCCGCATTGTGCCTTTTGTATTTAATTCCGATGATATTTCTGTGTTTCTTCGTCAATAAGAAGGTCCAAGGGATACAGTAAACCTGAAGTGAAGCATCGGAATCTATAACTAGTGTCACACGAATGGTCTGTAGGAAAGTCAGTCTTATTGTCCTTAAGTCGGCATTGTGCCTTTTGTATTTAATTCCGATGCAATTTCTGTGTTTCATCGTCAATAAGAACGTCCAAGGAATACAGTAAACTTGAAGTGAAGCATCGGAATCTATAACTAGTGTTGCAGGAATGGTTCAAAACATAGTCAATAAGAAGTGTCGGTCTTCATGTACTTAAGTCGGCATTGTGCCTTTTGTATTTAATTCCGATGCAATTTCTGTGTTTCATCGTCAATAAGAAGGTCCAAGGGATACAGTAAACGTGAAGTGTAGCTTCGGAATCTATAACTAGTGTCACAGGAATGGTTCAAAAGCATAGTCAGTAAGTAGTGTCGGTCTTCATGTACTTAAGTCGGCATTGTGCCTTTTGTACATAATTCCGATGCAATTTCTGTGTTTCATCGTCAATAAGAAGGTCCAAGGGATACAGTAAACCTGAAGTGAAGCATCGGAATCCATAACTAGTGTCACAGGAATGGTTCAAAACATAGTCAGTAAGAAGTGACGGTCTTCACGTACTTAAGTCGGCATTGTGCCTTTTGTATTTAATTCTGATGCCATTTCTGTGTTTCATCGTCAATATGTAGGTCCAAGGTATACAGTAAACCTGGAGTGAAGCATGGAAATCTATAACTAGTGTCACAGGAATGGTCAGTAGGAAGAGTCAGTCTTCTTGCCCTTAAGTCGGCATTGTGCCTTTTGTATTTAATTCCGATGCTATTTATGTGTTTCATCGTCAATAAGAAGGTCCAAGGGATACAGTAAACCTGAAGTGAAGCATCGGAATCTATAACTAGTGTTACAGTAATGGTTCAAAACATAGTCAGTAAGAAGTGTCGTTCTTCATGTACTTAAGTCGGCATTGTGAATTTTGTATTTAATTCCGATGCCATTTCTGTGTTTCATCGTCGATAAGAAGGTCCAAGTGATACAGTAAACCTGGAGTGAAGCATCGGAATCTATAACTACTGTCACAGGAATGGTCAGTTGGAAGAGTCAGTCTTCTTGTCCTTAAGTCGGCATTGTGCCTTTTGTATTTAATTCCGATGCAATTTCTGTGTTTCATCGTCAATAAGAACGTCCAACGGATACAGTAAACTTGAAGTGAAGCATCGGAATCTATAACTAGTGTTGCAGGAATGGTTCAAAACATAGTCAATAAGAAGTGTCGGTCTTCATGTACTTAAGTCGGCATTGTGCCTTTTGTATTTAATTCCGATGCAATTTCTGTGTTTCATCGTCAATAAGAAGGTCCAAGGGATACAGAAAACGTGAAGTGTAGCTTCGGAATCTATAACTAGTGTTACAGGAATGGTTCAAAAGCATAGTCAGTAAGAAGTGTCGGTCTACATGTACTTAAGTCGGTATTGTGCCTCTTGTACTTAATTCCGATGCAATTTCTGTGTTTCAGCGTCAATAAGAAGGTCCAACGGATACAGTAAACCTGGAGTGAAGCATCGGAATCTATAACTACTGTCACAGGAATGGTCAGTGGGATGAGTCAGTCTTCTTGTCCTTAAGTCCGCATTGTGCCTTTTGTATTTAATTCCGATGATATTTCTGTGTTTCTTCGTCAATAAGAAGGTCCAAGGGATACAGTAAACCTGAAGTGAAGCATCGGAATCTATAACTAGTGTCACACGAATGGTCTGTAGGAAAGTCAGTCTTATTGTCCTTAAGTCGGCATTGTGCCTTTTGTATTTAATTCCGATGCAATTTCTGTGTTTCATCGTCAATAAGAACGTCCAAGGAATACAGTAAACTTGAAGTGAAGCATCGGAATCTATAACTAGTGTTGCAGGAATGGTTCAAAACATAGTCAATAAGAAGTGTCGGTCTTCATGTACTTAAGTCGGCATTGTGCCTTTTGTATTTAATTCCGATGCAATTTCTGTGTTTCATCGTCAATAAGAAGGTCCAAGGGATACAGTAAACGTGAAGTGTAGCTTCGGAATCTATAACTAGTGTCACAGGAATGGTTCAAAAGCATAGTCAGTAAGTAGTATCGGTCTTCATGTACTTAAGTCGGCATTGTGCCTTTTGTATTTAATTCCGATGCAATTTCTGTGTTTCATCGTCAATAAGAAGGTCCAAGGGATACAGTAAACCTGAAGTGAAGCATCGGAATCTATAACTAGTGTTACAGGAATGGTTCGAAACATAGTCAGTAAGAAGTGACGGTCTTCACGTACTTTAGTCGGCATTGTGCCTTTTGTATTTAATTCTGATGCCATTTCTGTGTTTCATCGTCAATATGTAGGTCCAAGGTATACAGTAAACCTGGAGTGAAGCATGGAAATCTATAACTAGTGTCACAGGAATGGGTCAAAACATAGTCAGTAAGTAGTGTCGGTCTTCATGTACTTAAGTCGGCATTGTGCCTTTTGTATTTAATTCCGATGCAATTTCTGTGTTTCATCGTCAATAAGAAGGTCCAAGGGATACAGTAATCCTGAAGTGAAGCATCGTAATCTATAACTAGTGTCACAGGAATGGTTCAAATCATAGTCAGTAAGACGTGTCGTTCTTCATGTACTTAAGTCGGCATTGTGCCTTTTGTATTTAATTCCGATGCAATTTCTGTGTTTCATCGTCAATAAGAAGGTCCAAGGGATACAGTGAACCTGAAGTGAAGCATCGGAATCTATAACTAGTGTTACAGGAATGGTTCAAAACATAGTCAGTAAGAAGTGACGGTCTTCATGTACTTAAGTCGGCATTGTTCCTTTTGTATTTAATTCCGATGCAATTTCTGTGTTTCATCGTCAATAAGATGGTCCAAGGGATACGGTAAACGTGAAGTGTAGCTTCGGAATCTATAACTAGTGTCACAGGAATGGTTCAAAAGCATAGTCAGTAAGAAGTGTCGGTCCTCATATACAAACGTCGGCATTGTGCCTTTTGTATTTAATTCCGATGCAATTTCTGTGGTTCATCGCCAATAAGAAGGTCCAAGGGATATAGTAAACCTGGAGTGAAGCATGTAAATCTATAACTAGTGTCACAGGAATGGGTCAAAACATAGTCAGTAAGAAGTGTCGGTCTTCATGTACTTAAGTCGGCATTGTGAATTTTGTATTTAATTCCGATGCCATTTCTGTGTTTCATCGTCAATAAGAAGGTCCAAGGGATACAGTAAACCTGGAGTGAAGCATGGAAATCTATAACTAGTGTCACAGGAATGGGTCAAAACATAGTCAGTAAGAAGTGTCGGTCTTCATGTACTTAAGTCGGCATTGTGAATTTTGTATTTAATTCCGATGCCATTTCTGTGTTTCATCGTCAATAAGAAGATCCAAGGGATACAGTAAACCTGGAGTGAAGCATGGAAATCTATAACTAGTGTCACAGGAATGGGTCAAAACATAGTCAGTAAGACGTGTCGGTCTTCATGTACTTAAGTCGGCATTGTGTCTTTTGTATTTAATTCCGATGCAATTTCGGTGTTTCGTCGTCAATAAGAAGGTCCAAAGGATACAGTAAACCTGGTGTAAAAAATCCGAATCTATAACTAGTGTCACAGGAATGGTCAGTAGGAAGAGTCAGTCTTCCTGTACTTGAGTCGGCATTGTGCCTTTTGTATTTAAGTCCGATGCAATTTCTGTGTTTCATCGTCAATAAGAAGGTCCAAGGGATACAGTAAACCTTGAGTGAAGCATCGGAATCCATAACTAGTGTCTCAGGAATGGTTCAAAGCATAGTCAGTAAGAAGTGTCGGTCTTCATGTACTTAAGTGGGCATTGTGCCTTTTGTATTTAATTCCGATGCAATTTCTGTGTTTATCGTCAATAAGATGGTCCAAGGGATACAGTAAACCTGAAGTGAAGCATCGGAATCTATAACTACTGTCACAGGAATGGTCAGTTGGAAGAGTCAGTCTTCTTGTCCTTAAGTCGGCATTGTGCCTTTTGTATTTAATTCCGATGCAATTTCTGTGTTTCATCGTCAATACGAACGTCCAAGGGATACAGTAAACTTGAAGTGAAGCATCGGAATCTATAACTAGTGTTGCAGGAATGGTTCAAAACATAGTCAATAAGAAGGGTCCGTCTTCATGTACTAAAGTCGGCATTGTGCCTTTTGTATTTAATTCCGATGCAATTTCTGTGTTTCATCGTCAATAAGAAGGTCCAAGGGATACAGTAAACGTGAAGTGTAGCTTCAGAATCTATAACTAGTGTCACAGGAATGGTTCAAAAGCTTAGTCAGTAAGAAGTGTCGGTCTTCATGTACTTAAGTCGGCATTGTGCCTTTTGTACTTAATTCCGATGCAATTTCTGTGTTTCATCGTCAATAAGAAGGTCCAAGGGATACAGTAAACCTGGAGTGAAGCATCGGAATCTATAACTACTGTCACAGGAATGGTCAGTGGGAAGAGTCAGTCTTCTTGTCCTTAAGTCCGCATTGTGCCTTTTGTGTTTAATTCCGATGCAATTTCTGTGTTTCTTCGTCTATAAGAAGGTCCAAGGGATACAGTAAACCTGAAGTGAAGCATCGGAATCTATAACTAGTGTCACACGAATGGTCAGTTGGAAGAGTCAGTCTTATTGTCCTTAAGTCGGCATTGTGCCTTTTGTATTTAATTCCGATGCAATTTCTGTGTTTCATCGTCAATAAGAACGTCCAAGGAATACAGTAAACTTGAAGTGAAGCATCGGAATCTATAACAAGTGTCACAGGAATGGTTCAAAACATAGTCAGTAAGAAGTGTCTGGCTTCATATACATACGTCGGCATTGTGCCTTTTGTATTTAATTCCGATGCAATTTCTGTGTGTCATCGCCAATAAGAAGGTGCAAGGGATACAGTAAACCTGGAGTGAAGCATGGAAATCTATAACTAGTGTCACAGGAATGGTCAGTAGGAAGAGTCAGTCTTCTTGTCCTTAAGTCGGCATTGTGCCTCTTGTATTTAACTCCCATGCAATTTCTGTGTGTCATCGTCAATAAGAAGGTCCAAGGGATACAGTAAACCTGAAGTGAAGCATCGGAATCTATAACTAGTGTCACAGGAATGGTCAGTAGGAAGAGTCAGTCTTCTTGTACTTAAGTTGGCATTGTGCCATCTGTATTTAACTCCGATGCAATTTCTGTGCTTCATCGTCAATAAGAAGGTCCTAGGAATACAGTAAACCTGAAGTGAAGCATCGGAATCTATAACTAGTGTCACAGGAATGGTTCAAAACATAGTCAGTAGGAAGTGTCGGTCTTCATGTACTTAAGTCGGCATTGTGCCTTTTGTATTTAATTCCGATGCAATTTCTGTGTTTCATTGTCAATAAGAAGGTCCAAGGGATACAGTAAACCTGAAGTGAAGCATCGGAATCTATAACAAGTCTCAGAGGAATGGTTCAAAACTTAGACAGTAGGAAGAGTCAGTCTTCTTGTACTTAAGTCGGCATTGTGCCTTTTGTATTAATTTCCGATGCAATTTCTGTGTTTCGTCGCCAATAAGAAGGTCCAAGGAATACAGTAAACCTGGTGTAAAAAATCGGAATCTATAACTAGTGTCACAGGAATGGTCAGTAGGAAGAGTCAATCTTCTTGTACTTAAGTCGGCATTGTGCCTTTTGTATTTAAGTCCGATGCAATTTCTGTGTTTCATCGTCAATAAGATGGTCCAAGGGATACAGTAAACCTTGAGTGAGGCATCGGAATAAATACCTAGTGTCTCAGGAATGGTACAAAGCATAGTCAGTAAGAAGTGTCGGTCATCATGTACTTAAGTGGGCATTGTGCCTTTTGTATTTAATTCCGATGCAATTTCTGTGTTTCATCGTCAATAAGAAGGTCCAAGGGATACAGTAAACCTGAAGTGAAGCATCGGAATCTATAACTAGCGTCACACGAATGGTTCAAATCATAGTCAGTAAGAAGTGTCGTTCTTCATGTACTTAAGTCGGCATTGTGCCTTTTGTATTTAATTCCGATGCAATTTCTGTGTTTCATCGTCAATAAGAAGGTCCAAGGGATACAGTACACCTGAAGTGAAGCATTGGAATCTATAACTAGTGTTACAGGAATGGTTCAAAACATAGTCAGTAAGAAGTGACGGTCTTCACGTACTTAAGTCGGCATTGTGCCTTTTGTATTTAATTCTGATGCCATTTCTGCATTTCATCGTCAATATGTAGGTCCAAGGTATACAGTAAACCTGGAGTGAAGCATGGAAATCTATAACTAGTGTAACAGGAATGGTCAGTAGGAAGAGTCAGTCTTCTTGCACTTAAGTCGGCATTGTGCCTTTTGTATTTAATTCAGATGCAATTTGTGTGTTTCATCGTCAATAAGAAGGTCCAAGGGATACAGTAAACCTGAAGTGAAGCATCGGAATCTATAACTAGTGTTACAGTAATGGTTCAAAACATAGTCAGTAAGAAGTGTCGTTCTTCATGTACTTAAGTCGGCATTGTAAATTTTGTATTTAATTCCGATGCCATTTCTGTGTTTCATCGTCAATAAGAAGGTCCAAGGGATACAGTAAACCTGGAGTGAAGCATGGAAATCTATAACTAGTGTCACAGGAATGGGTCAAATCATAGTCAGTAAGAAGTGTCGGTCTTCATGTACTGAAGTCGGCATTGTGAATTTTGTATTTAATTCCGATGCCATTTCTGTGTTTCATCGTCAATAAGAAGGTCCAAGGGATACAGTAAACCTGGAGTGAAGCATGGAAATCTATAACTAGTGTCACCGGAATGGGTCAAAACATAGTCAGTAAGAAGTGTCGGTCTTCATGTACTTAAGTCGGCATTAAGTCTTTTGTATTTAATTCCGATGCAATTTCTGTGTTTCGCCGTCAATTAGAAGGTCCAAGGGATACAGTAAACCTGGTGTAAACAATCCGAATCTATAACTATTATCACAGGAATGGTCAGTAGGAAGAGTCAGTCTTCTTGTACTTAAGTCGGCATTGTGCCTTTTGTATTTAAGTCCGATGCAATTTCTGTGTTTCATCGTCTATAAGAAGGTCCAAGGGATACAGTAAACCTTGAGTGAAGCATCGGAATCCATAACTAGTGTCTCAGGAATGGTTCAAAACATAGTCAGTAAGAAGTGTCGGTCTTCATGTACTTAAGTGGGCATTGTGCCTTTTGTATTTAATTCCGATGCAATTTCTGTGTTTCATCGTCAATAAGAAGGTCTAAGGGATACAGTAAACCTGAAGTGAAGCATCGGAATCTATAACTAGTGTCACAGGAATGGTTCAAAACATAGTCAGTAGGAAGTGTCGGTCTTCATGTACTTAAGTCGGCATTGTGCCTTTTGTATTTAATTCCGATGCAATTTCTGTGTTTCATTGTCAATAAGAAGGTCCAAGGGATACAGTAAACCTGAAGTGAAGCATCGGAATCTATAACTAGTCTCAGAGGAATGGTTCAAAACTTAGACAGTAGGAAGAGTCAGTCTTCTTGTACTTAAGTCGGCATTGTGCCTTTTGTATTTAATTCCGATGAAATTTCTGTGTTTCATCGTCAATAAGAAGGTCCAAGAGATACAGTAAACCTGAAGTGAAGCATCGGAATCTATAACTAGTGTCACAGGAATGGTCAGTAGGAAGAGTCAGTCTTCTTGCCCTTAAGTAGGCATTGTGCCTTTTGTATTTAATTCCGATGCAATTTATGTGTTTCATCGTCAATAAGAAGGTCCAAGGGATACAGTAAACCTGAAGTGAAGCATCGGAATCTATAACTAGTGTTACAGTTATGGTTCAAAACATAGTCAGTTAGAAGTGTCGTTCTTCTTGTACTTAAGTCGGAATTGTGAATTTTGTATTTAATTCCGATGCCATTCCTGTGTTTCATCGTCAATAAGAAGGTCCAAGGGATACAGTAAACCTGGAGTGAAGCATGGAAATCTATAACTAGTGTCACAGGAATGGGTCAAAACATAGTCAGTAAGAAGTGTCGGTCTTCATGTACTTAAGTCGGCATTGTGTCTTTTGTATTTAATTCCGATGCCATTTCTGTGTTTCATCGTCAATAAGTAGGTCCAAGGTATACAGTAAACCTGGAGTGAAGCATGGAAATCTATAACTAGTGTCACAGGAATGGGTTAAAACATAGTCAGTAAGAAGTGTCGGTCTTCATGTACTTATGTCGGCATTGTGCCTTTTGTATTTAATTCCGATGCAATTTCTGTGTTTAATCGTCAATAAGAAGGTCCAAGGGATATAGTAAACCTGAAGTGAAGCATCGGAATCTATAACTAGTGTCAGAGGAATGGTTCAAAACATAGTCAGTAAGAAGTGTCGGTCTTCATGTACTTAAGTCGGCATTGTGTCTTTTGTATTTAATTCCGATGCAATTTCTGTGTTTCGTCGTCAATAAGAAGGTCCAAGGGATACAGTAAACCTGGTGTAAAAAATCCGAATCTATAACTATTATCACAGGAATGGTCTGTAGGAAGAGTCAGTCTTCTTGTACTTAAGTCGGCATTGTGCCTTTTGTATTTAAGTCCGATGCAATTTCTGTGTTTCATCGTCAATAAGAAGGTCCAAGGGATACAGTAAACCTTGAGTGAAGCATCGGAATCCATAACTAGTGTCTCAGGAATGGTTCAAAACATAGTCAGTAAGAAGTGTCGGTCTTCATGTACTTAAGTGGGCATTGTGCCTTTTGTATTTAATTCCGATGCAATTTCTGTGTTTCATCGTCAATAAGAAGGTCCAAGGGATACAGTAAACCTGAAGTGAAGCATCGGAATCTATAACTAGTGTCACAGGAATGGTTCAAAACATAGTCAGTAGGAAGTGTCGGTCTTCATGTACTTAAGTCGGCATTGTGCCTTTTGTATTTAATTCCGATGCAATTTCTGTGTTTCATTGTCAATAAGAAGGTCCAAGGGATACAGTAAACCTGAAGTGAAGCATCGGAATCTATAACTAGTCTCAGAGGAATGGTTCAAAACTTAGACAGTAGGAAGAGTCAGTCTTCTTGTACTTAAGTCGGCATTGTGCCTTTTGTATTTCATTCCGATGAAATTTCTGTGTTTCATCGTCAATAAGAAGGTCCAAGAGATACAGTAAACCTGAAGTGAAGCATCGGAATCTATAACTAGTGCCACAGGAATGGTCAGTAGGAAGAGTCAGTCTTCTTGCCCTTAAGTAGGCATTGTGCCTTTTGTATTTAATTCCGATGCAATTTATGTGTTTCATCGTCAATAAGAAGGTCCAAGGGATACAGTAAACCTGAAGTGAAGCATCGGAATCTATAACTAGTGTTACAGTTATGGTTCAAAACATAGTCAGTTAGAAGTGTCGTTCTTCATGTACTTAAGTCGGAATTGTGAATTTTGTATTTAATTCCGATGCCATTCCTGTGTTTCATCGTCAATAAGAAGGTCCAAGGGATACAGTAAACCTGGAGTGAAGCATGGAAATCTATAACTAGTGTCACAGGAATGGGTCAAAACATAGTCAGTAAGAAGTGTCGGTCTTCATGTACTTAAGTCGGCATTGTGTCTTTTGTATTTAATTCCGATGCCATTTCTGTGTTTCATCGTCAATAAGTAGGTCCAAGGTATACAGTAAACCAGGAGTGAAGCATGGAAATCTATAACTAGTGTCACAGGAATGGGTTAAAACATAGTCAGTAAGAAGTGTCGGTCTTCATGTACTTATGTCGGCATTGTGCCTTTTGTATTTAATTCCGATGCAATTTCTGTGTTTAATCGTCAATAAGAAGGTCCAAGGGATATAGTAAACCTGAAGTGAAGCATCGGAATCTATAACTAGTGTCAGAGGAATGGTTCAAAACATAGTCAGTAAGAAGTGTCGGTCTTCATGTACTTAAGTCGGCATTGTGTCTTTTGTATTTAATTCCGATGCAATTTCTGTGTTTCGTCGTCAATAAGAAGGTCCAAGGGATACAGTAAACCTGGTGTAAAAAATCCGAATCTATAACTAGTGTCACAGGAATGGTCAGTAGGAAGAGTCAGTCTTCTTGTCCTTAAGTCGGCATTGTGCCTTTTGTATTTAATTCCGATGCAATTTCTGTGTTTCATCGTCAATACGAACGTCCAAGGGATATAGTAAACCTGAAGTGAAGCATCGGAATCTATAACTAGTGTCAGAGGAATGGTTCAAAACATAGTCAGTAAGAAGTGTCGGTCTTCATGTACTTAAGTGGGCATTGTGCCTTTTGTATTTAATTCCGATGCAATTTCTGTGTTTCATCGTCAATAAGATGGTCCAAGGGATACAGTAAACCTGAAGTGAAGCATCGGAATCTATAACTACTGTCACAGGAATGGTCAGTTGGAAGAGTCAGTCTACTTGTCCTTAAGTCGGCATTGTGCCTTTTGTATTTAATTCCGATGCAATTTCTGTGTTTCATCGTCAATACGAACGTCCAAGGGATACAGTAAACTTGAAGTGAAGCATCGGAATCTATAACTAGTGTTGCAGGAATGGTTCAAAACATAGTCAATAAGAAGGGTCCGTCTTCATGTACTTAAGTCGGCATTGTGCCTTTTGTATTTAATTCCGATGCAATTTCTGTGTTTCATCGTCAATAAGAAGGTCCAAGGGATACAGTAAACGTGAAGTGTAGCTTCAGAATCTATAACTAGTTTCACAGGAATGGTTCAAAAGCATAGTCAGTAAGAAGTGTCGGTCTTCATGTAACTAAGTCGGCATTGTGCCTTTTGTACTTAATTCCGATGCAATTTCTGTGTTTCATCGTCAATAAGAAGGTCCAAGGGATACAGTAAACCTGGAGTGAAGATCGGAATCTATAACTACTGTCACAGGAATGGTCAGTGGGAAGAGTCAGTCTTCTTGTCCTTAAGTCCGCATTGTGCCTTTTGTATTTAATTCCGATGCAATTTCTGTGTTTCTTCGTCAATAAGAAGGCCCAAGGGATACAGTAAACCTGAAGTGAAGCATCGGAATCTATAACTAGTGTCACACGAATGGTCAGTTGGAAGAGTCAGTCTTATTGTCCTTAAGTCGGCATTGTGCCTTTTGTATTTAATTCCAATGCAATTTCTGTGTTTCATCGTCAATAAGAACGTCCAAGGAATACAGTAAACTTGTAGTGAAGCATCGGAATCTATAACTAGTGTTGCAGGAATGGTTCAAAACATTGTCAATAAGAAGTGTCGGTCTTCATGTACTTAAGTCGGCATTGTGCCTTTTGTATTTAATTCCGATGCAATTTCTGTGTCTCATCGTCAGTAAGAAGGTCCAAGGGATACAGTAAACGTGAAGTGTAGCTTCGGAATCTATAACTAGTGTCACAGGAATGGTTCAAAAGCATAGTCAGTAAGAAGTGTCGGTCTTCATGTACTTAAGTCGGCATTGTGCCTTTTGTACCTAATTCCGATGCATTTTCTGTGTTTCATCGTCAATAAGAAGGTCCAAGGGATACAGTAAACCTGAAGTGAAGCATCGGAATCTATAACTAGTGTCACAAGAATGGTCAGTAGGAAGAGTCAGTCTTCTTGTACTTAAGTTGGCATTGTGCCATTTGTATTTAACTCCGATGCAATTTCTGTGTTTCATCGTCATTAAAAAGGTCCAAGGAATACAGTAAACCTGAAGTGAAGCATCGGAATCTATAACTAGTGTCAAGGAATGGTTGAAAACATAGTCAGTAGGAAGTGTCGGTCTTCATGTACTTAAGTCGGCATTCTGCCTTTTGTATTTAATGCCGATGCAATTTCTGTGTTTCATTGTCAATAAGAAGGTCCAAGGGATACAGTAAACCTGAAGTGAAGCATCGGAATCTATAACTAGTCTCAGAGGAATGGTTCAAAACTTAGACAGTAGGAAGAGTCAGTCTTCTTGTACTCAAGTCGGCATTGTGCCTTTTGTATTAATTTCCGATGCAATTTCTGTGTTTCGTCGCCAATAAGAAGGTCCAAGGGATACAGTAAACCTGGTGTAAAAAATCGGAATCTATAACTAGTGTCACAGGAATGGTCAGTAGGAAGAGTCAATCTTCTTGTACTTAAGTCGGCATTGTGCCTTTTGTATTTAAGTCCGATGCAATTTCTGTGTTTCATCGTCAATAAGATGGTCCAAGGGATACAGTAAACCTTGAGTGAGGCATCGGAATAAATACCTAGTGTCTCAGGAATGGTACAAAACATAGTCAGTAAGAAGTGTCGGTCTTCATGTACTTAAGTGGGCATTGTGCCTTTTGTATTTAATTCCGATGCAATTTCTGTGTTTCATCGTCAATAAGAAGGTCCAAGGGATACAGTAAACCTGAAGTGAAGCATCGGAATCTATAACTAGCGTCACACGAATGGTTCAAATCATAGTCAGTAAGAAGTGTCGTTCTTCATGTACTTAAGTCGGCATTGTGCCTTTTGTATTTAATTCCGATGCAATTTCTGTGTTTCATCGTCTATAAGAAGGTCCAAGGGATACAGTACACCTGAAGTGAAGCATCGGAATCTATAACTAGTGTTACAGGAATGGTTCAAAACATAGTCAGTAAGAAGTGACGGTCTTCACGTACTTAAGTCGGCATTGTGCCTTTTGTATTTAATTCTGATGCCATTTCTGTATTTCATCGTCAATATGTAGGTCCAAGGTATACAGTAAACCTGGAGTGAAGCATGGAAATCTATAACTAGTGTCACAGGAATGGTCAGTAGGAAGAGTCAGTCTTCTTGCCCTTAAGTCGGCATTGTGCCTTTTGTATTTAATTCCGATGCAATTTGTGTGTTTCATCGTCAATAAGAAGGTCCAAGGGATACAGTAAACCTGAAGTGAAGCATCGGAATCTATAACTAGTGTTACAGTAATGGTTCAAAACATAGTCAGTAAGAAGTGTCGCTCTTCATGTACTTAAGTCGGCATTGTAAATTTTGTATTTAATTCCGATGCCATTTCTGTGTTTCATCGTCAATAAGAAGGTCCAAGGGATACAGTAAACCTGGAGTGAAGCATGGAAATCTATAACTAGTGTCACAGGTATGGGTCAAAACATAGTCAGTAAGAAGTGTCGGTCTTCATGTACTGAAGTCGGCATTGTGAATTTTGTATTTAATTCCGATGCCATTTCTGTGTTTCATCGTCAATAAGAAGGTCCAAGGGATACAGTAAACCTGGAGTGAAGCATGGAAATCTATAACTAGTGTCACCGGAATGGGTCAAAACATAGTCAGTAAGAAGTGTCGGTCTTCATGTACTTAAGTCGGCATTAAGTCTTTTGTATTTAATTCCGATGCAATTTCTGTGTTTCGTCGTCAATAAGAAGGTCCAAGGTATACAGTAAACCTGGTGTAAAAAATCCGAATCTATAACTAGTGTCACAGGAATGGTCAGTAGGAAGAGTCAGTCTTCTTGTACTTAAGTCGGCATTGTGCCTTTTGTATTTAAGTCCGATGCAATTTCTGTGTTTCATCGTCAATAAGAAGGTCCAAGGGATACAGTAAACCTGAAGTGAAGCATCGGAATCTATAACTAGTGTCACAGGAATGGTTCAAAACATAGTCAGTAGGAAGTGTCGGTCTTCATGTACTTAAGTCGGCATTGTGCCTTTTGTATTTAATTCCGATGCAATTTCTGTGTTTCATTGTCAATAAGAAGGTCCAAGGGATACAGTAAACCTGAAGTGAAGCATCGGAATCTATAACTAGTCTCAGAGGAATGGTTCAAAACTTAGACAGTAGGAAGAGTCGGTCTTCTTGTACTTAAGTCGGCATTGTGCCTTTTGTATTTAATTCCGATGAAATTTCTGTGTTTCATCGTCAATAAGAAGGTCCAAGAGATACAGTAAACCTGAAGTGAAGCATCGGAATCTATAACTAGTGTCACAGGAATGGTCAGTAGGAAGAGTCAGTCTTCTTGCCCTTAAGTAGGCATTGTGCCTTTTGTATTTAATTCCGATGCAATTTATGTGTTTCATCGTCAATAAGAAGGTCCAAGGGATACAGTAAACCTGAAGTGAAGCATCGGAATCTATAACTAGTGTTACAGTTATGGTTCAAAACATAGTCAGTAAGAAGTGTCGGTCTTCATGTACTTAAGTGGGCATTGTGCCTTTTGTAGTTAATTCCGATGCCATTCCTGTGTTTCATCGTCAATAAGAAGGTCCAAGGGATACAGTAAACCTGGAGTGAAGCATGGAAATCTATAACTAGTGTCACAGGAATGGGTCAAAACATAGTCAGTAAGAAGTGTCGGATTCATGTACTTAAGTCGGCATTGTGTCTTTTGTATTTAATTCCGATGCCATTTCTGTGCTTCATCGTCAATAAGAAGGTCCTAGGAATACAGTAAACCTGAAGTGAAGCATCGGAATCTATAACTAGTGTCACAGGAATGGTTCAAAACATAGTCAGTAGGAAGTGTCGGTCTTCATGTACTTAAGTCGGCATTGTGCCTTTTGTATTTAATTCCGATGCAATTTCTGTGTTTCATTGTCAATAAGAAGGTCCAAGGGATACAGTAAACCTGAAGTGAAGCATCGGAATCTATAACAAGTCTCAGAGGAATGGTTCAAAACTTAGACAGTAGGTAGAGTCAGTCTTCTTGTACTTAAGTCGGCATTGTGCCTTTTGTATTAATTTCCGATGCAATTTCTGTGTTTCGTCGCCAATAAGAAGGTCCAAGGGATACAGTAAACCTGGTGTAAAAAATCGGAATCTATAACTAGTGTCACAGGAATGGTCAGTAGGAAGAGTCAATCTTCTTGTACTTAAGTCGGCATTGTGCCTTTTGTATTTAAGTCCGATGCAATTTCTGTGTTTCATCGTCAATAAGATGGTCCAAGGGATACAGTAAACCTTGAGTGAGGCATCGGAATAAATACCTAGTGTCTCAGGAATGGTACAAAGCATAGTCAGTAAGAAGTGTCGGTCATCATGTACTTAAGTGGGCATTGTGCCTTTTGTATTTAATTCCGATGCAATTTCTGTGTTTCATCGTCAATAAGAAGGTCCAAGGGATACAGTAAACCTGAAGTGAAGCATCGGAATCTATAACTAGCGTCACACGAATGGTTCAAATCATAGTCAGTAAGAAGTGTCGTTCTTCATGTACTTAAGTCGGCATTGTGCCTTTTGTATTTAATTCCGATGCAATTTCTGTGTTTCATCGTCAATAAGAAGGTCCAAGGGATACAGTACACCTGAAGTGAAGCATTGGAATCTATAACTAGTGTTACAGGAATGGTTCAAAACATAGTCAGTAAGAAGTGACGGTCTTCACGTACTTAAGTCGGCATTGTGCCTTTTGTATTTAATTCTGATGCCATTTCTGCATTTCATCGTCAATATGTAGGTCCAAGGTATACAGTAAACCTGGAGTGAAGCATGGAAATCTATAACTAGTGTAACAGGAATGGTCAGTAGGAAGAGTCAGTCTTCTTGCACTTAAGTCGGCATTGTGCCTTTTGTATTTAATTCAGATGCAATTTGTGTGTTTCATCGTCAATAAGAAGGTCCAAGGGATACAGTAAACCTGAAGTGAAGCATCGGAATCTATAACTAGTGTTACAGTAATGGTTCAAAACATAGTCAGTAAGAAGTGTCGTTCTTCATGTACTTAAGTCGGCATTGTAAATTTTGTATTTAATTCCGATGCCATTTCTGTGTTTCATCGTCAATAAGAAGGTCCAAGGGATACAGTAAACCTGGAGTGAAGCATGGAAATCTATAACTAGTGTCACAGGAATGGGTCAAATCATAGTCAGTAAGAAGTGTCGGTCTTCATGTACTGAAGTCGGCATTGTGAATTTTGTATTTAATTCCGATGCCATTTCTGTGTTTCATCGTCAATAAGAAGGTCCAAGGGATACAGTAAACCTGGAGTGAAGCATGGAAATCTATAACTAGTGTCACCGGAATGGGTCAAAACATAGTCAGTAAGAAGTGTCGGTCTTCATGTACTTATGTCGGCATTGTGCCCTTTGTATTTAATTCCGATGCAATTTCTGTGTTTAGTCGTCAATAAGAAGGTCCAAGGGATATAGTAAACCTGAAGTGAAGCATCGGAATCTATAACTAGTGTCAGAGGAATGGTTCAAAACATAGTCAGTAAGAAGTGTCGGTCTTCATGTACTTAAGTCGGCATTGTGTCTTTTGTATTTAATTCCGATGCAATTTCTGTGTTTCGTCGTCAATAAGAAGGTCCAAGGGATACAGTAAACCTGGTGTAAAAAGTCCGAATCTATAACTATTATCACAGGAATGGTCAGTAGGAAGAGTCAGTCTTCTTGTACTTAAGTCGGCATTGTGCCTTTTGTATTTAAGTCCGATGCAATTTCTGTGTTTCATCGTCAATAAGAAGGTCCAAGGGATACAGTAAACCTTGAGTGAAGCATCGGAATCCATAACTAGTGTCTCAGGAATGGTTCAAAACATAGTCAGTAAGAAGTGTCGGTCTTCATGTACTTAAGTGGGCATTGTGCCTTTTGTATTTAATTCCGATGCAATTTCTGTGTTTCATCGTCAATAAGAAGGTCCAAGGGATACAGTAAACCTGAAGTGAAGCATCGGAATCTATAACTAGTGTCACAGGAATGGTTCAAAACATAGTCAGTAGGAAGTGTCGGTCTTCATGTACTTAAGTCGGCATTGTGCCTTTTGTATTTAATTCCGATGCAATTTCTGTGTTTCATTGTCAATAAGAAGGTCCAAGGGATACAGTAAACCTGAAGTGAAGCATCGGAATCTATAACTAGTCTCAGAGGAATGGTTCAAAACTTAGACAGTAGGAAGAGTCAGTCTTCTTGTACTTAAGTCGGCATTGTGCCTTTTGTATTTAATTCCGATGAAATTTCTGTGTTTCATCGTCAATAAGAAGGTCCAAGAGATACAGTAAACCTGAAGTGAAGCATCGGAATCTATAACTAGTGCCACAGGAATGGTCAGTAGGAAAAGTCAGTCTTCTTGCCCTTAAGTAGGCATTGTGCCTTTTGTATTTAATTCCGATGCAATTTATGTGTTTCATCGTCAATAAGAAGGTCCAAGGGATACAGTAAACCTGAAGTGAAGCATCGGAATCTATAACTAGTGTTACAGTTATGGTTCAAAACATAGTCAGTTAGAAGTGTCGTTCTTCATGTACTTAAGTCGGAATTGTGAATTTTGTATTTAATTCCGATGCCATTCCTGTGTTTCATCGTCAATAAGAAGGTCCAAGGGATACAGTAAACCTGGAGTGAAGCATGGAAATCTATAACTAGTGTCACAGGAATGGGTCAAAACATAGTCAGTAAGAAGTGTCGGTCTTCATGTACTTAAGTCGGCATTGTGTCTTTTGTATTTAATTCCGATGCCATTTCTGTGTTTCATCGTCAATAAGTAGGTCCAAGGTATACAGTAAACCTGGAGTGAAGCATGGAAATCTATAACTAGTGTCACAGGAATGGGTTAAAACATAGTCAGTAAGAAGTGTCGGTCTTCATGTACTTATGTCGGCATTGTGCCTTTTGTATTTAATTCCGATGCAATTTCTGTGTTTAATCGTCAATAAGAAGGTCCAAGGGATATAGTAAACCTGAAGTGAAGCATCGGAATCTATAACTAGTGTCAGAGGAATGGTTCAAAACACAGTCAGTAAGAAGTGTCGGTCTTCATGTACTTAAGTCGGCATTGTGTCTTTTGTATTTAATTCCGATGCAATTTCTGTGTTTCGTCGTCAATAAGAAGGTCCAAGGGATACAGTAAACCTGGTGTAAAAAATCCGAATCTATAACTAGTGTCACAGGAATGGTCAGTAGGAAGAGTCAGTCTTCTTGTCCTTAAGTCGGCATTGTGCCTTTTGTATTTAATTCCGATGCAATTTCTGTGTTTCATCGTCAATACGAACGTCCACGGGATATAGTAAACCTGAAGTGAAGCATCGGAATCTATAACTAGTGTCAGAGGAATGGTTCAAAACATAGTCAGTAAGAAGTGTCGGTCTTCATGTACTTAAGTGGGCATTGTGCCTTTTGTATTTAATTCCGATGCAATTTCTGTGTTTCATCGTCAATAAGATGGTCCAAGGGATACAGTAAACCTGGAGTGAAGATCGGAATCTATAACTACTGTCACAGGAATGGTCAGTGGGAAGAGTCAGTCTTCTTGTCCTTAAGTCGGCATTGTGCCTTTTGTATTTAAGTCCGATGCAATTTCTGTGTTTCATCGTCAATAAGATGGTCCAAGGGATACAGTAAACCTTGAGTGAGGCATCGGAATAAATACCTAGTGTCTCAGGAATGGTACAAAACATAGTCAGTAAGAAGTGTCGGTCTTCATGTACTTAAGTGGGCATTGTGCCTTTTGTATTTAATTCCGATGCAATTTCTGTGTTTCATCGTCAATAAGAAGGTCCAAGGGATACAGTAAACCTGAAGTGAAGCATCGGAATCTATAACTAGCGTCACACGAATGGTTCAAATCATAGTCAGTAAGAAGTGTCGTTCTTCATGTACTTAAGTCGGCATTGTGCCTTTTGTATTTAATTCCGATGCAATTTCTGTGTTTCATCGTCTATAAGAAGGTCCAAGGGATACAGTACACCTGAAGTGAAGCATCGGAATCTATAACTAGTGTTACAGGAATGGTTCAAAACATAGTCAGTAAGAAGTGACGGTCTTCACGTACTTAAATCGGCATTGTGCCTTTTGTATTTAATTCTGATGCCATTTCTGTATTTCATCGTCAATATGTAGGTCCAAGGTATACAGTAAACCTGGAGTGAAGCATGGAAATCTATAACTAGTGTCACAGGAATGGTCAGTAGGAAGAGTCAGTCTTCTTGCCCTTAAGTCGGCATTGTGCCTTTTGTATTTAATTCCGATGCAATTTGTGTGTTTCATCGTCAATAAGAAGGTCCAAGGGATACAGTAAACCTGAAGTGAAGCATCGGAATCTATAACTAGTGTTACAGTAATGGTTCAAAACATAGTCAGTAAGAAGTGTCGCTCTTCATGTACTTAAGTCGGCATTGTAAATTTTGTATTTAATTCCGATGCCATTTCTGTGTTTCATCGTCAATAAGAAGGTCCAAGGGATACAGTAAACCTGGAGTGAAGCATGGAAATCTATAACTAGTGTCACAGGTATGGGTCAAAACATAGTCAGTAAGAAGTGTCGGTCTTCATGTACTGAAGTCGGCATTGTGAATTTTGTATTTAATTCCGATGCCATTTCTGTGTTTCATCGTCAATAAGAAGGTCCAAGGGATACAGTAAACCTGGAGTGAAGCATGGAAATCTATAACTAGTGTCACCGGAATGGGTCAAAACATAGTCAGTAAGAAGTGTCGGTCTTCATGTACTTAAGTCAGCATTAAGTCTTTTGTATTTAATTCCGATGCAATTTCTGTGCTTCGTCGTCAATAAGAAGGTCCAAGGTATACAGTAAACCTGGTGTAAAAAATCCGAATCTATAACTAGTGTCACAGGAATGGTCAGTAGGAAGAGTCAGTCTTCTTGTACTTAAGTCGGCATTGTGCCTTTTGTATTTAAGTCCGATGCAATTTCTGTGTTTCATCGTCAATAAGAAGGTCCAAGGGATACAGTAAACCTGAAGTGAAGCATCGGAATCTATAACTAGTGTCACAGGAATGGTTCAAAACATAGTCAGTAGGAAGTGTCGGTCTTCATGTACTTAAGTCGGCATTGTGCCTTTTGTATTTAATTCCGATGCAATTTCTGTGTTTCATTGTCAATAAGAAGGTCCAAGGGATACAGTAAACCTGAAGTGAAGCATCGGAATCTATAACTAGTCTCAGAGGAATGGTTCAAAACTTAGACAGTAGGAAGAGTCAGTCTTCTTGTACTTAAGTCGGCATTGTGCCTTTTGTATTTAATTCCGATGAAATTTCTGTGTTTCATCGTCAATAAGAAGGTCCAAGAGATACAGTAAACCTGAAGTGAAGCATCGGAATCTATAACTAGTGTCACAGGAATGGTCAGTAGGAAGAGTCAGTCTTCTTGCCCTTAAGTAGGCATTGTGCCTTTTGTATTTAATTCCGATGCAATTTATGTGTTTCATCGTCAATAAGAAGGTCCAAGGGATACAGTAAACCTGAAGTGAAGCATCGGAATCTATAACTAGTGTTACAGTTATGGTTCAAAACATAGTCAGTAAGAAGTGTCGGTCTTCATGTACTTAAGTGGGCATTGTGCCTTTTGTAGTTAATTCCGATGCCATTCCTGTGTTTCATCGTCAATAAGAAGGTCCAAGGGATACAGTAAACCTGGAGTGAAGCATGGAAATCTATAACTAGTGTCACAGGAATGGGTCAAAACATAGTCAGTAAGAAGTGTCGGATTCATGTACTTAAGTCGGCATTGTGTCTTTTGTATTTAATTCCGATGCCATTTCTGTGTTTCATCGTCAATAAGTAGGTCCAAGGTATACAGTAAACCTGGAGTGAAGCATGGAAATCTATAACTAGTGTCACAGGAATGGGTTAAAGCATAGTCAGTAAGAAGTGTCGGTCTTCATGTACTTATGTCGGCATTGTGCCTTTTGTATTTAATTCCGATGCAATTTCTGTGTTTAATCGTCAATAAGAAGGTCCAAGGGATACAGTAAACCTGAAGTGAAGCATCGGAATCTATAACTAGTGTCAGAGGAATGGTTCAAAACTTAGACAGTAGGAAGAGTCAGTCTTCTTGTACTTAAGTCGGCATTGTGCCTTTTGTATTAATTTCCGATGTAATTTCTGTGTTTCGTCGTCAATAATAAGGTCCAAAGGATAGCGTAAACCTGGTGTAAAAAATCGGAATCTATAACTAGTGTCACAGGAATGGTCAGTAGGAAGAGTCAGTCTTCTTGTACTTAAGTCGGCATTGTGCTTTTTGTATTTAAGTCCGATGCAATTTCTGTGTTTCATCGTCAATAAGAAGGTCCAAGGGATACAGTAAACCTTGAGTGAAGCATCGGAATCCATAACTAGTGTCTCAGAAATGGTACAAAACATAGTCAGTAAGAAGTGTCGGTCTTCATGTACTTAAGTGGGCATTGTGCCTTTTGTATTTAATTCCGATGCAATTTCTGTGTTTCATCGTCCATAAGAAGGTCCAAGGGATACAGTAAACCTGAAGTGAAGCATCGGAATCTATAACTAGTGTCACACGAATGGTTCAAATCATAGTCAGTAAGAAGTGTCGTTCTTCATGTACGTAAGTCGGCATTGTGCCTTTTGTATTTAATTCCGATGCAATTTCTGTGTTTCATCGTCAATAAGAAGGTCCAAGGGATACAGTAAACCTGAAGTGAAGCATCGGAATCTATAACTAGTGTCACAGGAATGATCAGTAGGAAGAGTCAGTCTTCTTGCCCTTAAGTCGGCATTGTGCCTTTTGTATTTAATTTCGATGCAATTTCTGTGTTTCATCGGCAATAAGAGGGTCCAAGGGATACAGTACACCTGAAGTGAAGCATCGGAATCTATAACTAGTGTAACAGGAATGGTTCAAAATATAGTCAGTAAGAAGTGACGGTCTTCACGTACTTAAGTCGGCATTGTGCCTTTTGTATTTAATTCTGATGCCATTTCTGTGTTTCATCGTCAATATGTAGGTCCAAGGTATACAGTAAACCTGGAGTGAAGCGTGGAATTCTATAACTAGTGTCACAGGAATGGTCAGTAGGAAGAGTCAGTCTTCTTGCCCTTAAGTCGGCATTGTGCATTTTGTAATTAATTCCGATGCAATATATGTGTTTCATCGTCAATAAGAAGGTCCAAGGGATACAGTAAACCTGAAGTGAAGCATCGGAATCTATAACTAGTGTTACAGTAATGGTTCAAAACATAGTCAGTAAGAAGTGTCGTTCTTCATGTACTTAAGTCGGCATTGTGAATTTTGTATTTAATTCCGATGCCATTTCTGTGTTTCATCGTCAATAAGAAGGTCCAAGGGATACAGTAAACCTGGAGTGAAGCATGGAAATCTATAACTAGTGTCACAGGAATGGGTCAAAACATACTCAGTAAGAAGTGTCGGTTTCATGTACTGAAGTCGGCATTGTGAATTTTGTATTTAATTCCGATGCCATTTCTGTGTTTCATCGTCAATAAGAAGGTCCAAGGGATACAGTAAACCTGGAGTGAAGCATGGAAATCTATAACTAGTGTCACAGGAATGGGTCAAAACATAGTCAGTAAGAAGTGTCGGTATTCATGTACTTATGTCGGCATTGTGTCTTTTGTATTTAATTCCGATGCGATTTCTGTGTTTCGTCGTCAATAAGAAGGTCCAAGGGATACAGTAAACCTGGTGTAAAAAATCCGAATCTATAACTAGTGTGACAGGAATGGTCAGTAGGAAGAGTCAGTCTTCTTGCCCTTAAGTCGCCATTGTGCCTTTTGTATTTAATTTCGATGCAATTTCTTTGTTTCATCGACAATAAGAAGGTCCAAGGGATACAGTAAACCTGAAGTGAAGCATCGGAATCTATAACTAGTGTTACAGGAATGGTTCAAAACATAGTCAGTAAGATGTGACGGTCTTCACGTACTTAAGTCGGCATTGTGCCTTTTGTATTTAATTCTGATGCCATTTCTGGGTTTCATCGTCAATATGTAGGTCCAAGGTATACAGTAAACCTGGAGTGAAGCATGGAAATCTATAACTAGTGTCACAGGAATGGGTCAAAACATAGTCAGTAAGAAGTGTCGGTCTTCATGTACATCAGTCGACATTGTGCCTTTTGTATTTAATTCAGATGCAATTTCTGTGCTTCATCGTCAATAAGTAGGTCCAAGGGATACAGTAAACCTGAAGTGAAGCATCGGAATCTATAACTAGTGTCACAGGAATGGTTCAAAACATAGTCAGTAAGAAGTGTCCTTCTTCATGTACTTAAGTCGGCATTGTGCCTTTTGTATTTAATTCCGATGCAATTTCTATGTTTCATCGTCAATAAGAAGGTCCAAGGGATACAGTAAACCTGAAGTGCAGCATCGGAATCTGTAACTAGTGTCACAGGAATGGTCAGTAGGAAGAGTCAGTCTTCTTGTACTTAAGTTGGCATTGAGCCATTTGTATTTAATTCCGATGCAATTTCTCTGCTTCATCGTCAATAAGAAGGTCCAAGGAATACAGTAAACCTGATGTGAAGCATCGGAATCTATAACTAGTGGCACAGGAATGGTTCAAAACATAGTCAGTAGGAAGTGTCGGTCTTCATGTACTTAAGTCAGCATTGTGCCTTTTGTATTTAATTCCGATGCAATTTCTGTGTTTTATCGTCAATAAGAAGGTCCAAGGGATACAGTAAACCTGAAGTGAAGCATCGGAATCTATAACTAGTGTCAGAGGAATGGTTCAAAACATAGTCAGTAAGAAGTGTCGGTCCTCATGTACTTAAGTCGGCATTGTGCCCTTTGTATTTAATTCCGATGCAATTTCTGTGTTTCGTCGTCAATAAGAAGGTCCTAGAGATACAGTAAACCTGAAGTGAAGCATAGGAATCTATAACTACTGTCACAGGAATGGAAAGTAGGAAGAGTCAGTCTTCTTGCCCTTACGTCGGCATTGTGCTTTTTGTATTTAATTCCGATGCAATTTCTGTCTTTCATCGTCAATAAGATGGTCCAAGGGATACAGTAAATCTGAAGTGAAGCATCGGAATCTATAACTAGTGTTACAGTAATGGTTCAAAACATAGTCAGTATGAAGTGTCGGTCTTCATGTACTTATGTCGGCATTGTGCCTTGTGTATTTAATTCCGATGCCATTTGTGTGTTTCATCGTCAATAAGAAGGTCCAAGGGATACAGTAAACCTGGAGTGAAGCATGGAAATCTATAACTAGTGTCACTGGAATGGGTCAAAACATAGTCAGTAAGAAGTGTCGGTCTTCATGTACTTAAGTCGGCATTGTGCCTTTTGTATTCAATTCCGATGCAATTTCTGTGTTTCATCGTCAATAAGAAGGTCCAAGGGATTCAGTGAACCTGAAGTGTAGCATCGGAATCCATAACTAGTGTTGCAGGAATTGCTCAAAGCTTAGTCAGTAAGAAGTGTCGGTCTTCATGTACTTATGTCGGCACTGTGCCTTTTGTATTTCATTCCGATGCCATTTCTGTGTTTCATCGTCAATAAGAAGGTCCTAGGTATACAGTAAACCTGAAGTGAAGCATAGGAATCTATAACTAATGTCACAGGAATGGAAAGTAGGAAGAGTCAGTCTTCTTGTCCTTAAGTCGGCATTGTGCCTTCTGTATTTAATTCAGATGCAAATTCTGTTTCATCGTCAATAAGAAGGTCCAAGGGATACAGCAAACCTTAAGTGAAGCATCGGAATCTATAACTAGTGTCACAGGAATGTGTCAAAACATTGTCAGTAAGAAGTGTCGTACTTCATGTACTTAAGTCGGCATTGTGCCTTTTGTATTTAATTCCGATGCAATTTCTGTGTTTCATCGTCAATAAGAAGGTCCAAGGGATACAGTAAACCTGAAGTGAAGCATCGGAATCTATAACTAGTGTCACAGGAATTGTCAGTAGGAAGAGTCAGTCTTCTTGCCCTTAAGTCGGCATTGTGCCTTTTGTATGTAATTCCGATGCAATTTCTGTGTTTCATCGTCAATAAGAAGGTCCAAGGGATACAGTAAACCTGGTGTGAAGAATCGGAATCTATAACTAGTGTCACAGGAATGGTCAGTAGGAAGAGTCAGTCTTCTTGCCCTTAAGTCATCATTGTGCCTTTTGTATTTAATTCCGATGCAATTTCTGTGTTTCATCGTCAATAAGAAGGTCCAAGGGAAACAGTAAACCTGAAGTGAAGCATCGGAATCTATAACTAGTGCCACAGGAATGGTTCAAAACTTAGGCATTATTAAGAGTCAGTCTTCTTGTCCTTAAATCGGCATTGTGCCTTTTGTATTTAATTCCGATGCAATTTCTGTGTTTAATCGTCAATAAGAAGGTCCAAGTGATACAGTAAACCTGGAGTGAAGCATCGGAATCTATAACTAGTGTCACAGGAATGGTCAGTAGGAAGAGTCAGTGTTCTTGTCCTTAAGTCGGCATTGTGCCTTTTGTATTTAATTCCGATGAAATTTCTGTGTTTAATCGTCAATAAGGAGGTCCAAGTGATACAGTAAACCTGGAGTGAAGCATCGGAATCTATAACTAGTGTCACAGGAATGGTCAGTAGGAAGAGTCAGTGTTCTTGTCCTTAAGTCGGCATTGTGCCTTTTGTATTTAATTACGATGCAATTTCTGTGTTTCATCGTCAATAAGAAGGTCCAAGGGATACAGTAAACCTGGAGTGAAGCATCGGAATCTATAACTAGTGTCACAGGAATGGTCAGTAGGAAGAGTCAGTGTTCTTGTCCTTATGTCGGCATTGTGCCTTTTGTATTTAATTCCGATGCAATTTCTGTGTTTCATCGTCAATAAGAAGGTCCAAGGGATACAGTAAACCTGAAGTGAAAGATAGGAATCTATAACTGGTGTCACAGGAATGGTCAGTAGGAAGAGTCAGTGTTCTTGTCCTTAAATCGGCATTGTGCCTTTTGTATTTAATTCCGATGCAATTTCTGTGTTTCATCGTCAATAAGGAGGTTTAAGGGATACAATAAACCTGAAGTGAAGCATCGGAATCTATAACTAGTGTCACAGGAATGGTCAGTAGGAAGAGTCAGCCTTCTTGTCCCTAAGTCGGTATTGTGCCTTTTGTATTTAATTCCGATGCATTTTCTGTGTTTCATCGTCAATAAGAAGATCCAAGGGATACAGTAAACCTGAAGTGAAGCATCGGAATCCATAACTAGTGTTGCAGGAATGGTTCAAAAAATAGTCAGTAAGAAGTGTTGGTCTTCATGTACATAAGTCGGCACTGTGCCTTTTGTATTTAATTCCGATGCAATTTCTGTGTTTCATCGTCAATAAGTAGGTCAAAGGGATACAGTAAACCTGGAGTGAAGCATGGAAATCTATAACTAGTGTCACAGGAATGGGTCAAAACATAGTCAGTAAGAAGTGTCGGTCTTCATGTACTTAAGTCGGCATTGTGCCTTTTGTATTTAATTCCGATGCAATTTCTGTGTTTCATCGTCAATAAGAAGGTCCACGGAATACAGTAATCCTGAAGTGAAGCATCGGAATCTATAACTAGTGTCACAGGAATGGTTCAAAACATAGTCAGTCAGAAGTGTCCTTCTTCATGTACTTAAGTCGGCATTGTGCCTTTTGTATTTAATTCCGATGCAATTTCTGTGTTTCATCGTCAATAAGAAGGTCCTAGGTATACAGTAAACCTGAAGTGAAGCATAGGAATCTATAACTAGTGTCACAGGAATGGAAAGTAGGAAGAATCAGTCTTCTTGTCCTTAAGTCGGCATTGTGCCTTTTGTATTTAATTCCGATGCAATTTCTGTGTTTCATCGTCATTAAGAAGGTCAAAGGGATACAGTAAACCTGAAGTGAAGCATCGGAATCTATAACTAGTGTCACAGGAATGGTCAGTGGGAAGAGTCAGTCTTCTTGCCCTCAAGTCGGCATTGTGCCTTTTGTATTTAATTCCGATGCAATTTCTGTGTTTCATCGTCAATAAGAAGGTCCAAGGGATACAGTAAACCTGGTGTGAAGAATCGGAATCTATAACTAGTGTCACAGGAATGGTCAGTAGGAAGAGTCATTCTTCTTGTCCTTAAGTCGGCATTGTGCCTTTTGTATTTAATTCCGATGCAATTTCTGTGTTTCATCGTCAATAAGAAGGTCCAAGGGATACAGTAAACCTGAAGTGAAGCATCGGAATCTATAACTAGTGTCACAGGAATTATTCAAAACATAGTCAGAAGGAAGTGTCGGTCTTCATGTACTTAAGTCGGCATTGTGCCTTTTGTATTTAATTCCGATGCAATTTCTGTGTTTCATCGTCAATAAGAAGGTCCAAGTTATACAGTAAACCTGAAGTGAAGCATCGGAATCTATAACTAGTGTCACAGGAATGGTCTGTTGGAAAAGTCAGTCTTCTTGTCCCTAAGTTGGCATTGTGCCTTTTGTATTTAATTCCGATGCAATTTCTGTGTTTCATCGTCAATAAGAAGGTCCAAGGGATACAGTAAACCTGGAGTGAAGCATCGGAATCTATAACTAGAGCCACAGGAATGGTCAGTCGGAAGAGTCAGTCTTCTTATCCCTAAGTCGGTATTGTGCCTTTTGTATTTAATTCCGATGCATTTTCTGTGTTTCATCGTCAATAAGAAGGTCTAAGGGATACAGTAAACCTGAAGTGAAGCATCTAAATCCATAACTAGTGTTGCAGGAATGGTTCAAAACATAGTCAGTAAGAAGTGTCGGTCTTCATGTACTTAAGTCGGCATTGTGCCTTTTGTATTTAATTCCGATGCAATTTCTGTGTTTCAACGTCAATAAGAAGGTCCAAGGGATACAGTAAACCTGGAGTGAAGCATCGGAATCTATAACTAGTGTCACAGGAATGGTCAGTAGGAAGAGTAAGTGTTCTTGTCCTTAAGTCGGCATTGTGCTTTTGTATTTAATTCAGATGCAATTTCTGTGTTTCATCGTCAATAAGAAGGTCCAAGGGATACAGTAAACCTGAAGTGAAGCATCGGAATCTATAACTAGTGTCACAGGAATGGTCAGTAGGAAGAGTCATTCTTCTTGTCCATAAGTCGGCATTGTGCCTTTTGTATTTAATTCCGATGCAATTTCTGTGTTTCATCGTCAATAAGAAGGTCCAAAGGATACAGTAAACCTGAAGTGAAGCATCGGAATCTATAACTAGTGTCACAGGAATGGTTCAAAACATGGTCAGAAGGAAGTGTCGGTCTTCATGTACTTAAGTCGGCATTGTGCCTTTTGTATTTAATTCCGATGCAATGTCTGTGTTTCATCGTCAATAAGAAGGTCCAAGTTATACAGTAAACCTGAAGTGAAACATCGAAATCTATAACTAGTGTCACAGGAATGGTTCAAAACATAGTCAGTAAGAAGTGTCGGTCTTCATGTACTTAAGTCGGCATTGTGCCTTTCGTATTTAATTCCGATGCAATTTCTGTGTTTCATCGTCAATACGAAGGTCCAAGGGATACAGTAAACCTGAAGTGAAGCATCGGAATCTATAACTAGTGTCACAGGAATGGTCAGTAGGAAGAGTCAGTCTTCTTGTCCTTAAGTCGGCATTGAGCCTTTTGTATTTAATTCCGATGCATTTTCTGTATTTCATCGTCAGTAAGAAGGTCCAAGGGATTCAGTAAACCTGAAGTGAAGCATCGGAATCCATAACTAGTGTTGCAGGAATTGCTCAAAACATAGTCAGTAAGAAGTGTCGGTCTTCATGTACTTATGTCGGCATTGTGCCTTTTGTATTTAATTCCGATGCCATTTCTGTGTTTCATCGTCAATAAGAAGGTCCTAGGTATACAGTAAACCTGAAGTGAAGCATAGGAATCTATAACTAGTGTCACAGGAATGGAAAGTAGGAAGAGTCAGTCTTCTTGTCCTTAAGTCGGCATTGTGCCTTTTGTATTTAATTCCGATGCAAATTCTGTGTTTCATCGTCAATAAGAAGGTCCAAGGGATACAGCAAACCTGAAGTGAAGCATCGGAATCTATAACTAGTGTCACAGGAATGTTTCAAAACATAGTCAGTAAGAAGTGTCGTACTTCATGTACTTAAGTCGGCATTGTGCCTCTTGTATTTCATTCCGATGCAATTTCGGTGTATCATCGTCAATAAGAAGGTCCAAGGGATACAGTAAACCCGAAGTGAAGCATCGGAATCTATAACTAGTGTCACAGGAATGGTCAGTAGGAAGAGTCAGTCTTCTTGCCCTTAAGTCATCATTGTGCCTTTTGTATTTAATTCCGATGCAATTTCCGTGTTTCATCGTCAATAAGAAGGTCCAAGGGAAACAGTAAACCTGAAGTGAAGCATCGGAATCTATAACTAGTGTCACAGGAATGGTTCAAAACTTAGGCATTATTAAGAGTCAGTCTTCTTGTCCTTAAGTCGGCATTGTGCCTTTTGTATTTAATTCCGATGCAATTTCCGTGTTTCATCGTCAATAAGAAGGTCCAAGGGATACAGTAAACCTGGAGTGAAGCATCGGAATCTATAACTAGTGTCACCGGAATGGTCAGTAATAAGAGTCAGTGTTCTTGTCCGTAAGTCGGCATTGTGCCTTTTGTATTTAATTCCGATGCAATTTCTGTGTTTCATCGTCAATAAGAAGGTTTAAGGGATACAGTAAACCTGAAGTGAAAAATAGGAATCTATAACTGGTGTCACAGGAATGGTCAGTAGGAAGAGTCAGTGTTCTTGTCCTTAAATCGGCATTGTGCCTTTTGTATTTAATTCCGATGCAATTTCTGTGTTTCATCGTCAATAAGGAGGTTTAAGGGATACAATAAACCTGAAGTGAAGCATCGGAATCTATAACTAGTGTCACAGGAATGGTCAGTAGGAAGAGTCAGTCTTCTTGTCCCTAAGTCGGTATTGTGCCTTTTGTATTTAATTCCGATGCATTTTCTGTGTTTCATCGTCAATAAGAAGGTCCAAGTTATACAGTAAACCTGAGGTGAAGCATCGGAATCCATAACTAGTGTTGCAGGAATGGTTCAAAACATAGTCAGTAAGAAGTGTCGGTCTTCATGTACTTAAGTCGGCATTGTGCCTTTTGTATTCAATTCCGATGCAATTTCTGTGTTTCATCGTCAATACGTAGGTCCAAGGGATACGGTAAACCTGGAGTGAAGCATGGAAATCTATAACTAGTGTCACAGGAATGGGTCAAAACATAGTCAGTAAGAAGTGTCGGTCTTCATGTACTTAAGTCGGCATTGTGCCTTTTGTATTTAATTCCGATGCAATTTCTGTGATTCATCGTCAATAAGAAGGTCCAAGGGATTCAGTAATCCTGAAGTGAAGCATCGGAATCTATAGCTAGTGTCACAGGAATGGTTCAAAGCATAGTCAGTCAGAAGTGTCCTTCTTCATGTACTTAAGTCGGCATTGTGCCTTTTGTATTTAATTCCGATGCAATTTCTGTGTTTCATCGTCAATAAGAAGGTCCTAGGTATACAGTAAACCTGAAGTGAATCATAGGAATCTATAACTAGTGTCACAGGAATGGAAAAAAGGAAGAGTCAGTCTTCTTGTCCTTAAGTCGGCATTGTGCCTTTTGTATTTAATTCCGATGCAATTTCTGTGTTTCATCGTCATTAAGAAGGTCAAAGGGATACAGTAAACCTGAAGTGAAGTATCGGAATCTATAACTAGTGTCACAGGAATGGTCAGTAGGAAGAGTCAGTCTTCTTGCTCTCAAGTCGGCATTGTGCCTTTTGTATTTAATTCCGATGCAATTTCTGTGTTTCATCGTCAATAAGAAGGTCCAAGGGATACAGTAAACCTGGTGTGAAGAATCGGAATCTATAACTAGTGTCACAGGAATGGTCAGTAGGAAGAGTCAGTCTTCTTGTCCTTAAGTCATCATTGTGCCTTTTGTATTTAATTCCGATGCAATTTCTGTGTTTCATCGACAATAAGAAGGTCCAAGGGAAACAGTAAACCTGAAGTGAAGCATCGGAATCTATAACTAGTGTCACAGGAATGGTTCAAAACTTAGGCATTATTAAGAGTCAGTCTTCTTGTCCTTAAGTCGGCATTGTGCCTTTTGTATTTAATTCCGATGCAATTTCTGTGTTTCATCGTCATTAAGAAGGTCCAAGGGATACAGTAAACCTGGAGTGAAGCATCGGAATCTGTAACTAGTGTCACAGGAATATTCAGTAGGAAGAGTCAGTGTTCTTGTCCTTAAGTCGGCATTGTGCCTTTTGTATTTAATTCCGATGCAATTTCTGTGTTTCATCGTCAATAAGAAGGTCCAAGGGATACAGTAAACCTGGAGTGAAGCATTGGAATCTATAACTACTCTCACAGGAATGGTCAGTAGGAAGAGTCAGTGTTCTTGTCCTTATGTCGGCATTGTGCCTTTTGTATTTAATTCCGATGCAATTTCTGTGTTTCATCGTCAATAAGAAGGTCCAAAGGATACAGTAAACCTGAAGTGAAGCATCGGAATGTATAACTAGTGTTACAGGAATGGTTCAAAACATAGTCAGTAAGAAGTGTCGGTCTTCATGTACTTAAGTCGGCATTGTGACTTTTGTGTTTAATTCCGATGCAATTTCTGTGTTTCACCGTCAATAAGAAGGTCCAAGGGATACAGTAAACCTGGAGTGATGCATCGGAATCTATAACTAGTGTCTCAGGAATGGTTCAAACATAGTCAGTAAGAAGTGTCGGTCTTCGTGTACTTAAGTCGGCATTGTGCCTTTTGTATTTAATTCCGATGCAATTTCTGTGTTTCATCGTCAATAAGAAGGTCCAAGGGATACAGTAAACCTAAAGTGAAGCATCGGAATCTATAACTAGTGTTACAGGAATGGTTCAAAACATAGTCAGTAAGAAGTGTCGGTCTTCATGTACTTAAGTCGGCATTGTCTCTTTTGTATTTAATTCCGAAGCAATTTCTCTGTTTCATCGTCAATAAGAAGGTCCAAGGGATACAGTAAACCTGGAGTGAAGCATCGGAATCTATAACTACCGTCACAGGAATGGTCAGTAGGAAGAGTCAGTCTTCTTGTCCTTAAGTCGGCATTGTGCCTTTTGTATTTAATTTCGATGCAATTTCTGTGTTTCATTGTCAATAAGAAGGTCCAAGGGATGCAGTAAACCTGAAGTGAAGCATCGGAATCTATAACTAGTGTCACAGGAATGATCAGTAGGAAGAGTCAGTCTTCTTGCCCTTAAGTCGGCATTGTGAACTTTGTATTTAATTTCGATGCAATTTCTGTGTTTCATCGTCAATAAGAAGGTCCAAGGGATACAGTAAACCTGAAGTGAAGCATCGGAATCTATAACTAGTGTTACAGGAATGGTTCAAAACATAGTCAGTAAGAAGTGTCGGTCTTCATGTACTTAAGTCGGCATTGTGCCTTTTGTATTTAATTCCGATGCCATTTCTGTGTTTCATCGTCAATAAGTAGGTCCAAGGGATACAGTGAACCTGGAGTGAAACATGGAAATCAATAACTAGTGTCACAGGAATGGATCAAAACATAGTTAGTAAGAAGTGTCGGTCTTCATGTACTTAAGTCGGCATTGTGCCTTTTGTATTTAATTCCGATGCAGTTTCTGTGTTTCATCGTCAATAAGAAGGTCCAAGGGATACAGTAAACCTGAAGTGAAGCATCGGAATCCATAACTAGTGTTGCAGGAATGGTTCAAGACATAGTCAGTAAGAAGTGTCCTTCTTCATGTACTTACGTCGGCATTGTGCCTTTTGTATTTAATTCCGATGCAATTTCTGTGTTTTATCGTCAATAAGAAGGTCCAAGGGATACAGTAAACCTGAAGTGAAGCAACGGAATCTATAACTAGTGTCACTGGAATGGTCAGTAGGAAGAGTCAGTCTTCTTGTACTTAAGTTGGCATTGTGCCATTTGTATTTAATTCCGATGCAATTTCTGTGTTTCATCGTCAATAGGAAGGTCCAAGGGATACAGTAAACCTGAAGTGAAGAATCGGAATCTATAACTAGTGTCGCAGGAATGGTCAGTAGGAAGAGTCAGTCTTCTTGTCCTTAAGTCTGCATTGTGCCTTTTGTATATAATTCCGATGCAATTTCTGTGTTTCATCGTCAATAAGAAGGTCCAAGGGATACAGTAAACCTGAAGTGAAGCATCGGAATCTATAACTAGTGTTACAGGAATGGTCCAAAACATAGTCAGTGAGAAGTATCGGTCTTAATGTACTTAAGTCGGAATTGTGCCTTTTGCATTTAATTCCGATGCAATTTCTGTGTTTCATCGTCAATAAGAAGGTCCAAGGGACACAGTAAACCTGGAGTGAAGCATGGAAATCTATAACTAGTGTCACTGGAATGGGTCAAAATATGGTCAGTAAGAAGTGTCGGTCTTCATTTACATGAGTTGGAATTGTGCCTTTTGTATTTAATTCCGATGCAATTTCTGAATTTAATCGTCATTAAGAAGGTCCAAGGGATACAGTAAACCTGAAGTGAATCATCCGAATCTATAACTAGTGTCAGAGAAATGGTTCAAAACATAGACAGTAAGAAGAGTCAGTTCTCTTGTACTTAAGTCGGCATTGTGCTCTTTGTATTTAATACCGATGCAATTTTTGTGTTTCATCGTCAATAAGTAGGTCCGAGGGACACAGTAAACCTGAAGGGAAGAATCGGAATCTATAACTAGTGTCACAGGAATGGTTCAAAACATAGACAGTAAGAAGAGTCAGTTTTCTTGTACATAACACGGCATTGTGCCTTTTCTATTTAATTCCGATGCAATTTCTGTGTTTCATCGTCAATAAGAATGTCAGAGGGATACAGTAAACCTCAAGTGAAGCATCAGAATCTATATCTAGTGTCACAGGAGTGGTTCAAAACATAGACAGTAAGAACAGTCAGTCTTCTTGTCCATAAGTCGGCATTGTGCCTTTTGTATTTAATTCCGATGCAATTTCTGAGTTTCATCGTCAATAAGAAGGTCCAAGGGAGACAGTAAACCTGAAGTGATGCATGGGAATACATAACTAGTGTCACAGGAATGGTTCAAAACATAGTCAGTAAGAAGTGTCGATCTTCATGTACTTAAGTCGGCATTTTGCCTTTTGTATTTAATTCCGATGCAATTTCTCTGTTTCATCGTCAATAAGAAGGTCCAAGGGATACAGTAAACCTGGAGTGAAGCATCGGAATCTATAACTACTGTCACAGGAATGGTCAGTAGGTAGAGTCAGTCTTCTTGTCCATAAGTCGGCATTGTGCCTTTTGTATTTAATTCCGATGCAATTTCTGTGTTTCATTGTCAATAAGAAGGTCCAAGGGATACAGTAAACGCGAAGTGAAGCTTCGGAATCTATAACTAGTGTCACAGGAATGGTTCAAAACATAGTCAGTAAGAAGTGTGTGTCTTCATGTACTTAAGTCGGCATTGTGCCTTTTGCATTTAATTCCGATGCAATTTCTGTGTTTCATCGTCAATAAAAAGGTCCAAGGGATACAGTAAACCTGAAGTGAAGCATCGGAATCTATAACTAGTGTCACAGGAATGGTTCAAAACATAGTCAGTTAGAAGTGTCGTTCTTCATGTACTTACTTTTGTATTTAATTCCGATGCAATTTCTGTGTTTCATCGTCAATAAAAAGGTCCAAGGGATACAGTAAACCTGGAGTGAAACATGGAAATCAATAACTAGTGTCACAGGAATGGATCAAAACATAGTTAGTAAGAAGTGTCGGTCTTCATGTACTTAAGTCGGCATTGTGCCTTTTGTATTTAATTCCGATGCAGTTTCTGTGTTTCATCGTCAATAAGAAGGTCCAAGGGATACAGTAAACCTGAAGTGAAGCATCGGAATCCATAACAAGTGTTACAGGAATGGTTCAAGACATAGTCAGTAAGAAGTGTCCTTCTTCATGTACTTAAGTCGGCATTGTGTTTCATCGTCAATAAGAAGGTTCAAGGGATACAGTAAACCTGAAGTGAAGCATCGGAATCTATAACTAGTGTTGCAGGAATGGTTCAAAACATAGTCAGTAAGAAGTGTCGGTCTTCATGTACTTAAGTCGGCGTTGTGCCTTTTGTATTTCATTCCAATGCAATTTCTGTGTTTCATCGTTAAGAAGAAGGTCCAAGGATACAGAAAACTTGAAGTGAAGCATAGGAATCTATAAGTAGTGTCACAGGAATGGTTCAAAACATAGTCAGTAAGAAGTGTCGTTCTTCATGTACTTAAGTCGGCATTGTGCTTTTTGTATTAAATTCCGATGCAATTTCTGAGTTTGATCGTCAATAAGAAGGTCCAAGGGATACAGTAAACCTGAAGTGAAGCATCGGAATCTATAACTAGTGTCACAGGAATTTTTCAAAACTAAGATAGTAGGAAGAGTCGGTCTTCTTGTACTTCAGTCGGCATTGTGCCTTTTGTATTTAATTCCGATGCAATTTCAGTGTTTCATCGTCAATAAGAAGGTCCAAGGGATACAGTAAACATGAGGTGAAGCATCGGAATCTATAACTAGTGTCACAGGAATGGTTCAAACTTAGACAGTAGAAGAGTCAGTCTTCTTGTACTTAAGTCGGTATTGTACCTTTTGTATTTAATTCCGATGCAATTTCTGTATTTCATCGTGAATAAGATTGTCCAAGGGATACAGTAAACCTGAAGTGAAGTATCGGAATCTATAACTAGTGCCACAGGAAAGGTTCAAATCATAGACAGTAAGGAAAGCTAGTTTTCTTGTACTTACGTCGGCATTGTGCCTTTCATATTTAATACCGATGCAATTTCTGTGTTTCATCGTCAATGAGAAAGTCAGAGGGATACAGTAGACCAGAAGTGAAGCATCGTAATCTATAACTACTGTCACAGGAATGATTCAAAACATAGACAGTAAGAAGAGTCAGTTCTCTTGTACTTAAGTCGGCATTGTGCTCTTTGTATTTAATACCGATGCAAATTCTGTGTTTCATCGTCAATAAGAAGGTCCGAGGGATACAGTAAACCTGAAGTGAAGCATCGGAATCTATAACTAGTGTCACAGAAATGGTTCAAAACATAGACAGTAAGAAGTGTCGGTCTTCATGTACTTAAGTCGGCATTGTGCCTTTTGTATTTCATTCCAATGCAATTTCTGTGTTTCATCGTTAAGAAGAAGGTCCAAGGATACAGAAAACTTGAAGTGAAGCATAGGAATCTATAAGTAGTGTCACAGGAATGGTTCAAAACATAGTCAGTAAGAAGTGTCGTTCTTCATGTACTTAAGTCGGCATTGTGCTTTTGGTATTTAATTCCGATGCAATTTCTGAGTTTGATCGTCAATAAGAAGGTCCAAGGGATACAGTAAACCTGAAGTGAAGCATCGGAATCTATAACTAGTGTCACAGGAATTTTTCAAAACTAAGATAGTAGGAAGAGTCGGTCTTCTTGTACTTCAGTCGGCATTGTGCCTTTTGTATTTAATTCCGATGCAATTTCAGTGTTTCATCGTCAATAAGAAGGTCCAAGGGATACAGTAAACATGAGGTGAAGCATCGGAATCTATAACTAGTGTCACAGGAATGGTTCAAACTTAGACAGTAGAAGAGTCAGTCTTCTTGTACTTAAGTCGGTATTGTACCTTTTGTATTTAATTCCGATGCAATTTCTGTATTTCATCGTGAATAAGATTGTCCAAGGGATACAGTAAACCTGAAGTGAAGTATCGGAATCTATAACTAGTGCCACAGGAAAGGTTCAAATCATAGACAGTAAGGAAAGCCAGTTTTCTTGTACTTACGTCGGCATTGTGCCTTTCATATTTAATACCGATGCAATTTCTGTGTTTCATCGTCAATGAGAAAGTCAGAGGGATACAGTAGACCAGAAGTGAAGCATCGTAATCTATAACTACTGTCAGAGGAATGGTTCAAAACATAGACAGTAAGAAGAGTCAGTTTTCTTGTACATAAGTCGGCATTGTGCCTTTTCTATTTAATTCCGATGCAATTTCTGTGTTTCATCGTCAATAAGAATGTCAGAGGGATACAGTAAACCTGAAGTGAAGCATCGGAATCTATATCTAGTGTCACAGGAGTGGTTCAAAACATAGACAGTAAGAACATTCAGTCTTCTTGTCCTTAAGTCGGCATTGTGCCTTTTGTATTTATTTCCGATGCAGTTTCTGAGTTTCATCGTCAATAATAAGGTCCAAGGGAGACAGTAAACATGAGGTGAAGCATCGGAATCTATAACTAGTGTCACAGGAATGGTTCAAACTTAGACAGTAGAACAGTCAGTCTTCTTGTCCTTAAGTCGGCATTGTGCCTTTTGTATTTTATTCCGATGCAATTTCTGCGTTTCATCGTCAATAAGAAGGTCCAAGGGATACAGTAAACCTGGAGTGAAGCATCGGAATCTATAACTACTGTCACAGGAATGGTCAGTAGGAAGAGACAGTCTTCTTGTCCTTAAGTCGGCATTGTGCCTTTTGTATTTAATTCCGATGCAATTTCTGTGTTTCATTGTCAATAAGAAGGTCCAAGGGATACAGTAAACGTGAAGTGAAGCTTCGGAATCTATAACTAGTGTCACATGAATGGTTCAAAACATAGTCAGTAAGAAGAGTCTGTCTTCATGTACATAAGTCGGCATTGTGCTTTTGCATTTAATTCCGAAGCAATTTCTGTGTTTCATCGTCAATAAGAAGGTCCAAGGGATACAGTAAACCTGAAGTGAAGCATCGGAATCTATAACAAGTGTTACAGGCATGGTTCAAAACATAGTCAGTAAGAAGTGTCGGTCTTTATGTACTTAAATCGGCATTGTGCCTTTTGTATTTAATTCCGATGCAATTTCTGTGTTTCATCGTCAATAAGAAGGTCCAAGGGATACAGTAAACCTGAAGTGAAGCATCGGAATCTATAACAAGTGTTACAGGAATGGTTCAAAACATAGTCAGTAAGAAGTGTCGGTCTTTATGTACTTAAGTCGGCATTGTGCCTTTTGTATTTAATTCCGATGCAATTTCTGTGCTTCATCGTCAATAAGAAGGTCCAAGGGATACAGTAAACCTGAAGTGAAGCATCGGAATCTATAACTAGTGTCACAGGAATGGTTCAAAACATAGTCAGTAAGAAGTGTCGTTCTTCATGTACTTAAGTCGCCATTGTGCCTTTTGTATTTAATTCCGATGCAATTACTGTGTTTCATCGTCAATAAGAAGGTCCAAGGGATACAGTAAACCTGAAGTGAAGCATCGGAATCTATAACTAGTGTCACAGGAATGATCAGTAGGAAGAGTCAGTCTTCTTGCCCTTAAGTCGGCAATGTGCCTTTTGTATTTAATTTAGATGCAATTTCTGTGTTTCATCGTCAATAGGAAGGTCCAAGGGATACAGTAAACCTGAAGTGAAGAATCGGAATCTATAACTAGTGTCGCAGGAATGGTCAGTAGGAAGTGTCAGTCTTCTTCTCCTTAAGTCTGCATTGTGCCTTTTGTATATAATTCCGATGCAATTTCTGTGTTTCATCGTCAATAAGAAGGTCCAAGGGATACAGTAAACCTGAAGTGAAGCATCGGAATCTATAACTAGTGTTGCAGGAATGGTTCAAAACATAGTCAGTGAGAAGTATCGGTCTTCATGTACTTAAGTCGGAATTGTGCCTTTTGTATTTAGTTCCGATGCAATTTCTGTGTTTCATCGTCAATAGGAAGGTCCAAGGGAAACAGTAAACCTGAAGTGAAGCATCGGAATCTATAACTAGTGTCACAGGAATGGTCAGTAGGAAGAGTCAGTCTTCTCGTACTTAAGTTGGCATTGTGCCATTTGTATTAATTTCCGATGCAATTTCTGTGTTTCATCGTCAATAGGAAGGTCCAAGGGATACAGTAAACCTGAAGTGAAGAATCGGAATCTATAACTAGTGTCGCAGGAATGGTCAGTAGGAAGAGTCAGTCTTCTTCTCCTTAAGTCTGCATTGTGCCTTTTGTATATAATTCCGATGCAATTTCTGTGTTTCATCGTCAATAAGAAGGTCCAAGGGATACAGTAAACCTGAAGTGAAGCATCGGAATCTATAAATAGTGTTGCAGGAATGGTTCAAAACATAGTCAGTGAGAAGTATCGGTCTTCATGTACTTAAGTCGGAATTGTGCCTTTTGTATTTAATTCCGATGCAATTTCTGTGTTTCATCGTCAATAAGAAGGTCCAAGGGACACAGTAAACCTGGAGGGAAGCATGGAAATCTATAACTAGTGTCACAGGAATGGGTCAAAACATGGTCAGTAAGAAGTGTCGGTCTTCATGTACTTGAGTCGGCATTGTGCCTTTTGTATTTAATTCCGATGCAATTTCTGAGTTTCATCGTCAATAAGAAGGTCCAAGGGATAAAGTAAACCTGAAGTGAATCATCCGAATCTATAACTAGTGTCAGAGGAATGGTTCAAAACTTAGACAGTAGGAAGAGTCAGTCTTCTTGTACTTAAGTCGGCATTGTGCCTTTTGTATTTCATTCCGATGCAATTTCTGTGTTTCATCGTCAATAGGAAGGTCCAAGGGGTACAGTAAACCTGAGGTGAAGCATCGGAATCTATAACTAGTGTCACAGGAATGGTTCAAACTTAGACAGTAGGAAGAGTCAGTCTTCTTGTACTTAAGTCGGCATTGTACCTTTTGTATTTAATTCCGATGCAATTTCTGTGTTTCATCGTCTATAAGATTGTCCAAGGGATACAGTAAACCTGAAGTGAAGTATCGGAATCTATAACTAGTGTCGCAGGAAAGGTTCAAAACATAGACTGTAAGAAGAGCCAGTCTCCTTGTACTTGAGTCGTCATTGTGCCTTTTGTATTTAATTCCGATGCAATTCCTGTGTTTCATCGTCAATAAGAAGGTCAGAGGGATACAGTAAACATGAAGTGAAGCATCGGAATCTATAACTAATGTCACAGGAATGGTTCAAAGCATAAACAGTAAGAAGTGTCAGTTTTCTTATAATTAAGTCGGCATTGTGCCTTTTGTATTTAATTCCGATGCAATTTCTGTGTTTCATCGTCAATAAGAAACTCAGAGGGATACAGTAAACCTGAAAAGAAGCATCGGAATCTATGACTAGTGTCACAGGAATGGTTCAAATCATAGACAGTAAGGAGAGCCAGTTTTCTTGTACTTACGTCGGCATTGTGCTTTTCGTATTTAATTCCGATGCAATTTCTGTGTTTCATCGTCAATGAGAAAGTCAGAGGGATACAGTAGACCAGAAGTGAAGCATCGTAATCTATAACTACTGTCACGGGAATGGTTCAAAACATAGACAGTAAGAAGAGTCAGTTCTCTTGTACTGAAGTCGGCATTGTGCTCTTTGTATTTAATACCGATGCAATTTTTGTGTTTCATCGTCAATAAGAAGGTCCGAGGGATACAGTAAACCTGAAGTGAGGAATCGGAATCTATAACTAGTGTCACAGAAATGGTTCAAAACATAGACAGTAAGAAGTGTCGGTCTTCATGTACTTAAGTCGGCATTGTGCCTTTTGTATTTCATTCCAATGCAATTTCTGTGTTTCATCGTTAAGAAGAAGGTCCAAGGATACAGAAAACTTGAAGTGAAGCATTGGAATCTATAAGTAGTGTCACAGGAATGGTTCAAAACATAGTCAGTAAGAAATGTCGTTCTTCATGTACTTAAGTCGGCATTGTGCTTTTGGTATTTAATTCCGATGCAATTTCTGAGTTTGATCGTCAATAAGAAGGTCCAAGGGATACAGTAAACCTGAAGTGAAGCATCGGAATCTATAACTAGTGTCACAGGAATTTTTCAAAACTAAGATAGTAGGAAGAGTCGGTCTTCTTGTACTTCAGTCGGCATTGTGCCTTTTGTATTTAATTCCGATGCAATTTCTGTGTTTCATCGTCAATAAGAAGGTCCAAGGGATACAGTAAACATGAGGTGAAGCATCAGAATCTATAACTAGTGTCACAGGAATGGTTCAAACTTAGACAGTAGAAGAGTCAGTCTTCTTGTACTTAAGTCGGCATTGTACCTTTTGTATTTAATTCCGATGCAATTTCTGTATTTCATCGTGAATAAGGTTGTCCAAGGGATACAGTAAACCGGAAGTGAAGTATCGGAATCTATAACTAGTGCCACAGGAAAGGTTCAAATCATAGACAGTAAGGAAAGCCAGTTTTCTTGTACTTACGTCGGCATTGTGCCTTTCATATTTAATACCGATGCAATTTCTGTGTTTCATCGTCAATGAGAAAGTCAGAGGGATACAGTAGACCAGAAGTGAAGCATCGTAATCTATAACTACTGTCACAGGAATGGTTCAAAACATAGACAGTAAGAAGAGTCAGTTTTCTTGTACATAAGTCGGCATTGTGCCTTTTCTATTTAATTCCGATGCAATTTCTGTGTTTCATCGTCAATAAGAATGTCAGAGGGATACAGTAAACCTGAAGTGAAGCATCGGAATCTATATCTAGTGTCACAGGAGTGGTTCAAAACATAGACAGTAAGAACAGTCAGTCTTCTTGTCCTTAAGTCGGCATTGTGCCTTTTGTATTTATTTCCGATGCAGTTTCTGAGTTTCATCGTCAATAAGAAGGTCCAAGGGAGACAGTAAACCTGAAGTGATGCATCGGAATACATAACTAGTGTCACAGGAATGGTTCAAAACATAGTCAGTAAGAAGTGTCGCTCTTCATGTACTTAAGTCGGCATTGTGCATTTTGTATTTAATTCCGATGCAATTTCTGTGTTTCATCGTCAATAAGAAGGTTCAAGGGATACAGTAAACCTGGAGTGAAGCACCGGAATCTATAACTACTGTCACAGGAATGGTCAGTAGGAAGAGACAGTCTTCTTGTCCTTAAGTCGGCATTGTGCCTTTTGTATTTAATTCCGATGCAATTTCTGTGTTTCATTGTCAATAAGAAGGTCCAAGGGATACAGTAAACGTGAAGTGAAGCTTCGGAATCTATAACTAGTGTCACATGAATGGTTCAAAACATAGTCAGTAAGAAGAGTCTGTCTTCATGTACTTAAGTCGGCATTGTGCTTTTGCATTTAATTCCGAAGCAATTTCTGTGTTTCATCGTCAATAGGAAGGTCCAAGGGATACAGTAAACCTGAAGTGAAGAATCGGAATCTATAACTAGTGTCGCAGGAATGGTCAGTAGGAAGAGTCAGTCTTCTTCTCCTTAAGTCTGCATTGTGCCTTTTGTATATAATTCCGATGCAATTTCTGTGTTTCATCGTCAATAAGAAGGTCCAAGGGATACAGTAAACCTGAAGTGAAGCATCGGAATCTATAACTAGTGTTGCAGGAATGGTTCAAAACATAGTCAGTGAGAAGTATCGGTCTTCATGTACTTAAGTCGGAATTGTGCCTTTTGTATTTAATTCCGATGCAATTTCTGTGTTTCATCGTCGATAAGAAGGTCCAAGGGATACAGTAAACCTGAAGTGAAGCATCGGAATCTATAACTAGTGTCACAGGAATGGTCAGTAGGAAGAGTCAGTCTTCTCGTACTTAAGTTGGCATTGTGCCATTTGTATTAATTTCCGATGCAATTTCTGTGTTTCATCGTCAATAGGAAGGTCCAAGGGATACAGTAAACCTGAAGTGAAGAATCGGAATCTATAACTAGTGTCGCAGGAATGGTCAGTAGGAAGAGTCAGTCTTCTTCTCCTTAAGACTGCATTGTGCCTTTTGTATATAATTCCGATGCAATTTCTGTGTTTCATCGTCAATAAGAAGGTTCAAGGGATACAGTAAACCTGAAGTGAAGCATCGGAATCTATAACTAGTGTTGCAGGAATGGTTCAAAACATAGTCCGTGAGAAGTATCGGTCTTCATGTACTTAAGTCGGAATTGTGCCTTTTGTATTTAATTCCGATGCAATTTCTGTGTTTCATCGTCAATAAGAAGGTCCAAGGGACACAGTAAACCTGGAGGGAAGCATGGAAATCTATAACTAGTGTCACAGGAATGGGTCAAAACATGGTCAGTAAGAAGTGTCGGTCTTCATGTACTTGAGTCGGCATTGTGCCTTTTGTATTTAATTCCGATGCAATTTCTGAGTTTCTTCGTCAATAAGAAGGTCCAAGGGATAAAGTAAACCTGAAGTGAATCATCCGAATCTATAACTAGTAACAGAGGAATGGTTCAAAACTTAGACAGTAGGAAGAGTCAGTCTTCTTGTACTTAAGTCGGCATTGTGCCTTTTGTATTTCATTCCGATGCAATTTCTGTGTTTCATCGTCAATAGGAAGGTCCAAGGGGTACAGTAAACCTGAGGTGAAGCATCGGAATCTATAACTAGTGTCACAGGAATGGTTCAAACTTAGACAGTAGGAAGAGTCAGTCTTCTTGTACTTGAGTCGTCATTGTGCCTTTTGTATTTAATTCCGATGCAATTCCTGTGTTTCATCGTCAATAAGAAGGTCAGAGGGATACTGTAAACATGAAGTGAAGCATCGGAATCTATAACTAATGTCACAGGAATGGTTCAAAGCATAAACAGTAAGAAGTGTCAGTTTTCTTATAATTAAGTCGGCATTGTGCCTTTTGTATTTAATTCCGATGCAATTTCTGTGTTTCATCGTCAATAAGAAAGTCAGAGGGATACAGTAAACCTGAAAAGAAGCATCGGAATCTATGACTAGTGTCACAGGAATGGTTCAAATCATAGACAGTAAGGAGAGCCAGTTTTCTTGTACTTACGTCGGCATTGTGCTTTTCGTATTTAATTCCGATGCAATTTCTGTGTTTCATCGTCAATGAGAAAGTCACAGGGATACAGTAGACCAGAAGTGAAGCATCGTAATCTATAACTACTGTCACAGGAATGGTTCAAAACATAGACAGTAAGAAGAGTCAGTTCTCTTGTACTGAAGTCGGCATTGTGCTCTTTGTATTTAATACCGATGCAATTTTTGTGTTTCATCGTCAATAAGAAGGTCCGAGGGATACAGTAAACCTGAAGTGAAGAATCGGAATCTATAACTAGTGTCACAGAAATGGTTCAAAACATAGACAGTAAGAAGTGTCGGTCTTCATGTACTTAAGTCGGCATTGTGCCTTTTGTATTTCATTCCAATGCAATTTCTGTGTTTCATCGTTAAGAAGAAGGTCCAAGGATACAGAAAACTTGAAGTGAAGCATAGGAATCTATAAGTAGTGTCACAGGAATGGTTCAAAACATAGTCAGTAAGAAGTGTCGTTCTTCATGTACTTAAGTCGGCATTGTGCTTTTGGTATTTAATTCCGATGCAATTTCTGAGTTTGATCGTCAATAAGAAGGTCCAAGGGATACAGTAAACCTGAAGTGAAGCATCGGAATCTATAACTAGTGTCACAGGAATTTTTCAAAACTAAGATAGTAGGAAGAGTCGGTCTTCTTGTACTTCAGTCGGCATTGTGCCTTTTGTATTTAATTCCGATGCAATTTCTGTGTTTCATCGTCAATAAGAAGGTCCAAGGGATACAGTAAACATGAGGTGAAGCATCGGAATCTATAACTAGTGTCACAGGAATGGTTCAAACTTAGACAGTAGAAGAGTCAGTCTTCTTGTACTTAAGTCGGCATTGTACCTTTTGTATTTAATTCCGATGCAATTTCTGTATTTCATCGTCAATAAGAAGGTCCAAGGGAGACAGTAAACCTGAAGTGATGCATCGGAATACATAACTAGTGTCACAGGAATGGTTCAAAACATAGTCAGTAAGAAGTGTCGCTCTTCATGTACTTAAGTCGGCATTGTGCATTTTGTATTTAATTCCGATGCAATTTCTGTGTTTCATCGTCAATTAGAAGGTCCAAGGGATACAGTAAACGTGAAGTGAAGCTTCGGAATCTATAACTAGTGTCACATGAATGGTTCAAAACATAGTCAGTAAGAAGAGTCTGTCTTCATGTACTTAAGTCGGCATTGTGCTTTTGCATTTAATTCCGAAGCAATTTCTGTGTTTCAACGTCAATAAGAAGGTCCAAGGGATACAGTAAACCTGAAGTGAAGCATCGGGATCTATAACAAGTGTTACAGGCATGGTTCAAAACATAGTCAGTAAGAAGTGTCGGTCTTTATGTACTTTAATCGGCATTGTGCCTTTTGTATTTAATTCCGATGCAATTTCTGTGTTTCATCGTCAATAAGAAGGTCCAAGGGATACAGTAAACCTGAAGTGAAGCATCGGAATCTATAACAAGTGTTACAGGAATGGTTCAAAAAATAGTCAGTAAGAAGTGTCGGTCTTTATGTACTTAAGTCGGCATTGTGCCTTTTGTATTTAATTCCGATGCAATTTCTGTGTTTCATCGTCAATAAGAAGGTCCAAGGGATACAGTAAACCTGAAGTGAAGCATCGGAATCTAAAACTAGTGTCACAGGAATGGTTCAAAACATAGTCAGTAAGAAGTGTCGTTCTTCATGTACTTAAGTCGGCATTGTGCCTTTTGTATTTAATTCCGATGCAATTACTGTGTTTCATCGTCAATAAGAAGGTCCAAGGGATACAGTAAAACTGAAGTGAAGCATCGGAATCTATAACTAGTGTCACAGGAATGATCAGTAGGAAGAGTCAGTCTTCTTGCCCTTAAGTCGGCATTGTGCCTTTTGTATTTAATTTAGATGCAATTTCTGTGTTTCATCGTCAATCAGAAGGTCCAAGGGATACAGTAAACCTGAAGTGAAGCATCGGAATCTATAACTAGTGCTACAGGAATGGTTCAAAGCATAGTCAGTAAGAAGTGTCGGTCTTCATGTACTTAAGTCGGCATTGTGCCTTTTTTATTTAATTCCGATGCCATTTCTGTGTTTCATCGTCAATAAGTAGGTCCAAGGGATACAGTAAATCTGGAGTGAAACAAGGAAATCAATAACTAGTGTCACAGGAATGGATCAAAACATAGTTAGCAAGATGTGTCGGTCTTCATGTACTTAAGTCGGCATTGTGCCTTTTGAATTTTATTCCGATGCAGTTTCTGTGTTTCATCGTCAATGAGAAGGTCCAAGGGATACAGTAAACCTGAAGTGAAGCATCGGAATCTATAACTAGTGTTACAGGAATGGTTCAAGACATAGTCAGTAAGAAGTGTCCTTCTTCATGTACTTAAGTCGGCATTGTGCCTTTTGTATTTAATTCCGATGCAATTTCTGTTTTTCATCGTCAATAAGAAGGTCCAAGGGATACAGTAAACCTGAAGTGAAGCAGCGGAATCTATAACTAGTGTCACAGGAATGGTCAGTAGGAAGAGTCAGTCTTCTTGTCCTTAAATCTGCATTGTGCCTTTTGTATATAATTCCGATGCAATTTCTGTGTTTCATCGTCAATAAGAAGGTCCAAGGGATACAGTAAACCTGAAGTGAAGCATCGGAATCTATAACTAGTGTTGCAGGAATGGTTCAAAACATAGTCAGTGAGAAGTATCGGTCTTCATGTACTTAAGTCGGAATTGTGCCTTTTGTATTTAATTCCGATGCAATTTCTGTGTTTCATCGTCAATAAGAAGGTGCAAGGGATACAGTAAACCTGAAGTGAAGCATCGGAATCTATAACTAGTGTCACAGGAATGGTCAGTAGGAAGAGTCAGTCTTCTCGTACTTAATTTGGCATTGTGCCATTTGTATTAATTTCCGATGCAATTTCTGTGTTTCATCGTCAATAGGAAGGTCCAAGGGATACAGTAAACCTGAAGTGAAGAATCGGAATCTATAACTAGTGTCGCAGGAATGGTCAGTAGGAAGAGTCAGTCTTCTTCTCCTTAAGTCTGCATTGTGCCTTTTGTATATAATTCCGATGCAATTTCTGTGTTTCATCGTCAATAAGAAGGTCCAAGGGATACAGTAAACCTGAAGTGAAGCATCGGAATCTATAACTAGTGTTGCAGGAATGGTTCAAAACATAGTCAGTGAGAAGTATCGGTCTTCATGTACTTAAGTCGGAATTGTGCCTTTTGTATTTAATTCCGATGCAATTTCTGTGTTTCATCGTCAATAAGAAGGTCCAAGGGACACAGTAAACCTGGAGGGAAGCATGGAAATCTATAACTAGTGTCACAGGAATGGGTCAAAACATGGTCAGTAAGAAGTGTCGGTCTTCATGTACTTGAGTCGGCATTGTGCCTTTTGTATATAATTCCGATGCAATTTCTGAGTTTCATCGTCAATAAGAAGGTCCAAGGGATAAAGTAAACCTGAAGTGAATCATCCGAATCTATAACTAGTGTCAGAGGAATGGTTCAAAACTTAGACAGTAGGAAGAGTCAGTCTTCTTGTACTTAAGTCGGCATTGTGCCTTTTGTATTTCATTCCGATGCAATTTCTGTGTTTCATCGTCAATAGGAAGGTCCAAGGGGTACAGTAAACCTGAAGTGAAGTATCGGAATCTATAACTAGTGTCACAGGAAAGGTTCAAAACATAGACTGTAAGAAGAGCCAGTCTCCTTGTACTTGAGTCGTCATTGTGCCTTTTGTGTTTGATTCCGATGCAATTCCTGTGTTTCATCGTCAATAAGAAGGTCAGAGGGATACAGTAAACATGAAGTGAAGCATCGGAATCTATAACTAATGTCACAGGAATGGTTCAAAGCATAAACAGTAAGAAGTGTCAGTTTTCTTATAATTAAGTCGGCATTGTGCCTTTTGTATTTAATTCCGATGCACTTTCTGTCTTTCATCGTCAATAAGAAAGTCAGAGGGATACAGTAAACCTGAAAAGAAGCATCGGAATCTATGACTAGTGTCACAGGAATGGTTCAAATCATAGACAGTAAGGAGAGCCAGTTTTCTTGTACTTACGTCGGCAATGTGATTTTCGTATTTAATTCCGATGCAATTTCTGTGTTTCATCGTCAATGAGAAAGTCAGAGGGATACAGTAGACCAGAAGTGAAGCATCGTAATCTATAACTACTGTCACAGGAATAGTTCAAAACATAGACAGTAAGAAGAGTCAGTTCTCTTGTACTGAGGTCGGCATTGTGCTCTTTGTATTTAATACCGATGCAATTTTTGTGTTTCATCGTCAATAAGAAGGTCCGAGGGATACAGTAAACCTGAAGTGAAGAATCGGAATCTATAACTAGTGTCACAGAAATGGTTCAAAACATAGACAGTAAGAAGTGTCGGTCTTCATGTGCTTAAGTCGGCATTGTGCCTTTTCTATTTCATTCCAATGCAATTTCTGTGTTTCATCGTTAAGAAGAAGGTCCAAGGATACAGAAAACTTGAAGTGAAGCATAGGAATCTATAAGTAGTGTCACAGGAATGGTTCAAAACATAGTCAGTAAGAAGTGTCGTTCTTCATGTACTTAAGTCGGCATTGTGCTTTTGGTATTTAATTCCGATGCAATTTCTGAGTTTGATCGTCAATAAGAAGGTCCAAGGGATACAGTAAACCTGAAGTGAAGCATCGGAATCTATAACTAGTGTCACAGGAATTTTTCAAAACTAAGATAGTAGGAAGAGTCGGTCTTCTTGTACTTCAGTCGGCATTGTGCCTTTTGTATTTAATTCCGATGCAATTTCTGTGTTTCATCGTCAATAAGAAGGTCCAAGGGATACAGTAAACATGAGGTGAAGCATCGGAATCTATAACTAGTGTCACAGGAATGGTTCAAACTTAGACAATAGAAGAGTCAGTCTTCTTGTACTTAAATCGGCATTGTACCTTTTGTATTTAATTCCGATGCAATTTCTGTATTTCATCGTGAATAAGGTTGTCCAAGGGATACTGTAAACCTGAAGTGAAGTATCGGAATCTATAACTAGTGCCACAGGAAAGGTTCAAATCATAGACAGTAAGGAAAGCCAGTTTTCTTGTACTTACGTCGGCATTGTGCCTTTCATATTTAATACCGATGCAATTTCTGTGTTTCATCGTCAATGAGAAAGTCAGAGGGATACAGTAGACCAGAAGTGAAGCATCGTAATCTATAACTACTGTCACAGGAATGGTTCAAAACATAGACAGTAAGAAGAGTCAGTTTTCTTGTACATAAGTCGGCATTGTGCCTTTTCTATTTAATTCCGATGCAATTTCTGTGTTTCATCGTCAATAAGAATGTCAGAGGGATACAGTAAACCTGAAGTGAAGCATCGGAATCTATATCTAGTGTCACAGGAGTGGTTCAAAACATAGACAGTAAGAACAGTCAGTCTTCTTGTCCTTAAGTCGGCATTGTGCCTTTTGTATTTATTTCCGATGCAGTTTCTGAGTTTCATCGTCAATAAGAAGGTCCAAGGGAGACAGTAAACCTGAAGTGATGCATCGGAATACATAACTAGTGTCACAGGAATGGTTCAAAACATAGTCAGTAAGAAGTGTCGCTCTTCATGTACTTAAGTCGGCATTGTGCATTATGTATTTAATTCCGATGCAATTTCTGTGTTTCATCGTCAATAAGAAGGTCCAAGGGATACAGTAAACCTGGAGTGAAGCAGCGGAATCTATAACTACTGTCACAGGAATGGTCAGTAGGAAGAGACAGTCTTCTTGCCCTTAAGTCGGCATTGTGCCTTTTGTATTTAATTCCGATGCAATTTCTGTGTTTCATTGTCAATAAGAAGGTCCAAGGGATACAGTAAACGTGAAGTGAAGCTTCTGAATCTATAACTAGTGTCACATGAATGGTTCAAAACATAGTCAGTAAGAAGAGTCTGTCTTCATGTACTTAAGTCGGCATTGTGCTTTTGCATTTAATTCCGAAGCAATTTCTGTGTTTCATCGTCAATAAGAAGGTCCAAGGGATACAGTAAACCTGAAGTGAAGCATCGGAATCTATAACAAGTGTTACAGGCATGGTTCAGAACATAGTCAGTAAGAAGTGTCGGTCTTTATGTACTTAAATCGGCATTGTGCCTTTTGTATTTAATTCCGATGCAATTTCTGTGTTTCATCGTCAATAAGAAGGTCCAAGGGATACAGTAAACCTGAAGTGAAGCATCGGAATCTATAACAAGTGTTACAGGAATGGTTCAAAACATAGTCAGTAAGAAGTGTCGGTCTTTATGTACTTAAGTCGGCATTGTGCCTTTTATATTTAATTCCGATGCAATTTCTGTGTTTCATCGTCAATACGAAGGTCCAAGGGATACAGTAAACCTGAAGTGCAGCATCGGAATCTATAACTAGTGTCACAGGAATGGTTCAAACATAGTCAGTAAGAAGTGTCGTTCTTCATGTACTTAAGTCGGCTTTGTGCCTTTTGTATTTAATTCCGATGCAATTACTGTGTTTCATCGTCAATAAGAAGGTCCAAGGGATACAGTAAACCTGAAGTGAAGCATCGGAATCTATAACTAGTGTCACAGGAGTGATCAGTAGGAAGAGTCAGTCTTCTTGCCCTTAAGTCGGCATTGTGCCTTTTGTATTTAATTTAGATGCAATTTCTGTGTTTCATCGTCAATAAGAAGGTCCAAGGGATACAGTAAACCTGAAGTGAAGCATCGGAATCTATAACTAGTGCTACAGGAATGGTTCAAAGCATAGTCAGTAAGAAGTGTCCGTCTTCATGTACTTAAGTCGGCATTGTGCCTTTTGTATTTAATTCCGATGCCATTTCTGTGTGTCATCGTCAATAAGTAGGTCCAAGGGATACAGTAAGTCTGGAGTGAAACATGGAAATCAATAACTAGTGTCACAGGAATGGATCAAAACATAGTTAGCAAGAAGTGTCGGTCTTCATGTACTTAAGTCGGCATTGTGCCTTTTGAATTTAATTCCGATGCAGTTTCTGTGTTTCATCGTCAATAAGAAGGTCCAAGGGATACAGTAAACCTGAAGTGAAGCATCGGAATCTATAACTAGTGTTACAGGAATGGTTCAAGACATAGTCAGTAAGAAGTGTCCTTCTTCATGTACATAAGTCGGCATTGTGCCTTTTGTATTTAATTCCGATGCAATTTCTGTGTTTCATCGTCAATAAGAAGGTCCAAGGGATACAGTAAACCTGAAGTGAAGCAGCGGAATCTATAACTAGTGTCACAGGAATGGTCAGTAGGAAGAGTCAGTCTTCTTGTCCTTAAATCTGCATTGTGCCTTTTGTATTTAATTCCGATGCAATTTCTGTGTTTCATCGTCAATAAGAAGGTCCAAGGGACACAGTAAACCTGGAGTGAAGCATGGAAATCTATAACTAGTGTCACAGGAATGGGTCAAAACATTGTCAGTAAGAAGTGTCGGTCTTCACGTACTTAAGTCGGCATTGTGGCTTTTGTATTTAATTCCGATGCAATTTCTGTGTTTCATCGTCAATAAGAAGGTCCAAGGGATACAGTAAACCTGAAGTGAATCATCGGAATCTATAACTAGTGTCAGAGGAATGGTTCAAATCTTAGACAGTAGGAAGAGTCAGTCATCTTGTACTTAAGTCGGCATTGTGCCTTTTGTATTTAATTCCAATGCAATTTCTGTGTTTCATCGTCAATATGAAGGTCCAAGAGATGCAGTAAACCTTGTGTGAAGAATCGGAATCCATATTTAGTGTCGCAGGAATGGTCAGTAGGATGAGTCAGTCTTCTTGTCCTTAAGTCTGCATTGTGCGTTTTTTTTTAATTCCGATGCAATTTCTGTGTTCCATCGTCAATAAGAAGGTCCTAGGGATACAGTAAACCTGAAGTGAAGCATCGGAATCTATAACTAGTGTTGCAGGAATGGTTGAAAACATAGTCAGTAAGAAGTGTCGGTCTTCATGTACTCAAGTCGGCATTGTGCCTTTTGTATTTCATTCCAATTCAATATCTGTGTTTCATCGTTGAGAAGAAGGTCCAAGGATACAGAAAACTTGAAGTGAAGCATAGGAATCTATAAGTAGTGTCACAGGAATGGTTCAAAACATAGACAGCAAGAAGTGTCGTTCTTCATGTACTTAAGTCGGCATTGTGCTTTTTGTATTGAATTCCGATGCAATTTCTGAGTTTGATCGTCAATAAGAAGGTCCAAGGGATACAGTAAACCTGAAGTGAAGCATCGGAATCTTTAACTAGTGTCACAGGAATTTTTCAAAACTAAGATAGTAGGAAGAGTCGGTCTTCTTGTACTTCAGTCGGCATTGTGCCTTTTGTATTTAATTTAGATGCAATTTCTGAGTTTGATCGTCAATAAGATTGTCCAAGGGATACAGTAAACCTGAAGTGAAGTATCGGAATCTATAACTAGTGCCACAGGAAAGGTTCAAATCATAGACAGTAATTAAAGCCAGTTTTCTTGTACTTACGTCGGCATTGTGCCTTTCATATTTAATACCGATGCAATTTCTGTGTTTCATCGTCAATGAGAAAGTCAGAGGGATACAGTAGACCAGAAGTGAAGCATCGTAATCTATAACTACTGTCACAGGAATGGTTCAAAACATAGACAGTAAGAAGAGTCAGTTCTCTTGTACTTAAGTCGGCATTGTGCTCTTTGTATTTAATACCGATGCAAATTCTGTGTTTCATCGTCAATAAGAAGGTCCGAGGGATACAGTAAACCTGAAGTGAAGCATCGGTTTCTATAACTAATGTCACAGGAATGGTTCAAAGCATAAATAGTAAGAAGTGTCAGTTTTCTTATAATTAAGTCGGAATTGTGCCTTTTGTATTTAATTCCGATGCAATTTCTGTGTTTCATCGTCAATAAGAAAGTCAGAGGGATACCGTAAACCTGAAAAGAAGCATCGGAATCTATAACTAGTGTCACAGGAATGGTTCAAATCATGGACAGTAAGGAAAGCCAGTTTTCTTGTACTTACGTCGGCATTGTGCCTTTCATATTTAATACCGATGCAATTTCTGTTTTTCATCGTCAATGAGAAAGTCAGAGGGATACAGTACACCAGAAGTGAAGCATCGTAATCTATAACTACTGTCACAGGAATGGTTCAAAACATAGACAGTAAGAAGAGTCAGTTCTCTTGTACTTAAGTCGGCATTGTGCTCTTTGTATTTAATTCCGATGCAATTTCTGTGTTTCATCGTCAATAAGAAGGTCCAAGGGATACAGTAAACCTGGAGTGAAGCATCGGAATCTATAACTACTGTCACAGGAATGGTCAGTAGGAAGAGTCAGTCTTCTTGTCCTTAATTCGGCATTGTGCCTTTTGTATTTAATTCCGATGCAATTTCTGTGTTTCATTGTCAATAAGAAGGTCCAAGGGATACAGTAAACGTGAAGTGAAGCTTCGGAATCTATAACTAGTGTCACAGGAATGGTTCAAAACATGGTCAGTAAGAAGTGTCAGTCTTCATGTACTTAAGTCGGCATTGTGCCTTTTGTATTCAATTCCGATGCAATTTCTGTGTTTCATCGACAATAAGAAGGTCCAAGGGATACGGTAAACCTGAAGTGAAGCATCGGAATCTATAACTAGTGTCACAGGAATGGTCAGTAGGAAGAGTCAGTCTTCTTGTCCTTAAAACGGCATTGTGCCTTTTGTTTTTAATTCCGATGCAATTTCTGTGTTTCATCGTCAATAAGAAGGTCCAAGGGATACAGTAAACCTGAAGTGAAGCATCGGAATCTATAACTAGTGTCAGAGGAATGGTTCAAAACTTAGACAGTAGGAAGAGTCAGTCTTCTTGTACTTAAGTCGGCATTGTGCCTTTTGTATTTCATTCCGATGCAATTTCTGTGTTTCATCGTCAATAGGAAGGTCCAAGGGGTACAGTAAACCGGAGGTGAAGCATCGGAATCTATAACTAGTGTCACAGGAATGGTTCAAAACTTAGACAGTAGGAAGAGTCAGTCTTCTTGTACTTGAGTCGTCATTGTGCCTTTTGTATTTAATTCCGATGCAATTCCTGTGTTTCATCGTCAATAAGAAGGTCAGAGGGATACAGTAAACCTGAAGTGAAGCATCGGAATCTATAACTAATGTCACAGGAATGGTTCAAAGGTAAACAGTAAGAAGTGTCAGTTTTCTTATAATTAAGTCGGCATTGTGCGTTTTGTATTTAATTCCGATGCACTTTCTGTCTTTCATCGTCAATAAGAAAGTCAGAGGGATACAGTAAACCTGAAAAGAAGCATCGGAATCTATAACTAGTGTCACAGGAATGGTTCAAATCATAGACAGTAAGGAGAGCCAGTTTTCTTGTACTTACGTCGGCATTGTGCTTTTCGTATTTAATTCCGATGCAATTTCTGTGTTTCATCGTCAATGAGAAAGTCAGAGGGATACAGTAGACCAGAAGTGAAGCATCGTAATCCATAACTACTGTCACAGGAATGGTTCAAAACATAGACAGTAAGAAGTCGGCATTGTGCTCTTTGTATTTAATACCGATGCAATTTTTGTGTTTCATCGTCAATAAGAAGGTCCGAGGGATACAGTAAACCTGAAGTGAAGAATCGGAATCTATAACTAGTGTCACAGAAATGGTTCAAAACATAGACAGTAAGAAGAGTCAGTTTCCTTGTACATAAGTCGGCATTATGCCTTTTCTATTTAATTCCGATGCAATATCTGTGTTTCATCGTCAATAAGAATGTCAGAGGGATACAGTAAACCTGAAGTGAAGCATCGGAATCTATATCTAGTGTCACAGGAGTGGTTCAAAACATAGACAGTAAGAACAGTCAGTCTTCTTGTCCTTAAGTCGGCATTGTGCCTTTTGTATTTATTTCCGATGCAATTTCTGAGTTTCATCGTCCATAAGAAGGTCCAAGGGAGACAGTAAACCTGAAGTGATGCATCGGGATACATAACTAGTGTCACAGGAATGGTTCAAAACATAGTCAGTAAGAAGTGTCGGTCTTCATGTACTTAAGTCGCCATTGTGCCTTTTGTATTTAATTCCGATGCCATTTCTGTGTTATATCGTCAATAAGTAGGTCCAAGGGATACAGTAAATCTGGAGTGAAACATGGAAATCAATAACTAGTGTCACAGGAATGGATCAAAACATAGTTAGCAAGAAGTGTCGGTCTTCATGTACTTAAGTCGGCATTGTGCCTTTTGAATTTAAATCCGATGCAGTTTCTGTGTTTCATCGTCAATAAGAAGGTCCAAGGGATACAGTAAACCTGAAGTGAAGCATCGGAATCTATAACTAGTGTTACAGGAATGGTTCAAGACATAGTCAGTAAAAAGTGTCCTTCTTCATGTACTTAAGTCGCCATTGTGCCTTTTGTGTTTAATTCCGATGCAATTTCTGTGTTTCATCGTCAATAAGAAGGTCCAAGGGATACAGTAAACCTGAAGTGAAGCAGCGGAATCTATAACTAGTGTCACAGGAATGGTCAGTAGGAAGAGTCAGTCTTCATGTCCTTAAATCTGCATTGTGCCTTTTGTATTTAATTCTGATGCAATTTCTGTGTTTCATCGTCAATAAGAAGGTCCAAGGGACACAGTAAACCTGGAGTGAAGCATGGAAATCTATAACTAGTGTCACAGGAATGGGTCAAATCATTGTCAGTAAGAAGTGTCGGTCTTCACGTACTTAAGTCGGCATTGTGGCTTCTGTATTTAATTCCGATGCAATTTCTGTGTTTCATCGTCAATAAGAAGGTCCAAGGGATACAGTAAACCTGAAGTGAATCATCGGAGTCTATAACTAGTGTCAGAGGAATGGTTCAAATCTTAGACAGTAGGAAGAGTCAGTCATCTTGTACTTAATTCGGCATTGTGCCTTTTGTATTTAATTCCGATGCAATTTCTGTGTTTCATCGTCAATAAGAAGGTCCAAGAGATGCAGTAAACCTGGTGTGAAGAATCGGAATCCATAACTAGTGTCGCAGGAATGGTCAGTAGGATGATTCAGTCTTCTTGTCCTTAAGTCTGCATTGTGCTTTTTTTTTTTAATTCCGATGCAATTTCTGTGTTTCATCGTCAATAAGAAGGTCCAAGGGATACAGTAAACCTGAAGTGAAGCATCAGAATCTATAACTAGTGTTGCAGGAATGGTTCAAAACATAGTCAGTAAGAAGTGTCGGTCTTCATGTACTTAAGTCGGCATTGTGCCTTTTGTATTTCATTCCAATGCAATTTCTGTGTTTCATCGTTAAGAAGAAGGTCCAAGGATACAGAAAACTTGAAGTGAAGCATAGGAATCTATAAGTAGTGTCACAGGAATGGTTCAAAACATAGTCAGTAAGAAGTGTCGTTCTTCATGTACTTAAGTCGGCATTGTGCTTTTTGTATTTAATTCCGATGCAATTTCTGAGTTTGATCGTCAATAAGAAGGTCCAAGGGATACAGTAAACCTGAAAAGAAGCATCGGAATCTATAACTAGTGTCACAGGAATGGTTCAAATCATAGACAGTAAGGAGAGCCAGTTTTCTTGTACTTACGTCGGCATTGTGCTTTTCGTATTTAATTCCGATGCAATTTCTGTGTTTCATCGTCAATGAGAAAGTCAGAGGGATACAGTAGACCAGAAGTGAAGCATCGTAATCTATAACTACTGTCACAGGAATAGTTCAAAACATAGACAGTAAGAAGAGTCAGTTCTCTTGTACTAGTGTCGGCATTGTGCCTTTTGTATTTAATTCCGATGCAATTTCTGTGTTTCATCGTCAATATGAAGGTCCAAGGGATACAGTGAACCTGAAGTGAAGCATCGGAATCTATAACTAGTGTCACAGGAATGGTCAGTAGGAAGAGTCAGTCTTCTTGTCCTTAAGTCGGCATTATGCCTTTTGTATTTAATTAGGATGCATTTTCTGTGTTTCATCGTCAATAAGAAGGTCCAAGGTATACAGTAAACCTGGAGTGAACCATCGGAATCTATAACTAGTGTCACAGGAATGGTTCAAAACATAGTCAGTAAGAAGTGTCGGTCTTCATGTACTTAAGTCGGCATTGTGAATTTTGTATTTAATTCCGATGCAATTTCTGTGTTTCATCGTCAATAAGATGGTCCAAGGGATACTGTAAACCAGAAGTGAAGCATCGGAATCTATAACTAGTGTAACAGGAATGGTCAGTAGGAACAGTCAGTCTTCTTGTCCCTGAGTCGGCATTGTGAGTTTTGTATTTAATTCCAATGCAATTTCTGTGTTTCATCGTCAATAAGAAGGTCCAAGGGATACAGTGATCCTGAAGTGCAGCATCGGAATCTATAACTAGTGTAACAGGAATGGTTCAAAACATAGTCAGTAAAAAGTGTCGGTCTTCATGTACTTAAGTCGGCATGGTGCCTTTTGTATTTAATTCCGATGCAATTTCTGTGTTTCATCGTCAATAAGAAGGTCCAAGGGATATAGTAAACCTGAAGTGAAGCATCGGAATCTATCACTAGTGTCATAGGAATGGTTCAAAACATAGTCAGTAAGAAGTGTCGGTCTTCATGTACTTAAGTCGGCATTGTGCATTTTGTATTTAATTACGATGCAATTTCTGTGTTTCATCGTCAATAAGATGGTCCAAGGGATACAGTAAACCTGAAGTGAAGCATCGGAATCTATAACTAGTGTCACAGGAATAGTCAGTGGGAAGAGTCAGACTTCTTGTCCTTAAATCGGCATTGTGCCTTTTGTATTTAATTCCGATGCAATTTCTGTGTTTCATCGTCAATAAGTAGGTCCAAGGTATACAGTAAACCTGGAGTGAAGCATCGGAATCTATAACTAGTGTCACAGGAATGGTTCAAAACATAGTCAGTAAGAAGTGTCGGTCTTCATGTACTTAAGTCGGCATTGTGAATTTTGTATTTAAATCCGATGCAATTTCTGTGTTTCATCGTCAATATGAAGGTCCAAGGGATACAGTAAACCTGAAGTGAAGCATCGGAAACTATAACTAGTGTCACAGGAATGGTCAGTAGGAAGAGTCAGTCATCTTGTCCTTAAGTCGGCATTATGCCTTTTGTATTTAATTCCGATGCAATTTATGTGCTTCATCGTCAATAAGTAGGTCCAAGTTATACAGTAACCCTGAAGTGAAGCATCGGAATCAATAACTAGTGTCACAGGAATGGTTCAAAACATAGTCAGTAAGAAGTGTCTAACTTCATGTACTTAAGTCGGCATTGTGCCTTTTGTATTTAATTACGATGCAATTTCTGTGTTTCATCGTCAATAAGAAGGTCCAAGAGATACAGTAAACCTGAAGTGAAGCATCGGAATCTATAACTAGTGTCACAGGAATTGTCAGTGGGAAGAGTCAGTCTTCTTGTCCTTAAGTCGGCATTGTGCGTTTGGTATTTATTTCCGATGCAATTTATGTGTTACATCGTCAATAAGAAGGTCCAAGGGATACAGTGAAGCTGAAGTGAAGCATCGGAATCTATAACTAGTGTCACAGGAGTGGTTCAAAACATAGTCAGTAAGAAATGTCGGTCTTCATGTACTTAAATCGACATTGTGAGTTTTGTATTTAATGCCGATGCAATTTCTGTGTTACATCGTCAATAAGAAGTTCCAAGGGATACAGTAAACCTGAAGCGAAGCATCGGAATCTATAACTAGTGTCACAGGAATGGTCAGTAGGAAGAAACAGTCTTCATGTACTTAAAACGGCATTGTGCCTTTTGTATTTAATTCCGATGCAATTTCTGTGTTTCATCGTCAATAAGAGGGTCCAAGGGATACAGTAAACCTGAAGTGAAGCATCGGAATCTATAACTAGTGTTGCAGGAATGGTTCAGAACATAGTCAGTTAGAAGTGTCGGTCTTCATGTACTTAAGTCGGCATTGTGCCTTTTGTATTTAATTACGATGCAATTTCTGTGTTTCATCGTCAATAAGAAGGTCCAACGGATACAGTAACCCTGGAGTGAAGCATCGGAATCTATAACTAGTG